>NC_045950.1:2681459-3306459 GCF_004382195.2 Drosophila sechellia | reverse complement strand
GATGCTCGCGGCCACTGTATCTGTATTTCTGTATTTATATCTACGTGGCGTGTGGGCTGCCTGGCTGTAGCTCCGCAGATCGAGAACTCGAGCGGCTGTGCGCGAGGAGCTTTGAATGCAATGTGGGCAGCGGAGGCAGC
This sequence comes from Drosophila sechellia, assembly GCF_004382195.2. Classification (NCBI taxonomy): domain Eukaryota; kingdom Metazoa; phylum Arthropoda; class Insecta; order Diptera; family Drosophilidae; genus Drosophila; species Drosophila sechellia. Next base: position 3,306,319 of record NC_045950.1, on the reverse strand, counting down.
TGGATGTGATTCCGTGTCAAAATCGAACCAAAAGTATTTCAAAATCCGAACAAAAGAAAGCAAAACCCCGGCACTCCGCTAATTGTTCCACTTTGCCAGCACCAATAAACAAAATGCGACATGAAAACAAGAGTTTTCGTTGGAAAACCTGTTTGCATCCGCCAACTTTTCCTCCCCAGCTTTTACTCATTTCAGCCCGATTTCGGCTAACGAGGACATTACACAATCCGCATAAATATGGCCGGGACAATGCTGTTGCCACATTTCGCCCAAAACTGTCGGCGACAGCTTCAATGACGTCACACTGGAATGAGAATACAATGCAAATTGCTTTTGCAAATACCAGAAAGCCCGAAGCAAGGGTCTGAGATCATATTGCCGACCAAAAAAAGCACAAAATTAAACAGAAAAACAACCCTCAAGGGAAACGAAAATAGTTGAGAGTTTTGCGTACCGCAATAAAAAGATAGATATATATTTATTAATGTGCGGAACCACACCCAACCATGTGAATGGCTCGATTGGCGCCAAACTGACTGCATCCTCGAATCGAACGAGTAAACTTGAAGTGAGTGTGCTTAGGTAGGTGGGGGGCACAACAGTTTTAGGCTAGCCGATGAGCAACAGGACATATGCGTGATGGGAATGCTCAAATGCAAGATTAAAGTGTACATTTTAATTGGCGTAGTCATGCAATGGATATATATGTCACGCTGCATCGAACACTGATGAATAGATATATACACTATCTCAAAGCCTTTTGCATTTAAAGGGATTTTTTTTGATGTTTCACAGAAATCTGGATATAAAACCTTGTGCACCCAAGAGAAAATTCAAGCGAAGAACTATCTTAGCTACATTATATGGTGGCTAATAGCAGATCATCAGCCTCTACCTTAGTCTGCATACAATTATTACTTTGGTACAAGTCTCGTACCCTAGAATCTGAATCACTTTCCCAATACCACTCCAATAAAGTACATTCCTTAGAAAAGCTGAAACTCAACAATTGACACGTGTCATCGGAAAACATTCGGTGCGATTTTCGATATTCTGTTTGGCTTTGGCTAAACGGATAAGTAAATATTTACTCCAGAAGTTGTTTGCACCACGCCTTGTGGCACAGGAAACGGCTATCGACGAGCTGAATGCAGGTCATTCAATACCAGTCGGCCTTACACTCATGGCCGGCACTGCACGCCCTTTTGCCAGCGCAGCAGCTGTGACTGACTTGTTGCGCTAATTATGGCAATACAGGTTTGTCATATGTTCTAGCCCACTTTTTGCCAAGGAACTGGGAAAACCCGCTCACACAGACTGGGGAGTACTTCAATAACTTATACTTTACTAAACTTTCAATGTGAATAATGCAATTTTCTTGGGATAGTGGAAAGAAACGTTTTATCATTCTGACAGTAATCGCGAGTGGTTTTTCTCAACATTTTTCTGACAAACTGCGAACTGTTGTTCTGCCATTTTGTTTGTCGCTGCTGTTTTTCAAGCGTGGCGGCGGCAGCTTTTTCACTTTTAGCTGTAGTGGTTCTCGGCGAGCTCTGAAAGCGGCTTGTTAATTTATTTGGCTTGTCTGTCAAGTGTGCTATGTACTCGGCTATATACTCGATCGGGCCAGATAAATATCAACACGGCTCGCTGTAAGTGTAGACCGCGTATATGTACTACAAACTTCGGCTCTGCCAACCAGTTGATTGCTGTTGCCTTTGTTTTATCGCTCTTCTTTCTCTAGAGCAACAAGTTTTTATGTAGGTCCCCGCTTTGGTTCTTTCTGCTCATTTACCTACTTATGTACAAGTATGTTTGGGCCACAGGTGCGGGCAAATCAAAAGGTCTTTACTTATACTCCAAACTATTAAGCCTACTTCAGCATACTTCACCAACATTAGCCAAAAAGAGTAATAGATAATAATTGCTGGTAATACTCCGTTTATAAAATTTTATGTTGTGGCATTTTTCAGCATTGTTGATAACATTTTGACCGCAGCTGTATCATTTTATATTTATAATTCGTTTCGCTTTTCGGTTTGTTGCTTCACGTTAGTGACTCACATTGCCCGTGTTTTTGCAGGCACCTTTGCGAATGCAAAGTATTCAAAAATTTACGATGAGTATAACATCATTTCCTTAATTATTATTTTAACCGCAGTTTACAGGGTTTTTGTCCGGCAAGGCTATCACGTGTGTGTTCGTGGGAGTGCTCAAAGCCCATTTGAGCCCAAAAACTCTACTTCAAAAATGCGCTGAGCGCGAACCTGCAATCGTGTTTATAAGAGTTTAACATTACACAGATATGATAAATGAAATCGTATCTATTTATCATTTCTAACCAGAAAGTGTTTACGTACTCAATTTTGAAGCAAGGGATTTGAAATTATTTTAAAATACCATAATTATAACTCTTCAATAAGTTCTAAATTGATCCATATTGGTGAACCTATTAAGTTATTTTATGTATTTATATAAATACATATCAAAATATTTGTATACATCTTCCTGTTTTATTATAATATGAATAGATAATAACATTTTTTTAGCATAGCCGGAACTTCAAATGTAACTAAGGAAATGTTAGTCTTTTTTGAATTAGCGGAAATCCTCTCGGGAACTCAGATAAACATTTTTGACTGTTACGAATTTTTTTATTTTCCTTGCAAATCCCAGCAAATTTTTATTTCTGCTTCTCAGAACCGAGGAGTTTCGCACCGAAAGCTAACCGTCCAGTTGCTGGAATGGAAGCTGAACAGAAGGCGTCGGCGATGACATCACCAGAGTTCAATAACGAGTCTGAGAGACTGAATCAGCGGGCTAACAACAGAAAAGCACGAGTTCTCGACTTCTCAATGCGCCGCCTCTGTTCCCAGGGTTATATTACTAAAGTTTCAATATATCTATATTTATATACATATGTACCTGGATTTATCAGAGAATACTCAACACACTGTATGCACAATGCACACGTTGTATGCGAATGAATTTATCGACTCTTATTTCCACAGCACTTTCGTAACATAGTGTCCCATTTTGGCTTTCACGCAACTCTTTTGTACCGGTTTCGATTTCGGCGGTTATAAACCAGAAACGTAAACATAATCGAGACACACACATATGTATACTTATGTACTCACCGACACAATGGTGTTGAATATGAAGAGGATGTATTTGACCATAGACGTGCCGCAGTCCATCTTGATGTTGCTTCACTGTACCGTCTGGAAGGGGAAGCGAAAGAGCGCAATCGAATGCGTCGTATTAAAACGGGTGTGCAAATGAATCAATTGGCAGGCTAAGTGTACATTTACAAGCGATAATCACGTAAATAGATGAAATACACATGGGATTGTCGGGGGAAAAGAAATAAGACTGATAGAGAGGGCTGCTGCTTGTGGCCAGTGGCGATAAGGCTTTCAGAAGCATCCCATTACTACCCCGTTCCGAATTCGTTGCCCGGGCAACAACAAAGACAATAACAAATGCAGCGTGCCCACTGCGGCACCAACAACAACAACAACAATGCGGACAACAAACAACGAAGGCCGCGTCAATGGGGCTCGAAGATTCAAGTGGGGAAAATGGGAAAAGTTCACTGCACTCTGTCAAGGAGAAGAGGAAGCGCAGCATACGCTTCACCCTCCGCCCCGCACTCCTTGCACAACACTTTTCCACACGTACTACGCAGTCTTTTGTTTTCCTGCCTTCTCCTTCGCCACGTCCTTCTTTGCACTGCTTCTTCTTCCCAACCACTTTTCGCGGAGTGCAGCATCATCTAATTTTATTTTTGTGCTCTGGCGAGCTGGGAGCGCCAAACGAACACCACTCGTTTCGTTGAAGCTCTCTGGCTAATTCCGAGAATTTCGCTACGTTTAATTGGTCTAGTTTAGAGCGCATCATTACCTTCGCCTTTAAATTATCACCAAGTTAAATTCCCACGAAATGCGCGTTCGTTCAAGTCGAACAACTTTTTGTTAGTCAGTGTGACCGTGGCGGGAGCGCTCTTATAAGCCCCTATTCGCCAAAGCAAGCCCTAAATATGCCAGCAAAAGCCAGCACAGCCAGGGAACTTTGATAAGGAGCGAAACTTCGGTAACTGCTTATTAATTTCACATTCCCACTAGATATTACACCTTGTTCCAACCGAGCCACATTAATCGTACATTATTAAGTTTTACTAAAAATTTTTGGTGATTTAGTATATTGTAAGTAAGTTAACTACCGTTGACCTGCTACTAATTTTTCCAAAATAAGTTACGTGTGCTTCTAACCTAACTTTTTTTAATATCAAAATAACTATGTCTTATCAAGAGCTGTTTGAAATATTAGTACACCTGTACGAATGTACCACGAAACCGGCCATTTGGTACCTAGGTACTTTTGGGGAAATCGTTTCCATTGCAGCAACGCTTTTCTTATCGCCGCTTAAGTCTAGCAGAGCTTTTAGCGATAGGAAATGCGCTCAAAAAAATATTGCTATATATCAGACTTTTTCAGTATCAAGCGGACCACGAACGAAATCACATCGAACGACTTGCTCTTAAATCGAAAAAAAGTGAAATAAAATACATGTCAGCAATGGATTGCGGCGGCGTCTTTGTGAAATATGTGCTGTTCATATTCAACATACTGTTTGTGGTAAGACTCTACGTCCTCAAGAGATACAAAGATCAGCAATAGTGAAAAAGTGGCTGGTATCTTATCTGGCAAAAAATGACAAATAAACTCTCGAAGCTCAAGATTCCGTCCGAAGAGCCATGGATACTCATTTCAAAAGTTATCTTATCGAAAAATACTGGGAAAAGTGGTTAGAAGTGGTAAGAAACCTGGCAATCTTTAAATAAATCATTGCATGCCAATGCCGAACGTAATTACGGCTAATGAGCCGAAACACAGTTGTCGGAAAACACATTGTACTCGGAAAGATAAGGGCATGAGTAATACCATACGTTCGTAGTCAATTTTCGGAACCACACCTCTCAAAGATCTGTGGACCACATAGTATTCGTGATGAAATTGTTTACAGCCTCCCAGCGACGCAAGCAATGAGTCGATCGCAAATCGCAGTGAAGCAAATGCTAGTTAGGATTGGGTTCTTACATAATGGATTATCAATCCGCTCTAATTTGAACACAAGCCAAATGTATGACACTCAGAACACAGTAACTTGGAGCTTGGGCGGGGTGACTGTTATCCAATAGGCCTGATTCACCACCCACCATGAGTGGTGCCGAAACCACTGACTAACTAGCACACTCTTCGTCTTTCCACCTTAGATATGCGGCATTTTGCTTATCACCTTCGGCTCCATCATGGTGTCCACCATAAAGGACTTCTCGGGCGTCGGCGAGACCTTCACGGCCAACAGCGTGGCCATCATCATCCTGGTCCTTGGCTGCGTCGTCTTCCTGGTGGCCTTCATGGGATGCTGCGGCGCCATTCGCGAGAATGCCTGTGCTCTGACTTCGGTAGGTGACCACGATGCACGCCCTGCTAGGTGCAACAATTGAATCTATCCCTCTGTCCCTCTATGCTTTCAGTACTCTGTGGTCATGCTGGTGCTGCTGGTCAGTCAGCTGGCCCTCATTATCTACGTGTGGGTGGACCATGTGCAGATACAGCAATCCCTGGAGAAGATCGTCCAGACCATCTGGGATCAACGCAAGACCGATGCCCTGCTCATGGACACACTGCAGCGATCGGTGAGTTCTGCTGCCCCTCAAGCATTACATTGTGGATTCTTTTTGTTATTTAAGTGATATTCAATGAAGATTGTCTACCTACTGTGTTGTTCCACATTCATAAAGATAGCTTAACCGAAAATATGCTCTGATTCCAGTTCAAGTGCTGCGGCTTGAACGGCTTCTCTGATTACGGCATTACGTATCCCGCCTCCTGCTGCGACTCGCCCTCCAATGGAACCTGCGGACTAGCCCAAGTCATGTCGCGATCCAGTTGCCTGAGAGCCGTCGATTCCTTCTGGGACACCAACGTGAGCATCATCAAGTACGCTGGCCTGGGTGTGACTGCTGTCGAGGTGAGGATTGAATAGGATGTTCTGCGAATTCGACAAACTGACTGGTACTTCTTTCAGCTTGTGGCCTTCATTTTCGCCTGCTGCCTGGCCAATCAGACCCGCAACTCTCAGAGACGCCAGAACTACTAAACGATGAAGCGCCATTAGGATTATCTCCCAACCCATTTTAACGTCATAAAGTCAATATGAATAAATAAAACAAAGTGCTTCGCATGCTTACTCTATATAATTGCGACATTTGATAGTTTATGATCCTAACAAGGGCATTTCCCGATAAGGTAAATAAGGAAATGGAATACCTCGACTAATAGATACTCCTTAGTAAGCCAATGAGAGTGCAAGAGAGATCGAGATATGAAAACGGCAAGGGAACTTCATTTTCAATAGCATACAAGCGCCACCTAGCGGTCACATTTGTAGATCACAACGCCCTTGTTAGCATTAGTATCTAGAATCATGGAGTAAGTACACATCATATCCCGGTTTTGTAGTTTGAGGTGAATTTTGGGGAAAAAAAAGTTTCTTCAATAACTCTAAGAAACAAGTGCTTCCCACTATGTGGACTAATTAAGAAATGGTAAAGTAATATATACTTTATATCTTTGAAAAGACAAATATTTTTAAAATATATTCTTTACATTCTATATTAATGTAAAGCAATAATTATAACATTTGTCTTCTCTTTTGAATGCGAGGATTTTGTTAATAAGCAAAACTTCTACATGTCAATGTCAGTTTTGTTTTAAACACTTTATCTATTAAATGCTCAATGCGTAGTGTTTAAAAAAATCTTCTTCGTCTTCCAGTCGAAAGTCAAAAATATTTGGTGAATGCATTTCATCTTTTTAGAACGCTATTCCCGACTTTTTCAAACATATTTAATAGCCAGCGTAAGTACAGTAATATGCATATTAAACCTGTGTGAATATCAGTTGAATAAATCAATTATAAGCTCAACCCTACACTCTAGACTCTCTTATAATTGGTCATTGATTTAGCCAGTGTTACAAAGCTATTATTAATCTATATTTTTCTAAATATAGCTACTGGGAGTTAAGCGAAATAACGCTAATTTTACGTTAATCAATTAAAGTTTCAAAATATTAATTGAATTTTTCTTGGATTGGTTAATTCTCTATGAAATTATTAGTAGTAGGGAAAAATTGCTACCTAAAAAGGCCATGTACAACAGGAGCTATCTCTCACTAAACAAGCTATTTGTGCAAACTCTATTAAAAACTGAAATTTCCCTTTGAAAGTTGAGAATGTCACATGATAAATTGGAAAAAAAAATTTTAAAAATACGCAGTGGGAGTAATTGGAATTCTTGGGAAATGTCGCAAATGTTAATAAGGGAAATTTAATGTTATCAAATTCCTTCCAATGTTATTGTCATCTTAACATATGTTCACTTAACATATGCTTTACATAACAGAAATTCTCCAAAATTTTCAAACTTATGGAAATAAAAAAACGCCTAAGTGTATGCCTCAATTTCTGCAAATTCTTTAGAGTTTTTAAGCCAGGTAGGAACATTGTAATGCCGAAATACCCCATTTGGCCTTAAGTTGTAGCGGTATATATTAATATTGGCACGGCTCGAAAAACAGTTTATTATATGGTAACGTAAGTAGACATAGATCCTTTGGCTTGTTCCTCCCAAGTCTATGCGTACACCTGGCGACCTGCGTTCTGTTTGCGCATGCAGTTGGTCAGGGCGCCGGCGATGAGGAAGACGACCAGGTCGAAGATGCAGAGGCCCAGGCCGGACCAGCGGATGATGTCCATGTTGTCGTTCCAGAACTCCTCGAACTTGGCGCTGCAACCGGGCCTCGACTGGTAGACCGCGGGGGTACTGCAGGTGGCCTGGCGGTCCAGGTAGCCGCAGCAGGTTCCGGGAACCGAAAGGCCGATGTAGTTGTAGTTGGTATAGCCGGTATCGCCGCAGCAGCCGAAGGTTTCCTCCAGCACGCCCATGGCAGTGTAGTCATGGGAGTCCCAGAGCAAGTTAACCAGATTGGTCATGTCGCCCAGGAAGGCAGATCGGTTCACGAAGACCCAGCACGTGAGCACCAGTTGCAGAATGAAGAGCACGAAAACCATGCTGGTGTACTGCAAGATTCCACTCCAATTAGATTGAATTCCTTGGGATATATATGATCTTCAAGCAAACTTACCGCTCCGGTCATGCAGGCACTCTGCCGGAAAATGCCGTAGCACCCGAAGAAGGACACCACGAAGATGAGGCCTCCCAGAACGGTGACGCAGATGGGGATGGTGTTCGTGTCCGTCCCACTGCCCGCGGCATCGAAGTGGCTCAGATCGGACAGCATGATCGATCCCAGCACGATCAGGAGGATGCCGACGATCTGGAAGTGTTCGGATGATTACTAGGAGCCATCTCTGGTTGCCTGACAGTTCTGTGGTCATAAGCATTCTACATTATAATAAATGTTTAATGGTATTATAAGTATCCGAGAATATGTCCTGAAAACTTGTCCACAAGCTGGACAAGGATGTCGGTGACCAAGATCTTCATTTAATTCATTAATGTGACATAGTGATTAAATAATCAAGTCATATACATTTATGCTAATTTATGAAATTCACAATCAGACGGATATGACTAGTTATAACTAAGCTGATAAAAAACAAACTTTAATCAGCCTTTTCTGGTAATTCTTAGGTTGAAAAATGTATCTTTTAACTGCGTAAATAATGAGAGTAACTACATATTTAGTTAGATAAATAATAAATGATTATTTAATTATGGATTGTGGTACTTCCTTAGTTTATTTATCCAAATCATCTTTTATTTACTCCAACTTAGCATTGCTAAAATATGAACTTGTGTGCATGTGTGCCCCCTTTGAAGCTCATTTTGAACTCATTACTTATATTACAAAACACTGATAATGCCAATCAACTGATAAAATTCGTGTACATATGTCCACTTGCATTACAGATAGATATTATTATCTATGCCAGCACATTTCTATGAATAATAGTGCTAAATCTTGTGACTCAAAGCCAATCGAAAGAAGCGACCGATGCGTAATTTATGGATTATTCACTTTATTCACTTGTTTTAAATTATGCAGAATAGAGTTCGATATTTGTTGCATATACATTGTTTTGCATATGACTTTATTGTTGAATGAAAGAAGTCAGCTAGAAGGTTTTAAATGCTATATATTATTTTCCAGAACATAGGTCGAGATATTATTGAAAGAAATTCAAATAAATAAACAGGTACTGTTTGATAAATACATTTACATAATTAATGGACATTATTGGAAATTCATTTTAATTGTAACTTATTTGGGATTTGCACCCAGTAGTTTTTGGTCTATTGGTACACGGCTCATTACACTATTAACCGCCAAGCACTTACCAAAAACACGATATTGACAATATATAAAATAAAGTTGACTATTCCCGATAGACAACCCATTTTGAAAGTATGTGGTTTGCTCCTGTATTCAGTAGAATGAAATAAACACAATTGTTTTATCCAAAGGAGTTGTTGACTCTGATTTTATCGCGCACTCGCGTCGTTTACTGTCGTTCGATTGGACTGGTCCTCCAGATGGGCTACTGTTTTTAAATTGGCCAACAGACACGGACGCTATCGGAGGAAAGATACGCGAGTGCCTGTTATCATAATCATGGCCGAAACGAAAAATAGATAATGGGCCATGGGCGGCGGGCGGAGATCGATAGCCATTGCCATATGGAGCTGATTCACCACTACCGAGGGCATTCGATCTCGGAAACGCGGCACTGGGCGTACGGGCCGATAAGGACGTACTTTTTGGAAAAACATCAACCTGTCCTGATTAGATAGACGGCAGCCAGAGGTAGACAGCGAATAAGCAATAATATTTCATTGGGCTTAACCTATTCCGGTTTTTTTACGGTGAGTGAATGAGTGAGGGAGGAATTCGTGTGCTGGATTTATGCTAGGAACTGATCTACGGCTAGGGATGGTGTCGGGCTTCGACTCTAGCGCTTCCTCATCGCGCTGGCCAGACAGCAGGACATGATGAAGATGCCCAGCTCGAAGAGGGCGATGATCAGACTGCTCCACCGAATCAGGTCCGTATTGGAGGCCCAGAAGTCGACGAACTCCTGCCGGCAGCCAGGTCGCTGGCTGTAGATAGCCGCCTCGCACACCTTGTTGCGATCCTTGTAGCCGCAGCAGGAGCTGGGCACGGTTTCATACTGTTCGTAACCCGTGTTGCCACAGCAAGTGAACTGCAATGAAATAGACACGTAAATATCCGGAGCAAACCAATGAATTTCGGGGAACTTACGGCCAACTGGAGGGCATCCATGGGGTATCCCTGTGCGGCATTGTTCTCATCCCACGCCTTGTCCACTGCCTTGCCCATGCTGGACAGGAACTTGTCGTTGGCCGCGAAGATCCAGATGGAGAGCGCCAGTTGCAGGCCGAACAGAATCAGCATGCAGATGGCGTACTGGAAGGAATGGTAAGTCAGTTAGCTTCCCATTTGGGTCAGTGGGTGGTTTCCGAGTGCTTACGATGGTGGTGCAGCAGGCGTTCTCGCGAATGGTGCCGCAGCATCCGAAGAAGGCCACCACGAAGGTGACACATCCGATGACGATAATGCAGATCGGGATGGTCTGGGTGTTAACGCCTCCGTCGAAGGCCGTGAAGTTGCCCATCGTAGAGAGCATGATGGAGCCCACCACGATGAGCAGGATGCCACCGGCCACGAACACCAGGTTGAGCAAGTACAGCATGTACTTGAAGATCGCGGATAGACAGTTCATGGTGCTGGGTTCTGTTCGGGTTTCTCGTTGGCTAGCTGGATAATCCGTTCGTTCGATGCGACGATGTTCGTCTAACTGAATGGGCCTTCTGACAGAACCCGGCTATTAAAGCTTACTCGGAGTCCTCATCTTATCGGCTGCGCTCTTATCTCGGCCATAAAATTCCGCATGTACTTGTGCTGGAAGCTCCGATGCCCAAATACTTGTACTTGGTGGTTCGCTTTGCACCCACGAGATACCAGATCGTGGAGGTGGTCCGAACCCGGGAAATTACGTCCTTGGCACACTGACTCATTCGATGAACGGTAGGTGCAAACTGCTGGGGGCGGAATTTTATCTAGCCCTCGTGCGATTCCATCTTGGAGGCGTTAGATCCTTCACAAGATGAATCATTCACACCCTCCACACCTTGCCTTATCAACAATCAAGAGTTCACCGTGCACGCTGACTCACAAATTACGTTGCTCGGAGTCCGTTTCCCCGTGAGTCCCCTATCTTATCGCATAGATTTACGTACTATCAATCGAGCAATAAACCTTTTAGAGAGTGCACTCCCAGCCTAACTCCAACAACCTGATTTAGATTTGGACAACTATTGGGGTTTCCGCGGTGGAATAATTCCCCGTTGACATTCAAAAACGGCTATGTTCCCTTCATAGATAAAATAGCTCATTGGAGATAAGATTTCGTCTAAGCCCTAAAAAGCTAACCGACTAAATATAGTCTTCTGATAGGTTAGTTCTACGGAAATATGTCAATGATTGATAATGATCTGCAATCAAGGTGTACTTGTTGGTTTGGGCCAGCTCTATTTATACTTATTAGTTCGCAGATTAAAACGTTATCGCAAATGGCTCAAATCCTCCCGTGGCAATTTAGAAAAATAGGTGCTTCAGGGCTTAAATCGAATTGCAAGCAATGTAAGCAAATTATTGCCATATGAAAGTGCCACTTTCCGACTATCGAAAGTAGACCGTTTTGCCATTAGGACACAGACTGAATTTTCGTGAATTGTAAATAAATTTCTCCGTTTATTGCAATCTCCAGGAGTATAAATTATTTTTGTACATATTAGCACATTCAGTGTAACTTTGAACAAACGATCTTACAAAAGGGATCGTTTCGCATTCGTCATTGGATTTGCTGCATTTGCTGCTTACGCTTGAGATTATGCGAATTTTAATGGCCATGTGTATCAGGTAAATATTCGTAAAATTGGGCAACATAATTCGTACTTTCGGTTTCAGTTAAAATTAGTGAAAGGCCTTAGTCCTTTGTCGATTAATATTCCGCACGGCGTCTATAGTTCCGAATGCTGTTCGCCAAGCAACAGGCGAAAACGAATCCCACGAACTGAAAGCAAAAAGGGTGTGGTATATAAGAAGATATAGGTGTAAAATCCCGAGGAAATCGCAATGGAAGGTAGGTAACTTGGTTCCATCCATCATATTTTTTCGAAATTCACATGGGGAAGCACCTAGCTTCGATGATTGCGTTCGATTGCGTTGCTCTGGACAAAGACTTACTTCGATGGCGGCGATGACCAGACCGGCATACTTGATGATGTCGCTGTTCCTGTCCCAGAACTCGACGAAGGTGCCCTTGCATCCCCGCTGGTAGACGGTCTCCCGGCGGCAGTTGTTGGTGTCGCTGCAGCAGGAGGGAGGGAACTTGCCCTGGAAGGCGTAGTCGGTGTAGCCACTGCGTCCGCAGCACTTCATCTGGGGGGCAGAAAGTCGGTTGAAGGTGTGTCAGATGTCCTTGGAAATCCCTAAATACTTACGCTGATCTGAATCGCGTCCATGTAGTCGGAACGACGGGTGCGATTGTCCCAGGCCTTCTCGACCACGTCGCCCATGATCTCCAGGTACTTGTCCTTCTGCACCCACATGTAGATCACCAAAGCCAGTTGGCCGATCATCAGGACGAACAGCAAGATCGAGTACTGCCACAAAGAATACATTTTGAATTGCAAGATGAATGGCAAGATGCAGGGTCAGTACGCTACCGTCATGGACATGCAGTAGGACTCCCGAATGGCTCCGCAGCAGCCGAACCAGGAAATCAGCAGGATGATGGCGCCCAGGATGATCATCGTCAAGGGCACCTGCTGCGTGCGCAGGGCCTCCGCGAAGTCATCGATGCTGTGAACTTTGCTGATCAGCAGAGCTCCGAATACGATTAGCAAGATGCCGCATATCTGAGGAAGGGAAATGTTCAGTTTATTAATCCTACGGCAACCAGGGTAGTCTAGTCTAACTAAACTAATATAGTTCTAAGTTATTTATGATTTAATTTGATCAAATGATTTTTAGTATCGAATTTCTTGTTTCTACCAGACTTGCGATACCAAATCGCCTAAAGAATATTCATTCAAATAAATGCTTATTGGGATATCATAAGCTTTTTTGTTTCGTTAAAAAGCTTTTAGGCGTTAAAAGCTCATGTCTGTTGTTAGATAAATAATATGCACTGCGAGAAACTAGAACTACGTTCTATTTTTGTCCAGTTCTTCGGCGATTTTCGATTACCGAGTTTCCGATTGGCTATTTGCATGGCTATCAAAGGCTTATCTTTTATCAATCCGATTCGCTGCGTTAATTAAGATTATGCATAAAAGCGATAACTATCAAAAACATATTTACTCTGCCTTTGATTTTATCGGTTGACGTAGTCACTAGATTAGATGCTCCTCATGTCAAACTACAGTTCATAAATTCGTAGGATTGCGCCAAACTGCAGCATGACTCAGCCGCCGAGCTCAGCGGTTCATGGGATCAGATTAGTTAGCATCGCATCCGATCAGAGAGAGCGATATTTCGACACTGGTCCAATTACAATAATGACCAGCCCACCCACTCGCACTCGTCTGGCATTTCAAGATCGCTCGGAACACACCCCCACCCCTCCCTCGGAAAATTGAGTTCAAGTGTACCGCCATCGACCCCCGGGTTTCCATTCCACCATGTGCGTGTGTAGATGAAATTTCGTTGTTTCCGAGTTTTGGCTCGCCGTCTCACAATGGGAGCAAGTTCACATTTAATTAAGTCAACTATTTTTGGGTGAGACCCCCTCCCCTCCTGAGCCATTACACAACTTTCCACACAGAACAAATATTTGTATGTTTCCATGTTGGTTCTCAAGTTAATTTCAGCCACTTTAAAATGTCAAAAAGGTTTGAGAACTGCGGAGCAATCAAATGACCTATTTCAAATAGATAGGTCATCCCATCCATCTCGTTGACCGATTTCCCCATCAACAAAAAGGGTTTTCTTTGGTAAATTTTCCTTATTCGTTTACTGCCCACGACTGACGAATTCGCGCCGTGTGCTCATGTTTTTCCGCCCGTAGTGAATGACATCCATGTTTGCGTGACGCGAATAATGCGCTGTGCCTCCGACGCAGTCGGATTTCCCAGCTGCAGCAAGTCAGGGCACCAGCGCCAAACTGGTTGGACGAAGTACAGTTCCACCTGGCGGTGCAGTGACTTTGGGGCAGTGAGTTAGAAGTTGCAAAACCATATCAAAATGCCACCGTTGCTGGCGTTTCAACGATTGTTTGGTTGCCGTTTGGAACCAGTTAACCTCGGACTGACTCCGACTAATGGGATGCATGTTTGTGGGGTTCGGTTGTGGGGACCGAAGCAACAGAAACTCGTTTTGGGACTCCAAAGTAAACAAAAGAGTACGTAGTATACACAAATTTATACAGAATTTTTCGGGTACCGCTACGTCACAAACGTAGCCCAATTTTAATAACTGGATTTGGGAATACTGATGATGATCTCAAGCTCTGCCCCCCACTTTGAACTTACAGTGCGTTTCGTAACCGGAAAGTGGTAGTGCTGATGGGAAAAGAGACTCCATAAATGCTATAAATGATCCTACCTTTAGGATCCTTAATGAACATTGTTTGAGATATGTTTAATTTCATGAAATGTAAATATGTTTAGCCGACCTTAAGGACACAAAAATACGAAAATGCATTCAACGAGTGCTATCTCCTGCTGACCAGTTTTGTGGGCCTCGACTTTCTCAGCCAATACTGAAAACACCAATTTTAGGAAAACCAGTTTATTCCGCACCAATGTTATATCACTGCGAGCCTAAAACGCTGAGAAGTCGATCTAAGCTTGGCTGCTAGCGCTGGAAATTATGTAATGTTGAATCTAGACGAATGTACGCTACTCACCGAACAGAGCAAATTAAATATAAATAGGATATATTTAACCATGGAGATTCCGCAGCTCATTTTGCCCGAGTTTTGCCACAGATTGCTGGTGGAGGTGGATGAAGAACTGCAACTGATCGTTCGGGAGACGAAAAGAATGGAATGGAATTAAGAAATTCAGATACAAGCGTGAAAAGTTAGGTATTTCGGCATTTTATTTGGGAAACACGCACACGTACACACACAGGCACACGCACTGATGTCATCCGTGGTAAAAACATTTCGCTTATTTGAATATTTAAAAAATGCTGACGTTCTTCGCTCTACTGGGTGTGTAAATTAGCACACGATCACGTACCGCCTGGGCATCGAAAGTCGTTGGGCAAGTCGCTAGCTGTTCCCTTTACTAATAAGCTTTTGAGACTGACTTGTGTACTTGCGCTGGAGGTTTTGTAAACAAATGCTGTCTTATATCGCAGATGGTATTTGCCAATCGTTGAACAATAAATAGCAGGCAACACTAAGGTACAAATGCACAAGCTAGTAAACAGGCATAATGAAAATAGAGTAGCTGGCCATGGAACTAAGTTAATGGTGGCGAGCTAGCTAGCCCTGTAAATAGGTTTGTGGCAGGAACGGGGAGATCGCAATCAGCGCACTAGCTCCGGCAGCAGCTTCTCCTTGGGCAACCAGCGCTGCCTCAGTTCGTTGTAGCGGCGCCAGATGTAGGGATAGCCGGCGGCCCAGGAGAGCCAGGCCTCCTTCTCCACGGTGGTCTGCTCCACCTTCTTCAGATGCTGGTAGTACTTCCCGTTCTTCTTAACCGCGGCGGCGGCATCCTGCACGAAACGGGCGAAACGGAGCTTGAGCAGGGTCTCCGAGACGTCCAGCAGGCGGTTGCCCCGCGGCGGATGCACCAGGCACAGCTGGCAGACGACAAAGTCCTGTCCCTTGGCGGACTTAAGGGGCAGGAAGGTGGCCTCGCGGCCAATGAGGCACTGCTGCAGCCAGGAGTAGCCGTTGGCATTGACGCGCACGCCCGGCAACTTGACGGGCAGCAGGCGTTTGCGGCTGGTGAAGATCGGAAGCAGCGGCCGGTGCTGGATCATCAGCAGGGTGTCCTGCTCCTGCTGCTTTACCCCGGCGATCATGCCCGTGTGCATGACGCGCTCGCTGATCAGGCGCTCCGGGATGTGCGAGGGCTGCTTGAACTGGCGCACCAGGTAGGCCGGCTTTCGCTTGGCATAGGCCACGGCCAGCATGATGGCCGAGGTGCCGTAGATGACCAGCTCGCTGCCGCGCGTATCCCGCTCCAGGAAGTTACATAAGTCCTGGTACTTGGCCACCGCAAGATCCTTGGCCGCCTCCATTGGATAACTGGAAAGTGGTCGCTGGTTAGGCTTTTTCGGGTTGGGCGCCGCCACTGGCGGGTCTCACTTTACCACTTGGGGCGTTATGTCGCTTCGCTGGCCTAATCTATATGTAAAACCCTGCTAATGGCTAATTTCGTCGCTGATTCCGCTTTTCTTGGCTGCAATTCTGTTTTGCTACTGAACAGACTTTGACTTTTGCCTCACTGGAGTGCGAGCGGGACAACTAGTGTGCCGGTCGGGATCGCTCTTTCGGCACCTTACAACACTGCCTGCTACGCCACTGTCGCTCTCGCCCTCTCTCACACACACAAACACACGGAGTTTGAAAACAAAACTCACACACACAACTTGAGTTTTCCGCCTTTTGAATGAGTTTTTAAATGATTTTACGCGCGCTCCGCTTTTTCGAACCGTTCGTGAACAGTTGACAATGCTAACTGAAACGAACTGATCGGTCAAAAGCTGCGCCAAGCAGCCTCAACCTGTTGCGTCGCACACACACACACACACAAGCATAATTCGCAACGGTAATTACTGTAACTTGTTTTTCCGCTCTCTGTTACCAATCGCGTTTGTTTATTTATGCAAATTTGAAATGTTTCGGGAATTACGTACATATTTGTTTAACTTTTACTACTAATAAATGTTTTATCTATGCAAATTCGCTGCGGTTGGAGTTTGTGTTTTAATAGGAAAGTGAGAAACAGAGATTCGCCTGGAAAAGCGAGAAAAAACCTCACGTTGAAGATATATGGAAATTATAATTTTGTTTACACCTCGAAAAGTTTTTATAAGATAAAAACAGGAAATTGTAGGAAAAGTTTGTTTGAGATACACAAGGAAAATCCCACATGAATTGATATTCTAGAATTTCGAGTTAATGGTAAATGGCTCGAAACCGCAAAACTTTCGATGCGATTTCCGCTGGCGAACGTATTCTGCGGTTTTCGCCTCGGCTCGTCGTGGGCGGATTTTCCTCGAAAGTGGCCTAAAGCCAAAGCCAACCAGTTTGGGCCGATGTGCAGTTCTTGGTTGGCCAGCCTACTATGGCTTCGGGCATGGCTTCCGTTTTTAATTACCAGACAGAAGGGCGTTGTAATTGTGTTTAGCTTTTCCTTGACACACACTGGCAACAACAACAACAACATCATAAACTGGTTTACAGCTTACGTAATCCAATGAAAACGTGGCTTGGAAGCATTATTTTCGGATTTCGGTTGGTTGGGAAGGGGGTAGGGCAGGGGAGCGCCAACTGTCGCGCCCGCTGACATTCCTAATTAACAAGTGTGCTCCGAACAATTAACCTCACGTTGTTCCGTATTCAAATGTATTTCCACAACGCCCGGCACACAAAGAGAAGAATAAATTCGTATCTGCATCGATCGGAATCGCACTATCTGAATGGAACTCGTACTGGGATGAGTCACTGCCCCTAAAGATGGAAAATTGAATGTATCTAATAGATACCCGCGCTCAAGATCGTCTTTATGGTTTCCCACATTTACTTAAGACTAATATATTAAAGCAATGTAATAATTCGCACGAACAAATCAAGATACTTGCAGCTCTATTTCTTTTTCAGTAATTTGGAATGCAGCACGAATTCTTTGGAATAAAATATAACTCATACTGATTTTCCCAAATGGAAAAGCCATACATATATGATTATAAGTAGAAACACATCAAGACATTCTAAGAATATACAGAATTTGAAATATTTAAATTACTAATATTCATATTATTTGGAATTTGATATATTTTTTTCTGCAGTGCTGTCTTCCCAATTATTGTCAAAATAGAATCAATTATGAATCATTTGCTTGCACTTCTGGTTAGCTTCCTCGAGCAAATACTTTCTGTAAATGTCGAATTAGCGTCAAATGAATGACTTAAGTGAGATTGCCTCCCAAGGGGAGGACACTCGCTGGCGAGGAAAAGCCCGTGGCTGAGATTGAGATCGGCATGCGTCACACTCGAGCAATTTCGAAAATGCACTAGTGCCCCGGAAAAACCTCAACTGCTTCCCATGGGTGCGGGGTATCAAATTAGCATGTACACAGAAAGTAAAACTACAGTGAAATCAATCTCAAACAAAGAAGTGGGGAAATCAATAAAGTTTGCATTTAAGCGTTTTCAGTCAAAATTCCTTTCGCACATTATTGAAATATGTTTTTCTGTTAGTTTACTCAACTTGCAGCTGGACAAACAAAAATTATTATTTTTCTCAGACCTACAGTATTGAGATATTAATACAAAGAACTTCGTCATAAAAGTGGTTCAATTAATCCGTTTTCATACTGTTACTTTAGCAAATAATTTCTATATATGCACACATGTATAAATGATAATTTCAAGAACTCTTTCGAATTTCACCAATTTTGCTGTTGGTGATCAGAACTACGATACCCCAAAGTTATAGTATACACCATCGTAACCACAGAACCACTAGCCCATTGATACGAAATATCAGATCAGAATCAAATATCAGTATGGTATTATCGATTGGAAAATAGGGACGCCATAGTTGTGTGCTTTATTTCGTGTATCCGACTCCACTTGGGAAGCGTAGTCAGTGTTGTAATGTCCATTTAAAATCGTAAGTATATCAGTTAGCGAGTTCCGTAGCGACAAAAGGGGTTAGGGGTTCGCCCGCAGTCGAGGCTAGTACAATCGTCGCGTGTAGTGCATCTGCTGACCAGGAGGTGGCTGGGCGGAGCCGGATCCAGACGGGGCTCCCGGCTGGCCAGGCAGCATCGCCAGCTGTTGCCGAGCCATCTGCTGCTCGTGGGCGGATCCACCTCGTCCAGGGGCATAGCCCTGTGTGATGCTTCCCGCTGTTTTCGGATTCTGTGGAGGAAACTGGTCTGGCGTTAGTCAAGTGATTATTTAGTTCTTCCTTCCAAATGATATCAAATATGTTAAACAGTAGTTGCGAAGTTGGTTCTAATGCGTTTTCCTATTTGTAAGGAATCTTAATTAAAAACTGCAACATGTATTTGTTTTATAGAAAAGAGCTCTTTTTCAAGCTGCTGAGACTTTTAAAAACATTTTCTCACAGCCTAATCCTTGACCTTTTATTTTGAAGTTTTTAATCTATCTCGTTTGTTCTAACTTGTGAATTCTGAGACACTGCCACGGCTAATTAACCACAATTAAATCTCCGTTGTTGTTGAGAATGAGACCCACCTGGCTGCTGCTTATTTGCAGCACGTTGCTGTGCAAAGAGAGTTCGTTGAGCAGCGGCTTGAAGATGACGCCCTCCGGCAGCAGGTGTGGCGGAGGCGGGACGTGGCTCGGCGGCTGGCCGTCGTGCTTCACCTCGATGTGGTAGCGGTCCGGCAGCTTCTCCATAGTCACGTGCGGCTGGGAGGCCTTCACCGAGATGCTGCCGCCGGCTTGAGCCACCAGGTCTGCCTGCGAAATGGTCGGCTGGTCGAGGTTGATGTGGAGCACTTGCCTGGGCTGCGACTGCGACGATGCCTTGGGCGACTGCGAGTCGGGCGGCTTGCTGACCGTGGCGCTGGGCAGGTCCACGTGGTAGGCCTGGCGCAAGGGAAGGTTGTAGTTGTATATGGACTGCAAGCGGGCGTCTGCCTGGTGCTGTGTCGTCGGCGGAGGAGCGACCGTCTGGTAGAAGACCGTTCCCGTGCCCGGATACTGCGCCGATGTTTCTGGAAGAGAGGAAAAGCGAGGGTTAATTGGCGAATCTGGCTATCGTTCCGACGGAGGATCTCGGGCTTGGTATTGCAAGTGAGGTGCTTACTGTTCCATGATAATCTAGCATAGTCCGCGGCACGACGGTAGTCATCGTGTTCTGCGAATCGATCGTAAACAAATAACGAAATGAACATAAGTTGTGTGCCTGTGTTGTTAGAGGTTAGTGTGCGCAGTGAAATGGATTTCTCATGAACGGGACGGAGTGTTAGCGAGCAGTTAATCAAGAAGAACAGCGAAAGCTCCACAGAACAGATCAATCGGCGATTGAATTACACCTTTAGCCAATGCCGGTTTGCAGTTGAATTTTATAACTCGGATTAACTCCTAGGGAACCCTAAATATAATGTTTCTATACTATTATTACCTTCAAAATAATGGGGTTGGTTAAAATACCCGATACAAAGCTTAAACAGCACTAAACTTTCTTCACATCAAATTGATCATTTTCTTAGCTTGTAGCAAAGTTTTTTAAATCTGTCCTAATTGAAAGTTCAATTAAAAAAACTTACAACCTTATGAGCTTTAAAAGAACTTGGCAATCAGAATGTACGGATGATGACATCACGTTATCTCTCACCCAAATCTAAATCTAATATGTGCTAACCAGTTCAATGACTAATCAAGCTATGAGCAGATCCCATATTCGAGTTTATAAAATCCAACCGAAATTGCGTGCATGAGACTTTGGACTGTCTGCCTGAGGCAGCGTTCACTGTATCGGAGGCCCAGGGACCACATTGTCGACCTCTTCCTGGCTTACTCTGCTGGGCGTAGCTGGCGGCACTCTTGTAGTAAGCCTGCTGCTGACTCGGCGGCGATGGACTCCTGCCACGTTTTCCTGGCTGTCCGCCGGACGGGGGCTGCCCGGAAAAAAGAAGACCATTAGAACCTGAATCCCCCAAGTGCGCAGTCCAGACCTTCTGCATCAGCGTATGGTGCTGGTGTTGGAGACGCAGGGGCGGCAGGAAGACCGGGCTATTGGCCGCCGCCTGCTGGATGGCGAACAGTTCGTTCTCCTTGGCCAGCTTCTTGCGCGTTTCGTCCTCGTTGAGCACCTTCTTGAGTTGGACGGTCAGCTGATGCTTCTGGCTGTGCAGGTCGGCCAGCTGGTCGTCCAGTCTGGTGATCTGGCCGCGTGTGTCGTCCAGGGCCACCTGGTTCTGGCGCTCCACCTCCTCGCGCTCCCGGCGCAGCCGCTGCTCCTCGCACTGCGCCTCGAACTCTTCTTGACGCCGCTGGCGGTCCGCCACGATGAAGCCCTTCAGTGCCCCGCGCAGCTTCTCCGCCCGCTCGGCCTTCGCCGCCTGGGCGGCCGCGTTGCTGTTGTTTACCGCTGATGCTGGCGGCATCTTTGTGCTCTGCTTAGTTATCTTGCCAATTTTATAAGCGTTTGTGGACGACCGGGCAATCGCGACTGTTCGACCGATCCGACCGAGAGGCTCCACAAATGGAATGGCGTGCTGGTGGCGGTGGGCTGGAATCCAGGTGGACACCGCTACGGGAATCAATGGCTGGGCGTCTTGGGATCACTGCAAATGCTCGACGCCGTGCTGCACTTTATTTTCGTTCACTTTCAGCAAGGTTTTTTGTGGTAAACAATTTGTTGAGTGAGTGGGATGTGCCGACCAGTGTTGCCACCTATCGAATGAATAATGGGCTAAGCTAGCTAGAAAAAAGCTACTTTCCAATTGTGGTGGCAAATCTTAGGTTTACTTCGAACTAAATTACTTTAAAAAAAATTTATTATTTCTGTTAAGTTTATATTCTTTATATTACTTGGCACACATTTGAATTTAATATAAAATACAAATAGTCAACTCTAATCGATACTTATCGGTCGGTATCATTTTGGAAACAGATTTCCCATATAGTTTTTGGAAAATCCGAACTTAAAAGCCTTCCGCCAGATATTTTACAATTCTTTGACGCATCAGGGAAAGTATACCTTCCCACTAAGGCCTTTTTTATTTTAATTTAGACCTCTTTATGTCTATTTTTCCCGCTCAATTATTTCATTGAAATATAGAAATGTCTATCGATGTTTATAAAATGCGTAAGCATCGATATGGCGTCTCTCATTGGAGGTATCTTGCAGCTCGAGCGCTTCGGCCACACTAGAATTGCAGTTGTTGGTGTGAACGTGTGAACGCGATTCGGAAAATACGGATTACACGGATAATACGAGTTAAACGGATATTGCGGAAGTTGTACGGAGACGCGACTGGAAGAAAGCCGTGAAATGTGTTCAGTTGCGCGCAGCAGCCATTAGCCCATCAACAGTGTTTGTTACAAGACAACAGTGATACAACGTGCCTGGAATTCCAGCCAACGCAGAGCAAGAAAAGCAGAAGAGCATTAAAGCGGAAGAAGCAGCAGCGGAATAATCAACAAAGGCGGCAAACATGGCGAGTGAGTAACATCGAGCATTTCTCCGCCTTTGGAGCATCCCAAACGACATACAGCAGACCCCGGATTCCTTTTCCATCGCATAAACAAACGCAACTCATGCGAGTCATTGCAGCGGCCGTTTTATGGCTGCAGTGCAGCATTTACGAGCTGCGAAGACTTCCAAATCGCTGCCAGGTGTCGGAGGGAGTTGCTCCGAGCATTGACAGTAGGGTGGGGGCGGGCGATGCGGCTCCGTAGACAAGATGTGTGTGTTTGCCGGGGACATGAGAGAAAAATCAATACTTACGCTTCCCACTCCCTGCCCATGCACAGAGGGCCGGTCGGATTAGGTAGATGCCGTTCTCCTGCTGCTGTGCGCACTTATCGCGGCCAACAGGGTCAGCGCTTCCCAATCAGAAATCCCGCTCTTTTATCCTTTAATGGCCCCGGCAGTTCTGGCGGGAATTAAGTGCGGCTGAGACAGCGGCCACCACCGCCGTTTGGCACGAACCCGCCACCCGAGCCGCCCACTCCACCGCAGCACGGGGGGAATAGGAATGGGAACTGGGATCAGCAGTGACGACGCATTAATAAATGAGAATATGCCTCCTGCGAGGTGCCAGGTTTACCGGCGTGTCGCAACACTCCCCGCAGTCCTCACAATTCGTTTTATCCCCACGGGGGGTGATATAGCAAACAAAACGCTGAAGTAATGCACAGGGAGAAATCTATGGCAACTTTGTTGATTTGATGACAAACATTATACTTAGGATTAAGCTTCATCGATTAGGCTTAAAAGAGCACAATTCGATGGTGCATTACAGTCAAAGCAGTCATTGTCAAGATAAAGCTGTGACTAACTAAAAGATCCCCTTTTTTTTGTGTTTCTTAGTGTAGTTGGATGTGTAACTAAAAAATTACGTACGCACTGAATGTGTTATATTTGGGTCAGTCACCGATGAGAATTGTTAAACGTAAACAAGTCTCTAAACTTCTTAGTTTTCAAACGTCACTGCACCGAATTAACACACACATAAACACTGCCCACAGACTGTACTGTTTGTATACCTTTTCCCGAGGGGAACCTGTGCAGAACGACAACAAGCAGCACTTGAACGCGCCGGCAATCCCGGCCTCGAAACTTCCCCTTTTCCAGCAGCGGTGGTGCATCCCAATCCCCACACCACTGCACACCTCACTTGTCCACAGAACCCACCAGCTGCGCCCAGCGTAGCGAGACCCATTTCCACACTGAAAGCAATTCGTGGTTCTAGTTCAATTTTAATTCATATGTAAGCACTTGATTTTCAAGACCTGTCATTCGGAACATTTAATGGTTAATGTGTTACATAAGTGTTGTACCTAAAGTATAAGACTTCTTAAATATCTAATTCGACCTTACTATAGATTCTTTTGAAATCTAATGAATCCATAAACTTTAAGGACGAAGGCTAGTGAATACAAATCCTGTAATTAAAATATATTACTTCTATGATTATAATTCTGTCATTCTTGAGAATTTCCTCGCTGTGCAGATCCCAGCTGCGAGATGGTTGCCACGTCCTCCCTGCGGCTCAGTCACTTTGGACTTTAATTGGTCCTTTGTGACTGCATTTGTCGACGCTTTCGCTCGGCGTCTTCGACGCAATTTGACTGCCATCAACCCCGGGGCTGGGATTCTGATAAGGAAGAGGATATCAGCTGCCAAAGGAGGCCGCTCCCCTCGCCGGATTCCAGATTCTAGATTCCGGAGCTGCTGCCTCTTTATTGTTATTGTTATTATTGTGGGCTTTTCAATTCGTTCCACGCAGCTTACCCAGATTAGCTGGCTGTTATTGTAGTTTGCCCGGCTCCGAATTTATTGCCCTTTTCCACCTCCTTTTTGCGTATTCCCGAGTCGTTGCTTCATTTGCCTCAAATCTAGCTGGGTAACTTGTGATTTCCCCTGTCCCCCGTCTTCCACTCGCTTTATTCTTTTAACTGCTAATAAGATTTTGGCCCTTCTAATGGCCTTGAGAATGAATGGGGCGAGCAGGCCGCCCTGAAAAGATGAAATTGTGGGGTGGTTGGTGGCTAGCTCTGTTTTAATTGAGTTCGTGCCCTATTCAAATTGGCATAGAAATTAATTTCAATTAACTTTCCAGTCCTTTCGAGGAGGCTGTGTCCCCTTGACAAGTTGTGGAGCATACTTTATGGGGCCAAAAGAGGGTTGGCATTTTGGGGAATCCCCCATCGACGAAACGTTTTAACTTGTGTGCTTCAAGTGTGCAACTTGTGTGCAAACTTTTAGTTCATCCGCCCTAAACTAAGAAACTTACACAACTAGTTACAACTTAAAGTTGGTAAATTCGTTGGTATTCGCACGAGCACCTGACAAGAACTTAAGGTCTGCATAATTTAAGCTGGCGTATATAAAAAACGGATTCAAGTTGTCTTTTCTCAAGTGTTCACAGTGTTGACATACAAAATGTTGTCCGGCAAATGTCAATTTGTATTAAGTTTGCAGCTACCTATATATATACAATCAAATTAGTTCGATGCTATTTCGGCTACCTCTAATATACATAAAAAGGCACTTTGTTAAATCCACCAATTCGGTGGATTGTCCCAGAAAAACCAACCAAAATTTAAAATTTGCAAACGAACAGAGAAAAACGAATGCTTTTTTGTCTTCTCACGCTGCTGGGAAGGAGAAGAAAGTAACCAAGAACTGGAGGTCGACGACTTCACAATGGGAGTCCTGCAGGCGAGGAGTCACCACTGCGTCGACAAAGTGGTGAATGACCTGTGCCTGGGACACTACGAGCACGCTCTGAGGCAGATCAACGAGGATCTGGACGGCTTACAGAAGCACGAGGAGATCATGGCGCTGCTGGAGCTAAAGAACATCCTTCTGAGACTGAGGCTGAAGGGCGAGGCTCAGCGAACCATAGGCCCTACTCGCAAATCTGACGCCCTGCCCCACAAGTTCACACTCGAGATGCTGGACGTGGTGCAGAAGGTCCTGCGGTGCCGCAATCACTACGAGGTGCTGCGCATATCTCAC
The DNA here is from genome assembly GCF_004382195.2 of Drosophila sechellia. Classification (NCBI taxonomy): domain Eukaryota; kingdom Metazoa; phylum Arthropoda; class Insecta; order Diptera; family Drosophilidae; genus Drosophila; species Drosophila sechellia. Next base: position 3,280,788 of record NC_045950.1, on the reverse strand, counting down.
CATGCCACCTACTCCGAGGTGAAGCGGGCCTACCATAAGCTCGCCCTGCGCCTCCATCCGGACAAGAACAAATCGCCTGGGGCTGAGCAGGCCTTTCGGCGGATCAGCGAGGCGGCTGACTGCCTCACGGACTGCCAGAAAAGGATTGAGTACAACATAGCAACCGCAGTGGGCGACTGCCACGACCAGGATCCCTCGCAGTACAAGGATTATCGCGGGGAAAGTGAAATCAATGAGGAAAATGTGAACGATCTGGGAGCCGCTTTCAGAAGGCCTTATCGGGCGGCTAATCAGCGGATGCCCCAGAGGCAGTCCCTCTACCAAACACAGCAACTCGTCATCGGAGTGGTGGCTGCTCTGGTTTTCCTCTTCGTCACCATGCACTTCATCGCAGCCGCTCCTGCTTACAGTTTCACGCTAACCAGGTGAGTTGTAGACTCACTCGGCTGCTGAGACTGCCGTATACAGGTCCAATCTTCTCCAGAACCCACAGCGCTCGTCGGCTCAGTCAGACGAACCACATTGCCTACTATATGAATCCGACGACTCTGTCGAAGTACACAGAACAGCAGTTGGCCGAACTGGAAGTAGAAATCGAGGAGGTTTATATCTCGGACCTCAAACAGAAGTGCAGGCAAGAGCGGAGTTGGAGTGAGAACTATTAAACTTTGTCCTGTACCAGGCACTTCAAATTACTTCTGTTTCCAGGGGATATACTGTTTCTCAGGGCGAGGCAGGAAAACAACGACGAGAAGTTGCTCCAGCATGTCAGCCAGATGTCCACTCCCGCCTGCCAGGCGTTGCTCCAGCTGGGAAAGTCTGGTCACAGTCCACTGCAGCTGGAGAACGAGTCTTCAAAGCAGGACTTACCACTCTGATACTCTGTACTTTTCTATTGATAGATGTAGGGATTAGTGCAGTGTGTAAATAAAGAGTAGTATGTATTGTGATGTATGTAGTGATGTATTATATACATCACCTAGTTATCCACGCAAAAGGAATCATTTCATTTCTGTGCCATGCCTCTGCCTCCAACTTAAGCCACTTTTCCCGAATTTTTCGGTTGGCAACAGGCCCAAAAAGCTACAAAACAACTTAAATCGGCATAAGCGTCGCCAGTTGCACATGAATTAAGCATGCAACAACAATAAGTTTGCACTAGTTTTTCTGATTTCTGTGCCGTTTGCTATTTGCTATTTTTGTACGTGGCCAAAGTTGGTGAATCGCGTAATGGAGAAAATAAAATACCACAACGGAGTGGAAATAAAACGCAGGCCATAGGCCCCAATCATGCCCAGAAAAAGGAAACACGAAAATAAAATGAAGCCATTGCCCCAGAAATTCAGGCGAATAAATGCCTCGAACGAATCCCGCTTCCGCAGCGAAGAGCTAACGAACTTGCCACGGAACTCGAACGGAATGTATGGATGGCTGGATGGATGGATTGATGGCTGGATGGACGAGTGGCATACTCTGAATACCAACGAGTACCAGTTACCAAAGCAAACATTCGGAGGCACGCAAAAGGCGGCGAAGCAGCAACCGAGACGCATTAGGGAGCTGGTCTGGGCCACCTTCTGTCAGACGGAAGTGACGCCACTATTGCCACTGCCACTGCCACTGCACCTGTCGTCCTCCTGCATTCCTCATCCCTGTCAACCTGCCACTCCGCCGGGCGATGCGACGCTACTCTGCCACCTGTCCAATTGCATTCAGTCAGCTACGTCGCACAAACAAATACAACAATTCCCCTTTTACCTGAATATGCAGATGCATCCCGCAATACATATGCACATTTCCACTGACTGCGTTTCGATTTAAAGGGTATATTGGGCTCGTAATTTTATGTGTGCATGGAAACATCTGAAATACCTCTTAAAGTTTTCATTTGGAATAAGACAGTTTGAAACAGACTTGATTTCATAATCTACCTATAGCTTATTAGACTTTATTCTTAAGTATTATTTACATAAACAGAAAAGAAGTTGATGACTTGATTCTTTTGTATTTAAATCCTTTAACCACTGGAAAACACACTACTCAAGAGTAACACTAACCAGCTAGCTGAAATAAAGAGAGTTCGATATCTTAAAGATCTTTAGTGTATCTCAAAGTCGTTACACTCAGATGCAGCCTTTGAACCCGTAGTCTATTATATTTTTGCTTTGCAGAAACTGATGTTTTGTAGCTTCAGCACTAGGGTATCTTACAGTCGGTACCCTCGAATTCAGCCTATGCACTTGTGTTCTCTTTAGTTGGGGTTACATTTCTAAGTGCAACTTGTCTGCGAGTTAGTGAGCTGTTGTGCAGGCTGCTTTTGCTGCTGCTGTTGCGTCCTTTGTTGCTGTTTCTATGCCAAATCGTGGATGCTGCCTCCGTTGATGATGTGGATGATGATGACGATGGTTGCCCGCCCGACTGAAGGGTTCACGTTGCTTTTTGTTTTACTTATTCATTATTTATGCTCCACAAAGTTTGTTGAATTGCTACCCCAGTCCACAGCCTTGCCGTTGCTGTTGCCACCAACTGTCGCCAGTTGTCGAGCGCCGGAGTCTGGTCCTTGCCCTTCGTCCTTTGGCCCTCGTCCTGCTGGAGTGCCACATCGGAATGTATTTTCCAGCGTGTGTGCTTGGCGACAGAAAAGGTCTGACTGAAATAATAATATTGTGATAATGTTGGTCACAAAAGGGGTCTCTTCGTGCTGGCTTAATATCGAATATCTACAATTTAAATTCAACACAAAAGTTGTATTATCTCGGGCATGGGTAATTTCATCAACATTTTATGCAATTTTCATTACGTTTTTTAAATAACAAGTTTTATCATTTCAATATTTAAGAAAACTTCTCTGAAAAGCTGAATTCCAAAGCATTTATGCTGAATAAGCGAACCTAAACCTTCATCATCACAATACATTAAATCCCGATTGTTTTGCCGTTTTCCTTTTCATTTGACCCGTGACCAGGACTTATGTAAATCGTCGCCCATCCTGGGTCCTTTTAAAATCCGAGCCATCTCTTTTTTTTGGGGCCAAATGAAGCTTTAATGTGGCACACGCTTCACGAGTTTTCTCGAACGTTTCCAATGGCTCCAAAACGGTTCAAACTGGAGATGCAAAAACACAAAAACGCTTTCTATTCCTGAAGGAGAAAGAAGGTTCTTTTGTGCCAGGCTGCAAAGCCATAACTTCTTGCTTTGAAAACATTTGTCTTGACTTCGTCCAGCCAACGACGATAATCGAAATTGGCAATCAATTTTGCGGTTCTCAACTTAGTCGGCGCAGGAAGGGAAAGGTGGATTGCGTGCTCCGTGAAATGGAACGGAAAAGTATACATAAAATACACAATACCCTTTGAATAGTGAATATAGAAAGGCTTTGGATTAAATAAGTAATGATTAATTAGTTAAATACAAGCACTCATAACTTGACTTATAATTAAAGGTTCCTTTTCTTACTTAATTACTCACTTTAGAGCAAAGCATTATTCACTTAACTTCACTTCATCATCACTTAACTTTATTCCAATGACCAGGGAAGCATTCAGTTGCCAAAACAACAAGATTACCCTTTAGGTTGTTCAAGTGCCCTAACTAACCAATGTCCTTTTCTTACCGCCTTTTGCAGCTGAAATCGACGATTTGATTGAAAAGCTGAAGACGACCAGCGTCACTCCGGCGAACACGACCAACTTGCTATGCGAGATCTCGGCGACGAAGGACCCCAAACTTTTCGACAAGCACGAGCTGGCGGAGTGCTTCCTGGGCCTGACCAAGTGCGAAGACACAAACGTGCGCAAGGAGGCGGCCAAGTGCATTGCGGAGATCACCAAGTCCGAGGTGCAGCGCAAGAAGTTCACCAAGAGGAACATAATAGCCGCATTTCTGGAGTGCTTGCGCCAAGTGCCCACGTCCGACGGCAGTATGGAGCTGCCCATACAGATTTGTCGGGCACTGGGAAACATCTGCTACCTAAACGACGAGGCCAGGGACTTAATTCTCGAGCTGGAGGGCGATGCTGTTCTTCTGCGACTCCTGGACATCACAATCATCGAGGACGTGGCCAATGCGGCGCAGTTCATCAAAGTGCGCGGCGGCTTGCTGTCCAACTATCTGCTCGGAGGCGAGGGCTTGGCCAAGCGGGCCATGGAGCTGGGCGTGATGAAGAAGCTGCAAGGCATCATCGACATTGGCGCCTCCAATGTGGAACAGCATGAGGATCTGCTGCTGAATACGCTTCCACTGATCAGTATACTCACAGAGAACGTGGCGGATCTGAACTTCGACTCCTCCCTGAATATCCAGCTGTCTCGCATTCTGGCCGCTTCCACTAATCCCGATCTCGCCGAGATGTGCCTGGAGCTGCTCCATTACCAGGCGGAGAGCGACGAAGTTAAGCTTATTTTGGCCAAGGACGGTCTGTGCGAAACCATCTACAACCTGCTGGAAAAGTACAAGACTCTGGCCAGCACAAGTGAGGCCAGGGCGCTGATGAAGCTCGCCTGCGAACTCATCGTATTAATCCTTACTGGTGGTAAGTTTCGGATTATATAAATTGGAATGTGGTCGACAAATCTCATTTAAAAACTAATTATTTTTACCATTGTTCTAGATGACTCAATGCACTATTTGTACACCACGCCGCTGCTGAAGAACATGGTCGATTGGCTGGACTCGACCGACACCGATCTGCTAACTACCGGCGTGCTGGCCCTGGGCAACTTTGCGCGCACCGATAGCCACTGCATCTACTTTGTAGAGCAGCAGACCATGAACAAGCTGCTCGAGGTGCTGGCCAAGAACAACGGCGTCAAGGACGATGTGCGCCTGCAGCACGCTCTTCTCTCCGCGCTGCGCAACCTGGTCATCCCGAAGCCAAACAAGAACGCGGTAATCCAGGCGGGCCTGGTGCAGACCATTCTTCCCATGCTCGAAATACACCAGCCACCAGTCGTCTTCAAGCTGCTGGGCACGCTTCGCATGACCGTCGACGGACAGGGTGAGTAGTGGCAACAACCGCACGCGATCCGCATCTCTAACAACATCTGCTCTTCCAGAGAAACTCGCACTGGAGCTGCTGAAGAACAAGACTCTGATCGAGCAGCTGGTGCACTGGAGCAAATCGTCGGACTATGCTGGCGTCACCGGCGAGTCTCTGCGCCTCATGGCCTGGCTGATCAAGCACGCCTACCTCAGCAAAATCGCATACGCACTGCCGCGCAAGGGCGATGCACCCGCCGAACAGATTGCCGACAAGATCCCACTAACGCAGGACTACGATCGCAGTAGCTTGAGCGAGTTCCTTGCCAACGAGGGGACCGTGGAGGCTATGGTAAGCATGCTCACAGCTCAGCACCTGGTCATGCAGAACGAGGCGCTGATTGCCCTGTGCATCCTGTCCGTGGTGTACCTGTCGCAGCCGAGCGAGGCGACGCAGGCCCAGCGGCTGCAGGACGAGCTGGTCAAGTGCGAGGTCGGCAAGAAGCTGGCCGAGCTCATCAGCAAGTCGTCGGACACGATGACCAAGGAGATTGTCGAGAACCTGCAGAACTGCGTGAACTTGCTCAAGTCTTCCGAGCAGCTGGTGGCGCATCTGGAACAGCATAACATCAACGAGCTGCTGAAGTCTATACCCATTCTCACCGAATACTGCACCTTGTAAGGAAACGGGGACTGTCATTGCATTTATCCCAGCACCGCAGGATGCCTCACAGTAGGATGGGTCGATTTGCACGATTGAACAGAACACAAATACGTTAGGGGTAAGCAGTTATCTTTGGAAGTTACCTGTGTGGCTTATCTTACCAAGAGAATCGCCAGTACATATAAGTAACAATGCAAAGATTAATACGTTGGGCTAATGTGCTAAATTTCCCTTTACTACTTAATAACAATTTTGTTAAATTGTAATTAAATCCACTCTCTTGAGATTCACTGACGTTGCATGATTCCAAATAGCCAAAGATAAATGTTTGCCACTATTAGAGCATGTTTTTGAAAAATCAGCCCACCCTTAGCCACACAGACACACTCAGAACCGGAGAAAATAGTAGTGTTCACCCCAAAGCAACGATTCAGATGTAGACTTGACTTTAGTTTCGTAAGAAGAAAGTGCAGATTCACAAGTTAATCAGTTAAGCACACTGGAACACGCGAACACGAGAGGAGCAGAATGTATTTTTTAGACGCAAGCGTATTTTGACTGCATTTATGAGGAGGATCCGATGTAGTGAGGAGGAGTCACAAATCGTATGAATATTTATAGCATACATAACATATAACATATACGTATAAATATAATAATATTAATAATTTAGCATATTAATCTTTTCTGTTACATGATTTTTAAGAGCACAATAACAACAAATCGTGGTGATATCGCTAAATATATTTAATAAATGTATTTTATGATTGTACTTATAATTTTTAATCGACCTCTTTTAAACCGTTGCTGGCACACACCAAAAACGAGAAGATAACAAAACCTTTAGACGCGCAATGTAATTAAGGTATTTTAATTGGTGCACAGACACATATTGCAAACGGCATCCATATATTTATTGTAAAACTCGGCGAAGTTATCCAATGCATTTTTAAGCTAACTTTTAAACATAAACAAAACTGCAACTCAGTAACAATCAGCAATCCGAAAATAGTTGAAACCCAATAATGCAAATATTTCAATTTTACAATGCGTAGTTTATGGAGTGCTACAAATTTTACCACTTATTGAAAACGATGTACTAATGTTTGGTCACCAAAAACTATAAATTAAACGAGCACGATTCGAGGGGAATGGTGTTAATATATAAAGCGTTGAAACACCCACACACGTAAATTCGAAAACATATTTATGAACTCTAAACACAATAATGTACATTTAATAATTCAAATAAAATTTGAAATGCATGAGAAATAAGAGAAAACCAAATAGATGCGTTTAAATTTAGGCGCTAAGAACGGGCTGTTATCGATAAGTCGATGAGAGAGTTGGTGATGGTCAGAAGTAAAACAATCATGCTATTGTTGGTTTAATATAAAAAATATAAATTTTATCAAGATAGAGGCGGAATAGCCCCTCATCATGACGCATTCTTATATTCATTAATTTTATTTTCCGCATTATTTTATTTTAGTTTGGCTGACTTTGTCATTGGGGCATGACGATTCAGCTTGTACCATCTCTAACCAGGGCAAAAAAACATTCCAATTTCTCTGCTGCGATTTCACTTTCACAAAACAAATTACGGCTGCCCAAGGTAAATAAACAAAAAACAAAAGGAGCAGGTGAATCAGGCCTAGGCTATCAAATTACCCAGTTTCGAAAACAATTCCCATGGCGACGGAAAAGTGTGCAGAAGATTTTGGGGACTCCTCCGCGGCGTCCTTGAAAATTGTGCCAAAGGACTATGCATATCCACTTCTAGAGGATCCGCAAGGCGCGCTGACCCCTCCCAGTGAAGGCGGGCGGACGCTAGTTACCCGCGGTGGCTTCAACTTCTTCCACTACGGATGCGATGGCCACCAGGATGCTGGCTGGGGTTGTGGCTACCGCACCCTGCAATCGGCCATTTCCTGGATCCAACGTCGACGAGGGTCGAGCGGTCATGTGCCTTCCATCCGGGAGATTCAGCAGATCTTGGTGGCCCTCGGCGACAAGGGTGCAGAGTTTGTGGGCTCGCGCGACTGGATCGGCACGCTGGAGGAGTTCTACGTGATTGATGTGCTGCACCAGGTGCCCTGCAAGATTCTTCACGCCAAGGAGCTCACCTCGGAAGAGATCCTCGGCGAGCTTCGGAGCTATTTTGAGAAGTACCAAGGCTTCGTAGCCATGGGCGGTCTGAGTGACACCGCCTCCAAGGCCATTACCGGCTACCATTGCAGTGCACGTGGTCGCATCTTCCTGCAGGTGGTGGTGAGTCATCGGATTAGCTCATTTTATGAACTGGTGAACTCATCGTTCGCTTCCCTTTTTAGGATCCGCATTTTGTAGGCGTGCCCAGCTCCCGGCAGCACTTAATCGATCAGGGCTATGTCCGTTGGGTGCCCGTTGACGAGTTCCCCGACAGCACGTACAACCTCTGCCTCATCTTGCAGCCGTAGTCGCAACTCTCCGTACCTATTTTAGCAATAAATCCCGCTCAGCTCTTGATTACCATTACTTACTGCATGTTGCCTTATAGCCACGTTTCTCTTCCATTTTAGCGGCCGATACTCAATGGACCTTATCAATTATTGAATCGGACCGCACGATAATGGCGCTGATAAACCGGCGGCATTGAGCCACAGTACATCGACAAGCAGCTACTGCCAGCTGTTAAGCATACCAAACAGCGCCAACATATTGTAAAAGCCGGAAAAGACAGCTGAGTGAGCATGGATCTAATGCACCGCGCCCTGCTCACCGCCTTGGGTGCGATGTCCGTGTTCTACGCCCTGGTCAAGATCAGCCTGGGCTACTGGAAGCGGCGGGGGATCCTGCACGAAAAGCCCAAGTTCCTGTGGGGCAACATCAAGGGCGTGGTGAGCGGGAAGAGGCATGCCCAGGACGCATTGCAGGATATCTACACCGCATACAAGGGCAGGTCGCCGTTTGTGGGATTCTACGCCTGCCTCAAGCCGTTCATCTTGGCGCTGGACCTGAAGCTAGTCCACCAAATAATATTCACCGACGCGGGACACTTTACGTCCCGAGGCCTTTATAGTAATCCCAGTGGAGAGCCGCTGTCGCATAATCTCCTTCAGCTGGACGGTCACAAGTGGCGGTCACTGCACGCCAAATCTGCGGAGGTTTTCACTCCGGCCAACATGCAGAAGCTTCTGGTCAGACTGTCGCAAATCTCGTCCAGAATTCAAAGGGACCTGGGCGAAAAGAGCCATCAAACTCTCAATATAAGCGAACTCGTGGGTGCCTACAATACAGAAGTTATGGCGTCATTGGCCTTTGGACTCGTAGGCCAGGATACCGAGGAGTTCGCGAAGTGGACGCGCAACTACTGGGCGGACTTTAGGCTGTGGCAGGCTTACCTGGCGCTGGAGTTTCCGCTCATCGCTCGGCTTCTTCAGTACAAAAGCTACGCAGAACCTGCTACTGCTTACTTCCAAAAGGTGGCCCTGTCGCAGCTGCAGGAGCATCAAAGGAGGGATCGGCAGCCTCTGCAGACGTTCCTGCAGCTATATTCCAACGCGGAAAAGCCACTCACCGACGTCGAGATTGCGGCCCAATCCTTTGGCTTCGTTCTAGCTGGCTTGGGCCCCCTGAATGCCACCCTGGCTTTCTGCCTCTACGAGTTGGCCCGCCAGCCTGAGGTGCAGGATCGAACCAGGCTCGAGATTAACAAGACACTGGAGCAGCATGGTGGCCAAGTGACACCGGAGTGCCTAAGGGAGCTCAGGTATACGAAGCAAGTCCTCAATGGTGAGTACCAAGTATTGAAAAGCTCTTTATAGCTATAATGACTTGACCTTCTTTTTAGAAACGCTTCGCCTGCACACGCCACATCCCTTCCTGCTGCGCCGGGCTACCAAAGAATTCGAAGTGCCCGGATCGGTGTTTGTAATTGCCAAGGGTAACAATGTGCTGATACCCTCGGCGGCGATACACAGAGATCCTGGCATATATGAGAACCCCGAGCGGTTCCACCCGGAGCGCTTTGAGGAAGAGGCTAGGCGATCCCGCCCAGCAGCTGCGTTCCTGCCCTTCGGCGATGGTCTGCGAGGATGCATTGCCGCTCGCTTTGCAGAGCAGCAGCTTCTGGTGGGTCTGGTGGCTCTGCTGAGGCAGCACAGATATGCTCCCTCTGCGGAGACCTCGATTCCCGTGGAGTATGACAACCGGAGACTGCTCTTGATGCCCAAGTCGGACATCAAACTCAGTGTGGAACGGGTTGACTAGCTTTAGGGGAGGCTCCTGCTGGAGCATCGCCTATTTTGTATTGTTTGCTTTACAAAGCGTTTAAGTTGTTTTTATATTTGTATATGCACCTTTTTCGTTGATTTTCCTAAGCTGTGGACTTGTGTGATAATGCTGACGATGACTTTTATAATCTTTTGCACCAAGCTCAACAACGTGAACAAATAAATAATTTAGTTGTTATATCAAACTCATTTATACCATCGGAAAATAGGAAAGGTGTGCTATTCTATGTAAATATAAGAGGGTAATTTGCAGCAATTGCAGAGGCCATTCATATAATTTGTTTTTAATTTATAGAATTACATGGTTTCCAAAATTAATATTCATTTTGCCAGAGTGCTTGGTTTTTGAATTCGGCAATTCGGTTTTCTAGGAACTAAAAACTTGAATTTTTCTTTAAATCGATTTGCAACAAAATTTTTGGTTTCTTATTCAAATTGACTGTTGAATGTTCTTTATAAACGTGGAACACGCCAAAAATTAACAAATTTGCAATTTTGAAAGTTGGCATGTTAGGTAACATTTCCGATTCGCAGAATCGGTTAACATTACTGTCTCCTCGTTCGAGCGAGTGTGACCGTACTGCCTAGTGATTTACCCTAGCTTTGGTCGCACTACAAAGGTGGAATTTCCCAGCTTCAGGCGATGGTCACACTGACGCAGACACTCGACTCTCGAACGAATCGGTTGCGGTTGTTTTACGGTTTTTTGTTTGTCTATAGGAAAGCCCTTTCGCAGCGGAGGAAACCGAAAATGCGCTCGGAAAGTCAGTCGTAGACGGGGCGAAAATAGCGGTTGCAGCGGCAAACTTCTAACTGTTTTCTGACCGGGAAAGGAGTGCGCGATCCAATTGGAAGTGGAGTTCGAAATGCGAGCATAGAAAAGTGTCCGATTCGGTGCGAAAATCCGCGAATAATTGTTTGCGATTTCCCGAGGAAAACGGAAAATTAAGCGTCTGTCTGCCAGCCCACTGTGTGCGTGTGTGTTCGTGTGTCTGTGAGTGTATAACATAACAGAAAACAAAACAACAACAACAGCAGCAACAACAAGGCAGTCAGGATCAACGGTTCTGGGGTAGTTTGTTTGAGTTTGAACAAAGCAAAGAAAAGCAAACGCAAAAGCAAAGCACACGAAACTGGACGGGAGAAGGAGAGAGATATAGAGCAAATAGAGGGGGATAACGGGAGAATACACCCCGCTCACACTCACACCCGCTTCTATCCTTTGTGTGCGCTTTTGCCGCCTGGAAATGCAATGCTAGAACAACAACAACACCGCGACCGCAGGAGTACAAACAACAACAGCATCGCCTAATTGGCTGCAGCATCGTCGGCCGAAAAATCAAGCAAACTGCATTAAGTCGCCCTGCGATATTTTCCAGTCGGAAGTGCACCGTAAGTATCCTTCAAGAACAACAGCAAAAATCGAGTATGGAGTGGGCTAATAATGCCAATTACTTGGTTTGGGAGAGGGCGAAGAGTGTTTTGTGAGTGATGGGGGGGAGGGGAGGGAATGGAATGGAAGCTGCAGTTCACCAACAACAAGTTTGGACCGATTCCAGGTCCAAGGACTTCCAGTGACCATTCCAGGCGGTCGTGAGAACCGAAAACTCCTTTCACGGCCAATCCAAACAGGATTTGTTATACACGTTAAGAAAAAGAGGAGTTTCATAAAAAATGTTCAAATTGTTAAAAATGATTTATAGACCTATGTATCTTAGGTTTTATATATTTGTAATTTTGTTTTGAAGAAAAAAAATCTTCTATAACATAATATTCCTATAACAAAATTAACTACCAATGTGGCAATAGGTTCTTAATTCATATGATTGGAATAAACATGCAGTCAAAATACTTATATTCCATGTAACTTATTCAAGAATATGCAATCAGAGTTTTTTGATACAAATACAAATAGTGCCAATGAAGTGCTGTGAAGTGTTTTTTGAAGCATTTTTTCGGTCCACGAAATACTGCCAAAAAAGTTTTCTCTGTGCACAACTCCCCTTTTGAAGTTGCGCGGTAATTGCGCAAGTGCAGAGACTTCTCTTTGGACTGTGTTACCTGAACTCGGTTTATCTGAACGAGGTAATTTTTTGTCCGAGTCCGAATGGGTCGTCTTTTCGCGGGGTGGCGGCTTTGTGTTCCTTTCAACCCGTAATCGCAACAGGAACCGGAGCGGCACGTTGACACCCATTGTGCGGACTAAATGCTCGAAAGTTGAGTTCCCATTCCCGGCTCCCTTATCGCACGTCTCGTTCTCTTTGCATACCTTTCAAACGACTTTTGTGCGCGCCGTCAAATGGAGCAGATAAGCGTAATTATTAAAATATTATTCCTGTGGTTTGTTTACGTCCCGGGACTGTTTTCTCGCGCATTTGTCTAAACAAATGATGCAGAACTTTCCAGCAACGGCGTCCGTTTGGCCTGGAATGTCGGCCGGTGCATTCGCCAAGTCGCTATATCGTATATACTATACGCTGCTTAGACACAAAGTAGTACTCAAATTCGAAAGGATGCCTTGGGTTATCTGATTCGCGTGGAGTAACCCAATCCGCAAACCATCCAACTGCCGCACCTGTGCAATTGCCAAAAACGAGAGAATCCAAACAACAGAGGGGCTCAGAAAGAAAGATAAAATTAGCCACAAACAGCTGTCGGCCATTGGCAAGAAACTTGCTTATGCACCGAGAGAAAAAATCCACTATCTCGGCCGTGATACTAGCATCTTTTGGAGCAGAGGTCACCAAAATGGGAAGCTATCTCAGAAATTTGCGGGAAAATCACAAATTTTAATATACTAAGAGAAGGAAAAATGAAAATATTCAAATAACTAAAATATTAGTTGAAAGTTCGTTTTTGTGTGAGCTATTTTTTTCGGTGATCTTACTACGCTTATATAAACAGAAACCAGGCACTTGCGCCTTAATAAAATGCAAACAGAAATTCACAAAAGCAGAAAAACAAATACTAGTGAATATAAAAAAATATTGTGTCCTATGGAGAAAGGCCGCTCCCACTGACCAACCCCCACCTCCACCCCCGTTGCATAGAAACAACAACAACACCCTGTTCTTTCCCATGCACGAGAACATGGCCAAAACAAAGGAAACACGTTAACAGTTTGTCGTGCAAATTAGTTTTTTCCCTGCTTCCCACTGATGGTTTTGGAAAAATTAATATTTTGAAGTAATAATAAAAGTAATATTTTGAATGTTCTTTACCCATTCATCCCATTCATTATTTTAGCTGGATCACCTCAGTTCTAAATGGGCTAATAGTATTCCCCACAAAATGTAAAATATTTGGTACATTATTCATATATCCGTCCTCATTGCAGGTATGACATTATAAAGCGGCAACTGTTTTCAATTGGTAAACAAGTAAAAACGGCTGAAAACTTGTAAAACTTTGAAGTCACTTAGCCTGAATGTCTGCATTTGTTTAGCATGTCGCTGCGCCGCTGCAATTCGAGTTTCTCGCTGCCCACTCACAAAAAGATTTTCGTTTTCGTTTGATTGGTGAACTGCATGGGCGTTCCTTGTTGTGTGAATGAATCTGAGTTCGAATGAGTCCGCGACTCGAGACTACTGGATCGCCCACTCGAGTGGAATCTTTCGTAACCACTTTCGATTTTCGGGGTTCGTCCTAATGAAAATCGTGTCTAATCCGAGCCGAGATTCGCCTTCGCCTCAAGCGGTTTTCACTTGGGGTTGTCTGCGTGCTGGCAGAGAACGTGGTGGAGCTCATTAAAAAGTATAAAACTTTATCGCCGCCCTTTGTGAAAATGTCAAGGGTTCAGGGTTCTGCGAGAAGCGACACTAAAACGTATTTCCTTCAATTCTCGTTTCTTTTCCGCGAGCGTGTGTATTTGTTATGGCGGGGCTGGCAAATTAGCAAAGCCAAGATGCCTGAGCAACTGACATTTTCTTATGCAAGAAAAACAAAAGCTGGGCAAAGCTTTTCACGCTAACGAGACTGGAAAGGCCGGAGAAAGGCAGAGAAATCCCCATTGCTGATGGCCACAAAGCTGTCATGAGGAAGGCAGAAACAAAACGTGCTGATGGAACCAGCAAACAAGAACATAACAAACATGACAAAGTACGGAGTAACATGTGCCGGCTAACGGCACTCCGGTTAATCATTAATAACCATTGGCCATGGCCAAAACGCCCAGAAAACCGGCAGGAGACCGGCGGGAGTGGTTCTGGTGTTAATTATAGGACAATGTTCTCGGGCCTTCGTTAAAATTAGTAAACGCAAATTTACCCACCTTAACATTGAGTTGTCGAGAATTTCCGCTCTCTAATGAGTTGAGAACAAGTCGAGAACAGTGAAAAAATATATTTAATAAGCTCTTCCTATTTTATTCTTTATTTTAAAGATTAAAATAGCTGACAAAAAAGGTGACTGCACACTTTAAATGAAACTTAAAAAAGTGAAAATCATATAGAGAAGTGTGATCAATGGGGTAATCGATCAAATATATATTCGATTTTTTTTTTTTATATTAAATTAAATTCTTATACAAATCTTTAAAGTAGGCTACAGCTAAAACGTTATTTGGTGTGTTTTAATATAGTGACTAATCCGCTGAATTTCGAGTGGAAATGCGCTGGAAAAGGAACACCCCACCGCCATGTTCGCCAATGGGTCATGTTGTGTATCTGGACTTTATTTTCGTTTCGGCTGCCTTGCCATGTGTAAACTTATAATTTTATGCACAAATCGATTAAACGCCGCTAAATGCCGAAAGTTTATTTCGGGCGGGCAGTTGTGTTTACACATTTGTGGGCGTTTGCGTTGCGAAATGAGTTTTTCTGCTCCACATTCTCCTGAATTTCAGTTTCTTCGGGCAGCTTCAGCTGCTTGATAATTTCCGATCGATACCCATCGATTTCCACATTCGTGGCCACAACAAACTCTTGTTTACAGTGCTGCTGATTAGATAGTGAGCCTATCAAGAAGGTGGGATGCCTATCAGCTTCAATTATCGATGAATTGACCTATTTTACAGCGTGTTGAATGCGCAGCCCGCGAATTATTCAATTAAATTCGAATCAAAGTAGCCTTTGGAGTGAAATAGACAGAGATTTCCATTTCCCAAGGCATGCTTGCAAACATAAACACTGAGTGTTTTCCTTTTCGCTATATTTTATTCACAGAAAATTTGGGTTAATGACGTGCCATACGCATCAGTGGGTGTGGCAGGGGGAGGTGGGCGGTGCGGCGGCGGCAGTCGCGGGGAGAGAGCCAAAGCAGATGCCCTCACAAACACAAATCCCAGAAACATCAAATAGAAAATGCAGTGCAAAGCACAGATGACGCTAAAGATAGAAACCCATAGATAAACATGAATGTTTGAGCACATGTGTGTTTCTCAGTTTCTGCTGGTGACGTTGTCGATTCCCTTCATAAAAAACTTGATCTTTTGATTATCATCGTTTTATGCGTTCTTTTCGCTTTTCTCTTCATCGCGCGACCACTCGACACATTTCATTCGATGATCGGCGCTTTCCTAACCCCGGATCAGAGGAACCAGACCCCAAACCCCAGACCCCCAAGCCCCCAGACCAAGATCAGGCCAAGGGCCGAGGCATCTCGACACTTGGCTGACCACAGATGGCCGCAGTTGTTGGTGTCAAGTTGTTGATACCCGTAGTAGTTGTTGGTGAAAGTGTAATGTGATGACGGGCCGTCCGCTGCTGATGCTGATGCACAATTTGCCGGCCACAATGTATCGCTTACCTTACATCCTATAATACAACACATAAATCCGCTAAAAGCCAGCCTGACATTGGAGATTTTTTTTCCAAATCCCAACCAGAACTTATGGGACACAAGAAAAACAGAACTTCATAGGCATAGTGGATAGGAGAGTATCCGGCAGTTCATTAAAGTGGTGGGCTGGAAATTATACATTTTACATCTATTTTCAGGCCGTTGAATCTTTTAGTTTTTTTTGCTTGATTATTGATTTTATTCAATGTGGACAATTGTAATAGATATTTTCTTAGTTTCATTACAGAGTTACAGAAACTTTCAGCTTAGCTTGGGAATCCCAAAAACTCGAGGAAGTACAATATTGTTCGTATTGTATTGTTCATTGTTCATGCAATCTTTACGCATAAAGCTATCAGTAATTATTTTTAGAATAGCCGAGGAAGTGCTTTCAAAGAGAATTAATGTGTCATTATGCGCTGGGAACACTCAAGGGGAAGTTCTGGTTTAGTCTCCAATGTTATTGCTGCAACACGTTGTTGGTCCACCCTAATGCGGCTCATCTGCATTTGCGCCTAAGAACGCAGTGTCCAAAGGGGGGAATTCAAATGGGACAGAAATGGCGGTGCGTGTGCTCACATCTTTGGTAAGCAATTAACGACAGCAACTCTGTCTGTCTGTCGCCCTTGACAAAAGTATGTGCCACAGTTGCCCCTCTCTGCTTTCCGCCAGTCAAGTCACTTCCTGCAATAGAAATCCAGACAACATGCAACATAAATGGTGTACAGACAGGGTACATACAGCTGCGGCCAAGACAATAAAACAGCGCTAAAATGTAATTTTTTTTAAGTTAGCCATATTTACATTCTGCTATTTAGAAATGATGTGCCAAAGACAAAATGAATTTAAAAAATATTCTGTACCAACAATTAGTGCTATTGGTTTTGGCCTATCTACAAATTGGCTATGTTATTTATGAGCAAAATGTCCATAGATACAGACATCTTTCGTTACGCGTTTCATTTGATTTGATTTTAAAGTAACACATTGATTTTATGGTCTGACCTTCTGCTGTGAACTCTTCTGTAGCAAACGAATTTAGTATTCCCTGGCTGGTGCTGGTGCCCTCCAACTTCCTGCCCATTGCAAACAAAGCAGCTTCCGTTTGTTTCAATACACGAATCTCGGAGAAACCGCAGATACAGAGCCGCAAAGAGAACGACAGTAAATGGGGCGGAAAATATGCGTAGTTGAAACTAAAACGCATCCAGCATAATCATCAGTCGCAGGAACAACGCCACAGCGTCATCATTCTCAACTTGACATTTGAGCGAGTTTTTATGCGGGTTGCCTGCCTTCCACAATATGCCCCATTTTCCACCGTTTTGGGTCGGGAAAAAGGTTTTGCTCTTCTTCTGGGGCTACTTTGCGAAATTGTCGTTTTCCTGCTTTTGTTTTTGTTTTTTTTTTCACGATTTGGCAATTTGGACTTTGGCTACTGCCGCCGAAACAGATTTCCCGATCGTATCACGATCTGCAGGCCTGACCTTAGGCTGGTTGTATGGCCCATACTCTCTGCGAATTTCCCAAGCCCACAATCGCGAGTTCATCGCTGTGCTGAGAAAAGCTCCTATTTCCGCCGCAGAAGTCTCGTAGACCCAATATGAGCATGCACTACTTGTCCAACCAGTTTGGGCTTATGATTTAAATGCAGCCAGTTAACTGGGTCAATGTTTCGTGTATATACATATATACATCTTAAACCAGATTTAACGCACTCAATTGCCGAAAACAACAACAACTTATTTCCGCACTGCAAAGGAAACTGCAACACCAACAATACCAACAACACCAACAATATCAACAACACCAACCACCCCAACAACAACGACAACAAAGCCGGCCTGTTATCGTTTGCGTTGTGGCCACAATTTTATCTTGAGAGGTCATTTACACTATTCAGCTAAAAAGAAGCGAGCGAACAAAAAGAGAGGCAGCAGAAAGTCTACTTGTACTTCCACGATGTTTGTAAGAATGTGCGTCAGTTTGTTTCGCTGCAAGTCTTGTATGACCCATCTTGATACCCCTTTCTTATAGGGCATCTATCTTAAATGAACACTAATGTGACAATTTTAAGATGGCTAGCTAAAACCATAAAAGTCATTCGACTTTGGATTATCTTTAGGATGTATATATAGATACTTTAATATATGTAGTTTCTTGCCTTTTCTATAGCTATGATTCTTACATCCAATATGTACGTGCATAAACTTTGTACAATCATCAGTACTCGATTTTAATTACGTATACGTATTCAGTTGAATTAAAAAATGCAAATATAGACCAATGAATGATTGCAGAAGTTAAAATACATTTATAAAAAAAAGTTTGTTTGCCTCATTTTCCGAATGCAGTTATTCCACTACTAGTCATCTATTAGTCGGCAAACTGTTTCGCTTTCCATCTTTTCCGGCAAACTAGCACTTTGATGCTTTCTTCTGTGTCCGCGTCTTCACGCAGACATAGACGAAAGATACGCAGTCTGGGCAATCAGCTCTCGTTGTTGCGTCTGTTTATCACTGGGCTTTTGCTTCCTCCACGCTTGAGTGTCTATTGTGAACGCTTTCTGAGTGCAACAGAGTTGCACCGACAGACGCAAAAAAAGAGACGAACAAGCACTTGTACCCGAATAACTTCCCTGGCAATCAGCCCAAAAAGAACTGACTTGAAGAGATACGGCCTTAAAAGCCGACTTAAGATCCCAGTCGGGCTTTGCTTAGTGCCGCCCGGTCGAAGGTTATTGCTCGAGTGGAAGTACCTGTACATTAAACGCCTCTAATTGCTTCCAAGGCTGGCTGGCATTAGATTTCTCGACTTATCTGCACTTTCGAAAGCGCCATGGAATTAGTCACGTATGGCGAACCCACAAATGGGTCAAAACTATTGCACTTTTGCACTTCCCCACACGAGAGTAGTTTACATGGGTCTCAGGTCCGGAGTTTCGATTGCAAGCCCGTAAATTGTGTATGCGTATGCCACTTCCTGTACTTCGCTGGAAGACATATCAATTATCAATTAATAATTAGCTATTAGCCCCGCTGCATGAACAATAAATCAAAGAGTCATATCAGCAGGAGCCCCACACTCACGCACTTAACGTACTCTCAATTTGGGTCAACGATCCCCAAATAAAGTTTTATACTGCGCCTACGCCATAAAGGGAACTCCCACTCTCCGTCGCCAAGTCGTAATTAATAAGCCTAATTAAGCATAATTTCTTGTTTGGAAAGACGCTAGTTTACATCTCTGATTATTTACGAGAGTCGTTTGGTGCGACGAATCTCAGAGATTTACGCGGGATGAGACAGATTTCGATCGGAAGTGTGTCCAAATCTGTTTGTAAAGCATGGTTATTTATAAATAATTACGCTCCCCTCTTTCCAGATCACAACACTCAACACTAGGAAATAATGAGGAAATTAAATAATCAAAAGTAAAAGTCACCCAAGTAAACTGATACCGAGCAATATTGAACGACGAACGAAACCAATCGATATCATCCCTACCAAACCAGCTAACACTAAGAATCATGGATCTAAGTCTGGAACGCGATAGCTCCGCGCTGGGTAGTCTGTTTCAGCAGATTATCAATGACATGAAGGTGAGTTTTTCACATGTTATTCTTAAGTTTCTGCGGAAATGCAGTGTAATTTTAAACACGAACGCCGAAACTGAATGTTCCGTTTTCGTATTCGGCTTCCTGGAACTTTGAAGCATTTTGGGGAAGCATATACATAAGTATATGTATGTATATATAACTTGATCACAGGGTCAGTGTTTATTTAAGGGAAAAGCCACATAATGCTGAAATTGTTTCAACCATACGATTGTCTCAATTGCTTGTCAGTGTGTCAAGAACTCGCAGAATTGGTATGAAATTCTCTCGTGTGTAAACAAAAGTCTCAAGCAAATAGAGATAAAGAAATGTGATCAGCAAAGCTCGGAGCAATATGATTCCAAAACGATAGATTTGCAAAATAAATGTTTGCGTACTTCCTCTAATTTGAAACAAAAACTGCTTCGTTTTTCGTATCTCTTCTAATTGATTAAATGGCCAGCATTGGAACTGCAAAATAGAACCACGAAAGTCACACAAAAACGCTTCGCATTTTTCGCATTTATTTACAGCCCGTGGCGAAACACGAAACATTACTCTGCGAACTTTTTGTTGATTTTATTTATCATTAATTGATTTCATTGCTATCTGGCCAGTGTGTGGTATCAATAATTTATGGCACCCATGACGCCATTTGTGGCAACTTACTTTCATACAAAGTGTTTATTGCGCTTATATAACGGCGAGCCAGGCAATTTCATTTAACCAGCGTAAATTAACGCCGAACATTCGGTGTCTCGAAGTGAGCAAATCTTTATCGCCGGCTAAGCCTCTTGGCAGAGAATCAATGGAAAGGGATCTCCAAATGTAAAATTATGTCATAGGATGGTATATGACTACAGAGAGCTATCTATGACAAGTGACTTAAAGTCACTTCGATTACTAACTTAAGTATTGTCCGGGCGTACTTATTAAATTTTAATTAAAAAATCGAAATGAGTTGAAACTATCACTGTTCTATCACTTGACTATTGAGTCACATCTTAAAGACTTTCAATGAATTGGTGACTTCAGCTATTACTTATTTTCCTTGACTTGCCAGCGCATTCTTAGTTTGTGATTTTAAATCCCCCGTCGCTTATGCCTCATTTGCTATGCCGGGGAAAATTACATTTTCAGCACATTGTGATTGTATTTCTCCCGCCAGCTGCTCGCAGTCGCCTCAGTCGCATGGACGGACGGACAGGTGTTGGAATTCATTCGCTGTGTCTTGGATCTGTCGGCGGGCATAGTACCGAAATAAACTAAACTGGTGAAGAAGGGACAGAGGAGAGATGAATCGCACCGCCGTCACCCGCAGCTCGCTATTAATAGGAGAATAGGAGAATGCAGGGCGACTTCCCTCGGGGAGTGTGAGCCGAACTTTGGAGGCTTCTGCGGACTGCTGTCAGATGCGGGCGAGTGCATTTTGTATTTATGAAATTTGGAAATTGTTCGGCACGCAATTGTGCAGAAGAAGTTGCTGCTCTTTTTCAGTGTTTTCCAACCTGAGTGTGAACTAGAGCAGAAACACACACACATATGTATGTGCATACTCGTACCGCCGCAGCATGTGCAATATGAATGGCTACATGGCCACATACATTCGTCTGTGCTCGGATCACCTTACCAGGTAATTCTTGCTGCCTTGCCGTGCTCTGATTTTGGCCTGATTCATGGCAAGAGACTGCCGACTGCCGTAGCAGGCGCTGCAGCTTTGTGGGCAGATCCGCTGGCCAACTTTTGCTAAGCCGGCAAATGCCATTGCAAATGTCACAAAGTTGTAGCATATGCAAATGAGCCGCCGGACCGGAGAGAGCGGACAGCATTTACCCCTGCCCCCTTGTTTGCTAAAAGGTTATAGTAAGTCGAAAGGCAGAAGGCTGTGCTACTGCACACGGAGGCACAGACACTAAAATTAGTTTCGTTTTAATTGCTTGGCTGCCTCTTCGTCTGACTTTGGTTTGGTTTTTCTACCATTACCATTCTTATTTTTTTGGCAACAGACCAGAACAAATGTATGCCCATGCCAAGGCAGAAACAGAAACTTCTTTGAGGCTGCCGCGACTTCAATAAGCGTAAAGTCTTACATTATTTGCTAATTTCATTTCTGAAATTTTTTTTCCTAACGGGATGTCCGCAGATAGCCGGCAACTAAATGCGGCTAATTCGCGCTTGGCTTAGACGCTCCAAAGTTTATTCACGCATGTGGAAGGGGAATCGAAAAGCGAACAATTGAGCAAACTTAAAGGTTGTTAACTTTACCCAGCCGCTTCGCTCCGTTGGCTGCATTTTGGAGCAAGTGTGGCAAGTGTGTGGGATGAAGATGGAGATGCCAAGCTGAACCATCTCATCATACGGCGAGTAATCGCCGGATAAGCAGACAAATTGTCACATTTTACAAAGGAAATCTCAGCTGCGCCATCATCGGATGGTAGGTAACCGAAGACGTTGGAAAAACGCACTGCACTATTCGTTATGAGTTTTCCGCAAAAGTGAAATTTTTCTGCTCTCTGAACCCAGCTGAACCGAACTGAACGTGTCGCTTTCTTCACTTTTGAGGCTTCCTCCCAAGTGGCCCTGCAATAATTGCCGCGACTTTAATTTGCTTACGATTCCCGGCCGGAACATCAAACCACTGTGGAGTCGTTAAGTTTAAAACAATTTCATTTTATTTGCATAATAATGTGCGCTCATTATTAAATACTGGTCTTACTTCATGTTCTAGTTTAGTTTATATGTTTATTGTACATGTTTCATGTGTGGTGCTTTTTATTGAACACTTAAAATGATTATGATTTCCTTAACAACGATATATTAACATTGAAATAAATGTAGTGAGGATGGGTCTTGCTTTCGCAAGCCGCAGCTTAATTCAAAATTTAAAATATAACCCCAAAAGTACAATTAACATGGTTTTACCCAACGATTAACAAAGCTTTCATACATAGTTTCTTTATTATTATGTTTTACCAAAAATTATAAGAGCCCCCCCCCCATCCTGCATTTGTATACTTTAATTAACATCAAATGGAATAATTTGATATTAATTATTTATACTTTTGTTACATAAAACCTTTTCAAAACTGTTCTCTGGTATATATTTGCATTAACGCTTGCAAAATCGGTTCTTGCATGTATAAGCTATGAAAGTGATAAGAAAGTACAGCAGGCCGTATATGGTCATGAAGCTGGCTCCAAGAAAGAGACCAATGGCTCCACCAAACGACATTATCAACTGATCCGTGCTGAATACAACCCGTCGATTTATGCCCATCCTCGCAATTTGCATGTTGATGATCAGCGTCCGCTCAAACCGCTCTCCAGAGTAGTTCCTATCGCCCTGAAGAAAGGGTTAAACGCATTAATTTGGGGCTTTGGGGATACAACATTCCCTCACCCACCCCAGTCTGATCAGACGCTTTGAAGATGGTAAAGGTTTCCTCCTGACAAGACGGATAGCATTCGCACGGTCTTTGAAGCCACTTGGCCCGGGCTAGGCAGAGCATTCCGGATACTTTGCAGATTGGAGCTTCCGGAGCTGCTACGTAGAAATAGGGCTTGCAGTTGCACAAACTCAGGGCCCATTTGATTCGGCACTCAAGTCGGCAAAGACTTGGGCGGTAGGGCTAAAAGAACATGTTGCCGTTTCGATTGGACGCAATTGGTAGTGGGATGGGGAAAGGTCTTAAACTCACACTGTAATACTGCAGATTGTTTTCGTCACTGAAGCGACACTTGCGATATGCCACCGGTAGATTTCGCACCTCGCTTTCCGCCGATATGGTATTTAGCATAACATCGAGATCATTGGATTCGATGTCTTTAGCATCAGAAGAGGGAGTTCGCATGTCGTCGGGTAGCATCATTTCCTCGACATCATGAACGTACTGTAAGTTAGGATTCGCTTAAAGGTGTATTTCCGAAAGGTATGATACAAGCTGCCTACCATATGTATGGGGGCAACAATGCTATTAAAAGGCTTTAGAGACGTGATGCAATTACTGAAATAGCCGCACTGTTTCATCGGTTCCACATCCAGTGTTTCCCTAAGATAAAAGCGTTAAGTAAAAATGTAAGTGTAAAAAATTCAACAATTACCCTTCTTATTTAGGCGCAGACTTACAGTTTGCCATAGGGATTTCCGTACCGGGTTAACTGGCTGGATGTTTGGCACAGACCCACCTCAGTAATGATTGGCGCCAGTTCTGCCGGGTTTTTAACCGATATAATCTTTTTCTGCAGCGTGAGCAAAATGTTCAAGTAATTCACGATGTCCAAAGTGGTATCATTCTCGAAGGGTTCCAGCGTTTCCAGCGTGGAGTACCGAAGGGCGTTGATTGCAAGTAGAAACTTCCTGTAGTATGCTGCTTTTTCTTTGTCTTTGCTGGCATCCAATCCCCAAGTTCTGGATAATTTATATTATATCAGTGCTTTCCATTTACTAATGTAAACCCAAACACACTCACTCATTTATAAGCCTTGGGATCACCGTTTCGTCATGATACGTAGGGCACAGTGTTATCCCCACGAAAGGGAAGATGCGCAGACCAAAGAGGTATTCATACTCGTAGACGAGAGGATTGTCCCGGAACCGGTACCACTGGTTAAGGCAGCTGCTGATGGCGTAGTAGGCCGAGCCCAGGATTATTAATGCCCACAAGATGCGCTCGGCCCAGTGGAGATCCTTGCGGGCGATGTAGGGCATGCCGTGGATGGAGGACTCCTGGCACACCTCGGCGAGCCAGTCCGGTTGCTTCGGCCGACTCCCTTTGGAATCCATGATGTACTGAACAGAGGTTCAGAAGTTCGCATTCAACTTTAGCGACCCGTGTAATGCCACAACCCCCCCAATGTTCATTTTCATGGACACTTTGTTTGATGTGCTCAATTATATTATAGACTTTAATGGTGTTTCGCTGTATGTTCAGCATGCATATAAAATTGTCGTGATTAGAGCTGTCCTGCAGTGCCACGGAACTCTATGCAAATGAGAACTGGACGCTTTACATTGCGCTTATCGAAGGCCTCCAGTTGGACCACCAGCTTGTAGCGCCCATCCAGATTTGGAACATTCAGGCTGGTCTTCAAGTCCAGTTCGTAGTCCTTGTACTTTAAAACGGCCTACAATATTTTTTTTGAGAAATGACCAGAGCTCTTAATTCCCAAAACTAGGAGGTACATTTTCTTACCCCCGGTGTGGTCAAACACTTTTCCTTAATCTCGTCGGAGTTGCTAATAAACTTTGTCCAGAAAATATACCAGTATTGGTTCTTATCAAACATGTTTTTGCAAAAGTTATTGGAGCTGGCCGTAAACATAGTCTTCTGCCAAGTGCCCTTATCCTGGCGATAGACTTGACCAAACACCTGCGGCATATTCAAAAAGTTTATTGGGTTTAAGTTTCCTTAGGAACTTGCCTTTAATTTGTCTCCAGGCTGGACATCTTTCCAGACCACTTTCTGCTCTCCCTCAATTCGAACTTTCGAACCAAGGTTATGTACTTCAAGAGAGGAACTGTCCAACATCGCTTCAACACCAGAAGGATTGCCTGGCTGATTCTCGCACGTTGCTAGCAAGCCATCTTTGTCCAATGTTAACTGGTACTCAGTCGCTCCAGCCAAACAGATGATCACTTGAAGCACCAGGATCGTGAAAGCAGCCTTCATGTTAACAAGCTTTCCAGAATGAGGATGGGTACAAAGTGCTAAAAACTGCACGTTATATACAGCTTAGGGTCGTCTATGATTCTAATTGCACACACTATAATATAAAATATGATAAAATCATTGTCTTTAATAATTTAAAAAGGGCGTATCTCTTTTGGCACGAAAATAAGTAGTTTGGTTCGATTAAAAATTCGCGTGACAGTTTTCATACTGATTTTAGCTACGATAGTTTTTCTAAACTAAATACTAGACGAAGATCTAGTTCATAACCCCATTTGATATATTTTCCCAACTTTTCACAGACACCAAATTCGGTTACCTGCCCGGCTAGCTCAGTCGGTAGAGCATGAGACTCTTAATCTCAGGGTCGTGGGTTCGAGCCCCACGTTGGGCGATCAATATTTTGTATTAAATATTAAATTTTAATAGTTAATTCATTACCGGAGGAAACCTATTGTGTCGAGACTCTCGACTATCACGTATCCTTTACTTAACTAACTAGGTTTAAAGCTGATGTGAACATGGATAATTACATATACATATAAATGATTTTTATACGTGTTTCTCGTAGGGTATGTAACAGGCAGAAGGAAGAGTTTCCGACTATATAAAGTATTCTTGATCAGAATCAATAGGCTATTCGATCTAGCCATGCCCGTCTGTCTGTATGAACGTCGAGATCTCAGGAACTATAAAAGCTAGAAGGTTGAGATTCAGCATACAGATTTAAGAGACTAGAGGCAATGACGCAGCGCAAGTTTTTTGACCCATGTTGCCACGCCCACTCTAACGCCCTAAAGCCGCCAACCTTTCACGCCCTAAAGCCGCCAACCTTTCACGCCCACACTTTTCAACAATTTTCAAGTGTTTTTTTTAATTTATTTTTTCACCAATATCTATCAATATCCCAGAAAAATTATTTAATTTCGCGTTCGCATTCACACTAGCTAAGTAACGGAATTCTGATAGTCGGGGATCTCGACTATAGCATTCTCTCTTTAATTTCTAAAGAAAATACTAGACGGACATCTATCTAGTATCTGATATATTTTCCCGAGTTTTGACAGACAGCATATCCGTTTACCTGCCCGGCTAGCTCAGTCGGTAGAGCATGAGACTCTTAATCTCAGGGTCGTGGGTTCGAGCCCCACGTTGGGCGACCAAATATTTTGTATTAAATATCAAATTTTAATAATTAATTGATTACCAGAGGAAACCCATTGTGTCGAAACTCTCTACTATCAACATATCCATTACTTAACTAATTAGGTTTAAAGCCAATGTGCACATGTATAATTATATAAGTGATTTTTTAAACTTAAATTTATCTTGTCAAAAACTGCTGAATAGAATTATTTTTAAAACTGCATGTAAGGGATAATCTGGTTTGATCTTAATCTAAATGCAAATGTGTTTTTAACTTGACCAGACTTTATCGTATAAGTTTAAATTCAAAACTATTAGGATTTCGATGATTTTGAGAGTCCGTGGCCAATTACACATGCCCGGCTAGCTCAGTCGGTAGAGCATGAGACTCTTAATCTCAGGGTCGTGGGTTCGAGCCCCACGTTGGGCGATGCTTTTTTATGATTCCAAATTAATATACAATTAATAAACATTTTTTGAGATCCACTTTCAGCAATTGATATTTTACTAATTTACAAATAGTTGGGAAATTAGTAAGCATATTTAATTTGCCTAAAATGAGGCTAACACACAATTAATTTGGAAGCTTAAAACTAGTTTTTGTATATATTATACAAATGCATCTTGTGAATAACCATTTCGAATACAAAAATAGACAAAGGTATTACAATAATGTTTCTAGGTTTGAAATCAAAGCGTTTTTTGCGTTGTTTTGTAATCCGGTTTCTATGTGAATATGCTCTGCAATATTTACCAAATGTTTTTATTGATGTAATTTCTGATTTTTGTACCCGTTACTCGTAGAGTAAATGAGTGTACTATATTCATTGAAAAGTATGAACCAGGCAGAAGGAATCGCTTGCGACCATTTTTCTCATGTTTTAATTTTTCTCATCTTATCAATCGAAAAGCCAGAAAAATTATGAAATTTCCAGTTGGCACTTCCACTAGCTGAGTAACAGGTATCTGATAGTCGGGGAACTAGACTATAGCATTCTCTTTTGTATTTCTTTTTTATCTTCTTCTTTTTTTCAATCCCTTTTCCTTGTTTTGTTATGAGTTAAATATTTACGTTAAATATTCTATATTTTCAATATTTATAAAAAGTAAATTTGGACCTAAACTTAGCATATTTGTTAAGCGACAATTATTTGGCCAATTTTAAATAGCTATTGATTCTCTCTTGATAATATTTTGATCCCTTAAATTCTCTTTATATCAAATTTTAAGATTCTTTAAGTTAATCAGCAAATGTGAGCTTTTATCGGCGATCTTCACAAGTGCCCGGCTAGCTCAGTCGGTAGAGCATGAGACTCTTAATCTCAGGGTCGTGGGTTCGAGCCCCACGTTGGGCGAAATTTATTTTTTCTTATTCATTTTATATTATGAAATTAGTTTTATGGAAAATGTTCACTAATTGCTTTTATCGAACTTTTGCATCGATTCTGTGCGTTTGGCTTACGCCTGGGGTTGCGTGGGCTATAGGTCGAAAGTTAATTTCTATGTTTTGTTTATTTATAGACGAGTTACTATATGGCGGAATACCATCGACAAGACCTAATGAGTTTTTATTTATGTCGGCACTCGCAGCTGTTTCCATTTCTATAACAATGTCCCGTCTGCTTTCCCCCTGTCCCTCGCGAGAATGTTTGTGCGTTTGAAAAGTCTGAAAGCCATTTCAAGGCAGAATCTCAACTGGAAGTGGCAGTTCACTGTGCCACCGAACAGGATGTGGAAAGGATGCCATCATTCAGTTCATATGTGGAGCAAGGTCCTTACGCTTTGGAAACAATTGTATTAATGTGTACAATTGTAATGGCTAGCTGCTTCGTTCGAAAAAGCAAAAAATGGATAAAATGTGCAAATAATTTTTTGCTTAGATCTTGGGGCAAACATAACATGACGCAGGTCACCATTGCAATCCGTTTCATATGTCTGCCTCCTCCCACATGGAGACAGTGAAATCTGAGATCAGACAAGAATGCGGAATGCATTTCCCCTTCAGACTCCACAAACAACTGGAGAGCATGAGAATTATCTTAGTTGTATTAATTACTTTGCATTATTCCGTAAATAACTTTGCGGGAACAATTCTAAATGCTGTTCCCTCTGTTAATGTGGAACGACTGATGTGGATAGCTAACTTGGTGGTTTGAACTGTGCCGAGTGCTCTGCATGTATAATGTCAGCTGCAACAGCAATACAAGGGTATTTAATTAAAATGAATATGAAATTGCACTTGTGATTCATAAGCTGTGATTAAATTGCGGAAAGTGTCCATTTGAATTGTTGTAGGTGTGTCGTTGTCGCGCCCAGTTATGGAAAATAGTTACGGAATGTATGAAATTGTTTAATTTTCGATGAAAAAAGGAACAATTTAAATAGAGCGAGGCCTTTACAAAGATTTTAGAATTTAATTTACATTGTAAATTGTATACTTTAATCAACAAGTACAAATTGTTAAGCAATTGGCTAAAACCTTTCGTATTTAGCTTATAAATATTAGATTAACAGGAATGATTGTTTTGATGGATCCTCGAAACTTTTTATGGTTAAAGTGAGCTTCTTGCTTTAAATGTCGATTTGAAATAATGTCTGACAAACAAAATGATTGTAACTTTGTCGCATGTCGAGTGGATACATGATGGCGAAACAAGATAGAAGAGATCATGATGGCAGCTACTATAAAAGGGTCTCATCCCACCAGGTGATACTATTGTCATCATGAGAACTCTCATGCTGTTCGTATTTGGCTTTGCTAGTTCCTGGGCCGCGGACTACGAGCTTTTGCTGGAGGACTCTGATATCTTCTCACCCTGCACTGAACCGCCGCCCGGATCGATTGGATTCCACGATGCCTTCGACATTAGCGATCTGGTAATCGACCAGGACATGGACGTCATTCACCTGTCCGAGAGTATCACCTCAATCTGGGATGTGGAGCCCACAGATCGCATATCCGTAATGCCCGCATTCCTTAAACGAAATAAGACTAATAATAAGCAATTGCTCTTAAGGCCAGGTTTGCAATAATGCACTACAGCCGCGGCAGCTGGGAACCAACTGTATTTAGCATGGCCACGCCGGACTTCTGCGCCTCAATGTTTGATGAGAATCAGTCGTGGTTTAAGTACTGGACCAAACACATTTCGAACCGCGATGAGGTGATGGAGAAGTGTTTTAAAACGCGTGGTGTGAGTTGTCACTGCAAACAAAACAGTCCATCTCTGGCGCGGTGACTTTAACCTTGGAATTCCATTGCAGACCGTTCTGAGGCACAATCCCTTCGATCTGCAGCTGCGTCTAACGGACATTCGTGGTGCAACTCTCAGCGGTCGTTACAAAGCTGTGGTCACCTTTGAGGCTGTCGATGAGAAGGATGTGCCGCGCCGTAATTCCATTTGCTTCGAAATCAGGGGAGAGGCCGAGAAGATAAACTAATTGAGGGCTTAATCTGTTCAAGGCGCGATATCAATAGCCTAACAAACAATATAAAGCCAATATATACATATTTTGGAAAATAAAGAGCAATCTTAAATAAAATATATCAACTAATCTGTACTTGATTTGGTACAAAGTGTGTAAAAGGTGCAGCGAACCTATGACGTATAAATATTTTACATCAGGGTGAATTAACCGAGTAAATCTGCTCATGGCCTTTTCTTCGTTTCATCAACCTTATGTCCGTATGTGATCTCGGGAGTTATAACAGCTATATTGAAAGTATTAGGCATGCAGATTATAGAGAAGTAGTTTCAGAAGATTGCCACGCCTACGGATATCCGATAGTCAAGACAATCGACTTTAGTACCCCCATTTTTGGTTAATGCTTTATCGAATTATCAGCATTATTAAAGAAGTGTAACTTTGGGGAATTTGTTTTTTGTTTCAAAAATGTTTTCTTTCTAGCCCGAGTGTTATTATTATTACAATGTCTTGTTTTACAATGTTTAAGCACGAATATTTTCAAGGCTCACATAACGTTGATTTGCCAATTATATTGTTAGATTTTGACAATGTCTGATTAACAGGATGGTTGTTACATTGTTGCGTGTTGAATCGATGTACGATGGCATACCATGATTAGTTATCGTCATTTTAAAAGTTGTATAAATCAAACATATCAAATAATTCCATTGTGACATTGGCTATAAAAGGGATGGGTCTAACACTTTTCGGTTTTATGGTCATCATGATATTTGTGCTGCTGCTCTTATTCGGAGTGACCAGTTCCTGGGCCACAGACTACGAATTATTGCTCGAGGATCCGGACATATTTTCGCCGTGCACTGATGGTCCGCCCGGATCCATCAACATCCACCAGGCAGTCAACTTAGACGATATTGTAGTCGACCAGGAAGGGGATACACTCCATGTATCCGGGAACGCCACCGTCGTGTGGGATGTGCAGCCCACCGATCGGATTACTGTAACACGAACTGCACTTTCGGAATAATCCTGGATTCTAATATCAAAATTCTTGCATCCGTGTAGGCGAGACTTGATTTCTTTCACTTCAACCGCGGCAATTGGGAGCCCACTGTCTTTAGCATGGCCACCCAAAACTTTTGCTCCATCATGTACGACAAGAACCAGTATTGGTATAAGTATTGGACAAGGTTTATTATCAATCGCCATGAGGTGGAAAAGAAGTGCTTCAGAGGGCCTGATGTAAGTGGAGTTCAAGCAATTTGACAACCAAATATGGTGGAATATAATAGCATGGAGTTCCCATATGGGATGCAGACTATTCATATGCTTGTGTGCAAGTGTGGAGTAATCCCAGTTTGGTGTCACAAGCAACACTACAATTCGTTTGTACAATATTTTGCAAATATTTCGATTTCTTACAGACCCTTCTGGCACACGAGCCCTTCGATCTCATACTGAAATTTGAGAACTTTCGTGGACCTCTTCTTCGAGGACGTCATAAAATTGTCGTATTGTTTAACGCACTAGACGAGAGGAATATACCGCGCCCAAACCCAATTTGTTTGGAGATCAGAGGAGAACCACTTAAGTTGCATTAGTTGATACAATGGACTATTTGTGTATTTTTTTTATCCGGTTATACAATTATTTAACGCTATAAAATTTGTTGATTGTCTACCAAGACAGATTGCAAATAAAAAAAATAAATAAATAAAAAAATAAAAAAAAAATTTTTTTTTTTTAATTGTAGAATATTATACTTAATGTGCTTAACTCCTACATTTAATGTAATGTTTTTGACAGATCTCATAACTTTAAGGTCTGGCTTGCCTTCCATATCTCCATTTAGTCAACTTCTTGATCCGTTTTGTTTTGCGGTTGGTGGCACGCGTTGACGGCAACTTGAGTTCAAGTTGCGGTTTCCATATCGGCTAGCTGCGTGTGGCAAGTAACTTCTCGGGTAACGACGAGTAGACTAAGGAGAATACGGGAACAGAGGGTACTTTATAACCGTATACTGACTGTATTTTTTTTTGGGGTCACGACTGCCGTCGCTGTATGGGGAATATGCAAATACAATTGTCGGTTATTGGATTACCCGATGATGATTGGCATAAGTTCCGATCGATTCAAATGGCAGCAATCGATTTGCCAATTTGCAAAGCTCTGGCCAATTCACGGATAATGTTTCTGGCAGATCTGCGAAAACTTTCAAGCGGCAGGAAGGGAACCCTCGGAACACTTTCATTTCATATTCCCGGCGAATAATTTTCTACTTTCTAAACCGAAGAGCCAGAAACAAAGACCGTCTTTAGGTGCAAATTAGCAGCGCACGATTTTGCAGCCCGCTCCGGGCAATCCGGCAAAGTCAACATCTGGCCAAAACCGAAATTATGGCCGCGGGCGCTCACTATACTATATAGTATATGGTACGTCGGACCTCATAGAAAATCAATCAGTGCGGACTTCTGCTTCGCAGGCAGGCTCTTGGATTTAGCATAAGGAACGGCTCTTTCTGGAGGCAGTGGCTTTGTTCGCCAACCCAAAATGCTGGCTATGTAGGACGTTGCGACGGGATGGCTCTGAACCCGTTTTTTGGCCATCTCCGCCTCTATCCACCTAGCCGCTGCTGGGAATCTATGGGGCATTATCGAGGAGCAGCACCGTAATAGCAACAAAATTGCAGCATGAATGGGGCTGTGAACCAGCTGGAGAGCCGGTCCGTGTGGGCTGCCTTTGTAGGCTATTGGAAAGATCAAGAGTTTATAATGCCAGCCACACGTTTGTTGTGAGCTGTGTGTTGTGTGCATGGGTGTGGGTCTCCTCTCCTCGTGGTGGTTGTGTGAACTTTTCCAGTTTGCTCTGACTGGCATAAATTGTGGGTTTTTAGGTGTCTAGCTCACTGCCTTCCCGGCCGAGTTGGCTTGCCAAGATAAATGGATACACTTGGAGCGGTTGTGGTGTACTATATGTGCATGGATGCACCACGTCCATTGCACTCGCTGGCTTCCTCCGTTTGCTTAGACTCGATTTCGATGTCTGACGGAAACTGGAAAGTGTTTTGAATACAATCACGTACTGGCGGGAACGAGATCTTTCAGCTCGATGGCTGGTTATTAAACAGTAAACAGTAAATACTCTAGAAATATGGGGACAATGAATAAAAAGTAAATGCATTCAAGCCGCTAAGACGAACCTTTAACAATTTCAGTAACTAACTAAATGGATCTTGGAATTAAGTTCAAAAGGGGTTTCGTTACTATGCGTCTAGCTGCAAACCAGCTCCACTCGCTTATTCATTCATAAGGCGAACACTGGGATCAGGAACAGCTGAGAAATCTCCCAACGCCAGCACGAAACACAACATCCACGCCAACGCGGACGCGAATGGTTTGGGCCTGGTCAACGTAATGACAGCTTCGCGTGTTTTGGCCCGCGAGTGGATGGCTGGCTGGCTTATTGGTGGTGGCTATATCGCTCCACGACTACAAAATGCTCATTCACAAAACGCCGACAAGACGCTGCCCACGCATTCGAGGCAAGAACCGCTTATCAAGCTGTCGCTGGCGGTCGGTTGTCACACACAAAAAATGGTTTTGCAACAAATAAACAATAATAATTTGCATGTGGGCCGCGTCTTGGAAACGTAGTTCAATCATTGAAAAAATCAGCTTATAGGCTTTGAACAATTTTGGTCATTTTTGGACTATTGGAATTTATTCTGTTCCGATCTCTTGGCTATTTATTGATTTTCCTCGATTTCTCTATCCCACACATTGCATTCTTTGAATTTATTTAAATCTATAAGATGTTGATATCACGAGAAAAGTACTTAAAGTGTTATTATCAATAGTTTTTGTATTTTTGAATGAATTTCCAAACATACTTTTTGCAAACACAATTTATTATTTATTTTATTTCGCATGTGGTGTTTTGTGAAAGGGGGAAAGAAGTCGTTATCATCGCTCGAATGCCGCGTTCAATTCGTTTTTGTGGAGCTGACAATTGTTTAGGGTTTTTGTTGCACTCAGTGGTTGCATGGCAATACAAGTATATGAACAAAAAAAAAAATTAAATAAAAGCTGGCAAAAATAGCCAAAAATCGATTTCCGTTCAGTTTTTGCTTGTGCTGTGCCGTGTTGCATTTATTTGCCCATTTCCCGGCTTTTCCGCTGCCATTGTCTCGTTCGTTCGTTTACCTTTGAGCAGTGCTGTTGTTTATGCAATTGCAATTGCCGTGGCCCAGAGCCGGCTTCTTTTGGGCATTTTGCATTGAAATCGATTTTGATTTCTTAGCAATTGACATTTTGATGGTATTTATTTCTGCCCGATTGCGCAAAAACCCGAAAGTGAAATGCAACTGCAGTTGGCAGTTACAATTTGCCTGGATGAATCTGCCTTCATGGCTCCTGTGATCAGTGTGGTCACCAAATGGGAACATTTTATGTCTTCATTAAGACGCCTCCTGCTGCTTTCGATCTTTGGCTGCTTCGCTCATCTGGCTCTTGGTTTCAATGTCATTTGTTGTGTAATGGAGAAGCGTTATTATGGGCAAAACCGATCCAAAACAAAACAAAACGAAAACTCGTTTTCGCTTTTATTGACCATTTGCGCGTCCTCACTCGCTATTATTTCTCTTTAAGAAAGAAGCACACATAAAGTCTTTGGCGGCCTTTTACGGCTGCCTCTTAACAATCTGCTGCCGTTCGTCCATCGTGACACTGATACTTGGCCAGAAGCCAGCGGCAGCTCTTTGTGGTCTTGACCAAATAAGTGAGTTGGCTGAACAGGATTGTGTGAGAAAAACCCATGTGGGAGCTCGCTTTTTGGCCAAATATAAGCTCTCCCAGTGGCGAATATTGAGCGGAAAACTTGTGGATTATTGATGAAAGTCCCATGTTCATAAGTCCAATCAATCCATCTTCTATGATGATTATGATGACGACTTTCTTTTGTACTTGTACTCTTGCTCTTTTTCTCGAAGTATTGTTAATATGCAAATTTGATTAATCCAGATTACCTCAGAAACTTAATTAAAAGTATCCCCTGGGAGATTGCTCGATTCCGTATTCAATCGAAGCCATATGGGTCGGAGCTCACCCACGTTGATTACATTAAATGTGTCTCTCACTTTGCTTATTCGTTGATATCATGTTTGGTTTGTTTGCTCGTTGAGTTTGCACCATAATTTTCTGCTTTATTCGCATTTAATGAAATGCGCAGACAACAAAAGTCAAACTCAATTAGATTTAATCCAGCGAAAAAACGATGACAATGTGAACTTTGAACTTTTGTATATAAACTCTCTTCTTCCCAGTCCTGAGACTTTAAAAAGCAATCTTAAATGGATCATTTAATTTCTCATTTTCACAAATGAGAAATTGGTTTCTTGAATTCCTTCAATTTCGTTTGAATTTCGATTAATTATGACGGTGAAACCTTTAGCTTGTTTTTAAGTTCTAACTTGATGTTTGCCCTATCTCTTGACGTAAATATTTCATACAATTGTTTAACTAATTTACTCTCTTTTCCTATTGCAGAACACTTCGCCCCTGTGGGAGGATTTTGTGGCTAAGGCCGGAAAACTGCACACTTGTTTGAGGTAAGTTTACTTTGGGTGTGAATCGGTTGCTCCATTCTGGAAAATGATATTTCACCAGCGGCCTACTAACGACCGCAGTTGCAAAACTTTAGAACGAGAACTGC
Organism: Drosophila sechellia; assembly: GCF_004382195.2. Lineage (NCBI taxonomy): Eukaryota > Metazoa > Arthropoda > Insecta > Diptera > Drosophilidae > Drosophila > Drosophila sechellia. The sequence goes on along the minus strand of NC_045950.1, from coordinate 3,245,547 downwards.
GTGTAAATAAACAAATTTGTTTGCCTCAATTGCCTTTATGCTTTCCACTTCCTCACACTCAGTCGTAAAACATATAATGTGTCTATGATTATTTTTGTGCTCTTTCTGCTGTTGCTAAATTTCTGCTCGTGGGGCGGGCATTTGTTTGCTTGTTTTTCTCTGTGCTTTTTATGCTCAGACTTGGCCCAAATTTTCCCGCAGCAATGTCTGGGCATAAGTATATAGCCGCCGCCGAATTGCGGCTGCATTAATCACTACCCCAAATCTTGTTGTCCGAGTTCAAATCACGGGGCTTGCCAAAACTCGCTCCGAGTGCTTGCCCACTGCGCTTGACACACATCTTGACCGATTCGCCCGGATCAAGACACCCAGATGGATACCACTTTTGTATACCCTAGATGTGGGTATAATACTCCATCAGAGGAGCAGGTGCAATTAGTTCAATGAGCGCTTGTTAATCTAGCTTATTTCATCCGAAAGGGTATTCAAGTCTTCAGATACCGCAGATTCTGTGAATGTTCCGTGTTTTTTTCTTAGCTGTCGCCTAATTGAAATGTCGCCCACGGGCAATTGGAGAAGATTTTTATTAAATCTATCTGGCTGGGCCCACCATAATAATGATGTTGTATTTGCTCTCCTCTCTCTTTACAGGGCCGCCATCCAGGCAATCGCCGCCTATTTGGATGCCTTCCAAAAGATAGCCGATGCGGCGACCAACTCAAGAGGTAAGTTCAAACCGTGGACCCGTCTGGGCTGCCCGCCTATCAGCCGCTACTGAAAGTACAGGGGATTCCCCTCCACCGCTGGCCCAGGTACTGCATCATAGCTTTCCGCTGCTCATTATTCATGGGTCTACGCGCAGTCCGCGGCGGTCATCGATCTGATTTTTATACACATTCATGCTTTCGGTGTTTACGTTGTTGAAATACCCCTTCTCTGCGTCCGACTGGCAATGTTGCTGTTCTGTCTGAGCTCACGCATTTCGCTGGTTCTGCTATTTATATTTATTTATCGAGTGCCCGATTATGCAATGTCCGACGTCCGATTCTCACAGCCTACCTCGGTCCGCACGGGAAGTGCGAAAATTACCAGATGGGAGAGCTGTGATCGTTACCAATAGCCACACGGGGAAGTCGAGGAGTTCAAAGGTGTAGCTATGTACATTACACTGACAATTTTAAATTATCATGGATTTATTGATATACGAAATCTTCACTCAATTCAAGCGAGGTCTTAACGCGGATATACAGACTGAAACTAGGGAATAGTCTTTTAGGGTGTGTTGGTAACAAAGTAACACCTAAATTACTATTCCGCATATGAAATAGTTATATTTATAAGCATGCAATCTATAAATACTAGTCAGTCGTGCGATTAAAACATTTCTCTTGAGGAGATGCAATAAAGAAAATATTATCTTTGTTACATTTAATGTTACATTTGCAATCGCATTTAAAAGCATTTTTTTGTGAATTTTTGGCCTTTCGTGCTGACGTGTTATTTTAATAGCTAGTTAAAAGAAAGTATTTATGTAGTAAATGCCCGTTTAATAATTCAATTCGAGGCAAAAAGTAATTATCCATGGCTAATTTCCTTCATATTTCAGTGGGAAATAACAATAAATTAAGTGCTTTATCCGCATTTGCTGTTGATTGATAAAACCGTAGATGAGATTTGTGCGGCAAACCGGCTTTATTCAGTTAAGCTTCTGAATTGCGATTTAGCACTGCTGCTGGATTGGCAGACTTAACTCTTCAATCATCCGCACACGGAGCTTGTTATTAGCATATATTGATCCACTCCCGCCATGTGCACTTGATACTCTTAACGCTACTCCATGGCTTTGGTGTGTGGCTGGTGCTAAGTGCACATCCTCGTAATTCCTGCCATTGGCTAGCCAGCCACCCCTTTTGGGCACCAGAAGCCTGCTGGCCTGGTCGTTTGCACTTGCTAAATGGTTTCATTAGTTTTAGTGGTTACTTGGCTTAGTTCGGTCAAGCATCGGCACAAGTGTCAGTTCGCCTATGGTGACGCCCAAAACGAGGGTGGAACGCAACTCGAGCCTCGGTTGTAGATTCTCGATTCGCACTTGGCACACGGTCATCTTGAGGGGTCGATAAGGTGGTGGTGTTTCTGGGCACTCAGCTCATATCCATTCAATTATTTGGGATTTGGAGCAAGTGGCTCTGAGAGCCGGCATGTCAAAGGAGAATGCATAAGCGGCTGCCTATTTGGCAGATAATTACACATTAAACGAGGATGGCAAAAGTCATTCTTTGAGTCGGAGGCAGTCCGAGATAATCGGACCGCCTGTCATTTGCTCGTGATATGCAGACGCAGAAGCAGAGGCAGGAGCAGTAGCTGTTGGCCTGATCAGTTGTCCCGGATCCGCCTTTGATTCTATCTGTGGCATGGCATAATGGGCACACACGGGACTTGGGACTTGGGGCTTGGGAGTCGGGACCAAAGACTGGAGGAATGGAGTCCCGATTCGTGTCGCATGCAATGCTGTCTGCTGCGCCTTCAAATTGAAACGACAGCCCATGGCGTGCGATGGTTGCTGCATGCTCTAAACATTTCCGCTGCCAGCTTAATTCCTCGTGGCCCGTGGATGGATGGATGGATGTTCCCCTTCAGTAATTTAATTTGGCAACTGTTTAATATTGCATGCTTACTTGCTTGATCGTACTGTTATTTAGTCGCAACTAAATTTGGGTTACGAAACATACAAGTTCTATGCATTCGAAGGCGAAACAAGTGGAAAGTGGTCAATGCAGTGGATGATTAAAATCAAAGAATGTAGTTTGATCTTAAATGATAATTCGAGTTCCTTCGATTGCAGGCGCCTCCAAGGAGATCGGCACCGCCCTGACCCGCGTTTGCCTCCGCCACAAGGCGGTTGAGACGCGTCTAAAGACCTTCACCAGCGCCATCATGGATTGCCTGGTGCAGCCGCTGCAGGAGAGGATCGAGGACTGGAAGCGCACGGTGGCCACCATCGACAAAGACCATGCCAAAGAGTACAAGCGCTGTCGCAGTGAGCTGAAGAAGCGCTCCAGCGACACGCTGCGCCTGCAGAAGAAGGCGCGCAAGGGCCAGACGGACGGATTGCAGTCCCTGATGGACTCGCACATGCAGGATGTCACCCTGCGCCGGGCGGAACTGGAGGAAGTCGAGAAGAAATCCTTGAGGGCGGCCATGGTGGAGGAGCGTCTGCGCTACTGCAGCTTCGTCCACATGCTTCAGCCAGTGGTGCACGAGGAGTGCGAGGTCATGTCAGAGTTGGGTCACCTACAGGTGCGTAGAGCGGTGTATGCATTGTCAGCTCAGTGACTATTAATAGTTCCAATTTTACAGGAAGCCATGCAGTCGATTGCTCTAGTAACCAAGGAGCCCAGTGTTCTGCCCCAGGCCTCCGAGGAGCTAATCCACGACGCTAAGGCCAGCATTAATCTGTACCCGGAGTCCCCGGGTGGCGGTTCCGGCTCGCAGGGCGGCGGCTGCTCCAACTCGCTGGGATCCCGAAAGAGCTCCGTCTGCTCCATCAGCAGTATGAACAGCAGCGGCTCGAGCAACTCGCCCGGCCACCACCACTATCCGCGCTCCCTGTCGCAGGTGCGTCATGTCAGAGGGTTTCCTAGTTGCGTAGTCATCATCAAACCCGCATTCGGCATTGTGGCGTCCGCTCATTTCTTGGTTTTCATCAATGTTCTTTTGTGTTTCGTTTTTGTTTTTTAGTTTGTAACGCCCGCAATTCGCTTGAAACCTGGTGAATCCAGTGATAGTGGCTTTTGCTCATCGCCAGCTTTAACAACACAGGTTTTCATTTCTTTTTCTTCCGTTAAATTTGACCAAATCACAAATACTTCTCCGCGTCATCTTTAACTGCCTTGACTAACTGCTTTGCTGATTCCCCGCAGACTTCGAATGCAACGAACCAGACGGCAAATGTCTCCACCTGGCCCCCACATTCCCAGGATGGCGTCGACACCCTGCCACCGACCGCTGACCGTCCGCACACGATTTCGACGGCATACGAAAAGGGTCACCAGCGTCCGCCGCTGACCGTCTACACGTTCCAAAACCCGGAGACCATTCACGAGTCGGGCAGCTGCCTGAACAACGGAACCGCAGCCCCTAATGGACAGCCGTTATCCGGACAAGCCACTCCGGCCACTCAGAAATCACCGGCTGCCTCACTTAGCCGGCCTCCCTTGCCAGTTGTAAGTATGGATTAGTTGTAAAATCAAACTACGAGGGTGTTTTGATTATTTTTTAATGTTTTGATGACTGTTCTTTGGTCATTACTAAATGAGAAACATTTTTGGTTGTTTAAGCTTTTCTCTGGTCATAAAGTAGAGAAAACGGAATTAGCCAATCAAAGAACGCTAAAATAAATATAGTAAATTAAATTAAATCGAACATCAGATACGAAGATTTCAAAAATAGTAAGTCGATGTTAGAGAAGGAGACTATTCGAATAGGCGGGAAACCGTCTATTGACTTTGTACATTTTATTAAGTTGTCTCTCTCGTTCTGTTGGCCATGACACTCGCCATAGAAGCCAGCCCATGTGGTGAGTATTCCAGAGCCAGAGCCCCACCAATCGTAGATCCAACAGCGCGCTCATCTGCATGCGCCCCGCTAGACCACTGACTACTAGTACCTTTAAGTCGCCTCATCATTAAACCAAAAACATTTCGGTTTACACCGTGACTAACCACTGGCTTTACCCACATTTCAGCGCTGCTCGTCGTTGGAGCGACCCCTTTCGGCCCAGAGTAACCACCGCCAGGGTAGCGGGAATAACCTGCTGCAGCGCCAGTGCCCCTCGCCGATTCCGGCTCATATCACGAAAGGTAGGTGGTGCGCCATGCCCGGCAAGAGCCCAGCTTGTCTCCGTGTATTTGTGTGCACGCTTACCCTTGGCTAATCCCATCAGTCTTACTATAACCCTAATAACCGTGTCCACCCGCATGTCCTTGCTAACATCATCCGAACACAGAGCTGTCCGCAGCGCATCATGCACAGCAGCAGCAGCAGCAAAATCAGCAGCCCCAGACGCCGCCCACCTATGTGAACATGTCGGAGCTGGCCACCATGGCCGCTTTGAAGCAGACCAACCAGCAGCAGAAGCCGCCTCTGCAGCAGCAGAGCTCCATTGACTCGACCAGCTCCCAGCATTCCACCGACTCCACCGGCTCGCATCAGCTCCTCCAGCAGCAGCATCATCAATCGCAGCAGAATCACCACTCAGCCACTGCCACACGCTCCCATTCCATATCCTCGACGGCCTCGTCACTTCACTCGCATCCGTCGATCGACTCCACCGTCGCTTGCGGCTCGCTGGTGGGCCAGCACAACCACAGCACCAGCACCAACACGAACACCACCTCGCCGTCCAGTGGCAGCTCCACGCCACAGAACCATTACTCGCCCCTGCTAACCAACTCCCCCACGTCCACTGCCGCAGGTACTCCCAGTGGCAGCAGCTTAGGTCCTGGGTCCGGTTTGGGATTTGTCTACCAGGTCAGCTCCCCGACACCTCCCTCCAGCGAGGTGCTGAAGATCACCGAGCAGGCCGCAGCAGGACAGGATCAGGGTCCAGCCAACAGCGTAGCGGACGAGACGGATGAGCGATCAAGGGCCTCTGTCCTGCAGAAGGCTTCAATGTTCGAAAAGGCGGCAGCAGCGGCAGCGGTCTCGCCTCCAGCTCCCATTCAGATTGCATCCGGTTCCCCAGCTTCGGGAGGCGGAACTCGACGATCCGAGGCGGAGCAGCAGGAAATGGGTGAGTTGAATCAGCGATCAGCCGGATCGTTGAAGGCGAAGTGTGTCAATTGATCCTAGCACCCTGCCCACCCAGCACCATAAAGCACTTTGAACATGAGATTCCCCAGTCTCCAACTTTCATGTCCAGCGCCCATTTTTATTTATAATTGACAAACATATCGTGAATATTTTTTAACCCACAAATTTCTTTTTTGTTTTTCCCTCCCCTTTCTATACAATTTTTTTTTGGTTTGTCGTGTAAACGTTGCAACAACTGCACAAAAACCAACTTGAAACCATTAAATATTTTTCGGTTTCGACTTCATGTTCACCCTACCCAAAATCTCTGCCATCTGTAAACTATTTTTCACAATGAACCAACTGCACAACAACAACAACAACACCATCTCCAAAATCAATACCAACAAATATGAAAATATGAACTTAACAGACAAGTCTTTCGAAGATTCAATACAAGCACTAAATAATTTAATTGGCGAACTAGACTCGTTCCAACGCGAGATCGATGAGGGCAAGGTCAAGCCGCCGAGCAACATAATAAGCGGCAGCACCAACAGCAACAACAACAACAATACGACGACCAGCAGCATCAGCAGCAGCGACAACAACAACCTACCCGCCACAAGCAACATCGAGCCCTGCGCCATCAGCAATCAGACGAACTCGAGCGGCTGTGGAACGGACATATCCGACACCACGTCCGACGAACTGGCCGGCGAAGATATGGACGTCAGGCGGCGGGATCGGGATCGGGATCTGCTGGGCGCCAGCGATTCGGAGCTGAGTCGCTGCTATGTGAGCGAGACGAGTTCGCTGACCGGTGGCCTAACGGCCGGCGGCTATGAGAATCCCACTTTCGCGCACTTCGCGGCCAATGCGAATCGGGAGGACGCTGTTTCGCTGGCCTCCGACAGCGTTTGTCTCGGCCAGCCGCGCCACGCCTATGTGGATACCTGCAGCGACAGCGGCAGTGCCGTGGTGGTAATCTACGACCACCAGATTCCCAACACGCCCGACATTGAGTTTGTGAAGCAGAACTCCGAGATTGTAGTGCTGCGGACCAAGGATCCGCAGCCACACGCGCTGCAGCTGCACGAGATGCGCGAGCTGCAGCAGTTGCCCGCCAATTTGGCCGGTTCGCCGGACTCCTCGCCGGACTCTGCCGGTGGCCAGCCACCGCCAACAGCAACTGTGGCGCCCGCCAAGCAGCGACTCTCCTCGTTTCGCGCCACCAGTGAGCAGCAGTTGCAGCTCCTCGGACGCGGCAGTCCGCAAAGAGGTAAAACACCCAGTGAGCAGGCGGTACAGAGCAGGCCACAGGACCAGCATTTTCCACAGACACAACAGCAGGATATTGACGGCAGTAGCCCACCAGTAGAACTTGCAAGGCGCCAGCTGCCCCCCAAGCCCACCAGCTTGAGTATTTTTAACGGCCCGGTTCCCACTGCGGGCGATAGGCCTGTCGTGCCGAGAAAGTCGGACTTTAAGGCCGATCTAGATGCTAAAATACGCAGGCAAAAGCAGAAGGTTAAACAGCAGTTGCAGCAGCAGCAGCAGCAACAGCAGCAAGAAACGCAGCAGCAGCAGCAAGCACCACAAGAACAGCAACACTCACCACAGTCGCCCCAAACCAGAAACTGTAATGTCACTAATCAACAAGCCGCCAATATTACTGCATCTGCATCAGAATCAGCATCTGCATTTGCAACCGCAACAGCATCCACAGACCCGTACCCGAATCCAAATCATAGAATGCCAAACCAAAATCAGACAGCCACATCCAATCACACGCAGTGCAAGACGCCTACAATGGCATTGTCACCGTCATCACCTCGCGGCCATTTGCCATTATCATCGTCATCGCTATCGTCATTACCATTACCAGCCACCACTTCATCACCATCAAATGCCCGGCCATCGATGTTGCCCGCCAGTGACCGACCACCCGCCCATCCATATGTGTGCTCCAATGCCCCAGCCAATCCCCACCACGTCAATAGCATTTCCAATGCCAATGCCCATCTGAAGCCGTGCATTACGCCCCGGCCGGCTTCTTTGTCGGGTTCGTTTCGTTTCAATTTGATTTTGATTTGTTTGGGTTTATGGTTTTGGTTTTTGATTCCTTATTTTGAAAACGTTCCTACTTTGTTATCATTTTGTGCTTGCCGAAGTAACTTTACGTGGCTTTGGGTTCCTTATTTTTGCTATAAGTTCGATGTGGTAACCTTTTTGAAATTGGAGTTGGTTTCTCTCGCTAAGCACTACGCTCATACCATCAAGTCACACGTTCATCAAGTTCAGATCATCCATAGACAACTCAAAAACCGCATGATACTGCCACTAACTGCTAAAATGCCAAATCACTAATCAGATTCGATCGATTGTAACTAAAAATTTTTTTTATAAAATTGCACTTTGCGAAATCGCTTGAATTAGGGGAAATGTCTTTTCGTCATGAAGTGGTATCGAAAGGGCCATCTCTGCCACTAATGCTTTTTCACTCGCTTCAGGGTCATCATTATGATTCACAGCAGACCCAGAACGTTCATAACTTTCTCGATCAGCAGATCCTAACTCTGCGTCTATCGCTAACTACTGGTATTAGATGGTGTCCTGTGTTTTGTGTGCCAAGTGTATAAACTGATAACTGTACATAACTGTGAATAACAGCAGAAACAAATGACTTAGACGCCCCACTAACTATGATTTTTACTTTTCCCAGGAGGAGCAGCCGGCGGTGGCTCCACGCGCATCGGGCGTCGCTCGTCCATCAATCAGGCCAAGCCACCGCCGCCAGTCAGACGCAGTTCGTCGGTGACCCCCAGTCCCAATGCCTCGGTCGGGGTGAGTTAAACCTTCAACTACCTACACCCAATTAAGTTAGCCACTTAATCTAAGCTAGTCGCTAAGCCTGGGCTCACACTCTGGGTCACACACTCTTTGGTTTCCTCTATGCTTTTATTCTTTAACTTATGATTTAATTACGCAACGCAGCTGCAGCAGCAACAACAGCACGCGACTCTGTCGCAGCAGAATCTCCAACTAAGCAGCTCCAGCGAGCACTTACCGCCGCCACCGCCATTCATGCTGGACGCCGTGCCCCAGATTCCCAGCTCAGCGCTGAAGGTATCGGAGACGGTAAGAGCCCTGGCAGCCATGCGGCACCAGCCAGCATCACCTGTGTCCCTCAGACGCATGCAGCAGCAACAGCAGCAGCAGCAGCTTCAGCAGCAACAGGTGCAGCAGCAGCAACCCCTATTGCAGGTGTGTGCTCGGTTCGCCTCCCGTTCCCATCTGTACCAAAATGTTTGAATTCCTACTCTCACCTGGCTATTTGAGTTTGCAACCCAATTGGTTACTACCAATGTGTAGTTTATGCTTCTGACTAACAATTTTAGCAGTCAGATTGCATATGTTTTTGGCTTTACTTAGAAAATTCATATATCTGGCTAAAAACTTGAAAGCTACAATGATCTATAGAAGTCTTGAGTTTCACAGTATCCATTTGCTTATCACTAATCGTAAACTGTGGGATTCTAGTTGCTTTGCCCAAGTTAAAACAATAGATTTTTAATGCCTTTAAAGCCTTGTTCCATACATTTTCTAGTGCCAGCACTATTTGTCATTTTCTTCTGTTCAATATCTTGGAGGTGATAAAATATTACGTGCCAAATTGTATAAATGTAGCTATACTTTGAGCTCATTGGGCATAGAAATACGAATTGGGAGACTCGACATTTACTCCCCAAAAAAAGCCAGTATACTATAGTTAGCCGTGAGAGTTAGGTTAAATTCATTGGGTCTAACTAGTGCACGAGTCTAGAGCCACCTTCAAATTTAGTCATCTTCTTCTATAACTTATGATTTCATTTTATTTCAACTTACGTTTGCTTCACCACTACCACACACAAACCGAAACCCCAATCCCCCACGTAGTCTGCGCACAACTCCCCCCTCAATGAGGACCTGACCGTATACTACGACTCTTACTTGGATCTGCACGCCTATGCCCAGGCCTTGGCCAGCGGCCAACAGCCCGGCGGTCAGCAGATGGCCAACCAGCAACGCTTTACCCACCAGCAGCAACATCAGCATCTGCATCTGCATCAGCCACAGCCACCGCCTGTCTACCAAGTCGATGCCGTAAGTGACCAGCGGATATCTCGCGGGCTACTAACCAAGACTAACAACCGTCTTTGGGAGCGCCTCTCTGGCCTAACACGACTGCCCTCCTTCCAGCTTAGTTGTAATGCCATAGTCATAGATTACTCTAGTGCTTAGCTTTGGTCGTGCTTTGGCTAACTTTTAATTTGTGCCCGTCTTCCTCTCGTTTCTCTCATGCCACAACCACACCATCACTGACACACATTCACGACCAGACGTTCCGCACCTCATCACCAGCCGCGGGCGGAGGAGGTGGCGGCGGCATATACGCCCAGCCCAAACTGCTCAACAGCATGTCCAGCTTCCGCACCAGCAGCCCCAGTCCCAACGGACATGCTCACCCACTGCCACCGACACAGCCAAAGGCGAATCCGAACCTAATTGCACAGCTCAATGCACGACTCAGCGGCAAACAGCAGCAGCAGCACGTCGAGGGGATCTACGGCAACCAGCAGGCGCCCGGAGGAGAGTCGATCTACATGCGGAGTGGCCTGTCCATGTCGCAGCCGCAACAGCAGCAACACTATGACGGTAAATCTGAACAAATCCAGCTGCAGCACCAGCAACAGCATAGAATTTACGCTAGTTTCGGCACCTCATCATCAGCAATGTCATCGGCTCATGCGGCCAACAGCAGCACTAAACCGTCCATTCTAACACCGACCACCTCTTTCAATGCATTACCGCACTTTCCCCTGTCTTCATCCACATCATCGTTGCTCTCCAAAGTCAGCTCATTCTCGAACTCTTCATCCGCATCCGCATCCCCACCGACAACGGCAGCGGCTCCTGGCTCGGCCAATTCGCATTATCAGCCACCTCAGCCGCCGAATGCAGCAGTTGCTAACAGCAAAGACATGGCCATCTATTCAAGTTCGTTTACCAAAAATCCAGCAGCTGCGCAATCGCCGAACATGAGACAGACTCATTCCCATCAGCACCACCAGCCGCCGCAGCAGCAGCACTACACCTGTCCGCCTCCTCTGGAGGATCCCCCACCGCCGCCCATTTACGCCGCCGGTGCATCGGCCACGATGCCAAAGAAGATGGCCCGTCCGCCCACTGGCCAGAACGCGTCTCACTCGAGCGCCTATGCAGCAGCCTCGTCCACGGCCACGCTGCCCAAGAATATGATGCAGCAGCAGCAGCAGCGGTTGCAGCAGCAGCAGTATCAACAGCCGGCAGGCATGGGCATTGGCAACGGCACTGGACACTTAGGTCAGCGTCCGCAGTTGCCGCTGCCCCAGCAGAAGCTTAGAGCTGCACAGCAGCAGCACTTGGCGGAGCAGCAGCAACACCAGCAACATCAGCTGCAGCAGCAGCATCAGCATCAGCAACAACAGCAGCACCAGCAACACCAACAACACCAGCAACGCCAGCCGCCCATTCCTTCACGCCACTCAAGTGTGCAGCAAAAGATATTCGTCTCCACGAATCCATTCATACAGACAACGGCCGTCAAGTTTCACTCGCCCTCGGCCTCGCCCACGTGCGGCTCGCCCGTTACTGGGTCCTTGGCCAGCATTTATGCCACAACCTCGCGTGGCGGCCACCATCACCAGCAGCAGCAGGCTCAGCAGCAGCACTACTATCGCGATGCCGGGAGCAATAGCAACGGCGGCGCTGCCTACTATAACCACAATGCCCATGCCCATTCCCAGGCACATCATCCAAGTAAGAGCGCGAGCTGGATTTGAATTGATTCCATTCGATTCGATTTGAGTTGGTTTGATTTCATTACGTATGATTTTATTGCAAGGAATGAGCGCGCTGATTGTTGTATATTATTGTTTTGCTGATTTTCTATTTCGCTCGATTGAGGCCATACAATTTTGATTTGATGTTAGCTCTAAGTTTTCCTTTGGCGCATGCTGCATATGTTCTTTTGCTTTTGTTTCGTTTGAGTTTGAGTTTTCGTTTGGAAATTGTTGCCAATTAACCTGATTGAGATTGTGTCAAGTGCGTCTGGAAACTATCGGGTCAACATGGGATTTCAGTTTCCGCCGTAGCTCGATCCGCAGTGAACTTTCATTCCAATCTTTCCAATCATCAATCATCATCGAGTCGAACTCTTACCAACAATTGTTGACTTTTATTTTGCATTTCCATTTGGATTGACCACCATATTAACCACTTCTGCGCCAGCCAACATCCACACCACCATTGATCGATCATGTTTGCTTACCATTTTCTTTTATGCACCCGAATTGGTACCCGTATCGACAACGCATATCCATAGACTATGCCACAAGCACAAATATCGAAAAGACTGGCAGTATTCGGGCCAAAACCAAGGCCGAATTCCTCGAGAATCTCAACGCGAAGCTGGCGAAGCAGGGAATGTCTGGACGAGCATTTGCCGTGCGAAATCTCATCAACAGCAAGGCCCTGGTAAGTAGTGCACTTCGACAGCAACTCACCCGATTGCCAACACTCTCTATGCTCTGTCCATGGCACCATGGCTATTAGATGTATCAAAATCCGCAAAAACTATCGCGACCCAGTGCGCAATACCGTAGACCACCCACCTATCCCAACAACAGCACAACCACCAATGACACTTGCGAAGATCAGTGCTAAGTGCTAAGGTATTTTGTTCGTTCCTAGTCGTTCTCGTTCGTTTGAAGCCTACTAAGCCAGCTGGCAGCTAATCCACTCAGTGCCACGTTCTGCCAACTAACTGCTCTCCGATCTAACGATAGATAACCTAAGGTTTTGCCAGCCAAGTGCCCCTCTAATCCGCTCTTTCTGGACTCTTTCAGCCGGACCCTCGCATCTGTCACGAATCGCTGATGGATCAAATCAAGCGCGGAGCCACCTTAAAGCGTAACCAGAAGATCAACGATCGCAGCGCTCCCAAGATACATTGAATTAACCTATAGGCTAAGCGAAGCAGCATATTTATTACCATTATAATTAATCTATGAATAATCATGAGGCCCGACGCCTGCTCGATTGCAGGGCTCTGCAGAGTTTGGTTTGAAACTGAAAACTCGAAACACAGCATACAACTTAAATACATATGATTACGATACACAATATATTCGATATACGATATTTAACAGGAGCATTAAGCTTAACTCGAACTAATCAATACCTTTCTTGATTTCCTGTATCCCAAAAATGTGTCGAAAGGCTTTCGCTGTTAAGTGAATACAATATGGAAGACAGTTAGCACTCGTATGTTTATTTATATCTGCAACTCGAATTTATCTTTAGAGAACTTCTGTTTGAAGATATTTTATGTTTATGTATTTCCTGTATTTATAATTTCCCTTGCTTATTTATGTACATACATACGAATATGAGTTTAACAAACACTCGAAACTAATCTGACGCCTAATAAATGGAATTTATCGTACATGTTTTGAGTATTTTTTACTTTTGTAATATTTTTTTTTTTTGTAAACTGTCAACTGCAAGTCAATTGGGCCATGTCTGAGCGTAATTTCAAATATAACCCATAAAACATTGTATTGAATAAATAGAGTTAACGCGTTAACAAAATACTCGGTATCCCACTGTAACTTTACAAGAATCTACAAAGAAAAAGAAGTAACGCAATTGGATCTGCTTTTAAGAACTATAACTATCTACTGCCAAGCGGAAAGGGGAACGTTGGAGATCAGTCTTCCCCAGAATATTTCGCACCATCTTGAAGTGCTATATGAACATGTTCATATCATATCATTTCCATTGGACTGAATCTTTTATTGCCATTTTAAATGCATCCCGAGTGAATCCCGTCTTAATGTTAAATACTATCAATATCATTTGTATTCATATCAGTTCATCAAACGTATAACAAAATGCAATTTTTTAGCTTCAGATCTTGGTTGTTTTACACTTTAACTTCAACGGAGATCTGATTGTAGCATGCCCATAAGGTAAACATATTTCCTATCCCCCGAATTCGAACCTTTTAATACCTACAAGCGTACTACTTATAGTTGATAGACTTTTTAAATATTTACAAAATATTTTGTATATAGGCTTTTCAAGGCTTCACCAATAATCGATGAATATTGGCAAACTCGTAACCAAAAACGTGGCAATAATTAAGCTATGACACTCTATTAGAGTTTAGAATAGACTCCAGAGAGAATATACAAGTTCGAGTCGAAAGAAATACATTTATTTTTTTGGGCGATCCATTTTATATTCACCACATAGCAGTGCGAAATCACGAACGTTAATAAACTTAGCCATATGCAACAATTATTTACACATCTAATTGTTAATCCTAAATCCAAAAGTGGATCTGTGTTAACTGCAGATCGAAGAAACCAAACCGATGTAACCTAACAAATCAAAGTTGTAATGCGTATTTTTGAATTCATTTGCATTTAGACGCGAGAAACAATAATAAAATAAATGTAAACGCATTGAATGTAAATGCATGTTGTTTTATTCTTTACTCTCTGCTGTGCCGAAGAACAAGTCCAATGTGTTTTGGTAGTATAACGCAGCCAGCTTTTCTTTGGGCTCCTGTTTGATTCCAGCAATGGACTCCAAAACTTGGCTAAAACGGAAGACAAAGTTTTAATATTATCTGCACATTTGGGGGAAAGGTATTATCCATATTCACCTGATTTGACAAGGCTCACAGCGTCCGTCTATTAGGGTTTCGGCTGTCCATTTCTCTTTCTTCTTGACGGTGGGAAACTTGGTGGTCACGTGCTTGTGTCCTGCATGCGAGGGTCGTATGCCACACCACGGGCAGTCGGTTTCTAGCATTATCCTGTTGTTGGGCAGCTTGCGCACCACTTCTGCGTTTTCTTCCGTCTTCAGGGAGCACCCATTGAGGCCTATGTAAAGACCACCGAAGGCTAGGATGCGCTGGGCCTCCTCCAAAGTTCCTGTAAAGCTGTGCACCACTCCGCCGCCGCACTCCTCGATCTTATCGCGATTTCTTTCCAAGATGCTCATGAAATCCTCAGCAGCATTTCTCATGTGCAGAAAGAGAGGCAGTTTAAACTCGGCCGCTAGGTCTAGCTGCTTCTCGAAGTACAGACGCTGGGTTTCCTGACCGCAGAACTGCAAGCGATCGTAGTCCAGACCACATTCCCCAACGGCCAGCACCTTGGTGCGATTTGCCTTGATACTGGATCGCAACTGGTCGTAGTAGCCCTCTGGGTCCGATACGAATTCCTCACACCGTGTGGGATGTGTGCCCACTGTCGTGTAGATGCGCTCTGTCGAGGAAAAGCACTTGTAAATTGGGAGCTTATAATAGATATAAAACATTCGTAATACTATGAATGTTGAGTAAAATAAAAATGGACATTCAGCAGAAGGTCTAACGAAACACAAGATTCTCAATCATGAAATTAAAAGGGACGCGCAATGGAGATTCGCAATTTATAGCTCAAAGTGCAAAGAGAACATCCTTAATGCCAGCTTACCATCCTTGGAGGCCAGTTCCAGTGCCTCATCCACGTCCTTCAGGCAGCCGGCGGTGACGATGATCTTCTGCAGGCCCTGTTGCCACGCGCGCTCCAAGACGATGTGCAGGTCGGGCTCGTGCTTCTGGGTTTCGCCGTAGCAGCCCTGGAACATGGGGTCCGTCAGGTTGGCCCCAATGTCTGTGGAGCATGGCCAGGTGTTAGCTAGTCGAGGCTGCAGGAGCTTATTTCTCTTAAGTTACCAATATATTTCATGGCCATTCCAAAACAACGCCGCAGCATGGATAAATGTGCTAAAAAAGACCAGCGACTGGAAACAGCTGTTTTGCTCACGGGATTTCCGCAAGAGGGCGCCGTTTGAACGCGCTCGTGGTAACCGCCAGGTGGCGCCGCACTTCCGTCGCAATTTGAATTTGAAATTTGCATTAAGCCGTTCTAAGAACATAATTCTAAGCTCAAACGTGCCAGCGGGAAATTGGGGTTTCCCGCAATTTTCCGATCCGAGCGGAGCGCACGGCCTAAGCCAATTTATTGCAAAATCAATGGCACAGTAAATTGCATTCAGAATTGCGCATAATGCAAGCTCATTAGCAAAGCTGTTTATTGTTTGCCGCGACCGCCAAAACGGCTTGCTCCTCGCAAGCCCCCAGATGCCCCATCCCGACATGCAACACCCCACCGCCCATATGCATATGCAAATTTCAAATCAGCAGCAGCCCGGTTGCTTTAAGCCGGCAATCGGCATTTACGCAATTGCAGAATTTATGGGAATCGCAATATATAATTCGAATGAAATTCCATTAGTTACTTTTAATGGATGCTGCGGTCGGTGCTGCTCTAGTTTTAATTGATTTAGTGCAAACTGCTCACTGTGCCATTTTCCAGGCTGGTAGCCGCCGGTGGGCAGGGCGATTCGGATCCGAGTCCGGATCCCGTGGTCCCGTGGTCCCTTGGTGCGATGGAAACGGAATGCGAAACGAGTCGGAATCCATTATGCAGGGGAATCAAACATTTTCAAACACCGATGCCTGGGACGCATTGTGGTTTATTTTAACTGGCTAATACAATTGTCAATAATTCAATTTGAATTGAAATTCAATTAGTTACAAGTACATTACACACATACGCACACTTAGAGAGTTAATTTGGGTTTGCCTAGACTACGTGTAGTCCATGGGCCACGATCCTTCGATTCAGTAGAGTAGGTAAGTGTAAGTGCGCTCAATCAATCGAACTACGTAGACGAATATGTTTATTTAAAATCGGGTAGGTCGGATAAGATATCGAGCATCTCGCGGTCCCTCGTCGATAGGGCGGATAGGGTGGAAGCCTCCGCACCCTTGTGTTCCCATTGGTTCATGATATACGCGAGTGGCGACGACTAGTCAGCAGATTTGTTGTCAATAACTACACCTAGTAACAATGTATAAACAACGTATTACTTATAAAACGAACATCCAAACTGTACACACAAACTTGTTTAGGTACTGACTATGTGTACTAAATGTATCCGTATGTAACTGTTCTGTAAGCAGTTTATAATGCCGCACATAAGTATGCATGTATAACTACAATCCTCCTTGGACGAATACAATACTCAATTCGATTTTGGGGGCATTCAGACGCCTCTGACCCTGCCCAGGTGTTTGCAGTAGCTGGAATCCATTACTGCAATCACTGGGTGCATTGTTTGCATGCATTTTTCAGCTCGCACACAGTGCCACACACACACGTGTGTCTAGATGTATTTGGTTTAATCACAATTCACTTTGCATATGCCGTATTTCATCCATTTACAGATCCTTTAGATATCTCCGCCGTACTCGGTACCGCCTAAACGTAGTCTTTTAAATAAATCTTATTGCTAAGCACATTCCGGTGAACAAACACAAAGGACTCTCTTATCACACACTGGCGAGCACACCCACGCACAACCCACCCAGATGCAAGTGTAACTTGTTACAAAGGATACAAGTTGCGTATTAAAAACAGATTTACCGATTATTCGCTGCCGCAAGCCTCCTGCGAACAGGATGTGCATTGTGGGCTATTTGATTTGGCATTTTGGCGTTTTGGCATAAGAAGTTCACCCTGTATTATCCTTGATAAGCACTCGGCACCCTCCTCTCCTCCTCTCTCCCCCTCCACCAAATTTATTTTACAATTACGTTTTTTGCATGTTAATTTGCTCGGTGCTCTCTGCCAAAGTTCTTGTTATTTTACGTGGCTGGAGCCGCGGAGAATCCCGCGAAATTGCCTTACTTCCGCAAAACTTGCGATTCCTTTCGGATTCGCGGACTCGAAAGGAGCAAGTTCGGCTCAGGCCAATATAAGCAAACATCCTTATCGGAGCTGCATTAATATATAGATGTGTACACGGAACGTTCAAATATTAACCATGGTGTCGGCAAAGGGTGCAGATAGAGATTCATAAATTAGTATCCTAGATTGTACCTTAGGCTATGCCACCTGTCACAATATGACAATCCGCCAGTCGAAAACGCATTTAACTTAGTCCTGCCACGAAAAACCTCGAACTCAGTCGCGTTGAGCTATTATTTTGCCATCAAAAGGAACTCCTTTCGAGGAGAACGGCACTACGAGTCTTCAAATGCCTTCTCCCGTGGGAGAAATCCAAATTAAATTCAAATCGGGCACCTAGAGCTCTACTGAAGTTTGCGAAAATTGAAATTGTTTGTCGTATAAAAGTTAATTTTAAATTTAAATAAACCTGGTCCCTTCCAACCTTAATGACCGCAACTCAAATCGATTTGTGTGCACAATGCCTCGCAAGTCAGCTCAGTGTCGGAATAATCCCTTATCTCCTATGCCGCGATGACACTGGATTAAAATGTCGCAGAATTGTTTGCCTTTGCTATAGGTATGAGTATTGTTAAAGAAATTTGATTTGATTCGCGACTTATAGGCTAGAAAATCTATTCATAATCAAATATAAATTTACCTAATCAGAGTTGCTTACGAAATATCTATAGACTGAGGCCAGTGTCATGACGGCATCGTTTCGAAGCTCTGGTGCTTACAAACTATAAAATGTTTTGCCGAGTGCCAAATTCATCGAAATTTTTGTGCCCTTGAGCAAGTGGTTTTTGCGAGCTGGGTAGCTTTATCAGAATAATCAGCTCAGTGCACCGAACATAAATACGGCGCCACTTGTTTATGCACGCTAATTAACTGGCGTCCATTATTAATTCACATTGTGGCAACATGCTCGTAATAACTAAATAACATAATTAAGCGCGGCGCTGGCGGCCAAAATAATGGTTTACTGCACGTTGCAGTCGTCGGATGCGTTGTTGATTTGCTGCTTGGTCTTGCGTGATGCACGGCGTATGAGCGATCTGGAATGGAAGCAGGTGGAAGTGGTCAGCAGGGGGGCGGACAGGCGGGAACCGGATCTGGCCAGGGACTCCATCCGAATGAGCAGGCGCGTGTTGCACTCACCTGGAACGCGGCTTCAGCTTGGCCTCCGCACTGGTGGTGGCCACATCCACGGCGTCCACGAGGCTGGAGCCCTTCTTGTCACCGCCACTGCCGCCGGCTCCTCCCAGGGCCGGGCTGTTCATCCGATTTTTATCTGCAACAAATAGATGGGAACGTGCGGCTAATTAGTATCCACGAGTGCATTTAATGGTGGCCGTATGCCGACTCAAAGGGACTGTGCGATTTCGGAGCTGCGAGTGCAGCGCAAATCCAATTTGCCCCACTGATGTTGTCCTTGCCAGTTGCCAGTTGCTAGTTGCCGGAGCAACTGGAACATCCGGACATCCCAGCATCCCGGTATCCCAACAGCCTGCCATCCGCTGCAGTCGCTGACGTAATTAACTTATGAACGACGCACACAAAGAGCCGGGGAGCAAGTTGCACATCGCAGAGTTACCGCTGGAAATGGGATTTTTCACAGTCGGTTGCACAGTCAAAGGTTATCTCAAGAAAAGAGGTAATCCCACTCACTTTTCTCTGACTCCCTTCGGATCTGTGCGACATGCATGTGCCGCCCATATGGAATGCGGACTCAAAGGAGCAGCCAGAAAATGAAGTAGTAGGATGCAGTAGTAAATGGTATGCGGAAGTTTGTTTGCGCTTCAAGGATTCAGGCTCAGAAGAAAGAAGCTTCTTTCAAGAATATCATATCTCAGGGCAAGAGAGAAAATAGGTAAAACATATAGCAAGAAAAACTAATGGCACTAGTTAGTATACTTGTATTCCATTGTATGGCTTGTTAATATAAATTCCAAGAAAGTGGTTCTTGTTGGCATACTTGGTTGAACTTCCCTAAATGTATTTTTAAGCATTTTTTTCGTGCCATAAACTTTAAGAGACTGCACATCACTTTCAATTAAGTGGCTCAAAAGCTGTCTCCAAAGTTGAACCTATTAAGTAGGGGAAATCAGTGTCAATGGAGTCATTAACTTTCCGGTAATCCTCAATCAGGAGTCTAAGCCGCCAAGCAAGCCAAGCGGAGTGTTAAAGTCGCACAAAGGTGTTCGCGCAGATGTTTGCCTTGGCGGTAAACAAACCTTTTTGTTCCGCCGGGCGAGCAATAAAGCCGCCAACAAAGAAGGGCTTACAATGGGAAAACAATTGGCAACTGGCGGAGCAAGTGGCAAGTGGCAAGGGGCAAGGGGCTGTGCGGCAGGAGCCGCAAGACAAATACCAAGGGAATGCCACAGCCAGGCCAGAACCAAGTCAATTTAGTTATTAAACTCTGCAGCTTAGCAGCGAACTACGCCCGCCGAAGCCCAAATGATCCGTGCAAACAGCATTATTGAGCCACCAGTGGCACTCAGCGGCAGAGTGTTGCATACTTTTCGGGTGTCGGCGGTGTCGAGTGCAAACAAAATGGCCGCCGACGCCATTGTTGTCAAAAAAAGGCGTCAAGCGCGTCAAGTTGGTTGCGGGAGGGGCAGTGGGGGTTGGCGATGGGTGGCATAAGAGGCACAATTGCTGCCGCTGACAGAAAGCGCGCGAAAATGCCAGGACTACAAATACGGCTTCGCTGGGGCGGCATTCACATTCCCATTCCCGTTCCCGTTCCCGTTCCCATTTTGTGGAGCAAGGACCCTCTGATCTGCGGGTGAATCGGAAACGAGGACGCGCACACAGCAGCAGTGCCGCCATCGAGGCACAAAAACAAATAGGAGTGGGCCTCGGTTTCGGGCATATAAATTGTGCATATGCGGCGGGAATTGATGCGTGCGTCGTGTTACGCAAATTTAAATTAAATTTGTTTTATTTTCTACACCGCTCCGCTCTGCTCTGATCTGGTCTGGTTCCATCACAAAGACACAGGACGAGCCGTGGAAAAGCGCTGATTCCAGGAAAGAAAAACGCAAACCAGTGCCGCGAAGGGCGTTTATTATCCTGCCAGCGCGGGCATAACAAGCCTTTGCCACATCAATTGCGCCACATCTGATACCACAAAGTTGAAGCGTTCGGCAAAAAAGTGCTTTACATAAACGCGTAT
This sequence comes from Drosophila sechellia, assembly GCF_004382195.2. NCBI lineage: Eukaryota > Metazoa > Arthropoda > Insecta > Diptera > Drosophilidae > Drosophila > Drosophila sechellia. The sequence continues at coordinate 3,224,700 of NC_045950.1, read as the reverse complement.
ATTTTCCGACAATTTGGTGCCATGTAAAATGAGAAACTGCTGTCAATGCAGGCGCAATTGCAGTCAAACGCAATTGTTTTTGATTGCAATCAATTGTAAAATCACCCGAAACTGCACTAACATAATTGTTATTTATGATTGTTGAAGTTTTGGTGCTGCTTAAGTGGGATAGTTTTAGATGTCAATGATATCTGGCTAGTGCTAGCTGCATGTCATTAAGCGTATAATTACTCAAGAGTGGGTGATTCATTTGATTGATAAGCTTGTTTGTACAATGCGGTTCTGCAATGATTTCAAGTCGCCAAACATCAAATCTGTTTTCAGATGGAAGTTTAAACAAATTTAAAATTAATTGAAGAACGTGAAGATGGGCACAACTCACAGTGATTGTTCCTTGTTTCGTTGCGAATAGGGGTAACACTCCCACGAACGTGGCTCAAATATGTTTAGCATGTAATGTGTGTTAGGGAACACCCACAATTGAGTTAGGCTCTGGTTTGTGGCTCTGAAACAAAACGGCTTGCGGCGCAAGCACCGCCGGGCCAAAACCACGCGAGTGCCGTGGAAAAGCCGGCTACAATGTGGGAAGCGGAGGAAAAGTGGGTTTTCCGGCCGCAGCACATGTATGTGGCCTGCAGCTTTGGCTTTGTCTCATCTTACCATTGCCCATCTCACATCACCCATCACCCATCCTCCCACCTCTCCACTTGCAAGCCGTAAACACGTGTGGCACAATCTCAGCCGCAAAATGGCAAGGTCGTAAATGAAATTTCTGCGATTTGCTTTGCATACGTCGCGCTGTGCTTTTTAAGGCAATTACTTGACTTGGGTCCCCTCGAGCTGCCGGTGATTAAGTGCTTAGACCTATTTTCGGTGGCACATCCAGGGCGTCGGTGTCACCGCTGCCACCGAGCCACCTCGGAGTGCCCCAACCTCTGAACTACCGGAGACAGTCTGCTGCTCGACCTTCGTCCTTTGTCGCCCGTCCCTCGTCCTTGAGACCACCGCCATTGTCGGCGTGTCCTGTCCGCCTGTCATCGACAGTTCGAGCCAGACCGAGAATTTGACAGCATTTTTCGGCAGGCTCGGTGGCAGGACATGGGCTCCTCGGCCATTTGAATTTAAAGTTGTTGGAAGTTAAGTACTTTCATATACGCCGTTGACCAACTTTGCACTTCATTTGAATGGCTCACGGCGACAGCAGTGAAATTTTACGAAAGGACTTTAGGGCGATCACTTACCATATTGGCCTCGCTGACTGGGCGGGATCCGTAATGATTCCGCAACTTTTGCTTTCCCAAAAAAAAAAATTAAATTAATTATTTGGGCACCGCGCCAGTCGAGGCAACATTAATTAACTAGATATTTATACTTTGACGAGCTCGGCAAAATTCGTAACTTCTCGAGCCGTTGGCTGTTGTCTTGGCCTTTGTGTTCTATTTTCATGTGCTGCGAACTAAGTTTTTAATGAGATAATAAAGCATTCCATTACAGGGTAATTAGGAGGTCAAGCTGTTTAATTAATACACGTGCTCGCTCGGAAACATTTTGATCAAATTGAATTCGTTTGAACATCGCGCGGCGAAGGACTCGCCGAAAGCGAATTCGTCCTTATGAAGCCTTTAACCCCGTCGCGACGGCTTTTTGCCGGGCTTTGCTTTGCTTTTCGGCGGCGCTTCCTTCACTTTGTCGTCTGATGAATAATGAAAAAGAGTTTGTCTTTGTCAATTGGGTCGGAAGAAAGGGTCTCGGCCCGTTTTACTCCACTCCTGATCCCGAGTTCCCACAATTAATTAGACCAAAGGCGGTGGCAGTGGACGGAGGCGGCAATTGAAGCAGGAATGCTAATTGCATTCAATTAGCCAAATTGCCAAAAGTTATCCTAGCTATCCTGGCCGCATTTAAAGAATTCCAATTAATTGGCCCCATGTACGCGGGGCTTCCCTCCTGTTTAAAATTGTGAATACATTCATAAATGTGCATCAATTATTGATTGGCTATAAGCCCGGCTTAGTGACATCCGCGACCCGCAACCGGCTTAATTATTACATTAATGGGCGGCACGCTCGCATTTTAATTTCGCACTAATTAAGCTCCTTACGGCGGCACTTAAATCCCCGAATAAAGCTGTTCAGGTTACAGGCATGACTTTCAATCACAGCCGGCGAATATGAATGTTTAATTGACATTTGAAACTGTTACGGCCAACCGCGACGACGCCAAAAACAATCAACAAAGGGTTTGCATCATCTGGTTTTCATTTCCATTTTGCCTGGCCATGGCAACAAATCAAGTGGTGCATCCATAGAGAGATTGGGCTCTGGGTGTTGTGCTCGATTTTCTGGCAAGATGGATAGCAAGGCAATTCGCCATTCCAGGATGAGTTGTTGAGCGATTCAAGGGATTTAATCGGGTTAAAGGCAACCAAAACCATTTCTATCGCTCACTACCGTGCAAATCAGGCAATAAATCATATATTTTTATCTAGCTTTTTAGATTTCATGTACAAATTCGGGGCATCCTTTATCATAACTGTGAGAAGTACGTTTTGATATTTATATATTTATACCCCTTAATTGTGATGTATTCGTTGAAAAGTATGAGTATGTATCAGGTAGAAGGTACATTTTCTTGATCAGAATTACTAGTCAAGTCTAGGCATTCTGTCCGTTCGCTTGTCCGCATGTCCGTCCGTTCGTTTGTTTGTCCGTATGAACGTAAAGATATTGGAAACTATAAAAACTAGAAAGTTAAGATTAAGCATGCAGATTCTAGAGACGATTGGATTCAAGAGACTGCCACGCCCACTCTTACACTCTTACTCTCTTAAGACTTTATCAGTCTTGTATAAGATTCTTCTATTTATGTATTAAAATCTATAATATTTAATTTAGTTCTTCATTTGAGTGTAAGCAAGGTTACTCTTTGAGCATATATAAATAAAAAAAAATCGAAAAAATGTCCCTATATTTAAGTTTGGTTTTATCGAGATATATTCTTAAAAGATGTTGAATTTATGGCACATTAAAATAGTAAGCTGGATTTCCTTTACCCTCACTACCATCTGTATATATGTACTAGCAATTTCACAATTTTTGGGTCTGTCAGCATACATGAGAGCATTTGCGAGTACTTACTGCGACTGGACGATGCGCTGACGTAGGCCGATGAACGCCGCTTGAAACCGCTGGGCGCCGCCTCGCCGCCGCCCCCGCTGCCCCCGCTCCCACTACTGCTGGCGGGCAGGAAGCGGGACAGGGAGAGCAGGGACTTGAAGAGGTCCGTCACGTTGCTGTCCTCCTTCGCCGAGCACTCCAGCACTTTCGCCCTGCGAGGAGGAAAGGCGGTTTAAAAAGGTTGCATAATTTCAGGGGCGACCGGGTATATAGCGCAAACGCAATGCATACATCAGCGAATTTCGGTGGCCCGAAACAAAGCGATTGCGGCACAAAAAACCCAAAACGATCCAAACCGTAAACCGAGCCAAAAAAGCCAAACAAAACCAGCCCAACAATGTGGCATGTTCAATGCGAAACAGAGTTTTTGTGCTCGCCACGACCAAGTGGGCCATCCCATCCATCCGGACCACCGTCCGGGGGGCCGAAACAAATGTTGCTAATGGCCAAATTAAGCATGTCATGTTCGCTTCAAAATGGTGCGGCACTAAGGATTCACTGCAGGACGCGGCCACGATCCACGCTGGCCCCACAACACTGAGACCAGGGTTAAGACTAGGATGAGGATAGGAATGGGATGAGCATGAAGCAAGGACTATGTCTATGACGAGGACGATGATGTTGGCGAGGACAGGTGAGGTTCAACACACGGGCGATGGCAGGATTACGCAGTGCCCGCCTGTCAGGAGGATTTCCAGCTTAAATGTTGTGGCCTTTCGTCGGATGGCTTATTTCTAGTCAAATATTCCAGTTTGGCTTACATCAGAATTGCCCTTTGTTGCCTTTTTCCAAAGAATTGTCGATTGTACTTCGCATTCACACATTTTCAGTGGAAAATGTACTTATCACTTTAATTAATTTCAGTTACTCCGTTCCTCATTAATTAGTTGATTATTTGAAATGAAACAGATGTGCACGCAAAAAATTTATGAATGTCGTTAAAATTTATGTATATTTTACAAGCAGGCAAACAAATTTTAATTAGATAAGGTATTGAAGCAATTAAAATTTATAATTTGTACTTTAAATTTATAGTTTTCACTAAGTAGTAGTAAGGTTAGTACCTATATTAGAATATATAATCTTGAAAGTCCCATTCTGGAAAAATATTTGCCTTGTATCTACGATTTTGGTAATAAGTGGCATAACTGAAGATTTAATTTTCCAATTTCTACTCATTTTTAGATCAGAATTTGTAAAGCTATAGTTGAACTACTTCTTATGTATAGTTTCTAATATTTTATTGCAGTGGTGTTACGTTAAATATTAAATTTTTTTGATCAATATGAATGGTTGCAAGATGACCCTAACAAATTTGGAAATGTATATTTATTTAAACGCTGTTTCCAATGTTATTTGAAAGGGGTTTTTATTCAACTGCAGTTTGCATTTACACTTGTTCTGAATTAATATTCATAAAATGGATTTCTTTGCTGGATTTTTCCAATTTTGCCTTTTTTATGCTACAGAAACAGCTGACAGAGTGACACAGAATATTTTAGCATTTCAGGCAGCTTCATTTAATTAAAGTTACAACGTCTGACTTGGCAAAATAAACAAATAGATGGCCGAATTGTTAATGCCGTAAGCTGCAATAACAGTAAATCAAAGTAAAATTGATATCGCACGTGAGTTTATTTTGCGCATTAACGCTGGCTGGCCAAACGGCAGGAAAATGCGCATGACTTTGCAATTAAATGTTGAATAAATACATTGTCCCACCTTCGGCACAGTAAACCACTTACCCACGTAGGACCTGCCCCAATGTATCCCTACGGTGTGTGGCATACACTGAGCACAATGCGGAGGAGTGCCCATTCAGGCAGATAAATGCACTTGAGTGGCATGCTCTTAAAGCGTTTAACCGCAGACAGACAGGCAGCAACAAATTGCATTGCAGCTCGATGCCAGGAAACACCACACACACACACCCACACAAACACACACACCTCCACGCGAGTGGGGAACCTGGAGAATCCTCTAGGTGTGAGATTGTGGCGATGGGTTCAAGGTGTTTCCCGCCCCCCGGAACAAAACCGCACCATCAATCTGCGTGAATGTTTAATCCAACAGAGATTTGTACGTAATGCTCACGCCAACTGTCCTGCGTCTCGTGTCCCTTGTCCCGCGTCCTTCAGTCTCCATCCCACTTGCCCAATCCTTCGTCCTGCGGCCTCTGTCATCTCCATTTTGCGGTTGAGTGCGCCTCCTGCGTGGCGCTCTTTGGTCGCTTTTAAATAAGTTTACGCACGCTTGCTTAAACAGCAACACGAGCGTGCCACGCCCCACTTTGCCGCCGCTCATCCCGGCGACTTTCGCAGGACACTCGCATGGAATTATGCCAGGAGGCCCACTCCCAGCGGCAGGCACGTATGTGATTGCAAGTGATTTTTACGAGTCCTGCCCCGCAGTTTATTAAGGAAGCAATTACCTCGCGAAAAGCGCCTCTGAAATATGTTCTGGCCAGCGAGTCCTTTTCACCAGCGAATCGCCAGGATGCGGCCGCGCTTTCACGGCTGGTTGTCACGAGAGAAATGCATTAAAATTTGTTATGTGGCAAACAAAGACTTTAATCAGGCCAGTTGTACTCGTTTACCACTCGCCGATTCGGTCTGCGGTCTACTTTTGCTGACAAAAGAAGCAGTTCTGTGCAACTGGGTAACTTAACTCGTTAACTTAAACTTTAAAGTCCTGAAACTGAACAAATGAAACAGCTACGAAACTCTATGCGAGTCAGACATCAAATAAATATAAATATTTGTACACTTCACCTATCACCTTTCTGCACTTTATATGCGTTCATTCGTCAAATGCATTTGAAACTTTCTGTGGTTTATTCATTTAACACAATGTCGGTTTGCTGCTCGCCTCTGACGAACTCTAGAGTTTTCACCCATTGTGTTTCGGAAGGAAACACAAATCATCACCACTACTAATCATACTTCTCACAGCCCCACCACAGCAACTTCCCAGAGCATCAATCGAACAGTTCTAGAACAGCCAAGTTGAAGGACCCCATGCACCCCATGCATATGCGCATATGGAATGCCCCACTGCTTAGTATTCAAAGACCACTCCAATGTATCACTCATACGACCAGTTGTCCCCGTCAACGGTTGCATGTACATAGATGGCCAACATGACAGCATCACCGTTTGCGGCACAAGATGGCCAATTAGGAGCTATTATGGGGAAACATCCTTTGTGCAAATAGCGAAATGATCTATTCCTCCTGATGCGATTTCCACCTAGCTGCACTCAGAAAAATAAGTTTAGGGGAGTACCAAAACAAATGATAATAATAATATAAAACGTATTTATAATATCATTCTTCACTACTTTACTTTCTACTTGTGACTGCTGTGAATATCCAACTAATACTATCTTTTGGCCAATTTCCTCCAATTTATAGAATTTTTTTTCAGTGTGCGACTCTTGCTCCGACACTTTTCCAGCTAACAAATGGCATTTAATGAGCGCAGCACCCGTTCCGTGGACAATGCAACTGATTTCGGTGGCCCAACTCCCTTCCATGTCGCCGTCACGCTCTCAGTCGCTTAATTTCATTTCTAGCAATTTAATTGCGCTGCTGCCATTTGCTGCCGGCTGCCTCCTGCCATTGCAGCTCCTCTGGGGCGGCACGAATTTATGGCTCCATTTTAATTCCACTGTGTTTCGTTACTTATGAAAATTGCAGCTGTTTGGCGGTTTTGCGGCTTTGTGGCTCGGGCTTTGTTGCACAACTTTTGGCAGTTGTCCCCTAATTGCTGTCGCGTGCAGCAGCTGTTGCGCATTTTACGGCGCCCGTATCCTGCGAGATTCATGTGGGCAAGTGCCAACTTACCGTAAGCGCGGCAGCTCGCAGAAGACCCAGTCGGTCACCTCCTCCAGCTTGACCTCTCTGTGGGTGGTGGCCAGGTCGGACTTGTTCCCGGCGATCACAATGGGGATGTCCTGCGGAGCGAAAAGGATTAGCAGTGGCACTCGGAGCGGCACAGGCCTCCTTGTCCGCCCGAAATCGGTATGCGGACAAAGCGTATTGCGCCGTAATTGATACTCGTTCGCACAATGGCGGCGAAAAGCGGAAACCGTGAAAGCCCTCGGAAACAATAGCGCTAACTATCGCACATTGGCACGGAATTGTTAACCCTAATTGCACAGTAATACCTATCTGAAACTAAGACCACTCGAAGTATCTTTCATTAAAGAGGAGATAAAGAAATTACCTGGATCAATGCTCACTACGAATATGAACAGATGTAGAACTGATGTCTTATTAAATTGGAAACTTCCTCAGCCATTTGTCTTTTAGTTTGTGCCGCTTACCAAGTGGCAAGTGACCCCTGACCCACTGTGCAACTTTAGAGCCGAGTCCGAGCAAAAAGCCTAAACCTCTGCCGCTCGGCTTGACTCCTCCGCCACAAAGGGGAACATTTATAATTGCTTTTCGGATTGTGGCGCAGGACGAGGGTCCTTTCAGGCTTCCGCATTTCAGGCGCCGCTGATTACATGCAAAATGCAGGAGTGCTGAGTGCCAAGTGCGGACTGCAGCTGCACCTGCAACTCACCTGGAAGTCGCCACGCTGCTCGCGGATCTCCTCGAAGCACTGCTTCACACACTGGAAGCTGGGCGCGGATGTGGCCGCGTAGACGAGCATGAAGGCGTGGGCGGTTGCGATGGACAGGCGCCGCATGGCCGGGAACTGCATGTCACCCGACGTGTCCAGGATGTCCACCTGCAAGGGATGAGGGCGGAAAAATTACGCATAATTAAATTTGGATGACCACCAGCCGTGGATGGCAGTAAACTGCCATCAATGAGATCCCGTGTCCGCATGGAGCGTTCGCGGTTTTTAATTTAACCCGCCGTGTTTCAGATCATTGACGTTCAATTTAAACAACAAAATGTATTCCATAAAATTAAATTCATTCACGATATTACAATTTTATTTTGCAGGTCCTTTGATTAAAGGCAGCACTGTGAGATTGGAGGAACATGGAGTTGAAATAAATTAATATTTAAACGAATCTATTTGATTACTTGCTGTGCTCTCCTTTTGACCATGTATCTTATAGGAAAAGCTGTACAAATTGTTTTTTTGTAATAATTTAGACTTTTTTTGTGGAAGCTTAAATACGTTGTCAATTCTTTACTATGATGCCCAAAACCTAAATGAAGTTTAAGAGACTAAGAGTGATTTTCCAACGCTTGATTTTAATAATGTGGAAGTCTCTTGGTCCAAAGGTGTCAGTTACAAAAGGTTGCTGCAGCTAAAAGACCGAAGAGTTATTATCGGAAATTTGTCAAGTATGGTTATACCCTTGCAGAGGGTATTATAGTTTTAATCACTCTAAAGTAGTCGCTCAGTATAATAGCTATCTGCTGAATTTATGATTACTACACCAAAGATTAAAATATTAATAGAATACTGATAGAAAAGCTTTTGAAAAGAGGAGTACTTCTATATTATTAAGGTGATAGGAAATAGTTGAAGCGGTAGGGTGTATAAACTTCGTCATACCGTAAAATATTCCGTTCTAGTTTCTTTTTGGTGTATAAAGATATTGCCGCGCAACGTTTATTAACTTTGTTAGTGGCGACAAAGTGCTCAAATGTTATAGTTTTTTCAACCGTTTTAATGGCATGGAAATAGGGCTTAAAAGCTAAAGTTTGGTAAATCTTTGCAGATTCAAATTCAGACAAAAAAACATTCTTTCTTAATATTTATTGGAGTATTAAAGAAGTAGTTAAACGCATAAAATGCTATAGTGAAGTGGGCGCTAGGAATATACATTTTATGTGAATCCGACAATAAATTCTGGTACTTTAAATACAGGCAAACATGGTCCGGATCCTTTTTATTTTGGGCGTCGTTTTCACTGCTGTTGGCACTGCCCTTTGTACGCAGGACATTTAATGGAGTGCTTTTTAAACGATATGTCCGTGGAAAGCACAAGGACGAATGCCCCGCCCAATGGGCGGTGTCCGGTTGTCTGGCCATCTGGACGGTGGCCATGGGGTCGTGACTCCTGGTTGAAGCCATCTAATCCCCGTGTCAGCATCTGTTATGTTGGTTACCAGTATAATGCCGCGTGGAGTACGCGATACGCATCGAACGCGATCCGGAATGTCAATGGCACGCGGAGGCCAGAAAGCCAAAGAGCCAGAGGCGAATCCAACCATTTAGCCCTGTCGACGTGATCTCCTCTTGGTCCTTAGCCCACCAATTGACAGCCTGGGCCATTGTGACGCAAATTTGTAATGCATTGTTTGGCCGAAATGAGTAAACTTTATTAAAACACTTTGCAGAATGACACAATTTATATTTTTGACACCATTCCCGGTCGCTCGGCTTTTGTTCGCCGGCCCGCCTTTGTTCGACCATCCATGTTTAAGGCATCAAATGCGTCCTGCTGTGCGCACTTGCACATCCACGTACATACACGAAATGGCTTTTAAAGACCAAAAATCGTTTAGTGCAATAGAATGTTCCCGTTTGATGGCCACATGCTGCTCCGGCAATCAGTCTCAGCGGGCTGTGGGCGCTCCTCGAGCGTGGATGGCAAGCCCCAGCGGCCAATGGTCCAGGCCAACCTGATTTGGGTGCATCTAGCCACCTGGCCACCTGGCCGCTTGACCGTCTGGACACTGCACCCAAGGTGGCCGGGAATAAATCACTTTGGGGTCGGGTGACAGCTCCCGAGTGGAATTCAATCTGGGCGGGCTTAAGTAATGGATGCGCACCCGTCGGTCGCTAAAATAAAATTAATTAAATCGAAGACAAGAGCCTGGCAACGACGCCGCCTCCTAGAGAGCCAGTGTCACCAAAGCACCTCCAGGAATCAATCTGGCCAGCTAGAATCCCGATAATGAAAATTATCAGCTCCAGCCAGCCAGGCAGCCAGGCAGCCCACCTATTAATCAACTTTCCCAGCAACTTTTGTTCGCCGAACATGTGCTTGTGGTGTAAGACAAGTTTGAACAGCGTATAATCAGCTCCAGCGGAGCAGTGAATGATGTTCCATCAGAAGTTTTCCATTTCATGACATGGTCGTAAGGATGCGTCGGAGGCAGCTGTGATGCCCGCTTCCACGGAGGCTCCTCCACCTCCTGTGCTATTAACACCCATATGGTTATCCGTAGCAGATAAAGGCCCGATTAAAATAATACGCAGCAGTTATCAGTTTCCGGTATACTCCTTCGTTCTTCCCCGGGCATGACACAAGTTATTACCCATTATTCGCGCTCCTAAGTAGCGTAATAGGACACGCAAGTCCGGAACTCTTCCGCCGGCAGCACTGGTAGCTCAGCGGGCTGGAAAGTGGGCCACATTTTCCAAGTTGCTTCCGCTGTTTTAAGCGTGTGCAAATTTGATTAATGAGTCTCCGCCCACAAGCTGTCAGTCAGTTTGTCAGTCGGTCGCTCGGTTTGGGGTGAAGGGATGGGGCTGGAAACTATTCGCCAAGACTGCCGTAAGTACATTTAAGCCAGTTGAGATTCATTCGTTCAATTTGCGTTTTCATCTTTAATATACATATGTAATCCCGAGTTCTGCCCCTGGCAGAGATGGCTCAACCCGCCGACCCCACAGACCGCCAACCACTCCTGCCTGCTCCACTACGCTCCAAATAGGCTTTCAGGGAGCTACTCAATTGCCAGGAGACCAGAAGCACACGTGTCCTGCCTAATACTTTGCATATGGAGCGTAAAGCCTGCGGTGCCCTGTGCTGTGGATGTTCTCCAGACATCCAATTAGTAGATTTCTGCCTAATTTGCGGCATTACCTTTGGCATTGCCGGCAAGTTGATGACCACAACGGTGATTGGGTAAATGAAGTCGTCCCACTGCAGTCGGTTTAAATTGTTTGGAATAACAAATCTAATTTCTTAGTTAACCTTTTACTCCCACCACTCGCACTCTAAGGAGTATTGCCCAGACTCCTGATATTTTATAATTAAGAGACATAGGCCTATCCAAAATTAAATTTACTAGAGCCACCATGTGTGCGTAAAGGTCAAGTAATTAATGTCTTAGCTCCATTCTTAAATAAAAATCTTCTCCTAGCCGTTAATTTTTCACCAAAGTACGTTTTTGCAGGATGAGAATGAATGGCTTTTAAGACGAGCACTAAGGCATATAGTTGGGAGTGCATTTCTGACATTTCAACTCTTATAAACCAATTACAGCAAAATTCCACTTGAAATGTCACCAAAAAGGGACAAAAAGCTGGCGCACACTTGTGCCATTGTAACTGGAACAGGGGACTCGGGAACCGGGCAAGGACTTACCTTTAGTGTGACGCCTCCCAGGTCGTACTCGCGATTGTAGAGATCCTCGACGGTGGCGCGATATTTGTCCGTGTAGGTTTTGAACAGGAAGCGCTTCACAATGGAGCTCTTGCCCACGCCGGCGCCGCCCAGAAGGACGAGGCGAATGCGCTCCAGGTCCGCCATCTCGCTAGTGGCTTTGTCGACGTCTCCTGTTTGGAAATCGCTAGTCGTCAAGTGGAGCACCCTCGTCCTGCGATTGTTCAGCTGCGTTGGCCCTCAAGTGCGATGGCTTGTGTTTGCTTGTTCCGCTGGCCTCAGCGCTGCATTATGACGGATTTGTGTGCTTAAGCCGTAGTCGGGGCATCATAAGTCCCAACACTTCCTCGATTTCCGCTGCGAGCTCAGTGTTCCAGGTACACCTTCACCATGGCCACTAGCACGGCAGGGCCAGACGGCAGCAGGCAGCCAGACTTCCGGCCTGGCAACTTCCGGTTCCGGTCGCGAAGTAGTGCGAAGCTGTGGATGCAAACAAATAGGGTGAAATTTAGCTCGGTTTTGTACTTTCTATTAATAACTTAGGACTATGCTTATGCTTATATGTACATCATATACAATTTTCAAGTACTTTTGCATATTTAAATTACCAACATAAGCTTAAAGTAATCCCAAACTAGGTAAAAACAAATACCAAACCTCCGCAAGTTTGTGAGTAAAATGAATTATTATTTGGAAGAAAACTTCAAGGCAACAATGCAATCGCATTCAAATCAGGCATCAAAGCTGCATTTTTCACAATTTTACCAAACGGTAACCCACCCGAAGCCATTGGAATCTGAAAATGTAGTTTCAAAACTCTGTATCCCATCCATTTCTGTTTGCTGCCCCTGATTGGCTTTGCCAAAGGATGCGCTGCTCGGGCTCAAAGTATCTCAAACTGCAGTGGCATGCAGCTCGCTGCATGTAATCATAATCTGCTCACGTGCTCACCCCGCAAATCAGATGAACGTACGGCATCTGGATACAAACATTGATACAACTAAGACCCTCCAATTGAGGAGGCCGCTCTGGGGCCGAATTCCCCGGATGCAAACCAAACAGAAGCCGAAAACGTATGTGGACCCCATAAAGCACCAGACAAACACAGTGGAGTGGAGCGCTGGAGTGGCAAATGCACTTCCTTTCGGCCTTTGGGCCGCTCGCCCTTTGGGCCGCTCGCCCTTGCAGTTTGCATGTGATGTGATGTAATGTGCAGGCTAAGTGCAGCCAATTCAATTTGCAGCAATTTTGCAGTTTTTCTTAAAGCGCGCCAGCGGAGGACCATTTGCACCTGTGCCATGTGCACCTGGGCAATCCTCCAGCGCTCTCTGTTCCCGTAATTGCAACTTAATGTAATTAGGTTTTCCAGCAAATGCAATTTATTGCCATCAACTGCACAGGTTGCTGCCGCCCATGAGTGGGCAAATTTGGTTAGACGCCCACTGAACTGACTGAGTTCCGTCCCGCGTGCAGATAATAAGGATCAATTTAAGTGTGCAGGCTGCATCGGCTGTTAATTATTCCGGGGCTAATGAATCAGAGTGAAAACTAGCAAACTGGTCGCCTCACCTGCGGAAAGGTGAACTGCACTTGCCTCCGAGGACAGGTGGTTTACGACCCAATCACCTGGCTGAGTGCAGTAATGGCCCGGCTCGTTTGCACTGTCCCTGCATGTGTGTGTGGCAGTGGTTACGGCCGTAGTTTCACCAGATGGCAAATATCCGCACGGATTTATGACTTTTAGATCTGAAAGTCAAAGCGCTAAGGCACTTTCATAATCATTCGTTCAGCACTCGAGTGGAGTTTGTTATTCCGCCCATGTTTATGTTAGCCTTGCAGGCAAACTCAGGGAATATCAAATGCATGTGGGCATGTACGGATGGGGATGTGGGCCTGGCCTAAAGCGAAGCAAAGTGTTTTTAATTTCTCGGCTCGTCTGGCCGAATTCCGAATTCCGAAATGCAAAAACCACCTGAACTTGAGCTGCACTTGCGAAGGCAGGCATCCTTGTAAATTCACAACTATTTACATTGTGCTCGGGATAATTTTTAATGAAAAACCAGCAGTACGGAAGATTTTGTTTGTTGTTTTCAGCTCAGCCCAGCAGGAGCAGCAGCATAGAAATGCATATTAATTTGCATCTATTTTGCGCAGATGCACAAAACGGGAGAATTTCATACGCCCTGTGGGACATACTGTTTGCACTGCATTATGCCATGTGAAGTAGCGGGTGGATGTGCTTTAGATAAGCCGAAAGCGAGCGGATAATGATATAACTGAGAGGGAGCGGAGGGAATTTCCCACGGGTAGAGTAAATTAGAAAATTTAAATATCAATATTAAAAGCCAGTGCTGTCGCCGATTTTCCCCCATGAGAACTCTATTTTCAACATATTCCCGAATCCCGGGCAACGCTCGCAAACTTTCGCACACGCAGCAGCCTTCAGAATGTTTTTCTGTACAAAAATTTAATTAAATCTACTAGGCCCACGCCGAAGACAACTGCCAACAGCTGTGGAAAACATAAAAGAACGGCAAGCCCTGGCCAAAAGTTTCCGCTTTACATTTTAAAGCAAGCCGAAAGAGCCAAACTTGAATTAATTTTTCTGTTTTCCGCAAATAAAAGCGTTGCTGTTGTTGACATTTTTTGTTTTTATCATCCCGACTGCCGACGACGGACGACGGACCTCGGACTACGGACTACGGAAACATGTCATCAACAACTCAAAGAGCAGAGGACCTCAAAACTTTTGGGAACGTGTTTGCTCGAGCAGTTAGGAAATGCAAGGTTGCCATCACAACAGACGCACAAAATAAAAGAATGAAAATACTCGTATTGGCCATTCTGACGTTCCCTTTTTCGCTTTCCAGGAAATCAATTTGTGTTCCTGCCCCATCCCCCGATTATTGCGAATCTGTTCAGCTGGCCCCTCCGGCGAAGGTAACATGGAGTGCCAGGATTGGGGGACATATGTGCGCCGAGCATCTTATTGATTAGTTTCTTAGAGGATAAGACAGATCGGATGCATTCCTGCGCCCGAGGCCGTTTAAAATGCCATTAAAAGCACATTTGCCTGTTGCCGCGGCTCCGGCACTCTCTGCACTTGTTGGCAATGGCAAGGATGGCATATAACACGATAACAAGCGAGCAGCGGGGCTTAAGGACTCAACTGGTCCGGAGGGACTGGGGGCCATGGGGGCCATGTGTGGCAGGAGGCAGGGGCGGAGGACAGTGGCCAAAGGGTAAGGGCTGGGGATGTGCTGTCACTCGTTTCTGGCCAGACAGAGAATTCTAAACTTTCATATTTGCGGAAACAGGCGGACCACGTCAAACAATTTGTGCGGGGCGGCACTTATAAATATTTATTAGCCGCATTCCGATGCGTCCTGCTGCGTTGCCAGTTGATTAAAATGCCTCAAATACTGCAGGGATATCACAAGTTGATCCGACATATCCCGAAAAGCCCGCGAAAAGTTACAAACTCTGGTGCGGCTCTGGGGATTTTGGCCTGGTTCGGTGGTGAACTACTTCCGCTTGGACGCACCAGCCATCCGTGTTAACCGCCTTTGATGCAGATGATGGACATGTGCGTTAAACTCCAGCCATCAGCTGTCACACTGAGAGAAATGCTTGCCGTGCATAATCAAGGGAACCTATTGATAAGCCTTGTATTTCAGTCTTGCTTTTTTTTTGTTTCTTTTGTACTTCTGATAAAAATAACACAAAATAAATTACAATATTTGTGGTCCTTTGTTTACAATACATTTTTTTCTATGTTCTTTGATACTTTATGAAAAACATTGAAAAACAATTTGTGAGCAATATACAAACATATAGATATGTAATCACACTCATAGTATGAAACTTGTAGATAAATATGTATCTAACAATATTAAGATTTCAATAAAAAACAATATTAAGATATCACTAAAAAATTATAATAGCTTCAAAAAACCATTTGAAAATGCAAAATCAAGGAAGCCATATGGTTTTTATATTGTAATTATTTTTTCATTCCACTTATTGTTTTAGAAAGTTATGTTAACTGCCTGGTGAGATTTTTACTGGTGCTTATAAATACACCAAATTAAGTAATTAAAATATATTTATTACACAAAACCCGACGTCCAACTTTGTAATTGCAAAAAGCGAACTTGAAACTTCACCGAACCTAAACTTCTTAAATGACTTGGAATTCTCCGGTTAGCCACTTCTCGACCACAACTAATTGCAGTGGCTTTTCGTTCAACTTGATTAGTTTGCCGTTTGTTAATGTAAATTCCGCAACACAAAATACACAAAATACGTGTACACAAATTTGGTAACATTATTGGGGTTGAGCAGGCTGGGCTTTTGAACACCATTAAGCATTAAACATTACGCTTTATGTGCGATTAGCATTCGCAATATGGCTGCTCATGCTGTGAGCTGTGAGTTGTGGCCTTGTGATGCTTAAATCATAAAATACGCTTTTATGTTGCATGCAGAGCGTCGCGTCATTTGCCATATGACGCCAAACACCAAACAGCAAACATCAAACACTAAACACCCAAGCACCCATGCATGTTAAGGAATTAGCCCTGTTTTCACCGATTCGGGGATTTATGGCGATGAATTTGAACTACTAATGGGCCCGAAAGCGGCCGCAGCGATAAACAAATGATTTTATGGCTATGATTCTGGTCAGGACCGGGTCCCAGCCACATTATCACTCCCCCCACCTCTCGCCTTCCGTTCCATACCCCTTCTACAATCCGTGGCAGTTGAAGTTGGCTGCAGGACCAGGCTTAACGATTACAAAGTGGCGACGCAGTAACTAGGCCACCAGGCGATGCCGTTAAACTGTTGATTACTGCGATGATGACAGCTCCGGATCGTCCATCTGACCTCCGACCCGCAGTCGGACGCCTCACACCTTTCCACACGTCTCGGACGGTGTGGCCTATATTAATCTCAGAGGCACGGTGCGGTGCCATAAATTAAATTTCGGATGGGAGCCGCGCACCATCATCGTTGGATGAGCAGGTAACACCAAGGTGGACCACTGTAATGTTCGATCTTTGATATAACTCACTACTTTTTTACAAAGGGATTCAGTGGAACGGGCACAACTGACTATCTATGTGCATATGTGCACATTTAAAGCTTTTTAAAGCTTCAACATTTGAAAGTTTATTCGATGTTGGTACTATTTTAATAGGGCATATAGCTTTGACCTTTAAAAGTCACAGGAAAAGCTGAGGAAAACAGATCACAAGATCAGTTTATCTTCCTCCTAGGATAGTATATTTTTATTTAAATACTTGACATGCATACTCGTATTGTTGCGAAGGGTTGAAAAGTTACGCAACCAGAGGTCCACCCTAACAAACTCATATCTGTCCTCACCAATTTCATGGTGGAGGCGAGCCATTAAAGCCTTTTTCTTTCTGGCTCAATGGTGTGCAGAAAATGGGTCACTAACTGTTACTTATTTATACTAATCACAGCAAATGGCTGGGAGCCTGGAGGGCAGTTGGGCAGCCAGAGTCCCGAGGTGGAGGAGTACTCCGCACATCCCCTGAAGCGGCTGAGGAGAAGGACGCCTTTTATCTGTTCGACTTAAGTGTTGTGAAAAAGTTTGTGGAGGTATCCAAATATAGAAGGCAATGACCAGGGCGAGGAGGAGGACGAGGTTGAGGTTGAGGTCCTTTTGACCGCCCGACATCAGGCGAACAGTTTGCACTTGAACTGAGCTCATTATGCCGCCAACGAAGCCCCAGATCCCTTCCAGTCCGTAATGAGCCAACTGTGTAGAGCGGAAACTTAGCTGCAGAAACAACAAATTAACTGCAGCAACACGAGTCTGATGCAAATGGGCGAGCCTGAGCCAAAGCCATGTGGCTGGTGACTTGGCTAATTGGACAATGGGAGCAGAAACAGAAACAGGATCAGAATCAGAATCAGGAGCTGATGCGGATACATCCCTAATAGACTTTGTGAGCAGCGGAGCTATTTCAAAGGTGCTTAGCGTTGGTATTTTATCGACTGGATAGACTCGTTATCTGTAGCCCCTACCCGAAGATACACTCTATCGCACTCTAATCGAGTTCTCTCTGCGATTTTGCAATCAAGAAAAGGTTCCGCACGCAAATTCAGTAATCGACTTTGGGCTGATGAGAACTGCGACTGCGAGTTGGCTAAAAAGGGGATTCAATAAATTCGATTGCAATCGAAGCATGAAAAGCCAGCAAGGCGAAAGCTGAGAGTGGTGGGAGCTACTGCATGGCTGGCAAAAAGGTCAGGCACTCGCTGGCAGCCTGCAATTCCAAGGATCCGCTTAAACGACCCGCAGGTCACAGAATCCCCGGCTAATGGCTAAGCAAACAAGCCAAGGACGAGCGCCAGGATAGCGCCATCGAGGGTGTAGCGAAATTAATGCAAAAACTTAATCAGGCGCGCGAAAGGAGAAGCCGGCAGTGGCTTCCTGGGGCAGCAGGTGCCGATGGCTGGCGCTGGTGCAGCCCGTCCTGGAGGGTCGTCATCGATTGTCAACAGCTGGCAGTGCCGCAAATTAAACACAAACAAACCACAGACGCCGGGGAAGCAGTGGGACTCACCCTTCCTCGTATTGGCCAGCAAAAGTGATGCGAATATCCCGCTTAGCTAAGTAAACCTATGTATGGGAAAAAGATCTTGGCTCATACTTTTAGCACAAAATTGATGTCGACTCATGAGTTTCCTTTTAAGGATTAAGTATTCCAGTTCCATTAAAGGTTTGATTTCCTAGGATTTTTATTCATGTACATTGTAGCGGATAGAGCAAACTATTTGAATACCCATTTTCAATTGAACATCGAAAAATGTTCCCAAAAGTGCCGGTAACTGAAATAGGTTGAAAAAGTACCGTGGCGAAAGTACCTAGCCAGTTCCCAGCACAGCTCGTTACCCATTCGCCCCGTTGGCCGGGGAATCGAAGTAATGGCAAAGTGGAATTGGTAAGGAGCGAGCACAAAGTGGGCTCCCCTTGAGTGGCCACGTTCCTCGCAACAGAAACAGCAACTGCAACAGCAAAAGCTGAGGCTGCATCTGCAGCTGCAGTTGCGTTTGCAATGTCAGTGGCAGTCGGACTTGCCACAATCTCCCCGAGAAGGAGGATCCAAAGGGGCACGTCTGCCTGAGCCGTTTGTGGGTTAATCGTGTTGGCAGCAAACACGAGGACAATGGCTGTGTGTGCAGACGCGTCTTGGCGTCAATTGATTTGACTTGGCCCGATTGTGACCCACTTGGGGCCACTTTCCAGTTTTCAGGACGGGAAATTGCGAGCACACACACACATGTGCTCGACAATTTAGGCAGCTCGAGCGGGTTTACTTAGTGCACGCGTCTATGTCAAGAGCGGTAAAAATGTATAAGCTTGCCGAACGGCACTCGAGCTCCCCCCATCCTCCCCGCAATTGTTCTCCAATGCCAAACAAATTCGCACTTGGCAGTTGAGCTGAATTTATATGCATGTAGCTGCTTTCAGTTTCACTCGAACTGTGAATAATTGAAACAAATGTGGGATTGCCGTCACAGTCATAAATTTCCATATAGTTATGCCCGATACAAATAGGATGGCGAATATGAAAAGCTTCGCTTTTACAACTTGGCCAAAATCGGATTGCTGTAAGCAAAGCAAGTGGGAGGGGGGATGGGGGATGGGTTCTGGAGAGCAAAGAGCAGTTGTGCTGACTTGAACCAATTTCTTGTGACCATGGAGGGCATATTTATTTTCATTTTTCCCAGTACTTATTTACTTTGTCAATTTAATTTACTCCGCATCCTGCTGGCCTTGTGCCTAGCCATGCACGTCTCCGCACTTTCAAAGACCAAGACCTCCTTAGTAAATTTCAATTAAAATGGGAAATCTGCACTCACAAAGAAATGCACACCAACATGAAATCAGCTCCCGCAAAGGGAGGGATTGGATTGAGACGGCAGATAGAAGGGGATGGTGCGCTTTTGTTAAGTGGTAAATATCTGGCTGGATATAAATTGAGCTAATTTATCAAAGTTTTAATTAAAAACTTCATGGAAGAACTCTCTAAATTGCTAAGTGTGTAATTACAACTGTGACGACGGCGCAGCACCTCAGTTCCCAGGAACCGGATTCGTGGGGGATGTTTCAACGTCATCGGCCCTAATGTATGCAACAAATAAAATTCACGCAAAATTGAATTAGACTTAATAAACACGACGAATGCCGCGGGACGTTGGAGACATGGCAATGCCATGAAGGGTCTTATCCACAAAGGACGCAGCTGAGAATCCACCGGAAACGAGCAGGAGTTCCCGGACAAGACGAAGGCGAAGACGGATACGCAGACGGAGACTGGGAACAAGTTCAAGTTGTCTAGAACGTAATAGAGAAGCTGTGCCAGGACAGATTCATGAAGCACGCAACGCGCTTTCCGCGTGAGTGACTTCGGGAAACAGCAGGAGATGGCGGGGAAATGGCGGAAACACGAGCAAACAAAAAAGCAGCAGTGGAAAGCGGGGAAAGCGCCGCTGCGACACGGTGAAAAATGTTAAAAGGAAAGCGGAAAGAAAAATCACAAACAGCATTCCTGGCATTCCGAGGACTGGGTCCCCGAAGACCAAACGCTCAGCAGCACGACGGGAATCCCAGAACGTCCAGGGAAACAGACTTTGGCCAATAAGCTACGAACTGTCGAACTGTAATGTTTCAGAGACATATATTACGCATACGTCCCGTTGTCCCGGCATTTCGACATCCCACTAATGGGCAGCCCGAAAAGCCGACAATCAGATCAGCACACTCCACTCACATCTGGCCTAATGAGCACATCTCCTGCTTTCGGCATAACCTACTTTATTGTATCATCCGGCAGTCCAACGTCAGCGGCCAACAAAGTGGGCATAATTTGATTAGGCCTCTTGTCATACTTCACCGTACGGCGGTGTATACGGCTTCCTTTGACAAGATTCCTGCGATGCCGCCTTACGGCTTCAAACTTTCTCAAAGTGTAACGACCTGAGAACGAGCAGCCGCGGCGCCTCCAAAAAAGGCCGCCAGGCATTGGCAGAGTGTTGCGAAAGTCAGCAAATTGACGGACGGACGGACGGACGGACTGACTTACGGACAAACAGACGGAATGGCCAACTGGCAGGAGTTGCCACGGCCGCTGGAAAAGATATAAAATAAATTGCGGAATGCCAACAAATAAAAATTTATAAGTGTAGGCACAAAGCCCTCCGGCCAGCCATCCATCTCCACACCCCATGCCAAGCATCCCAACCATCCCAACCACCCTTAAAACGACCCGACCCGACCCGACTTCCTGGACACGCCCGCTCCTAGGCCAACATTTCCCTTGTCAAAGACGACAGGGCTGGGACGATTATAAAGAGATTTGTGTGTCTGGGTGGTGGTCGCGGAGTACGGTGTCTATAAGGAGATACCAAGCGAGCGGGGAAGGAACCCGAGTCGAAAGGACAAAAACGACGGAGAAAGCAGATTTCGCCTGCCCAGTCTGATGAGGCGCTGATGACTGTCATCATAATCTCGATTAACATAATAATATACGTAATCTTTATCGGCCCTGAAGAGGCTCATGATTGTGGCCCTCTCTGCTGGCTAATTTTATCTTTCGACCCCCAAATTGCCTATCAGGTTCAGATCTGATTTCTTTTCCATTTCCCCGCACCTGCGCCTGTCCGTGGCGATTTGAAATTAATTGCTTTATCAGCCCATAAAAGCTGGTCAGATTTGTCGTGTTTGAGGTGGGAGATTGGCAGACCGCGGCCTGGAATCGATTTTTGAATAACACTTAGCCACTTTCGCGCCGTAAATGTTTAAAGGCAGAGCGATGAAAAACGAACTCAATTTGATATTATCATCGTACTGGCCGCCGTTGGAAAAACAAAATGGCATAAAACGGCAGCTAAACTTTTAGAGAATCCACTCGAGCAGTGGAGCAGTGGTGCCGTGGAGCCGTGTGCTACAGGATCTGAGGGTTGGTTGACGGATATTCGAACTTATTGATTGCTCTGCCGCAGAGGACTGGTATTGGAATGGAAAATGCGAAACGGTGCTGGATGGCCAGGAAAAGTGGCAACAAAAGGGGCAGCCGGTCGGCGGAAGTTTAGCCGAGATTGTCAATAGCTGCGGCGCGTGGATTGGAGGACGCCCATGTATATTGCGAGTGATTCAGTGAGGCATATGCTGATGGCTTTCCATTTTTTCTGGCATAAATCCATGGATCCAGCGGGCTTGTGTACCCTTTCGACTGCTCTGACAGGCTGCTCATGAGCACGGGCGTCTGACAATAACCGAGGCACTTTTTCCCCATCTCTGCTAAGCGATGACAGCGATCTATGGACTTGCAGGATATTCCGTCTTCATTCAGTGTTTCGTTTGGCCTGACTGCATTTGACACTTTGAAATTGAACCGAGCAAAGTTTTGCCAAGGAGTCTGTCTGCGGTGAGTTGCTTTCGGTTGGCCAACGCTCCTCCCCCCTCTGGGAATGCACATCCCACACTTCCAGTGGCTCTGGCCTGGTCTTTAGTTTTGATTTTCCACTTGATCGAGTGCAAACTTCGGGCAGGCACCGCCCTGCTCGCTCAGGCGTGTTATCAAATTATAAACAATTTCAACGTGAGTATGCATTGTTAATGTGACTGAATTGTTCACGTTAATTAGGTTGCAGCGCAAAGAGCCATAACAGCTTCCCACTGGCCGCTTTGGTCCTCCGAGATCCGTGGGATCCGTGGGTCCGTGGCAACGTGGGCGGCGCTGTCCTAGATTAATTTCCTGTTTGAAGGGAAACATTTTCCACGAGCGGTGTCTTGAATCGCTGTGCAATTACTGCAAATTGTGCTGCATGAATGTATAAGTACGCCGAGCTAAGGCGCATTTGGCATACTTTCAGTTCATCCATTATAAAATCCAGTCGAGGAACGTGCCACAGCGCGCTTCACCCGCCTCCCGTCTCTAGTAGTAGCCGGCCAAATGGGCATTTGTCTCAAAAGTTAAAATTGCTTTTAATATAATGCGATTCGTATTTGCTTTGGCTGAGCTCGCATTCCTGGAATCTTCGTAGTTCTGTTGGCGAGCATTTAATGGTCATTAAGTGGCTTCAAACGTGCTCCATCGCCCGCTCGTTGAGACATTTTTGTACAATACAATTTCAATAAAGCCGGAAAAAAGGGGCACGCGCGGTGGATGGTGAAAGCCAAAAAAGAGAAATCCGTCGGACCATAAAATCAGCGCAAACCCAAACACACATCCCCATCGAGATGATAATCATGGCCAAAGAGTGGAAGACAACAAGCATGGTCCAGCACTTTAATCAAATGCGGCCGCAACATCAAGAGCCTGCTCACCGCTCACCCACAAGTGTTCCGGCCGTGTGGGTGCCCAAATTTCAATGAAGCCATTGGCGGCCAAGAGGCCCACAAGTGCCGCCCGGAAAGAGCAAAAACTATTAAAATAAGTGGAAATGGAGGCATTAGGCCGGAAACACGAACTCGCACATAGGGCCAGGCCCTGTTCTTTTCCGTCCTGTTATGTTCTGTTGCGAGAGAGGAGGACCGTTGTCAGGCCAAGTGGAAGCTTTGAACCTTTTATGTGCTTTTAATTTTAATACAACAAGACGGGCGAAACAAAAACAATTTTAAAGGCGTGCAGTTTTGCCATTTTGGCAGCATTTAGTTGCCACTTTGGTTGCCACATTGGGTGCCACATCCCCCTCTCATGCCGCTCCTCTGCTCTCGTGTGCATTTTCAATTTGCGCTTTGCATACGGATTGCAATTCATGCCAGCTGCCGGAATTCCCAGGGATAAGCCATTGCGTACCACAGTGCGTATGAGTGATGCGAAGTACACACTCAGCTACAGCAAATGGCTCGTTCTTGAAGGTGTCAGCTGCAACATCCAGAACACTGTAAGTATGCCGAAGGCATGAAGGGCGAAATGCCCACAGGCATTCAGTTTATCAATTAAATGAGTCACATATAATTAATAGCCTTTACAGACAAGCGGCCTCTCGGGCTGCCTTGTCCATGGCAAGCGACTGTGAGTGCGGTGGGATTAATGAACCTCACTCACAAGGCATGACTTTAATACCAACTCGATTGGACGAGAAGATGAGCAGATGAGCAGATGCGAAGCCCACCAGCACAGGGAGCGTAGAAATGCAAACTATGGTAAATGCCATCGCACTTCAGGCATCCGGTCTAGACTCCATTATGACATAGTGTGCGCCCGAGTCGGTCGCTCCCCGAGGAGCTGAGCAGCTGGCCCAGCTCAAGATACAATAAAAAAGCTAGCATACCTACGGGGGCATCTGCATAGCTGCCGTGACTGTGTGTGTGTGTGTGTGCGCGTGTGTTTTATTCCCATTCGCAGTTTGGCAGGAAAACCGTTTAATCTAGCATAAACATATGGAGCACAAGCATTTACAAGCGACTGTGTACACACGTGGGGGATGAAGGCGACAGGTGAGAGTGAGTGAGGGGTGGAGCCGCGTCACCTAGGAGCTGCTCCCCCTAAGAATGGCTTTAAGAAGTCAAACTCGCGACTAGGCTTTATGTGAAATTAATTATGCAATCTCGCAGGGAGTTAAACAAACAGTTGCGGTTTCCGATTACCGACGACCCTCATGTTGTTGGAAAAAACCAAAAACACAAACCCATTTTTTGCCGACTGTCTGTTGACTTTTCATCTCAAGAAACAAATACTTGGAAAAACAATCGAAAAATACAATTAAGGGAATGAATTTCATGAAAGCGTAGGCAATATGAGCCCTAATTAAAGTGCTGCTCTTTGTGACGTGGGTTCTTAGAAGTACTAATATGGAGATGGAAGACGGAGCGTTTCTTTGGGAATGATGGTACCTCTGAAGAAAGTGCTGACTTTAGTGCAATTGGTCTTGACTTAGGAAAGTATCAAAACCAATGAAACCCAATAACAGAATAGGGGATTTAAATTAATTATTTTCTTTTAAGAACCTAGAAAGCCTCATTTAACTCGAATTCAATTCATCATCAGTCTGGAAACCATGGTATTTTATTTTTATAGGGAATACAAATAAATAACCAAATGATATGCCTGGCCTCAAAGGAATTCGGCTCAAAAAACATTATGTTTTTGCCCCAAATTTCGATTAAACTCAACAGAATATAAACTTATAAAAGTGTCGGATTTTAAGCACTCCTCGACTCAGAATGTATAATTTTCCGAAGCAAAGTAAAAAGCTTTAACATTTTAGACAAGGGTTATTCCAAATCCATTTTGTGGCTTAAAACGAAAGTGGAGTCCAAGCCTATCAATAGCTAAAGTATCGAATATGGAAAAACTTTAACATTTTAGACAAGGGTTATTCCAAATGCATTTTGTGGCTTAAAACGAAAGTGGAGTCCAAGTCTATCAATAGCTAAAGTATCGAATATGGAGTCCCCACAGAGCAGTTTTCGTACGGGCTGAAAATACATGTTAAATCCGATTATAGATCCACAAAACCAGTGCACAAATGGATTGAGCATGGCCATCGAGTCCCCCATCCAGCTTTTATTTATTTGTCAAATTTAGAATTTATGACGGACCCTCACCGGAGGATTTTCAAGGGGCTGCTAGGGGATGATTGCAACCCATCCCGCTCCAGTGCTTTCTGCCATGTGTGAGCTGTGTAATCGTAATAAAAATGCACAACATGGCACGGCTTCCATCCGCCCAGCCTCCTCCGTCCGGGACACACAAAAGGCAGATCTGGGGGCAACTTAGAGCTTACTTAGACATGTTAACTGCTGCGAAGAGTCTTTGTCTCTACATGTCGAATAGGAAAACGAAGGGAACGGAGCGAAACTTGCGGCGGCTACAAATTTAATGCGCTTACGATAAATTTTTATTATGCCAGCGAATGCTGCCGTTAAAATTGGATATCAAAGACCCACCTAGGGCTGGATGGAGAGTGGGAATTTGGCAGGTCAGGATGCGGTAAATTTGAATTTTTCGCCATAACCGTAACTTGTCCCGTTGGCAGGCACTTTAAAGTCGTTTCTTTTGCACTTGCAGGGGCACTTCTGCCCCTGCTTATGCCTTAATGTGGCCATAAAGTGTAGGAGTTACTTGGACGACCCGGATGGACGCATTCCGGGTGACCACACTCCACGGCGCGCCGGACTGCTCCATTTGGCCTTAATAGGTCATAGGGACTGCGACGCAGTGCTGCGAGGCGGGCTTACCTGGCGTATACCTAATCACCCCGAAGTAGCGAAGAAACTGTGGGAAACTGCAATTCGGCACGTGAGATTGATTAAATTTCTGATTTATGTTCTGGGGAATCACCCGCACACAAAGCCACAGACACTCTGAACACCACCGACCGACGGACTAGGACGACAGAAGTATCGCTTGCTCCGGACACCTCATTCAAAGTTATAATCCACTGTCGAGAGTCTCTGGGTTTCCACTGAGGAGCGCGTGCGTTGCTGTCTAGCAGGGAACTGTTTGGCAGCCAGCATGGGACTTCGCTTTTATATTCATCCAACAGGCCACGAGTGTTTGCCGCCAAAGCATTCAAAACACAACGTGTTGCAGGTTGTGGTTGCGAGCAAGCCAACGCTACAGCGGATCAGGACGCAGGCGTCGGCAGGACAAGGCTAAGTTCCTTGCTGCCACTAGCTGTGTTCCGAACCCGAGCTTTCAGTTTCGGTCGGACTTGGGGTCTGCCCCTCGAACCTGCTCGAAAGGATGAAGAGCTCGCACCTCCGGCATTGTCAGCTGCGGTCAGTTGGTAATAATTCCTGTGACAGTTCAATTTTGGGCAGACGACCCTAAGTTTGTTATTGGGGGATTGGCATCTAGGACCCAACTAAAACTTTCCGTTCACTAAACTTTGATTCGGATTTTCGATACGGAAGCAAAAGAAGTACCTATCAGAATCTTTCCAAATGTTTACATATCTCGCAGAACATAATACTCTAAAAGCCCAATTGTTTGGACAGCCACCTGAAATGGTAATTAAATCTAATGGCGGGCAAAGAGTATCTCATGTCACGTGGATTTCACGTAGATTTTCATTTAGATGCCAGCGGCTGCCACTGCAAATATTGACGTACAAATGTTAATTACCCACAGAGCCCACAAGCTGCCAAAAGGCAAACGGGCAGCCGAGGCGGCCCACGGGGCGTATGCTCGATAATTGTCGGCCAAGCCTTGTTTGCTGCTCATTCTACGCCGAGACAGCTCGTTAATATTCAATAGCATGTATTAAATTCAAAGTGCTAACAAACTTTTGCACTTTCCATCGCCCTGAGCGGGGTCCACACACTCGCAGGCTCAAAATAAGGCACATCCGTCTCGACATGTCCTTTGGCCACGCAGGACGAGACAGGCCGCTTGGCCGGCTGGCAGGAGGCATGTTCCAAGTATTTCATTAACCTGACTCGCACAGATACGCACATTGGCAGCTGGTGTCAGTGTGACGCTCTTCAGAGCTTCAAATCGTCCTTCCGCACCACAGTCCTTTCTGACCTGCTCTTTGTGGGCGAGCACGCGATGCCAGGACGAGTGGTAAATTGTGCCCAGTCTCCATTGGAGCGAGCTGCTGGGATTCTATTATCATTTTGCGGTAGCCAGTCCCCCTTTCACGGGGGTCGTGGGAAAGTGAAAAGTTTGGAACACCTTGTGTGCCCAGGGTCACCTAGAATCTCGACTAGCCTGCTCCGGGCTCCGTCAACAATGGGGATAACTTTCAATGGGAGTGCAGCGTGCATAAACACAATGCTCAACTTAGCAGCTTTCGAAATTAAATGCCAATTGCAAAAATGCAATATTCGGGACACAGAATGCGACACAGGAAACCCCAGGTAACCAATGTAGCCAATGCAATCAAAAACGCTCCACCCACAGCCAGTTACGGCAAGGGTCCTTCCGAATGGCAAACGTGCGCATGACATAATTCCTTAATTACCAAACTTGTCAGACGCACTTAAAAGTGAGTTACAATTACAATTTGCCTCCACAATTGTCTGTTCCACGTTGCAGAAGGAGTAATCGTTTCGACCCTGCCACCTGCGGAGTTGCCCCACCGTGTAGTTGGCACAGACAGCCTCAAAGGGAAGCTTTAAACACACACGTTGCAGCACAACTTTTGAGAGTCACAATAGTTGGCAAAAGTTACGGTCTCTGAAACATAATGGTTAGAATGTTATACTAGAACTCGGTTAACACCCATTCAAATGTGTGTGCATTTTTAAACTATTTTAATATGACTCGGAGAAAACAAATTTTTGTGCACAGTTGCTAATTTAATAAATATTTGTTTATAAAAATTGTGCATACTGCCAATTTAACTTGTGTTCCTGTGAAGCACAATTCCTAATTCCCTTACTGATTAAAGGAAACGTTCAGTGAATGGAGGTCCTTGTATTCGGAAGTTTAAGTTTCAGAGATAAACAACTATTTGCTTTTTGGTCGCTATTGTTACTGAAGGATTTAAGAGCAGCTTATACTGAACAATGCAAGTTCATGGATTGCATGCCAGCGGAATAACTAAAAACTACTAAGCACTGACTGCTGCAGCTGGATTGGGGCTATAATAGTGACTAAATTGGCCCACACTCGTAGGTGGCGAGCAGATCTAAACGCGCCCTGTCAATTTGGCAAATGATGCAGGGCTGTCAGCCGCAGGACTAGCAAAAGGCCCAACCAAAGGTGGAGGACACCTGGTGATGGCAAGCGAGTGCCCAGCGATTCGTGGCCCCCAGCCGACACCCACTCGTCTCCAACCACCCACCCACCACCTTCCCACAGCTGAACTTTATGCTCGACACTTGTCGCTAAATTCCCATTTTCAGCTGCGCGAGGTGCAATCCTTTTGCTCCTCCCAATGCGGTTGATGCCTGCCTCCTGATGCGACAGCTCCTGTTGTGTTGTCATTTCAATTTCAATTTGCTGACGGAAACTTGAGCGTTGCCCGTGACAACCGAGTCGAAGTTTCGGCACCGCCCTGGCCACCAATTAGTGCCGGAGAAAAACGGAACGCACAACACAACCTTCGAAAGTGTAACAGAATTCCCAGGAATCAAGTGGAAAACCAAGCGGCACGTCAGCACGGATTTAATTAAATTGTCTTACATCCCAGTCAACTGCATCATTCCGCCCACAATAAACGTGAATAATGGACCGGCATCATGACCAGGCCTCGAAAGGTATGTAAATGTCACAAAACGTTATTAAAAGTGCTGCCCGGGGCGGCGGGAAATCACAAGGACGCGCAACGGGGCCGCAAAAAATTTCTCAAATTTAATTTACACCTGTTTAGAAATATGCAAATATCCGCCAGAAGAGGAGGCTCTATGGTGGGCTATGTGTGAAGCACTTATGTGAGTGCCGTCAGCGGTCAAGGATTTGGAAAATCCTCGAGGTGGGGCAGGAAAAGCTGCAGGAAAGGCGAGCGAAACACGGAGAACAACAATTTAGCTGCACTCATAAACATCGGCTCCTGGGAAATGGTAGTGCGATGTCAGGAAGGACGAGACAGGTTGCGGAAGGAGGGGATGTGTTGCTGGATGATTGCAGCAAATTGCCAACACAGTTGTTGACTTTTGGCCATGTGCGTGTCCGTGAGTCCGACAGTCCACACACAGGTCCTTGTGTGTTTGGATTTCGGCCACTTACCACGGGCATTCAAATTGCCAGTTCTTCCCAGCGCAGTTCGCCTTCGTTCTTGACTCTTTTTGTGAGCCGCTGTGTCAGGGATTGATAGCTATACCAACTTTGATTTATTACCTCTGCGCACACACACACACACAGGAGGCCGATACAGGACTGCCAAAGAGCCTGGCACTCGGCCAGGATCGGAGGCTGAACGGGCCAAGTCCTCTTAATAAACTATCAACGTCAGCTCGGATGGCTCTAATTACAGAAGCAGCAAACAGGAAGGCCAAAAGCATTACGCAATCCAAAACTAATCAAGCAACCAGGTTGATATACCTGTCGGTACTTGTGCACTTGACATCGAGAACTGGCATTTATTGGATGCGGACAAAACATCATATTGGGGCATTCCGGCGTCGACTCACAACTGACTGACGTGGCCCAGGAATAAGGTGTTTTGAGCATCCTTGATGGCAAAGAAGAAGGGATGATATGCGATGAACTCGAATACTTCCTCTCCAATCAAGAGCGACTCCACCGAAACCTTGACAACTGGAGTGAAAGGAAAAAAGACTGTCAAGAATGTTTGTATATTTATGGACAGACTTACAGGTTGCTCCACTGGCCGTAGTTCCCTTTTCGTTAACCTCGATGATCGCCTTGTGCTTCACTTCCGAGATGCGTAGGGGTTCCGATTCCTGAAGGAGACTACTGAAGTTCGCTTCAGGAGCGAATAGTTTCTTAATGCCCAACTGAAAGAATCAAAGTTATTGCTGTTCAAGAATCTAAGTACTTCATGGGGGTAGCCAAAATGTTTTTGGCATATTAGCAGTTATAAACGTATTTAAAAAATGTGTAATCAAAAAGTGTGGGCGTAATTAGGGACGTGATAATAAAGTCGACATGCTTCATCTTTCACCTCCCAGGAGGTCGAAGTTCTTAAGAACAGACAAACGAACAGCCATGACTAGATCCACTCGGCTAGTGATTCCTATCCGTAATATCCATTTATATATTTATGTATAATTGTTAATACTTTTCATTATACGCTTTTACAAGTAAAGGAAATATCGTATATCAACATTCCAATGTAGTTCAACACAACACGTCCTACACATTGAATTTTAAAGCTGCAGAGCTCATTTGCCACTAGTGTTCGGTTACTAACATTGGGTCACCAAACAAGTATTTAGCTATCTTAGCCTAAAGGACTCACCTCCTCCAGGGCTGCCTGCAGAGGGACATCGAATTCGAATTTGAATTTGGGCAGCTGCACGCGGACCTTTCGCCTGCTCAATTGGAAGCTTATATCATTGAGGTCTAAGCCCAAGAGTTTCTCCTCGACTTGGGCCAGTCCCTGCTCTTCCTGAGGCAGGATGATCAGGAAAACGATATCTGTGCCTGTGTAGGGCAGTTCCACGACCTTGGCCTTTAACTCGGGCAGTTCGCCGAACCTGAAGTAATCCTCTTGGGACATGGTGTCCACGCCGACCTTCCGCCCTCCGTGGTTGACGAAGTCGCTGTCGTATGTGGCGTAGTCGGGAAAGCTGCTCTGCCAGTCGGCCTTGAAGTAGATGGCATTGACCAGGATGGCCGAAGTATCTGCATCCAGAGAGTCCGGAGCAATGAGGTCCTTGATTTGCTGATGGGTCTGCTCCTCCACCCAGGAGTTAATGTGCTTGGCTGTGTCCGCACTTTGGGTAAAGTTCACATTCTCTGCAGCTGCTGCGAAGTTCTTGCTCACCAAATCCTGATAGGCCTGGGCCAGCTTGAATCTCTGGGCCACGAAAATCCGATTGGCATTCTTCAATTTGGGCCCGTCCTCGTCACCACTCGCCTTCTCCCACTGTCCCTTGGGCAACAGCTGGGCCAATTTCTCGGCCACCTCGCTCTTTCCAGCTCCTTCCAGGCCCAATCTCAGTTTCAACTAGTCGGCAGTGCTGCTCTCGGCGCCCAGGTAAGCTAGGGCCAAGCCCGTCCGGATGGACGATGGGGAGAGGACAATGTTCCGGCCAGACTGGGACTTGGCCAACTGGCCATTGAGCCTCGCCTGCGGGACTTTTGGCGTAGTTAAGGGTTCTCGCCATGGCCAGAATCAAGCCCTGGAGCAGCAGAAGTGAACACGTGGCCTTGACTGCATGACGTGGACATGGAAATACCGGAAGAGCAGTAAAGTAGGTCAATAATTCGTGGACAGACAGCTTGTGCAAGCGTCTTCCCTACCTGACATGATTACGAAAACTGAACCATTCGCGAGGTTGTTACTTTGAAATCATTTTGAATACTAATTCTATTTATTAAGGTTTCAAAAGGAATCGTTCAGTAATTCCTCTGTACATAACCTAATGTGTGATAAAGATAAATGAGACCAATTGGTATCTTAATTATAAAGTACAAAAGAAAGAAAAATCTAGTCTAGTTATCAATTACTTAAAATGAAATATGTTATATTATCCTCCGGGTAAGGAGATCGCTGGGGTGTACCCTCTTCAGTCTTCGGAGGGAGATGGGATCAGCGAGGATAGTTGCTAGTCGGTTCGGGTGGGCCATAAGCCTGTCGGCATAACGGCTGCTGTGGAAATTAATCTGATCCCCAAGTAGGGTAACTTTCAGATCTCTTTCGATGAGCATGTTCGTCACGTACCAGGGGAGCCCAGATGCGTGACGTGCAGCTCTCGACTGGACCACACGGAGCCTATTAAGCTGGGATTTGGCAGCAGTTCCCCACACCTGGATGGCATAACTCCACGTTGGAGCGAGAATGGCTTTGATTAAAAGAGCCTTTGAAATCAAAATGTGATTCAACTGTTTTCTGGGCTTAGACTGGTTTTTCCGTTCTCCTGTAATATCACCATAACACAACTGGTTTTTGGATTAGATGAATCTTACCACGATTTTACTATTTACGATTCTAACGAAGAATCAAGAGAGCGTACAAGATTTTGAAACGATTAAATTGTTGTTAGGTAGTTTGAAAGCAAATACTCATTTTGGTAAATTATATTGGGGTTTATATTTACCTTAATAAACTAATCCCTCAAAAATGTTTGAAATGCCAGGAAAGTAATGAAAATGCATTTATAAATTTTTAACCCTTTTAAGGTCAATAGTTAAAATAGATGTATGTTGACTTCTATAAATTAAGAACGTTTGCATAATTAGTGGCTAATTTTCAGATCCGTTTTCTTAGTTCGTGACTCAAATAATAAAAATTGGGAATTATGTCAAGAGAACGCACTTTGTTTCTGGTTCTCTTTACTTGGTACTCACTCTCTTCCTAAAAGGCTCTCTTAATTTTGTAGTTGTTGACAGTGATGTCATTTTGTTTACAAATAGAAATACTCCTCTCTCCGGAAATCACATCGAAAGTGAAAAAATTAATTTCTAAGTATGTATACTAGATCAGCAAGTACATGCATATATGTGTGTATGTACAATTACCTTAATTATCTGTAGAGTATTTGATTGTAGTTAAGTTCGTGGAGAACTGATTTCAATGATACATAATCCGTCCACGTATTAAAAGACAGTTCGAGGGGCTCTACGTTGAACTGACGACTGATTTTCTTTCTGGCCATACAACGTCACTCAGTGGGGAAATTAATTTCGTTTAGTTTACTACATATGTATGTATATTCATTTTCATTAGCACCATGAATGAGACACTTCGCAAGCATTCTGTATTATTTGTTAGGTTTCCCAAGAGAATTTAACTCCATCCCAAGCATGGAATGCCTTTTTACTTTTTTTAACATCAGTATCGGCTTAAAAAAATATCAATATTGCATATTAAAAACAGGAGATACCGCTATAGTCAAGTAGCTCGAATATCAGATACCACTTGCTAATAAAGTACGCGAGAAACTCGAATAAAACCTTTTCACATGTTCTTTACCTGTGGTATTTAGACATAATACATTTAGGCACCGTGAATAGTGTTTTAAATTGATTTTTTAACGACTTTTAGCGAATGTATGTATGTATATAGCTTCATGGGTGGAAGAAGCTTAACTTTTTATTTCTTTTTCCGGATGAACTAGTAGTTTTTTTTAATAAAAATAACATCGCGCGGTTTACCAGGATTTAAAATACATCAAATTAACGTATTTGAAACTAAAGTCTTTTAACGAAGCATCAGAATTTAACAGACTTTAAATATTTGGGAATTTTAAGCATTCATATTTTTTGTGGCACATGTTGCCTACCAGTCACCTACTACTACCTATTACCTACCTATTATTAGTTGCCTTCGCAGCGTTACCCTTCGTCACTACGTGGACTACCGTCCACAGTGATCCGTAACTTAAAATTTAATCATTCCGTTTGGAATTTTAGAACCAAAGTTTTTAAGTTAAAATATTGTTTTCATTTATTCAAGGGCTTACAACACGCCCCTGGAAGTATATGGTGTTCGCATCGCGAATG
This sequence comes from Drosophila sechellia, assembly GCF_004382195.2. Lineage (NCBI taxonomy): Eukaryota > Metazoa > Arthropoda > Insecta > Diptera > Drosophilidae > Drosophila > Drosophila sechellia. The sequence continues at coordinate 3,191,147 of NC_045950.1, read as the reverse complement.
ACGAAGGCAAAGGGATGATCGGCCATGAGGAACGTAGAAAATCCCGCTCGATTTGTGACGGCCACAGCTGGGGATGATCATTGGGAACAGTAAGCATATAGGAGTCAACATTCAACGCTGATAACCAAATCTGTACTTACATGTGGCACCTGCGGCCTCCGCTCCCTCCTCGTTCACCTCCAGAAACGCCTTGTGCGAGACCTGGCTGACTTTGCCGCCTGACTTATCGGCGAACAGGCCGCTTAAGTCTGACTTGTCGGTGAAAAGCTCTCGGATGCCCAGCTTAAACAGAATCGAGCGTTAAAGTGGCACAACCGGGTGTTTCCTGGCGGAGTCTTACCTTCTCTAAGGTCTCTTTAAGCTCATCACGAAATTCGATTTTGAACTTGGGCAGCTTCAGATACACCTCCTTGGCATCCAGCGGTCTGGCGAAGCCAACGATCTTCTCTTCCAAGGCGCTCAAGCCCTCCACTTCTCGGGGCAGAAAGATAGTCATGGACAGGTTGGAGTTAAGGTACGGCAGCTCGATGACTTGGGCATCCAAGTCGCGGAAGTAGTTCGCCCTGAATGTTCCCATTTGCGCCATCATCTGGACGGGCACACTCTTGTTCGCAGTTACTTGGAAGGTGGAGGCTCTGGTCTTAGCTGGGTTAAACTTCGACTCCCACTGGCCCTTAAAGAAGATGGCGTTCACCAGCAAGGCCTTCACGTCGGACGTCATGCTGCCGGGATCGATCATGTCCTTGATTTTACCACTGGTCTGGTCCAGCACCCACTGGTTGATTCTCTCGGCCGCCACAGGGCCATTGGCCAGACTGATGGACTCCGCCTCGGACTTGAAGGGCTCCCTCACAGCGAGGTTGTAGTTCTGATTCAGGCTGTACTGGTCGTTGACGTAGATGCGGTTCGCGAGCTTCAGTATGGGTCCCTCCTCCTGTCCCTGGAGCTGGTTGAGGAGAGCCCCGTACCTGGCTGCCACCGCCTCCTTGTCCTCCGATGGTAAGCCCAATGCGCTCTGCAGTTCCTGGGCTGTCGAGCCTCCTGCGCCCATGAAGACCATGCTAAGGATGGTCTCTATGGAGACGGGCGAGACGACGAGGTTCTGGTTTGTATGGCTCTTGGAAAGTAGCTGGTAGATCTCTTTGGAGGTCTGACATGCCACAGAAGTGATCGACAGGAGAAGGCCTAGTGTGGGAAAATGAATTATCAATTGGTTTGCAGCGTTCGGAAATTCTGTTCATGCATATTAAACTTGATGTTTGTACTTTTTCAGACTTAAGCAGATCGAATTCAACAATAGCTGATAGTCTTTGTTAGTTAAAAGTTAATGCCACAGCAAACATCTTCATCATATTGTTTTATTATTTTGTATGACTAACACAACAATTTAAATCATAAGTTATTATAGGTAATTTATTGCTTTGTATTTTAATTCACTGGCTATAAGCGATCGCCACTTACACAAGTAATACATTTGACCGTCTACAACGAACTCTTCCCCGAGATAAGTATCTCTGTAAACTGAGCGCCGACTGCCAAGACGAGCTCATATATGCACTGGACATATATGTACCTACTGGCGATACTTCATTACGTTACTGAGAACTGCGCACACAGCTCTCTCGGATTGAAATCCAATGACGTCTAGTGGGATTTCATAGCTGAGTTCTATTCGGTCTCACTACTGTTCTTAGACATTGTACATGCTGGCATCGGCACCTTCCCGTGACAAGCCCTCCTCTCCTGGTCCAGATCCAGACTTGGGGTTCGAGAATCGGCCGGCGAAGAAGACGGCCTGCGGGTTTCGTATGTAAAAGACGAACGGGTGATCCGCCTTGAAGAGCTTCTTGTTCATGTTGAGCATCATGGGCACTATCTTCATGACTGAGTGTGGGAATCAGAGTTGGGATTAGTATGAACAAGTATGAGTTTCAAGCAGCTGATTTCACTTACAACTGACTGCTGCTGCCTCCGATCCTGCCTCATTTACGTCGATGTAGCCGCGGTGCCTTGCTGCCGAAATCTTTTGGCCACTTCGCGAGGTAAAGAGCCCGTCTAGTTTGGCCTTATCGCTGAAGACTTCCGTAATACCCAGCTGAGAATTAATATCAGATATCAAATTATTATTAAAAAAAAAAAGCCACTACTATCGGTTACTTGTATCTTACCTGATTAAGTACCTGCTTGAGGTCTACGTCGTACTCTATGCACATCCTGGGCAGAAAGATCTCGACATCTTGCAAGGTCAGAGCGGAGTCAATATCGGCTAGATCCAAGGTCTTGAGTTGCTGCTCTAACTCCTGCAGACCGTTTACTTCGTTGGGCAGCAGGATTAGCATGTGAATGTTTGAGTACTCATAGGGCAGTTCCACAGCTCGAGCCTTCAGCTGTGGCAGTTCGGCGAACCTGAACTTGTCCTCTTGGTACATCATATTCACCTCCACGTGAGTGTCCCGGTCCACGTGGAAATGGTCAATCGATGTGGTCTCTGGCATAAAGGGTTTCTGCCACTTTCCCTTGAAGTACAAGACGTTGATGAGCAAGGCGCTCGTTTCGTTGTTCACGGCGTCCGATTGGAGCAGGTTGGTGATCTTGTGCTCCGTCTCCTGTTCCACCCAGTCGTTGATCAGCTGCGTAGCTCCCTCCGAATCGGCGAACCTCGTCGCCTCTGCCTTCGACTGGAAGAAGTCCACGGCGATCTCGTTGAACTCGGTAAGCAGTTCCAAGGAATCGTTGACGTACAATCTGTTCACGGACTTCAACACGGGTCCCCTGTCGCCGTAGTTGCAGCTCGTGCGCCAGAACTCTCCGAAGTTTAGGGCTATGTGATGGCGGTCTCCTGGTCCTAGCTGAAGCCCATTCCTTAGCTCCTCTGCCGTAGATCCGGATGCCCCCATAAATGCCAAGGTTAATGAACTTTGGACGGATGCTGGTGAGAAAACCGTATTGATGTGGGGGTTTTTGCTCTGCTGCAGGGCATCTTTGGTAATGACATCTATCAGATTTCGCGCGAACTGATTTCTGCCTTCTTGGGGTTCGCTCATCTCAATCTGGGCCAAACAAATTTATGCTTTAATTTATATTTTTAAATACTTAAAAGTAACATAAATATACAAAAAATCAAAAATCTCTAGTGACGTATTAGACCTGCTACTAGGTGATACTATTTATTTCAAAATCATAATTCGCTATTATATTTTTAATAGAACCGATGTAAAAAGGAAAGTGAAATCAACTAGTATTGCTTTCGTCATAACAAATTGCTTTATAGCAAACGACGCGATAGCAATTCATAGATAAAATAACGCACGTCACCTGATAAGGTTGTTGATGTTTATAGATATTTAAAATATAACAATACCGTGCCCTATTAGGATTACGGTATATTTAGATTACCGTAACTTAGCCTACTAAGTAAGTTTCGGAATTTTTTAGTTTACAAATCGTTGATCAATGTGGGCATGGAACTATTCACTTCTTTATGCGCACTGATAAGCTATTTCGAATCGGGAAAACAGGTGAGGGCGTCGCACCCTACGGGTGCGCTGATAACTTACACCGGAAAAAACAATCTCACGGATACAATCGGAAGGCAGCCGGAGTAAGAGCGTGGTTCCCGTCAGACTGTGCGGAATTGACTAACGGCGGGAATCGCAGTGAGTCAGAACTGAACGAACTGCAACTCGATTAGATAAATTCCAAGAGAGTCTGAAGTGGCAAGCGCTCTCGACTGAGAGCAGCTCCTGGCATACCCGAAATTGGAATGGGGTTGATAGCTCCTCTAGCTTCTTATTAAAATATTTGCTCAAACTGTTGATAAGTCAATCCGAATACCTACTATCACATGCTTTCGAAAAATGAGTACTCACTGACTCTTCTATCGTAGAACAGAAGTGTTGGACGCATATTTAACATAGTCAACCTGAGATCGCCTGCTTCCTTCATCATGAAAGACGCGGAGTTCTCACACGGCTTGGAACAATTCGCTATTTGTCTGCACGACCATTTGTGCCGGGCAAATCCTGGCCTAAACATCATCTACTCCCCATTGTCCATCCAGACCTCTGCGGCCATGCTGCGGATGGGAACGACGGAGGGATCGGCCACAGGTAAGGAGATGGACGAGGGGCTGCGATTCGGCGGGCTTGATGCTCAGGAAGTTGCTGAAAGCTTTGGAGTCATTCTCAAGTCCTATGAACAGTGCAAAGTTCTTAAAATGGCCAATGGTCTCTATGTTATGAAGGGTCTCCAAGTTGATGAGCAGTTTGGCCACATTCTAGAGCAGAAGTTTCGCTCCAAGCCAATGGAGATTGACTTTGGCAGCGAGCAGGCTGCCAGCATAGTCAGCAAATGGGTAGAGTCACAGACCAACAACCTGATCAAGGACATAATCGGTCCAAGAGTTCTAACCAAGGACTCACGGCTGTGCCTCGTAAACGGTATTCACTTCAAGGGAGAGTGGTCAATCAGATTCAATGAAAGAGACACCCAGGAAGAAGATTTCTTCGGATCGGATAAAGCTAGTAGAGTGAGAATGATGCACGTGTGCGAGAAGTTCTTTTTTGCCGAACTTCCCAAGTTCGAAGCCACTGTCCTCAGAATGAATTACAGTGCCTGTAATTTGGCCATGATCATTTTACTTCCGGATGAAAAGTCGAATCTCACGAGCCTCGAAAAGAAACTCAGTGATATTTCCCTAGAGGCATTGTCATCGGCAATGAATCTAGAAAAAGTTGATGTGAAGATTCCCAGCTTTACAGCCGAGTTCCAGCAAGAACTATCCCAGGTCTTCATGTCGGTTAGCTGAAATGGATTTGTTATTGTATTTTCATTATACATGTATACGCAACCTGGCTACTCACAGATGGGCATGAATCGAATATTCAGTGGTCAGGCAGAGCTTGGAGGAATGCTGCAATCCGAGGAAAGCCTATTTGTCTCCAAGATCGTCCACAAAGCATTCATCGAGGTTAACGAAGTGGGCACTGAAGCTGCAGCCGCAACGGGTGAGCCTGCAAGGAAAAGGGTTCCAAAAATATTTGAGTGAAAAAATATCTCTACTTTTGGCAATTTGACAGCCCTTTATCTGAGTACTTCGGATATTCTTACGAATGTCCTGCGATTTGCTAAGCAAGTCCCAGTAATAGAAATTTCACTCAAATATACATATATTCTAATTAACTAGTTTAAACTTCTTGTTCAGCTGCGGTTGCCACATTTAGAAGCATGCCTGCGCGCGAGTCACCTCCAAAGGTATTCCACGCTAATAGACCTTTCTTCTATGCTATAAAGGACAACACCCATGGCCTTCTATTTGCCGGTCATTTTATCACTACCAATGATGAGAAACCTGAAAAATGTAACAGATGTATCTAAATGTATCGTCCTAAAATATCTTTGGCGTGCGAAAAAGTTAAGGAATAAATTGTACTTCCACTTAAGTTACGTTATAAACATTTATCATTTGACACATTAAATGTGTAAGAATTATCTTAACATAAACATAAAATAAATCTGCCATTGAAGGTATATAAATGATGGGTGTTATTGGATTCTATTGACTCATTCTCCCCAGAACTTCTGGCAAAATATAGTAAACAAATTTAGGTAGGGAATGATTTCAGTTTCAGCTTTCCTCCGTTATCAGTGAACTGAAAAATCCCATTATTTTCGAAGACAATAACAAGCTCAAACTGAGCTTTGACTGATAAGAGCGTAGAAAATCGTGTGGACCTGAAGTCAGGCCAGTCCACTACGTACGCTTTGCAGTCTAGGTTTACTGTAAGGAAAACTACTGAAATATGGATTATCGTTTGGTGCCATGTGGTAAGTTATCCGATAGTTTTATTTTAAAAAAAACAGTGAAAGATAGTGCAATATGCATGTAAAGAGTGAGAACAATGAGAACACCGAATGCAGGCGAGAGAAAAACCCGTTTGGGAGCGCACAAATGTTATGGGAGAATAAATATGCATATGCGAGTATAAAAACAATGTGCGCTCGCTGAGAGAATTCAGTTGTTGCTCAAAGGCCACATCATAAAAGTCGAGGGCGGTAGCCGGTTAATAGAAAAGAAATCAATTTACACACTCGAAGCCGCTGGTGAAAAACTGAGTACCAGCAGTTGGAGCAGGCAGTTAATTACCCTTTCCGATAATCGAGCTAGTGAACCCCGGCGAAACGGCCAACCCGAGAGATATAGTGAACACCGTTTGTGGAGGTGACTCATCAGTACACTGCAATTACATAAATTTATGAAATCGAGCACACCTCATCCACGGTCGATTTGGATACTTACAGCTTGCTGGTTGCTCCCCCTGCTCGGCCTAGCCCTCTCCCCGTTTCCACCGGTCCATTCGGCTGACGTCACCATGGCCGACGCCGCCCACCAGGAGTTCGCCCGCCGGCTGGCCCTTTTCTCTATCAACGTGTACGACAAGCTATCGGCTCAGAAGCCCGGCGAGAACATCATCTTCTCGCCCTTTTCCATCCAGACCTGTGCGGCGATGGCCAGGCTGGGTGCAGAAAAGGAGACGGCTACCCAGCTGGACCAGGGATTGGGTTTGGCCTCCAGCGACCCAGAGCAAATCGCACAGAGTTTCCACCAGGTGCTGGCCGCCTACCAGGACAGCCAGATCCTGCGCATCGCCAACAAGATTTTCGTGATGGATGGCTACCAGCTGCGCCAGGAGTTTGACCAGCTGTTATCCAAGCAGTTCCTCTCGGCGGCTCAGAGCGTGGACTTTTCCAAAAATGTCCAAGCAGCGGCAACCATCAACAATTGGGTTGAGCAGCGGACCAACCACCTGATCAAGGATCTTGTGCCGGCTAGTGTATTGAACTCAGACTCGCGACTGGTCCTTGTGAACGCCATTCACTTCAAGGGCGCCTGGAAGCACCAGTTCAGTAAACACTTAACCCGCCCGGACACCTTTCACCTGGATGGCGAGCGGACCGTTCAGGTTTCGATGATGAGTTTAAAGGAGAGTCTCCGCTATGCCGATCTGCCGGCGCTAGATGCCACGGCCCTGGAACTGCCCTACAAGGACTCAGACCTCTCTATGCTGATCGTTCTGCCCAAAACCAAGACGGGTCTGCCCGCCCTGGAGGAGAAGTTGCGCCTCACGACCCTCTCGCAGATCACGCAGGCGTTGTACGAAACAAAGGTGGCGCTCAAATTGCCCAGGTTCAAGGCAGAGTTCCAAGTGGAGTTGTCTGAGGTTTTCCAGAAGGTGAGCTTTACTTTTGACACATAAACAAAGAAATGGATTTGATGTTACTTTAAACCTCCTCCAGCTGGGCATGTCAAGGATGTTCTCCGATCAGGCTGAATTCGGAAAAATGCTACAAAGTCCGGAGCCATTGAAAGTGTCAGCCATCATACACAAGGCCTTCATAGAAGTCAACGAGGAGGGAACGGAGGCTGCTGCCGCCACGGGTAAGTGGTCAAAGTCATTCGTATTTTTTGGCATCCATCATCCTGAGCATGTCCCATTTGTTCATCCGTGTCTGTCTTGTCTTCTTCCCATCCTGCAGGCATGGCGGTGCGTAGGAAGCGCGCTATTATGTCGCTTGAGGAACCAATTGAGTTCCTTGCCGACCATCCTTTCACCTATGTCCTTGTGCATCAGAAGGATCTGCCATTGTTTTGGGGCTCAGTTGTGCGGCTCGAGGAAAATACCTCCGCCTCCAGCGAGCATGATGAGCTGTAATTGGTACCTGATTCTTTGGCAAAACAATAAAGACAGCTATTTATTTACAATGGAATTCAAGAATTTGTCTGAAGCTTTGGGATAATCCGTAATTGGTCCAAAAAAGAAAATCCATTGATCTGCATACCTGGCTTAGCATACATCACGCATCTGCTCCATTACCTGTTCGGCCCACCTACTAATTCGAGTTATATAACCCTTGAGCTACGACTTTTGATGTTCATTTGCAGGAATGGTCATGTGCTACGCCACCATGCTCACGTTCGAACCACAGCCCGTCCAATTCCATGTCCAGCATCCATTTAACTATTACATTATTAATAAGGATTCTACTATTTTGTTTGCGGGAAGAATCAACAACTTTTGAACATAGCACTCCATCAAAATACACCAATCACAACCGTTGAACTGAATTTCAATGTAATCCCAATTCGCAGGTTTGGTCATGAGCCTTACTTCGCTGCCCATGCCGAAGCCGGATCCGATACGTTTCCATGTCGACCATCCATTTACATTTTACATCCTTAACAAGGACTCAACCGCTCTCTTCGCTGGCAGCATAAAAAAACTCTAAATAAGCAAACATACTAACACCAATCCACATTTAACATGCAGCTGGGTCAGTCCTATATTGCTGGCTTGTCGAGCATATTCAGCTTTTACCTTGTCTGTAAGGATATACAAAACATTAGTCTGTGCGCAATCGATGATCTTATATATACACTTAATATTTTTGTACTAACGAAGCATGTGGCCTCAATAAAGTCTAAAAGTCTGGATCGTTTTCATGGTTCCTCCTCAGTATGGCGGGTGATGGGCGTGGCTGCCTTCAATCGCAAACGCTTCATTGCCAACCATCCCTTTGCTTTCTACGTGAAGAACCATTACGATCTGCCGATATTCACTGGTCGCTACTTGGGTTAAGCAATAGGAAGCTGAAAGATGAGAAAAATTGAAGTTCAATAAAATAAAATAAACGGCAGCCACTTAATAGCTGTGATTTTGTGAAGTCGAAGTAATTTATAGAAATATCTTTGGAGAACACAGCCAAGCCTGACGGTGTAGCACGCTATCGCTAAATTGGTAAGACAAAGCGAGCAAAGATTCGGAATAGTTGATCTTTAAGTGTTAGACCAAACACACGCAACATGCTCCGCTGGTTGGAAATAGGTGTTCTTTCAGCCATATTGTCTCTGGGACAAGGACACTTTTTATCTGGATCGTTTAATTGTAAGTACTGTGAACTTAATCCTATATCTAGCTATATCAGGGAAGTTGCGTGCGCAGTAACTCTCTACAGACACATGCCTGTCCTGTACCAACTTGATGACTACGATCTATGTCTGGATAATAAAGCTGGCACTTACTGTTTGGTGTACGTCGAGATTTTACCCAATGCTAGCTCTGCTCTGTGGCACCAAATCGACCAAGTTTCACAGGACTCAAAGCACCGCTTTCGTCATGATCGCGTCTTTAGGGGCGTGTGTCTGGAGAACTGCAAGCCAAGTATCAATAACATATCCGAATTCGAGAAAGAAGAAATCCTGGATAAGGAACTTATATCCTACTACGACAAGGTACACCGTCGGGATGAAACGAATTCAGATAGGGATCTCTTTTATAAAGATCTTGTGAAAGGCTGTCTAAACCATAAGTTCAGTGAGAAGTTTTCACTCAGGACTCGCAGCCTTATCGAGTATTGTGTCTCTGCCTCGGATAAGGACTTGAAGCTGGGTGAGTAGGGCTAAGATTATTGATGACAAGCTATAGTTGCATCTTCTAGAAACTTTGCACAATACAGTACTGGTATTTTCTGATTTTGTTATGTGAAGCACTGCGTAAAGTTTATTCCCTCAGATTTGCTTGACTTGACGTTTTATGGTATTCTGGTAGTTATATTGTTTATAACTTTGTGTTCGTCTTTCCTCGACTATCGACTGAGAAAGATGAGCTCGCAAAAATCAGAAGGTTTTTATCGAGAGCCACTAAAGGATCGAAGTAAGTGGATATGAGTTACAGGACTAGACATCCCTTAAGTTGATTTCGGTTTGCCTCCAGGACAGCGACTCCTTACATCCTTCTCAGTGGTACGAAATTATCATCGATTGGTTGAGCCCTATTACTCAGATTTCTCGCGTGATGTGAGCTTTTTCGACGGGTTTCGGGTGATTGGCGTATTTGCAGTGATCTTAGGCCATACGCTCATGGTCTTTATGACTGTTCCAATAGAAAATCCGGAGTTCTACGAACAGTTCCTTTTCCGGTTCGAGACATCAATATTCCAGAACGGTAGCCTGGTCATCCAGATATTTTTTGTTATGAGCGGCTTCCTTCTATACGTAAACTTCACAAAACGCCAACAGATTCAACCCAAGACTGGCACGCTTGAGTGCATTGCTGTGTACTTTCGTGTATTTTCCTACAGATACTTTAGACTCCTGCCATCGCTACTCGCTCTCATCCTGTTCAATGGAACACTGTTGGTGCGTCTTCAAAACGGCCCCTTTTGGCGACATCTTACGGAGGCCGAGCGGGTCTTCTGTCGCTCCAACTGGTGGAAGAACGTGTTTTTCGTGACCAACCACATGCTGGAAGACAGTGTACGTTACTTAAACAATTCTTTTGTATTTCAGAGAGGATAACTTGAGTTTAATCCCGTTAGTAATTACCTTACCCATCCAATTTTCATTGTAGTGCTCCCATCAGACCTGGTACCTAGGTGCAGACATGCAGCTATTCGAGCTCTTCCTAATAGTAATTATTATAACCAAGAAGTGAGTCCCCTGCCCTTCTTGGAGTATTACAAAAATACCTCTGTGCTTTTAGGCATCCCAAGCTGACAAGGGCAATCTACACAACACTTTTAGCACTTGCCATTGCAGTACCTGCTATACTGACCTACGTTTTCGAGCTGGATGGTATCTACCATATTCGTCCGGAGTAGGTTTTTATAAATTATGATCTATTTCCCAGTCTATGATTAGTGAATGCCCCTAGAACATATCGCTACTTGTACTTCCGACACTCCGACACATTTTACCAAATGTATCCGCCCTTTTACACAAATTTGGGAGGCTACCTGTTTGGTTTTCTGTGCGGTCATTTTTACCTTAGGCAGCGTTCTGGAAAAGTTCAACTCCTGGGTCACCTTAAGTACGATCTGGCCATGTGGCTGATCTGCCGGCGCTAGATGCCACGGCCCTGGAACTGCCCTACAAGGACTCAGACCTCTCTATGCTGATCGTTCTGCCCAAAACCAAGACGGGTCTGCCCGCCCTGGAGGAGAAGTTGCGCCTCACGACCCTCTCGCAGATCACGCAGGCGTTGTACGAAACAAAGGTGGCGCTCAAATTGCCCAGGTTCAAGGCAGAGTTCCAAGTGGAGTTGTCTGAGGTTTTCCAGAAGGTGAGCTTTACTTTTGACACATAAACAAAGAAATGGATTTGATGTTACTTTAAACCTCCTCCAGCTGGGCATGTCAAGGATGTTCTCCGATCAGGCTGAATTCGGAAAAATGCTACAAAGTCCGGAGCCATTGAAAGTGTCAGCCATCATACACAAGGCCTTCATAGAAGTCAACGAGGAGGGAACGGAGGCTGCTGCCGCCACGGGTAAGTGGTCAAAGTCATTCGTATTTTTTGGCATCCATCATCCTGAGCATGTCCCATTTGTTCATCCGTGTCTGTCTTGTCTTCTTCCCATCCTGCAGGCATGGCGGTGCGTAGGAAGCGCGCTATTATGTCGCTTGAGGAACCAATTGAGTTCCTTGCCGACCATCCTTTCACCTATGTCCTTGTGCATCAGAAGGATCTGCCATTGTTTTGGGGCTCAGTTGTGCGGCTCGAGGAAAATACCTCCGCCTCCAGCGAGCATGATGAGCTGTAATTGGTACCTGATTCTTTGGCAAAACAATAAAGACAGCTATTTATTTACAATGGAATTCAAGAATTTGTCTGAAGCTTTGGGATAATCCGTAATTGGTCCAAAAAAGAAAATCCATTGATCTGCATACCTGGCTTAGCATACATCACGCATCTGCTCCATTACCTGTTCGGCCCACCTACTAATTCGAGTTATATAACCCTTGAGCTACGACTTTTGATGTTCATTTGCAGGAATGGTCATGTGCTACGCCACCATGCTCACGTTCGAACCACAGCCCGTCCAATTCCATGTCCAGCATCCATTTAACTATTACATTATTAATAAGGATTCTACTATTTTGTTTGCGGGAAGAATCAACAACTTTTGAACATAGCACTCCATCAAAATACACCAATCACAACCGTTGAACTGAATTTCAATGTAATCCCAATTCGCAGGTTTGGTCATGAGCCTTACTTCGCTGCCCATGCCGAAGCCGGATCCGATACGTTTCCATGTCGACCATCCATTTACATTTTACATCCTTAACAAGGACTCAACCGCTCTCTTCGCTGGCAGCATAAAAAAACTCTAAATAAGCAAACATACTAACACCAATCCACATTTAACATGCAGCTGGGTCAGTCCTATATTGCTGGCTTGTCGAGCATATTCAGCTTTTACCTTGTCTGTAAGGATATACAAAACATTAGTCTGTGCGCAATCGATGATCTTATATATACACTTAATATTTTTGTACTAACGAAGCATGTGGCCTCAATAAAGTCTAAAAGTCTGGATCGTTTTCATGGTTCCTCCTCAGTATGGCGGGTGATGGGCGTGGCTGCCTTCAATCGCAAACGCTTCATTGCCAACCATCCCTTTGCTTTCTACGTGAAGAACCATTACGATCTGCCGATATTCACTGGTCGCTACTTGGGTTAAGCAATAGGAAGCTGAAAGATGAGAAAAATTGAAGTTCAATAAAATAAAATAAACGGCAGCCACTTAATAGCTGTGATTTTGTGAAGTCGAAGTAATTTATAGAAATATCTTTGGAGAACACAGCCAAGCCTGACGGTGTAGCACGCTATCGCTAAATTGGTAAGACAAAGCGAGCAAAGATTCGGAATAGTTGATCTTTAAGTGTTAGACCAAACACACGCAACATGCTCCGCTGGTTGGAAATAGGTGTTCTTTCAGCCATATTGTCTCTGGGACAAGGACACTTTTTATCTGGATCGTTTAATTGTAAGTACTGTGAACTTAATCCTATATCTAGCTATATCAGGGAAGTTGCGTGCGCAGTAACTCTCTACAGACACATGCCTGTCCTGTACCAACTTGATGACTACGATCTATGTCTGGATAATAAAGCTGGCACTTACTGTTTGGTGTACGTCGAGATTTTACCCAATGCTAGCTCTGCTCTGTGGCACCAAATCGACCAAGTTTCACAGGACTCAAAGCACCGCTTTCGTCATGATCGCGTCTTTAGGGGCGTGTGTCTGGAGAACTGCAAGCCAAGTATCAATAACATATCCGAATTCGAGAAAGAAGAAATCCTGGATAAGGAACTTATATCCTACTACGACAAGGTACACCGTCGGGATGAAACGAATTCAGATAGGGATCTCTTTTATAAAGATCTTGTGAAAGGCTGTCTAAACCATAAGTTCAGTGAGAAGTTTTCACTCAGGACTCGCAGCCTTATCGAGTATTGTGTCTCTGCCTCGGATAAGGACTTGAAGCTGGGTGAGTAGGGCTAAGATTATTGATGACAAGCTATAGTTGCATCTTCTAGAAACTTTGCACAATACAGTACTGGTATTTTCTGATTTTGTTATGTGAAGCACTGCGTAAAGTTTATTCCCTCAGATTTGCTTGACTTGACGTTTTATGGTATTCTGGTAGTTATATTGTTTATAACTTTGTGTTCGTCTTTCCTCGACTATCGACTGAGAAAGATGAGCTCGCAAAAATCAGAAGGTTTTTATCGAGAGCCACTAAAGGATCGAAGTAAGTGGATATGAGTTACAGGACTAGACATCCCTTAAGTTGATTTCGGTTTGCCTCCAGGACAGCGACTCCTTACATCCTTCTCAGTGGTACGAAATTATCATCGATTGGTTGAGCCCTATTACTCAGATTTCTCGCGTGATGTGAGCTTTTTCGACGGGTTTCGGGTGATTGGCGTATTTGCAGTGATCTTAGGCCATACGCTCATGGTCTTTATGACTGTTCCAATAGAAAATCCGGAGTTCTACGAACAGTTCCTTTTCCGGTTCGAGACATCAATATTCCAGAACGGTAGCCTGGTCATCCAGATATTTTTTGTTATGAGCGGCTTCCTTCTATACGTAAACTTCACAAAACGCCAACAGATTCAACCCAAGACTGGCACGCTTGAGTGCATTGCTGTGTACTTTCGTGTATTTTCCTACAGATACTTTAGACTCCTGCCATCGCTACTCGCTCTCATCCTGTTCAATGGAACACTGTTGGTGCGTCTTCAAAACGGCCCCTTTTGGCGACATCTTACGGAGGCCGAGCGGGTCTTCTGTCGCTCCAACTGGTGGAAGAACGTGTTTTTCGTGACCAACCACATGCTGGAAGACAGTGTACGTTACTTAAACAATTCTTTTGTATTTCAGAGAGGATAACTTGAGTTTAATCCCGTTAGTAATTACCTTACCCATCCAATTTTCATTGTAGTGCTCCCATCAGACCTGGTACCTAGGTGCAGACATGCAGCTATTCGAGCTCTTCCTAATAGTAATTATTATAACCAAGAAGTGAGTCCCCTGCCCTTCTTGGAGTATTACAAAAATACCTCTGTGCTTTTAGGCATCCCAAGCTGACAAGGGCAATCTACACAACACTTTTAGCACTTGCCATTGCAGTACCTGCTATACTGACCTACGTTTTCGAGCTGGATGGTATCTACCATATTCGTCCGGAGTAGGTTTTTATAAATTATGATCTATTTCCCAGTCTATGATTAGTGAATGCCCCTAGAACATATCGCTACTTGTACTTCCGACACTCCGACACATTTTACCAAATGTATCCGCCCTTTTACACAAATTTGGGAGGCTACCTGTTTGGTTTTCTGTGCGGTCATTTTTACCTTAGGCAGCGTTCTGGAAAAGTTCAACTCCTGGGTCACCTTAAGTACGATCTGGCCATGTGGCTGCTTGTGCTGGCCACGTTGGGAGTCCTTTTCTCCGGCTACATCTTCATTCGACAGGACTTTGCGAAGCCATCGCTATGGCTAGCCTTGTACGCGGGCATCCACAAGATATTGTGGGTGCTAATATGCGCAGGATTCGTGGTCCTCATGTGCTGCAAGATTGGAGGTGGGTTAATAAACAGATTTTAATGATAGTCACTGAGTCACTCACAATTTTACGGCAGGCGTTGCCTACGATTTCTGCACATTGCCGGCGTTTCGGCCTTTGGCAAGAATCTCATTTCAGTCGTTTCTCTGGCACATTGTCGTCCTGAGAACAGTGGCGGGATATTTTAGACAACCGGTCTACATCTCCAGCTTCTACCTGGTAATATTGTTAACTTATTTACGTACATTTATGTACGCTTTTGGTCCAATTGCTTTTATCTCCATTTCAGCTATGCAATGTGTTGAGTGTGTTCATACTCACTCAAGTCGTGGCTGCGCTGGTGGCAGTGTTGCTAGAATATCCTTTTGTAGAGGTACTGCGATACTTTATAAAGCCAGAGAAAGGTATACACATTCCGCACTTGACGAAATTCCAGCTAAATTGAAACAATTTCAGGTCCGGAAGAAGTTGGTCCAGAAATTCAAATGAGACCCGCGCAGTCAGCTGTTTAGGGCTACCATATTCCGCACCAGGGATGCACGCGGTCACCGACAGACAATGTTGCTATGTTTTAGCGATTTTAGTTTTTTAGTTAGATCCGACAGCTGTGCTGGTACATAAAGAAAAAATATTTTACTGTAAGATGGATGAATGGATTTAGATAAGCAGCGCATAGAAATTAAATACTAATAGATATTGAACAAGCAATTATATTAACTTAAGTGGTCAAATGATTTCCTTAAAATTAAAATTGTCCAATTGGGTGCCTTCAGCCCGAAACAAATACTAGCTGTATCTAGCTAGTTCCATGGCAGTTTCGGACCAGGTGGCAACGCCAGGCGAATGAACGCAGCGCCCGGTGAACGTGAACGCGAACTGCGCTGATATCAACAACTCGCCTCGAACAACAGTGTCGAACTTGCTCTTAGATGCTCAGCGCGCTCTCGTCGGCATTTTGTACTCGTCCCGTCTTTCTGCTGACTGAAAAGTCTGAAAAGAAGTGCCTTAAGTTCCCAGCCGGAGTCGTGTGCAAAATCTCTAGTTGAATCCCGCTGAATGCCCTGGCCCCAGTGAGTGGAGTGACAGATAAAGTGAGTGGTGGTATTTTGGTTTCTTGCGGCCGCTTCTGTGCGGCACATTAAATGTCAAGCAAAAGCAAAGCGGTTGCAATGAATCACAGCGGTATTTTTGCGGAATAGGAGTATTTCGGCTCGGTGTCAGCTGAAGCTGCGCATTTTCCAGTTGACGTTGCGAGTGGTCGATGCAAATGCGGCGCTTAAGTAATGAACGCGCGTATTACAAAATCATTAAAAATCACAGTAAAAAATAAGTGCGACAGCCGCCTTGCGACCATACGTGTGTGTGCGTGTGAGTCTGTGTGCGCCGAGTGTGGCGTGCGTGCGCTGGTGTGCGTGCTTTCTTGTGCGAGCGGAGCGGCGAACGCAGTGCATGTGAAGAGTACCGCTATAAAAGTTTCGCCATCTGCTCTCCCGCTCGCTCACCGTGTTATATGAGTCCAACACCCAAAAAAGGGAATAAAGAGAGCGAAGCAGCAGCGTCTTTGGCAGCGCCAGTGCCGAAAAACGTTGCAAAAACGAGCGAAAGAAATCAAACAACTCGCAGTCGAATTTGTTGTTTCGCACTTGATTGTATTAATTGTTTTTTTCTGGTATTTGTTTTTTCTTCCTTGCGTTTCGCTGTAATTTGTGTGGCTTTTCCTTTCCGGCTCTCACTTGTTTACGCTGCGTGAGAGCGGGGAAGAGTGGTCGAGTGCGGGAGAAAGGAAAAGAGGGAGAGAGTGTGCCAATTGTTGCTGGTGGAAGCAACAAGTTATAAGGAAGGGCGAAGGGGGTGTGCTTTCAAAGGGCGCCAAAATGAGGTGGCATTTGAAATTTCGGAATATTGGCTAGCCATAAACGTGGCTTCCAGTGGGCCCGAGCCCACAATTACGGTTCATTTCGTGCGTGCGAGCGAGAGCAAGTGTGAAAAACAAGCGACCTCCAGAGGTGTCTTCGAAAGTGCGCGCGAGCGAGCGAGAGAGCGCACAGCATACGCCCCCACGCACAGCTATTTCGGTTGCTCCCCAAATGGGTTAAGCAGCGAAACTTAGCCAACACCAATTAGTGACAAAAATATGAGAAATGCACTGGAATGAAGCACACACACACACACATTAGAGTCCGACCGCCGATCGCGTTCATGCGTCAGGCAATGTCGCGATTACTCGGCGACCAACAGCTGTTCGGCCACGATCGCATAATAGGCGCACGTATGAACGCCAGTTGTCTGGCAACGGACACGCCAATTGGCGGCAATAACTCCGAAAAGAACTAGGAAGCAAGTCATTTCGGGAAGCCACTGCTTGAATACCCTTTCGGATACTAGGAACATCTGAAGTTGGAATTTTACAGTCCACCCTCTAATATTAAATTAAAAAATGATCATTAAATATAGACTTGGAACCGTAAAATTTAGATCGCTAACAGTGCTCGAAGTAAAAACATGAGATTATGAAATATGAGATTTAAATGTTCTTTGCTCTAATATTGCTTTAGAAAACTCAAAACCTTAATTTAGAATTCAACCCTTTTCAACATTACCTTTTAATTTTTCTGGTCATTGCTGAATTCGAAAAAAAAATGTTTGAAACGTGAATCTGACATTGGAATGCTTATTTTGACACCTAGATTGTTAGGGAAAAGACACTACAATATTATATTATTATTATTATTATTAGAATAATATATTATTCTAGTGTCTTTGGTTAGGGTGATATATCTATCATTTCTAAGCAATATCTTGATAAATTAACTTTTACATGACTACACCTAGAATAAAATCAACCTTGATTTTAGGAAACCGTCATTGATTCAAAATGTCTCCAACTATTTAAGCACCAGTTTACATTAGTTACGTATCTTTCTTGAATTTACCAAAGTAAAGAAAATAATTTCTTGAATTTTGAAAGCTTTTCTAACACCAATGATTTAAGTTTTTCTAGACGTAAGAAAAGTTTTCTATGTTGAATTTCTCGTCTTTATGGCGTTTAAGAATAGAAGGTGATTTTCTGAAATACGGGGATAATTTTTTCTCAGTGTTTCACGTGTTAATCAGGTAGAAATCGGATTACCTGGAATACGCGTTTGAAGCTTTAGTTAGGCATCGAATGTGTAGTTCTTAAAAGGGAAAGGTACTTTTACTCACCCATTGAGTGCCAAACAAAATCCATGTACTTTGAATTTCTAGGGTGCACAGGCATCCACAATTGCCGCCCAGTCTGACTAAGCGCAAATGGAAAAAATAGCAACGGATGGCGGGCAGAGTGGGGGGAGCTGGGGAGAAAAAGAACGAGCGGCAATTAAGACAGCAACAAAAGCCAGCGCCACTTGCGACGGCGAGGGGAGGTGTTGGGTGTCGGGTGGGGCACTGCATATGCATGTGGTTAATTTTAGCAGCAGAGTTCCACTTTCACTCGCACAGCGACGACACCCACTGTGCTGCAAGCCAGTGAGTCTGCCGCGACACTTGCGCGCTTTTTGTCAAAAACTTTGGCTAATCGCCGTCAGGCTCGCACACTCTGCAATCAGTTTGATGAACCTTCAACACACAGACGTACGTTTGTGTATGGGCATGTATATGCGCTGCACAACCAATGACGTTGCGCCTGCATCAATGACATCATCATCATCGCCATCAACCTCACCATCCATTCGAGTCGAGTCGAGATGAGACGAACGGCGAAAGTTTCCAGTGCAGCCGACAGCCGATAAACAGCGGTCCCCTTATCAGGGGTGACTCATGCATGTGGCATTGATCATTGGCCAGCTGATTAGGTGCCGCTGCAGCTGTGCACAGGGAGAAAAGATACCACGAGTTAATCAAAACCAAGCCACGCAACGCTAACACATACATATGTATACAATGTATGACGCCGTATTGATAACACCTGACTAAGCTACAACTGGTCTGATATCTTCCTTCACATACCAAGACAAAGTTTTAAACTATCAGTGTATAGTATTCATTTAATGTTAAACCACCTACCTCGGTGTAATTGTGGTGACACGTTAAAGTAAGGAAAGCACTTGAGTTGAGGAAACTCATGTCCTGAAACTCAATATCCTATAACTACACATAACAATAACCATTTTGTTTATGCAAGACTGGTTTTGTGCCCTAAGCTTTGGGAAAAGTTTCGAACTATCAGTTGTAGCTACTTAAATAGTTAAATCCGAAAACCATGATGGCATGTGGTGCTGCACATTTAAAAGCCTCTTTTTCGAGTGTACTTGGGGAATAGAGATGTCATTATAACGGGGCCCTTGTCGCCACAATTGGAGCAGTGTCCCACTCCATCGTCGCTTTATTTTTACCCAGGCACTGTTTTATTTTCGCTCACGCCCCATTGCACTGCTGCTGCTGGAAACTACTCGTACTACGCCTAATTGACTGCACACCCAAGTCACTCGAGGAGTGTTTTGGGGGGGAGGGGTGTCGAGTGGGGGACCCACGGCGTTTTAGTCACGCCGCCGGGAACAAGAACAACACGACGACATTTGTTAGCAATTAGAAGTGGCCGGTGAACACAACGTGTCGACAAAGCGGCAAGATTTGCAATCAAGCATTAAGTCAATTCGCGGCTAGTCCCCGATCGCTGGACCATCGCATTCGCATCAATTCAGCGACGGTTGCATCTCGCGCGATTTCAACACAAATGGCTGGAGGGCCCCACAACAGCCCCATTGTCAAATGGTTAATGTGATTACAAGACAGTCGCTGCTGAAAGTTGGTTGACACCCGCTGGTTAAGTGGCATGCGGATTAGTTGGTTACTTTACAATTATGATTCAGCAACAGTCTGTTTCTAATTCTGGCAGCCTACTCCAAGACCTTTTTCAAACGGAATTCTATTAATTCTAATTATACTATAAAAACCATTATGTAATTGAAACCCATTTCACACACCTTTTATTTATAGAAGTTTATGCTGTGTCGTTGAAAACGTTGCAACGTTTCCAACCCTATGAAGAATATATTCCTGATCAGAATCGTAGTTTATAGGTAATTTCCGAGTGGAGTCAAGCGAATTTTTAGAAAAAAAGGAAAACACAATTTAAGAAACTAATAAAGATCGCACCTTTGACATCTGTTGTGAAGAAATATAGTATTACATTTAAACACAATAACTATGTATATTGCGGACTTCCATCCACTGTGCGATTTTAAGATCCGGTACTAACTTTAACCTTTGCCTTAATTTCCTTTCGAATATCTTTTGAAACAGCCTTACATGTGTGGCCCACTGTAATGAATGGAATGCAATCTGATGCTGGGTACTCAATCACATCACTCGCATAATGGGCGTCGAGAATGAGTTCTTATGAGATTTTCCTTTCTTCTGAGATTTTCTTGAACCCACTTCCGTTAATCGCTGACTTTTGCAGTCGCTTCGCCGCCGATTAAACCACCGGCAACGGTCAAGTTGACTTGACGCGCAGAAGAGGCCACTTTTTTTTGGTCCTTACGAGCGAAATTGCCAATGCAATTATGATCGAGCGGGATGGTGGGAGTGGGTGGGGGTGGCCCGGCTATGATAACTCAGGCATGGCAGGTGCCATCGATGCCAACGAAATAAATAAACACATCAAATGCGATTTACAACGCTGCTTTGAGCATCGTGCGCTGTGTTTGTATATGAAAATTTCATTTCGCCTAAGATGATTTAATTTTCTATTAATAAGTTTGACCTTCAGCCGCGAAACAAAAATTTTCCCGCCTGCAAACGAAGGTGTTTGGCATATAAACACATAAATAACAACGCATACACACGCCGCAGATATATGTATGTAGATAGATATATTCCGGGAACAGCGCTTTGGAGTATTTTCCAGTTGGTGGCGAACATTTCGGCGTCGTCTTGGACTACATAGGCGTAGCACTTAACATTATCTCTGTGGTGTTTAGCCAACTCCGAGCTGATATTTCCTTATCAGTGGAGAAGGCATGTCGATACCCACACCCAACCAAGAACAAAAGACCTCCGGGGCTCACCTTGTGGCCAAAAACAGACAGCGTAGAAAGTAATCAATTCTGGGGTCTGCTTTGGGGCCAGTTTAAAGGGGTCAATGACAAAGTTTAGTGCTTGCAATAAATATGAATTTCTTTGAGCAAAACAAAACGAAGCAACGAGGCAAAAGAGGCAAACAATTTTATGGCACTCTTCTGATTAAAAACGAAAGCTGTTCGGAGTCGAAGTTAGTCAGCCTGCGGGCCGGGCTCGGCCCAACCCAGAAATGAATTCAGCTTCAAACACGTAGCTATCTAGAAGTCTCCCGGAGTGTTAGGTATATGTTTGGGCTTAGGTTGGCCTGCGGGATCGGTTTGCTCAGCCATAACTCACGTGTTGGAAGGCTACTCATTGCTGGAGTGGCTATTTTGGCGTTATGATGTCATCTGAAAGAAAGGGGTATGGAAAACTGATAGTTCGACACGTTCCGGCTGGCGCTTCATTAACGAAAGTGGAGCCGATTGTGGCAGGTGCCAAGTGGCAGGTGAAAGCGTTCTAGGCGCCTCCCCCCGTTTCCGGCGCTTTCAGTCGCCAACATTAGTGATGTCATAAGCAATTTGATGCAACCTCTCGCGGACAAAGTCAGCGCGTCAATAGCGAGCTGCGAATGGAAAGCTCATTGATTTTCGCAACAAGCGAAATCAGCATATGCAAATTTATTGAACTAATCGAGGCTGCGAAGCGCGGTGAAAGAAAAACGTGTTAAGCTAACACATAAGTGAGCGAAGCTGAAAGCGAATAACATTGCGATTCGGTCGGTTTATGCGTCGCTCATAACTCGGATAAGGCCAAGATCACGATTTTCAGGTCTCATAGAACTGTGTAGGAAACACAACCTATCAAATGAGTTTTCAAATCTCTGCCAAAACGTAGGGATTTCATATCTCGTGTGTCAGGTGCGGAAAGAATACGGCTAAATGATTTCGCCCGATGACTTGTTATAAAGGGTGGAAAATACAAAACGGGTCTGTGCGCGAGAAATTCCCCTAAATTGCTAACTATCCTTCGTACGTCCCATTTCTTTTCAGAGCTAGACGTAGAGAAACTCAGGACTGACCACTGACCCAAGCCACTGCAGCATCAAGATGTCGTTTCGCGTAGTGCGCAGCTCCAAGTTCCGCCACGTCTACGGACAGGCTCTGAAACGGGAGCAGTGCTACGACAACATACGGGTATCCAAGTCCAGCTGGGACTCCACATTCTGCGCGGTGAATCCCAAGTTCCTGGCCATCATCGTGGAGTCGGCGGGCGGCGGAGCCTTCATCGTCCTGCCACACAACAAAGTGAGTGCCCCACCGGACCTATTATACGTCTACGTGCGTCTGCCCCAACGCGGCTAGCTTGGTGGGGTATTTTTAAACAAGACAATGGCCAACTATTTATAGCGCCCTTTTGGCATAAAGTTTGCGGCCATTTGCGGGCTTGTTGCCACGTCGCGAGTGACGTCGACGGATTTCGCATGACTCCACCCAATCTCACATGTGTTTATAAATAGTTATAGATTCTGCTACTACCGCGGCAGCGATCCTGCTAGCTGGCGCACTTTTGTAATTTGGCCACCATCCAACATGACAAACAAATCGTCTAATTTTAGAGAGAGGCGGAGGAGCAGCCAGTTAAATGAATACAAAAATGATATTCGGGCGAATCATTGCATCGAAATGCACACTCAGCTCGGCGACTTATTCCGCTAAAAACTAATTGTTTGTATCTTCCTCCAAATCTTTTGGCCATCCTGCCCCAGATTCAGCCTTTCGGACTTCTGTTTAGTTGTAGTTTTGCGCGCAGCTCCAGCAAATAGTGTGGGCGGCAGAAGCGCACATTCCCCTAATCTTCCGATGCTCCTCTTTGGATGAAAACATATTTGGAAGCACACCGATGGTCGTTCCATTTGAAACAAATTTGTATGCAAAACGCGCGGCAGCCGATCGTTTTTTTCACTCTGACTTGACGGCTAAACAGTTGCCGCTTTTTTAAGTGACGATTTCTATGTGGAGCGGCTTTCACACGCCCTATTTTACTTATTTTATGGGCACTGGATGATGAGTGAGATCCATCTAGTCGCCAAGGTTGGACGCATGTGGCAAGTGTAGGAAAGAACAAGCACAAGTTCTTGAAAAAACCAAAATAGATTTACACTCATGGAAGCCTTCGAGAAACTTTTTGGAATGATACATTTTATGCAATACATCTATCGAAAGATCAAATTTGTGTAGTTCAAGATAAGCGAGGAACAAAGAATATTACCTAATAATATCTAACCATGTAGAATTTGAAACATTTTACTATTACTATTTGTTATAATATCCTTCGAATAATGTAGATTTCGGTGGGAGATATTCGGCGTTCCAATTTTCTATAATTCTAGGGCCATATTCGGAAGCACTTGGCATGAAGTTTACAATTATAAATTGCCTGCTTGGCAGATTAGCGAACGTAGCAGAACCGCGTGCAGTCGGAGTCGGCTATAAATAATAATTCAGGAATTGGGCTAATGGGTCGCGAGGTTGCAGTTTTGCGATGGTTGCTGCTCATGACTTAGTCGCCATCAATTATAAAAGTTTACTGTGGCGTATCGAGCTAATTGAAATTTAATGGACTCTTTCAGGTTGGTCGCATTGCGGCTGACCACCCTTTGGTGGGCGGTCACAAGGGTCCTGTGCTGGACATCGCCTGGTGCCCCCACAACGACAACGTGATCGCCTCCGGCTCAGAGGACTGTGTGGTCAAAGTGTGGCAGATTCCCGATGGCGGGCTGTCCCGAACACTCACTGAACCCGTGGTCGACCTGGTTTTCCACCAGCGCCGCGTGGGTCTGGTGCTGTGGCATCCCTCTGCGCTCAACGTGCTGCTTACCGCCGGCTCCGATAACCAGGTGAGCTAATGCCAAGACTCTTTCAGAAGCCAATGCTTATACTCCCTGTATTGCGAAGGTCGTGATTTGGAACGTGGGCACTGGTGAAATCCTCGTGCACATCGACTCCCACCCGGACATCGTTTACAGCGCCTGCTTCAACTGGGATGGCTCTAAGTTGGTCACCACCTGCAAGGATAAAAAGATCCGCATCTACGATCCCCGCACGGCCGAGCTGGAGAGCGAAGCCATGTGTCACGAGGGCTCCAAGGCCACGCGGGCCATTTTCCTACGTCACGGTCTGATCTTCACCACAGGCTTCAACCGCAGCTCGGAGCGTCAGTACTCCCTGCGCGCACCGGATGCCCTTAACGAACCCATTGTCATGGTGGAGCTGGACACGTCCAACGGCGTAATGTTCCCGCTTTACGACGCAGACACGAACATGATCTACTTGTGTGGAAAAGGTGACTCGGTCATTCGGTATTTCGAGGTTAGTACAAGTAAATCTAATACATATGTATATTATCTAACCAATCTCTCATCGAACCAGGTAACGCCCGAACCTCCTTTCGTGCACTACATAAACACGTTTCAGACTACAGAGCCGCAGCGTGGTATTGGTCTGATGCCCAAGCGAGGCTGTGATGTGACCACCTGCGAGGTCGCCAAGTTCTATCGCATGAACAACAACGGTCTGTGTCAGGTCATCTCGATGACTGTGCCGCGCAAGTCGGATCTTTTCCAGGAGGATCTCTACCCCGATACGCTAGCGGAAGATGCTGCCATCACCGCGGAGCAGTGGATCGATGGCAAGGATGCGGATCCGATCACATTTTCGCTCAAAGTAAGTGGCCGAAATTCAGAAGCAACTCCGTCTTTTATTCCGTGTTGCGAATACAGCGCTCGCCGCCGATTGCGGCAACGGTTCGGCCACACTGCCAGCCATTCCGCCGGCGATAAGAGCGTACAAGATATAAAATATATATATCAGCATGTGGGCCAGCGGGGCTTGTCCACAGATGGCAATGCGGCTCGAAGTCGATGAGGCAGTCGCTGCCACTGTGGACGCCCCTTCTACAATGTATTCCAACGGCTTTTGCAGTTGCTTTTGTCTGCTAGCACAAGGACTCCAAGTGAGCTACTTGTGCGTTCTGTTTAAAGCTTACTCCCTGCATTTGCCGGTGGCTACCTACCAGCGTGTGATGCCTGCGCTTGCTTTACTTACGTTTTTTCTGCGTTATCTACGTTTGTGCCTTGTCCGCCCAGCCACATTCCACTCCAATACACTGACTACAGTCCTCATTCTCTGTTGTACAATGTCCCTTGAGACGAGGCATCTTAAGAATGTTTCAGTGACGACCGGAGAAATTAAGAATACTCACAATGATCTAAAACGGTTTAGTATTCTAAATGTTAGCTAACTTATTAAAGTCTCCTATTGAATACAGTAACACGCCGCACAGATGCACACTTGGCCCTAACACGCACGCGAATGCGCGTTGCGCTTGTCGTTGTGTTCATTGTTGCTTGTTGTGTTCTGAAACGAACAGATTTTCTTACCCGCCTAATCAGGATCGCGTTTCCATTGTACAGGGTGGCTACGTGTCCTCGTCGGTAAACAAATCGCTACCAGCGAAGAAGGCGGGCAACATCCTGAACAAGCCCAGAGGCGACAGCGCTAGCTCCGGTGCAACGAGCAGCAGCGCGGGCGGCGGCAACTTTGCGTCCGGAAACAACAATGAGGCTAGTGAAGGTGGACCGCCTGCAGCGGTTTTATCGGTGAGTACTTGTACTCCTGCATCGATTGTATGACTAACTTATTGGTTAACTTCAAAAGGAAAAGGACCTGCGCACCATACAGGACGAGATCCGCAAACTCAAGGCGATCATCGTCAAGCAAGAGAACCGCATCCGCGCTCTGGAGGCCAAGGAGGACGCCCGCAACAAGAATGGTAGCGATGCTGCGCCAGCTTCAGCGGGAGCAGCCACGTCCGACGGCAAAGCCAGTGAAAGTGCCAATGACCATGCGTCCACATCAGCCGGTACGTCAAAGGACGAGGACTAGGTCTAGCTATGAAACTAGGACTGAACTGATTAAAATGGGCGGAATGGATTGGAGGAGAGACAGAGAACTGCTTGTAGAAGCTCGTAGCTATCGCTTAATTTCTCTATTGCAACATAACGTTTATTTCGTACGCGCTGAGGGCGAATTGAAAAAAGAACTTATTGTCTATTACCATTATGGTTTCGATTATTTATTTTTTATAATTTAATATTAGGTCCTTAACGAGCGAAATCAATTGAGTGTGGCACAGATAGGGTTAGAGAATGCCGAGCTAAACCATCTAATCGAACATAAGCGAGCAGAGCTGGACGCTTAACGTATAAAACATAACATAAAACTACATCCTGCCAAAAATATATAAAAACCTAACGAACTACCTACATTTTGCGCCAAAATCAAGCAGAGCGAAGGGCAGGCACTCGGCCCATCGACCGGCTTGTTGTGACGCAAGAATGAAATTGTTGTAAATTTAACAAAGGCAAATCATAGACTAAACCTCAATCACTTAAGAGTTAACACCTACCAACCAAATTTGTACGAGCTCCTTTCTGTAACGTCTGTATATTTGTACGTCCCGGAAGATTTCATGACAATAGCTGATAGAATTGATACTGTTCATCCTAGCTGAGGCCCCCCTAATCAGTCACATTTCCCTGCAAATTGTCGTGTCAAACATAGCGAATTTAGTTAGAAAGTGATGGGGGTCATCGGACATAATTCGTTTTCGTAATCAAAATTTTCTTGTTCAAACTAATGATAAGCTGTATTTTGAAATAATAAGAGTAACAATAAATGCAACAAAATCAGAAAGAATATAAGAAACCAAACGAGACTATTTTTATAAAGATTTGTTTACTTTTCTTTTCGCTTATTTGATTTTACTTTCATTATTTTTGTTTGAGAACTGAGGGCGAGAGCAACGTCATTAAACACCTACCGATTTTGTAATTGACAACCATTGTAAAATGCAGACTATATACATATACATAAATACTCTATATACAAATAATTTACAATTTGATACGGAATAAAACAAAATACAATGCCAGAAGAACTTGCGTGCTGATAATGGAGGTCCTTCGAACCCAATTCTTTTCGTAATTTGTGCTCTTTCAGCAGCTCTATCAAATGTGTAGATGTTAGTCGACAATGGAATTTTCACCAGCTGCACTTTAAACTAATTGACAACTTTTAATTGCAGAAATAAGCTCATCCATGCGCTATTCATTGCCGAGCCTATTTGTTCGGTTCAATTGAATATGCAAATTCGTTTAATTTCTGCCTAAACAGCTTTAGTGCATACTGCCAATGTGTTGTGTGTAATTATTACCTCAACGAGTAAACCAAAAAAATGCAATTACAATTTACGTGTACAACGATTCTGACATTTTAATTAAACTTGGCCAAGTGTGCTTTTGTGGGTGGCGCGTGGCAATTATGATTAGTGCGTTGCCGACTAAGTTGTTGATTTAATTAAAATTATGTTTGTTATGCAATTTGGCTCACTGCAAGTTTCAGCGATTATCGGTAGCAGTTTGAAGCAGTGGACCTTCTTGGTGAGCCAACAGTACAGGCCATGTGGTTCCTCTAGAGCAACCAGACGTGGACTTGATAATGGTAGTGCAATAATAAATACTATCAATTATTGCGTACTTCTTTCTATAAGTTCGATCAAATTATAAATACATAGATGATGCATTTGCTCACTTTGAACTAAGATTTCGCTTTTCAGACTGTCAATAAATTTCAGCGGAAGCCGAGATGTACGAGTATTTCAGTTAGTAATTAATCGCAACAAACTTTCAGCACTGGCTTAAAGTGTGTACTTTATGTATATAACTAGAACTAATAGAACCGAAAATATGTAATTCATAGTCTGAATAGAACCCAGATAGGTGGGCAGTTAGAGGTACACGGTAAGGGTATTCAGGTTGTTTTATTGTTAGCGGTTTACTTGTTTAAAGACCAATGACATAGTTTCTTCCAATCCTTCTCCAACTTCTCATAAAAAACTGCTGTCCTAAGGAGAAGGGTTCTACCTTAAATTAAACTTGACAAAATGTTCTTCTATTCTTTGGCTGTGGCTTTTGCACGATGCGATTGGAAATGTGATTTGGCCGCCAAGTGGATGAATTAAAATGGCCACAAAAGAAGTCATTGGTCAAGTGATGAATTCTTTCTTGAAATTACTTGGTAACTTGTTTAAAATTTGGCTTTCTCACCAATTTTAAAATAGCCTTTAAAGAACCAGCTGGACATCACCTACTTTCTAAATTCCATCGCTTACTATTTTGAATTTCAAAGTGAATTGTCCACTATATGCAATTACTGCAGCATTAGTTGTTAGTACTGTGATTACCCACTAAATTGGCTAACTTTATGAAAAAATTATCTTGATTGTGCATTCTTCAATAATCCAGGCAGATTGGGCCAAATCCGCTGTCAAATCAAGTTATTATCATGACTTTGGATGGGCCAGTAGATCATGATGCGCCGCGGCAGTAAAGGCCAAGCCTAGATTATGTCTACTTCCGCATCCAGGTGAGTTTACGGTCTTCTATTAACATTAACGCTCTGCGATTGTCGAAACCGATGGTAGGCATTTGTTAATTAAAAGCAAGCAGCGAATGTGCCGAGTGCCAGGAGCAGCAGACGTGGGAACACGTGCTAAATAAATACTCGTTGCTAAAGTTGCTAAGTACCAGCAAAGGTATCGCCCCTCCAGGACCTCAAAGGACCCCCGCCCAACCCCCTTGACGGCGGCTCTGTCGTAAATTCACGCGGCCCGTGGCTTTGTTTGTGTTTGCTTGCGTGCTCGTCGTCCTGTTAATGCATAAAGAAATATAAGCGCGCACAAAAGGAGCCGTCAAAACATTACTTTCTCGTGTTTGGGTATTTGTTTATTTTCGCATGAAAATAAATGCGTTTAATGGCGGAAGTTTATGCCTCGTAAAGAGAAGTTAATTAGCTTTCTGGAGTATGAAATTTGTTCCGCACTCTGCCCCTGATCAACAAACCACATCCCATACCGCCGCCGTACGTTCTCAATAGCAAATTGAAAAATATATGCCCACAGAAAGTTGGCCAACTTTCTCCCCCCTTAACTGCTATTGCCATACGAGTGCAGTGGGAAAAATATTGAAACTAAGTGTTTGGTTATTGGTAAAGCAAAGTAACGTATCGTTCCTCATAGTAGACTTTGGCGACTCTGCGGTCACTAAGTTTACTACAGTCCTTAGTGAATGTGACAAAATGGATATGTCCATGAATGATATGCATGGGTTCTATCATGCCAGATTTCTTTATTCTCAAACTACCATAATATTCACATAACTTCAGGTCCGTTGTCGGCATGTTTTTGTGGCAGTGCATCTGCTGCTCCCTTTGCTGCTGCGGGGCAGTTGATGTGTTAACTTCATGGCGGGTCGTCCCTTCAGGTGAGTCTTAAAGTCAAACTGGCGACGTGTTTGCATCTGTGCCGCACAGGCAAATATTTACGTCATCTTGGCTGGATGTATGGGCCATAGTTTCCGGCGCAGACAAAAAGTTGTGTTGAGGGACAGCCGACATAGGAGGACATAGGACGAAAGTTTCGCAAAGGGCCACGCAACCCAGGAACATGAAAATAGTTTTTCTTCAGCCACATTTATGAAATGTGCACCGCAGGGTTAGTTTGCACGAGTGTCTCTGTGTGTGGAATAACTTTCACTTTGCCGAGCGGGCAGGGGGGTGGGGAAATGGAAATGGGAAAGAGCTGGGACTAAGCGGCTTAAAACTTGCACTAGGATGCCCAAAAGTGTCGGGCCAGCAACTCTCGCAGGACAGGAGACAACTGCCAACTGCCATTTTTGGCAAATATTTGCACAGATAATGAAAGTGCGCCCCATCCTGGAACATCCTGGATCGACTGAGAGCGTGTGTGTGTGTGATAGTTGGCAGTTGGACAATGTGTTGAATTCAGTTTGCCGCCTCTTTAGGGTTTCGATTTTGTTGACAATTCACTTTGCAGCGGTAATTGACCCTAATGCTGTTGCTGCTGATTCCGCTCGGTTTTCGCCTTTTAATCGATATCACTTTTGGCAGCTAAATTCAATTTGGCAAAGGAATCGCACACACACTCAACGGGATGGATATTGCACGTGCCTAAATACATTGCAAAAATGTCAAAAAGCACGTTTCAGTGTTTTGTGATTTCGCCTTTGCATGTCATGTGCCCCAAAACAAAACTTTGAACTCCGGAGCGGCTCCTACCCTCCAGTTGCCAACTACGTGACTACCGTGCAGCACTTGCTCTACCAATAAATGTCGGGCTGAGATGTGTGCGCCATTGCTGTAAGGACGCGTGCCAGCCAGAGTCAAAACAATCCCATCTAATTCAATTACAATTATTCAAACATCGATTTCGGCTACAGAGGCTGGGCGACGCAAGCCCACAAAAATATTTAAATGTGGATCGATTTGCCGGCGATGAGGAGGAGCGTGCCCAACCCAATCCCCATTTCCAGCTTTGTTTCAATGCAATCGTCTGTGGCTAATCGTCTGATATTTGCCCCATGTCTGTGTGGACCGTCTGGCCTCCCGGCGCTCAAACATTCGCATTCGGATTTGGATTGGGATTCCCATTCAGATTCGCATTCACATTCACATTCGCATTCACATTGCCATGCACATTGTCAGACGGGGCCATAAATTAGGCAGTTGCTAAGTGCTTCGATGTTTGGCTGTGGTTTTGGCTCCCTCTAAGGATCAGGATTGGTTCCGGCTCCGCCGCCAGGACAATGCTGGCCAAGATTTATACCTTCGCACTTTCTTTTCCCATTTCTGTGCCGGGGAGTTTTGCCGTGAAGTGGCAGAGGAAATATTTCTGAATGTGCAATGCGTTTAAGTGGATGAAAATTGTATTCATTGCAAAAGGGATCGATGGCCGGCCGACAGCTAAATAATGGAATTTTCATTGGATTTTTGGTCAGCATTTAATATTTAACATTGCATACCAGCTGCCTGCTGCTGACTAGCTAAATATTTTAATTTCACATGAGTGGGATATCAAACAGTTTCAGCACATATATTTCCCTTTTGCGCAGCACTTTTTATCTGCAGCTGCAATTTTCCAGAAATTAGCAAAGGCAAAATGTGAAACGAAGGGCAGAATGTGGGGGCGTCTGGGATGTCCGTCGGTTGCATGGGCAAAAAACCCAATTATCACATATTCAAGTCAAGTGCTCGTCCATCGCTTCGTCTCATCTGATGACCGAACCAGCTTCGCCCAGATTGTGATTCCGACTTTGGTTTGCATTTCACCTGAAAACTAGTTTACATGGTCTTAAGGCTACACCAGGAAAAATAAAACGATAATTTTCCCAAGAGCTCGGAACTGATCGATTTGGGGGTCGACATTCATGCTAATTATCATTTTCAAATTTAACATGCTCAAAAGATACACCGATAGATTATCGATTTCCATAAATTACCCAAAAGGAAAAGTTTTATCGGATTTATCGTTGCACCAGTAGATGAATTGACTTATTTATCTGTTTTTTTTTTTTTTTCACCGTGAAAGGTAAAAGGACTGCTTTGGTTTCGAATTAAGACCGGTCAAACGTTAATTGAAATGGGACGAGCTGCAGGGATGTGGCTCTATTATATTGGTCCTCCAGCCGGATTATGGTTATGGATTGGCAGGCATATAGGCCGGCGGGCAGCAATCAGCAAGCCAGCTGGACGGAGGACTCGAATTTCCCGAAATTACCACTAGCTCGGCTTTTGAAGGACCTTTCGCTTGCCTTTTTCTATGTGAATGGCTCTGCCAGGGTCTGCACGTGCACACTCTTTTAATTACACTGCACATTTGCACTTCGACTGCAGGTGCAGATGTAGCCGAGACACGTTGACACTGATGGCTTGGCGATGGTTTTGGGTGGGGGGAGGTATCTGGGGCAGGGCACCTTTGCCGTTGCTCATTCACGCCACGTTGCACAAACACAAAACGCCGACGCTGGCATCCTTGCCGCAACCTTGGAGCTGTCGTTACATATTTCGATGGGAATGCGCTGCCATCAAGTGTCTGGCCACAGATTAAAGCTTAGGAGCGGCTCGAAAAGTATCTGCAACTGTTGTCCAATTTAAATTCAAAACAATTTGTATTGCCTCGACCACCTGCCGCCAGCTGGGAGCTCCATTTGCGTATTCTTTCCACCTCCACCTCCAGTTCCTGTTCCTGCTCCAGCTGCTGCTCCTGCTCCTGTGTTGCTTGGGTCCTCTTCCGTTTACGTGGGGCCTGACCTCACTCCTGTCCTGGTCGTCATCGCATTTTTCTTAATTTTTTAGCGTTTTATTCTGATGCGAAGTCGTTTATTTTCATTGCCCCGCCCCGCCAAGCGCCGAGCAGCATTTTAAGTGAATTTGTTCGGACGCCGGGAAAATTTAGTTGCACGGAATTTAAGCGAGCTGAAAGTGGCCGATTGGATTGGCCTCCAAAGAGTTGGCTGGGTTAGATCAAGCGAGCTGGGCAAACACTAACGAATGGCGTTAAATCAACGCTCAAACACCTATTCGAGCTCCTTTGGGTAGTTGGGCCAGATTCCAGCTTGCTAAATCCGGCTGCCAGACTCCAGATAGAGTCAACAACGACTCTCCAGCCGTTCAGCTGGAGTGTTTGAGGGTAAACAGCCAGGTAAGTGAGCTTAAATTTCACATCACGCATACGGCATGTTGGCCAAGGCGGCGGCGGGTAACTTTCGGATTTGGTGGCTGTGGCAATCGAATTAATTATCGAGATAGCATGCGAAACAAGACCGGAGCATGGTTAACCAAAAGCGAAATGAATTCACCGTGGAAACACGACTCTCTTTGCCTCCACTGCCGAGTTTGCGGCCAATAGAACATCGAATTACAACCCGTATCCTTTGGCTGCAGTTTAAATTTCTATTTGGGCTGGGATACAACATATGGCTTGATTACAATGCGTTGCGATTTCGCTCGACGATATGCTCGATATGCGTCGGCAATAACTTTCTCGAGTTAAGTCGATGGGGGAGGGGGGAACGTCTTCACTGGCATCGCAGGGATGTCAGCTCATGGATTCCTGCCCGCAGAAGCGATGTGCATTAGTAAATTGAATGCGGAGCCGAGTACATGGCTTTGTGTGTGAAGCAGCCTGAGTGCAAGACACTAACATAAATAAGCGCAGAACGCTAACACAGAGGCAATCCATGGCCAGACCTCTTCATCCATTCAATCCGAAGATATGACTTTTGAACCCTAGCATACTGCCAGAATTCGAGGTCCTGGAGTGGGTGGGGTTCCCTTTGAGGGCCTTAATGATGTGCTCATTGACCGGCGGAGGCTGAAGAAAAAGCTTGAATTGATTTCGAGAGCTGTTCCGCAATGAGCTCAAGGTGGAAGGACCTGCGAGTGCATTAATTAAAAGCAGCCTGTCAGCTTGAGGGATTCGCATGACGGGGCTCCTTGCTCCGTGCGATGGAGATTTTCTCGCATATCTAGTGAGGTGTGCATAATGCCCCACAGTAGACCCAAAACTGTCAAACTTAACACTTTGCATTTAAAAAATGGATGGTAATAAAATAAAACAAAAATGGGCAAGGGATGGGCTGGGCTGGGCTGTGAGTTAGCGACTGCCGAACCAAAATTAATCAAGCGTGAAAAAGTGTTTGCAAAGAATTTTTCGCCGCCATTTATAATTTTTCCTCGCCTCCTTCTTTATTTTTTTCGCTTTTCCCCGAGCTATAAGCCATTTCCATTGGCATTTTCCGAGCTGTAAATGCTGTTGCCCGCTTGTTACTTACAATTAGGCGCACGAGTCAGCAGAAAAAGCGCGCAGAGGAAAGTAAAAAGGCAGAACAGACACTAAGCAAGAAAAGCAAATTGGAAAATTACAAGACTGGCGAAATGCATGGGGTCAGCGCTTATGGAAATTGAAAAAAACTGAGAAATGAAAGGATTTTAATGCACATTAGGGAAAAGTTTTTAATTTTAGAAAGGGTCTGCAACAAGTAAGCTGCCAACTCCACCCATCCGGCAAAGGTTTCAAAAAGGCCTGAGGCACACGATTTCGCCATTTAATTAATCATTTCCTAGTTAAGGTTTAGATTTGAGCTTTAAATATCCTTTGTTAACCAGTGAATACAAAATAGATATATTTTGATTATTTTGCAATAAAAGCTACATTCATAGGTGGTAGAAAGTTCATATCATGGAAGAACCAAGTCATGTCATGTAACTAAACTTTTACCAAACATTACAGACAGATACAAATGTTTAAAATAAAGAAGGAGGAGAATAACAGTAAGCTTAAGGAACTAAATCTCTAAGTCATAAAATCGTCGACTTAGTCAGTTTTTTACAAATTTCTTACTTACTTCCCCAAATCGAGGAAGTTTGGTCCATTTGAAATGCCGTGCTATTCCCTGCCGATAGCCTTTTATGTCCAATTATCAGCGACAGCGAGCCCAAAATGAGTAAATGGAATTGTCAGGCCCGGAAAAGGGCTCCTTCCGCTAAAGGCTGCTCGGCCGGGGTTTTGTTTTTGGCAAAACAATAAACTGAAATTATGGCCAATGACAGCTGACATTTAAGCCAAACACATAGGCGCACAATGGCATCGAATCGGAACGGGCTCGAAGGCATTCGAATGGAAAACTCGATCCCTTGTACAACTGTAAATGGCACACAAGGGTTGCCAAAGTGGGAGTGGGTGGGTATGTTCTGAGGTGGGCGGCTGGAGGTGGTTGAGGCGAAGGCTCCAATCAAGTTTCAATGAAGTTCTTTAAGAGTAAACCATAATTTGCAATGCCATTTTCAAGCAATTTGTGATGGAAGCCAAAGCTAATGCAGCATGACCGCAAGGAACTTCTGAAAAGCCAAACGAGACGGGAAACTAATAATAAAAATGTTAAAATAAATCTTGCGTGCGATCCGAGGGCAGAGACTTTCACCGACTGTGTCTTTCGTCCTGCCCCCCGCCCCTCGTCCTTTCCTGCAAAGGAGCGTAGATTTATGCATCCATTGTGCTGGGGATATGAACAACCCTCTTATATTTTATGCGCATAATGGCCAACTACGGCAGCACTCACACCAACTAGCCCACAGACCGACTGATGGGCGGAGGTGGGATTGAGATTGGCAGTGCGCCTGGGGGCGTGGTCCAGAGGTCGGAGCCTTCTTCTCGTCCGCTCGAGGATGTTTTTGTTATTTTCGTGTTATTTACACGAAATTGCGCCTGAGGTCATACAGCTGGCTGTCATTGAAGGTGTTAAAGTTCAAATTGTGTCGCTTTGTGGTAGCCCGAGTGTGTGTGTGTCTGCTGGCCATGATTACAAAGCATAAAACCATCAAGAGAACAGCAGCAGGGACTGCGGGCTTTACTTTCTGACCTTCCCCAGTTTCCACAGAAAATGTTATTCTCTCCAGATTAAATTTGTGGAGCTATGGTCGAACAATGAAGGTCGGGAAACTGTAGCAGATAACTAAACTATCTTCTAACCCCAATCTTAAAAAAGGTTCTTTATAGTATAACCAAATATTTCAAACAAACCAAAATTATCTTTACTAGCTAATCGTGATTAGCAATCTTAATATACAATGACAATGAAATCTTAAATGATTACCTACCTCAAAGTAGAGGATAGTCCATTCGATTATTGATAATTTGTATATTATATATCCTTTACCATGAATCGAAATATCTATGACATTACGGCTCGCCGACGGAGTGGATTTCCGGTCATGCACATGACCACCAGGGCAGTGGTTTTCTACGGTTTTGACTGATTCCAGACCGATTCGAAGCGGCTAAAGCCCGGAGAGAATGAAAAAGGGTGATGAATGTAAATGAAATAAAATGAATTCCCATGGCAGAACTGAAAAGTCGCACAAACCGTTCAAACCGCTTCGCTGTTGGCTGCGGGAAATTCGCCTGCGAAGAGAGAATTTTCCGGCTCGCACAGATTTAAGAGCAATTAACATGCCCGCCCAGGAAGATAATTGAATATGAATGCACATGAGTGCATTGCGAAATCCATAATTGGACACCGTTGGTAATATTTATATTTGCAAATTGTTAAACATCAACCAGCGTCGTTGGTGGGTCGGACCAATTAGCGCGAAATCAATTAAGAGTTCGCTGCTGGGTGAACCGTGTCCAACAAGTGGGTTTCGGGTGAAGTGGAACCACTCGCCTCCTGACCACCAACCGCCCGGCAAGCCGCGACCGCTCTGCAAGTCCTCCTCTTTGGCTTGGGCTAAAGATATCCTGCTGGTCCGCCAGCATACATATCTGCCGATATGTATTTACTTTCAATTTTAGGCAGAACACTCATTTATTACGAGCGCAGAGCGGTATTTTCCATCTTATCTGCTCGGGGGCCAGCTTCCCCGCAATTTGCGTTTGCAGTGGCCTCGGCTTTGGTGCGCTCCATACCCGAAAGTCCTGGAAATCCAGGAGCCCCGGTCGGAGTCTGGCTCCGCGCGAACAATGTAAACAAAGAGGCAAAAACCAAACGATGGCAAACAAGCCGCCAAGCGCCTGCCAACAAATACATGCAGGGAAAAGCAGGAAAAAGTGAAACAAGGGACGAGAGGTTCGGTGGGAGCATAAAGCGAAAAATGTTCTTGTTAACAAATTGCAAAACATTTGCTTTTTGAAGACAAATTACTCGTGGTGAAACAAATTGCTTTGCTCCTTGCCTGCCTCCCTTCCCCCTTCCTTGCTCCGCTACACATTAAATTTCGAGTGTGTGTGGGCCGCATTTAAATTTGATATATTGGACTGGAAAGTAATGCACTCGAAGCACTCATTCCACTGCCACAGCCACAGCTCATTGCACCCGCGTCGCGATGGGTCCGCGTCTAATTAGCAAAAGTCTTCGCTCAATAGCCCACCGCCAAATACACCTTCCCGTCTCGGCGGAACGGAAACGGAAACGGAAAAGGGAACAGTCGGTTGCGGATTAAATGTAACTTTAAGCGCGCTAATGAAGACAATTAAATGGGCTTAGGCGAATGCTCAAGCGGACTTAGCAGCCATGGAGGGGACATGCCAGACTCCGAGGCCACACAGTGGCTGCTAAGCAGCTCTAATGCCCCGTTATTGCTCCGGAGTTAAATGCCAACTGCTTCGAACGGCACCCACTGCGTATGAGCAATGTGCTGCATTACGCATACGCCGTGGGCACAGAGCTGGCCAAAATTCATTTGTTAATTTGTGCATGCACTCGCACTCGATCATAATTTGTGTAATTATTTTTCCAGTTGGTGCGCCACACACCCCTCGGCACTTCCGATTGCCTGGTTTTCGGGGGTCCTGGTTGGCGTTGCCCAGGGAACGTGCCTCGCTGGATGTTGACCACATTTTTCATAGCGCGTTTCGTGTGGCCATAAATTGAACCCGGCCACGGGATATTGGAGTATGCGGTCAGTGCTCGCCATGAACATTCGCAGCGATTTAAGCTTAAAGCTTAAGCTTAAATAGTGGCTGATATTTGAAACTACTTGCCAAGCGAGCGCATAAATTTGCCACTAAGTGATGTATTGATGCCCTAAGTAAACACAGCTTCCACGCCAGTCAGCCAGCTATCCATCAGGAAAGTTGGCCGGACTTTAAAGAGATTCCCGAGCGATTAGCAGGCGGAGCCGGGCTGGGCGCATGGCAAACAGTCTGGGCACGGAAACGCTACCCTTTCGCAGCCAGGACATTAATAAGTCAAGTCAAGCTCCTTCGACCGGAGGGTGTGAAAAATACTGGAAGAATTACATGCTTCAGCGCATAACTTGGCCGAGATCCTGGAATTGAGAACCGGCAGCCGTGTGCCCTGCATAATCAAGTCCCCTGCTCCATCGATGGCTGGCCAATTCGGTAAACAATGCGGAGGCAAATGCAAATGAGCATATTAGTGAAGCCGCCGCAGCATTTGCATAATTTTCCCACAGCTTGCTGTGCCGCAGGAGGAAAGTGTTGCGGCCTCTTCCGACGCAAAAAGGGGCAAATTTGAATGATGTGCTCAGCTGATTTGCGGAAAAGTGATCATGATCCATGAGGAACTGGGAGCCGTCAGCTGCGGGTAAGGATGCCAGGGACGCGCTTTGACCCTTCTGCCCGGAGCACGCACTTCATATTCATGCCGCACTGTGCGTACATATAATTCCTTATGCCCGGCACTCTCCGGGGAATGGAAAAGGACACTGAAACTGCTGCGGTGGAGGAGCATGGGCAGGGGCGGGGAGAGCGACATCGATTTATGCCGGGCACGTGCAGCACTCTACATCCCACGCTTATTGGCATTTGTTGCACTCTATGAAATCCGCTTAACGTTTGCCACTGCAACTATGGACGCAATCAAAGTAAAAATACATCACCATTAACGGGCGACCACAGGAGTTTTGCAGCAGTCGAGATTGCAGATTCAATGGACGGTGCGGCTCGATCGAAATATCAATTATAGCATGTCCACTCAAAGAGTCGGGTAGCTTTCGGTTCGGCCTGGTTGATTTTGGCCCGGTTGCGCCCAGTCGAGCATTTAAATGCTGCTTAATTGTGCTGCGTGCCTGAGATAAAAACGCCGCAGTCACAACACTCGACGGACAATCGCCCGGCTGCCAGCAGATGAAAATATAAACATTAAAATTAATGACTGCCAACCAGTTCTCGGCTGTGTAATTGTGCGTTGAACTCTGCTCGCACAACTGACTGAGCATAAAGTGCTTAACACAGCCAGCAGTCTAAATCGATAGCATACTTAATGGGGCTGATTTTGTTGTGACTCAAATGAAATAGAAGATGCTTTGGGTATTTAAAGCTGGCATTGTGTTAGAGGACTTGATTGTTCGCAAAACATGTCGGCTTATATGTCCAATTGACAGGTGCACTGTTTCGTACTCATACTCATATGAGAAATCAAATAAAAAAGTAATTTATGCCCAGTTATGTCGCGTATAACTGGGACAAATGCACTTTTTGTAGCTGAAGGACGGAAGCTGCCGGTCTATTCAATTAAAGATATTTTATTCACAAAAAAATGTGCATAATTATGTTAAATTATATGGTCTGTTGATGCGAATTTACGGCAATTACTTTTCCAGTTTTTAAATTTTAAACGAGAAATGACATCCTATTTAGCTGACAGCCAATATCTGCGTCATTTTCGAGCCCAGCAGTCAATAAGCTTTTTCAAGAAAATCAAATTGAGCTTCGTCTTAAAATTCATTC
This sequence comes from Drosophila sechellia, assembly GCF_004382195.2. Classification (NCBI taxonomy): domain Eukaryota; kingdom Metazoa; phylum Arthropoda; class Insecta; order Diptera; family Drosophilidae; genus Drosophila; species Drosophila sechellia. The sequence continues at coordinate 3,152,020 of NC_045950.1, read as the reverse complement.
TTCGGATTCGTCGCAGACGGCGAATTCACTCAGTGCCATTGTTCGCTTACATAAAATCAATTTGTCATAATTATGAGGAGCGTTCTGCATCCCGAAAGAAGGAAGTCAGAGAAGACATTCATAAATATTCGATATACCTTACACTTTGTACTTAATCAGATCATTTTATTAAACATACACGCGCAGGAGGAGTCGATGGAGAGAACACAATATTGAAATAAAAAAGTTGTCTCATAAATCACAGGACTGCCAGTGCCCCACTCCCTGTACCGTACTCACTCAATATGGTGGCCGCCACTTGACGGGCATTATTCAAAAAGGGCCGCCTGTCACGGCCGCCGAATGTCACGCGCACACTTCGAGTGGCTCAGAGGTTCGGTTCAGGAGTTGCGGAGCTCGACTCGGCTGGCCAAGAAGGGGGAGGTCCTTTGTCTGGCTGCCCCCTTCCTGCTTCGGCCAGGACACCCCTTCGCATGGCTGCAGGTGCAACCGGCGGGGTGTTAACGCCCCGGGGGCCAAATGGCAAGGAGGAGCACATTATCGGGCATAAGTCCCATTACGTGAGCAGGCGAATCCTTTCGGCCGGGTTCGAGAATGCAGAAATGAGCAAGCCCCGTTCGCGCAGCTAAGCAAATTTATAATGCTGTTTAAATGCTTTATGAAAACACACAAGTTGGCCGGGGAGTGTGCTTATGAAATATGCTCTCGAAACTCATGCACGGCGTGGACATTTTAAATGAGTTTTGGCTCCCCGGAATTTACGGTTGTCGGTGGCAAACACGCCAAAAAAAAGGTTCAAACTGCGGAACGGGTTGGAAACACTTTGCCGGGCCGTTTGCGGAAGTTTTTATGGTCCGTTGTTTAATTTATGGTAAAAATACATTTCGACACCGAAGCCGTGGAGCTGCCCAAAGGAGCCAACGCACCTGTTACACCGCCGAGGAGCCACAGCAACAAACAAACAAACAACGAGGCAATTAGACGCGGCAGCAACTTAATGTATTCATGGCCGTGCTGACGGCTGCCGTTGCCCCGAAAACGGCTTTCCAGCCCCAGCCCAGTTATCAGCTGATATATGAGCCCAGACGAGCCGAAAAGAGCTCCACCCACCAGTCCACATGTGTAATTAATTGTGGCCCATTTGTTAGCCAGGGAATCGAAAGTGAGTAAATTAAGGATATTTGGCAGAGCTATCTGAAAATCCGGGCCATTTACTAACTGCCATCGAATGGCATGGAGTGGTTTTAAGGCACTTAAACATTTTACGAGTGCCCGTCTTTCATTTCTTATTCATTGAGGTGCACAAAAAGCATGACGACAAGGAAAACTGCATAATTGATCGAGACTTTAAACATTTAACGAAGTTTGCACAGTACATAATACATTTTGTGTATATATATTTGTGTGTATGTACATAGCTCGACAAATAAATATGGCTGAGACCTGCCACCCCCCCTCCCAGTTGCCGAAAATGTCAAAGGTCGGGGGCAGAGCCACAGCCGTATACTCGTACCAACTAGGTTCCCATAAAGATGTCAACTGCACATGCAGTGAGCCATAGAGCACAACACAAAAGTTTGCTGTGCGCTGCTCACAAATGAAATTTAATAAACGCCAGACCGGCGATTTGGCCATATTAAAACCCTTACGACAATCAGCAACAAAGTCTTGACTTTGAAGTCGAAAAAATTAGGGCGAAATTCAATAAAGTTTGTTTTCTGGAATTTCATACGCGTACATGTCAGCTGCGCACGGGTTTCAACGCGCTGAGGAAAGAGCATCATACTGCAGGAATGTCTGAGTTTGAGCGGGAATCTGTAGGCAAAAAACTTGAATTTAATTTAAATTCGACCAAAAATGCATCACCAAGTGGGTCAATTCCAAATACTTCCACTGTTTACATCATCCTCAGGCCGTTGTTATGCGAAAAAAGTGTATATTTGAAGTGCCCAAACGTGGTAATACACCTGCTGTTCTGTTCGTTAAATTGGTTCGGAGTCATCGAGTTTTCGAGGAATTCCTCCACTCCTTGCGTCGGACATCTCGAGTGCGTAAGTCGGGCAGACGGAAGGGGATATATAGTAGGGATCCATATGGGGGAAGCCCTTTCCAAATTTCACTTTGCACTCGTGGCGCGATTTATGCCATTGTGACTGCGCACAACTCAAAAATCCACAGCGAGTGCAGTGTGAGTGCGGGGTGTACTTGAACTCAATTGATTCAAGCAATTTAATATTCATTTGTGCGTGTAAATCAGATTTGCACATGCAAATACCCGAAATCGGCAGAATAATTGATTGAGCGAGCACACATGGCCGGGAGCCGCCCGAAATCGGGCCAAAATAATTTGATAATTTTTATTTGCAAACGCGTTAACAGATTGCGCCGTCAATTCGCAAATAAATAGCCGAACAAAGGACCTCGCTGGGATGTCAAAGGCGCGCTGCCGCGGGCCACATAATTTAATTACCCAAGTCAAAGTGCTCCAGCCGAGTTATATGCCGTTCCTGTTGGCCATTGATTTATTAGGTTCCGCCGTGCGGCATTAATCCATTTCATGCATCCCGACTCGGAATAATCAGCCAGTAATTTGATTGTGATTTATGATCCCGGCAACCTTGGCAGCCGGAAGTGGCAGTGCTGGGAAGAAGCCTTATGCTGTGGCTCTGGCTCCGGCTCTGGCCCTGCAATAGACTGCAATTATCCAGTGTAATCCCCAGAGCCCGAAAATCAAGTCACTGGCCCCACAGCAGAGTACGAAATGTTAACAGCAGCAGCAGCAGCCGGCTGTGTTTAGTGCGCTCTGTTGGCCGAAAGCAGAGCTGCTGGCGCTGGCCACTGCGTTTGGCATCTATTTATTATCTTTGAGGAACTATTTTCGGCATACCATCAATATGCATGGGGGTCGGTATCGCCCCCGGCCTCGCATAACTGTGGTTGTTATGTATATTACGTATTATCATGGCAAATGTTTCCTATGGAAAATTACGAGCGTGACTCCTCCGAAGCTTTATTTCCACTCCCACTGCCCACTGCCCACTTCCATCCCATCCGAATGCCCACCACCACAGTGGCGTACGAGTATTTAGGGCATTTGCCAACAAGTGCAAACAAACCTCAACGGCAATCATTGTGATTTTAGTTACTCACTAGCACTGTTTGCTATCTTCGCTTTGAATTCTACAACAATGTTTCCCCTCATCAGGTATCTTATGGATTATCATTACTATTTTTCGGTAGAAGTTTATGTAACTGATGCCAGTTACAATTATTTCAAACTAAACAACTTTGAAAAGCTGAATTCAATTAACAATTAACAACTACAACTATTTCTGCAAGATACACAAATCCGCTTGTCTTTCTCAAGTTTCAGCTCACAATTTCGAATATTATTTACATATATCACTTTTTGATTATCAACATCTGGCATAAAATTTAATTGGCGTTGAATTATGAAGCTCAACTTGATAGGCATATATTTCACATAAATTTCTGGAAAGCATTGTTTAAACATAGTTGGCTGATTTATAGTGTGTATAACTTCAGTTATAAAAGCTACCGATAAAAATTCTGAATATTAAATCCGAAATTTTTTGCATTCCATCGTAGTTTCAGTACAATAGAGTCCTTCGAATTTCCCTAAAATGCTGAACCAGATTGCTTCTGTAGTATATAAGCTAGTATGTGCAGCAATTTATGCGGCAAAACTCCACTAATTTCTCATGGCCATATCCTGCGACTGACTGCTTCCCCTCCGCAACCCCTGCCACCCTTTTCCGTATCCTGGATTGTAGCCTTTCTGTTTCCGGTCTGTGTACACTGCACACGAGAGTCGCCGGCGATATTTATTTGCGTGTATTAAATGTCTTTTTGGCAGTGATATCCCCGCCCGCCGGACAGATTGCCGGAATTGTGCCCGGCACCACGGACTGCTGGCAACACGGGCTGTTGTTGGCCAGGATTAGGAAGTTCGTAGCCCGCATACGCGCTATCTGACATCTGTAAAGTATGTGGTAGTTGTGAGGTAAACTTTCGCTATTTCACGTGGCCAACGATGATGACTTTTGCTCCATTTCCCTTTGTGTCATTATCTTTTGATTATTCCATTTCCTCGCTCGCACAGAAATAAAAACAATTTATATTTTCCTTTGTGGCCACAGAGCAGCTCTCAAGTGTGCGGCTGTCGTGGTCGTCCTGGCAAATTATGAAGGGCGTCAAAGGCGGTCCTCTAAGCCAGGTTAAGGCCAGGTTAGTACGAATAGTCCGTCTGCCGGGCCGGCTTTGGGCCACCTTTCGTTTAGCCAGCAATCAACTTTGGCAACTCTTTCAATTTGTTTGGCACGCGTGTGGGTGGGCTGGCCTACGTGTGCTTTCGGGCCTTGAGTGACTTCTTGTTTAGTTGGCAGTTTTCAAAACAGATCCAGCCAGCTTTTTCCTGCCCAAATTGCTTACAAAGTGTTTTTTTCTCGGCCCGGCTTTTTATTCTTGGGTCGCACGAAATAAACGGCTGAGCAGTAAATCTTTGTCGGTTTAGGTTATTGAATATTTCATGCCCGAGTTGATTTATTATTTATTTCTTTTTAATGCCCGCTGAAGGTCAAACCAGCAGTTCCTTCGCCATGAACCCCTTTTATGGTCATTATGTGGGACAACAGTAAAGTCAAAAGCCCGAGGAGCCGATCGCATTCCCATTGTCCGTCCAGCGGAACTGCCTCCTCCGATTTCACTCCGCCCACAATCACAGTTTGCCTGGGCGGGCCGAAAAGAAGCCCACGACACCAGGACACCAGAACAGCATAGCACCAAAGAGCCAGGACACTGGGAGGACACCAGCGAAGCAGAAAGCCGAGCTGGCTGGGAAAGGGGAATTAGATGGAGACGGCATAATTAGAGCACGGCCAGCACTCGGCGTTGCAAGCCTAATGAGTTCGGCTCAGCTTTTGGCGCTGCGTCTTCGCATTGTCATCGCTCGGAAAGAGGAGTCGCTAACCGAAAAAATCAGTGGGCCCTTCATACTCAATAATGCATGCCGCAGCCCCAGTCCCCAGATTTCGGACCAACCCCAATCCCCATCCCCATCCGCTTCATCCTTCCCTTTTGTTTGCCGTTGTGGCGGGCGGTTGTGCAAGAAACGCACGACAGGGTGTCTCAAGCTTAAAGGACATTAGCAAATTGAAGCCATACTATGAGAAGACCTACTTTAAACGACTATTCTTAAATTCCTCTTTAAAACTTAACCAAAGTGCCATTCGAAGTTGATACTAGGCCATTTGATATATTTTTAAGGCAAAACTCTGGTGATACAATGATAGCTTTCCTTAACATTTAAATCCCATGGCAGAGGCTTAAAGCGTCCTTCCTAGGAATACATTGCTCCAACAGCATTTTATTTGTCAAAGAGTGTGACCCACCCTGATGCAATGGTCGTGGGCGTACGGCAGGAAGGATCTGGGCTGGGAGGACCAAATCCGTGACTGTACGCCATTTGGCGCTCCGTGGTGCATTCTGCCCGTCCACAAAGTGCTTCCTGCAGTCCGGCTAGTCTGCAGGATATTGAAGTCAGGAGCGGGACAAGTCGCAGTGAGAAAACTGGTACACAGCAAAGTCCACTTACTTCCATGTTGAACTTTCACCCTGGCTGCTGCAACAGTTATTATGTTTGCATATCCCGGAAAATTTCGTGTGTTTTGCTTTAGCTGGGCTGTTTAATATTAATAAATCTTTTTCTGCATCGAAAAATGCCTTTCAACGGCGCAAAAAGTTTTCCGAGTGTCTGGCTGTTCTGGGCGTCCTGGTCGTGTTTGCATTTCTCCGGATGGCTGGATATGGATGGATGGATGGATGGTGCGTCTGTTTGGGGTCCTTATGTAAATCGGACGTTGTTCCTTTTAGCACTCGTCCTGTGCTCACTTGTTCCCGTGCTCCTACGAGTAAGTGTTGAGTGTTTTGTTATTGAAGCATATTTTCCTCATTTGTTCTCGAGCTGCACTCACTCGCCCGCTTTTTACCCCCGAATTGTTGTTAGTTAAGCACCAACAGCCAGCCACCAGGCAGGATCCTAAGGTGTATGCGAAACTTTTGCTCCTGTACCCTTTCATAAAGGACAGACCGAGCAGCAAAGGGCTTAATGTGTGTATTCGCTAAAAGCCTGTTACTGTTGCTACTGCTGTTCATGGCAACCATGTGCTCCATGGATTGGATGGGTTGGAGGGGTTGGATGGGCTGGATGGGAAGGATGGGCAGGATGGCCGGGAACAACTGGTTGGTAGGCACTGAATTAAAAGTTTTACGGGCTCAAACTTTCGCCAACAAACTTGTGGCAGTCGCATAAAATGGCTCGACTACCCCTCTGAGCCTAAAAGCAAGCACACACGCGGCAACAAAGCCAACTTAACACACAATTGCGCTTTTGCATATTTGCGCGCTGTTACTAAACAAACAAAATTCCGCGGACCAAATCAACAGAAGGATTTGCGGAGGACTGCCACTGTGAACCAGGTCAAGAGCTGTTAACTTGAAAATTACACAATTTGTGCATTTTGCCCGAGAATTAGCCAGTTAAAGTGCCCCAAAATGCCGAAAACCATTTGTTGACCAACAAGGATAACTCAAAGCCACAGCTCTCAATAGCAGAGCACTCTGGAAGGACTAGCGAAAAATGCATATAATTTTCAAAAATTCGTCACACAACTATCGCTACATATTTCGGCCACAATATTTTGATGACTGCAAATTCAGAAGAGCTCTGGAATAAAATGGCAGCGGTGGCCAATGACAGTAATTAAGGAAAGTGCAGAAAAAGTGACTGACACTTGGTAAATACCCATTGGGGCGGACTTGTTTGCCCCAGTGGCTTCTGACCGAGAGCAGATTGAAGGAGGAGCGAGCTGAAAGGCATTTCCCAACGGAGGTATTACACAAAGGGCCACGAAGCCAGTGGTCCAGGAACTGTTTGCTCTGGCCGAGTCACCGAGGAGCTTTAAATACCATCTCAGTCGTTGGCTTACACTCCACACAATGGGATTCGAGGTAGAACTGCCGCCTGCCAGTTATTAATAGAAATAAGTTGGGGAATTATAAGCATATGAATTAGATAGACAGTTTAGTCTTGACAACAGTATAATCTGATATAGATTTAAAGAACTTACTCTTCTCAAAGTTACACCAAGCTCTTAAATAATTGATACCTTTTAGTGAAAAATGTTATAATTGCTTTGACGAGTTGTAAAATTATGTCTTATTTAAACCTTTGTAACTGAAATAATAGATAATTATACTTTACACCATATAAAGTACGTACTTATAGTATGCATAGACATATGTTCTTTATCCGTATCCGTCTGTCCATCCGTCCGTTTCTACCCAAGAAAGACGCTGCTTAAATCTATTTTAAACTTTCAAACTTTTCCCCTTACTTTCTCTATATATTTCTCATATCATTAATATATATCATAATAAGCTTCGGTTGTTCGTATGGTTTTAATTTGAGGTGCGTTAACGATTTCGCTTCATTGTCCTCGACTGGGACCAATCAAAAAGTTACAGCTTACATAAAGTACCCGATAATTGCCAGATAATAGTGTTAAGATTAAAGTTGATTGCAATAAACCATGGCAGCTTTCCCTTAGTATCAGTACTTTGATTTGTTATTGTCTTTTTCGCATCGCTTTCAAATAGCGAACTTGAGCGGCCAGAAGTTTAGTTTGGGTAGTGTTGTGGGTGCGAGTGCCAGATGAAGATTAATTTGTATGTTCACCCCCCAGATGCCACCAGAAGACTTGGAAGACTCGGAAGACTGGGTGCCTGGGGCCGGGGGGTTTGGGTCTCGGCAGCACAAAGGCACAGTCACGGTCATCAGCTGTTCATCTCTCGGAGCATCTCATCTCTGGAAACTGCCTCCTGGCTGACCCCAGGTAACAGACACATCGTCATCAGGCAGTCAGAAATGGTGGCTGGATAAGATGGGAGGTTGGGCGCTTTTGTGAAATTCTTGTTTGGGGCCATACACGGTGCCAACTGAATGATGAATGCTGGATGCTGATGCTGGCAAAGAGCTAGTTCTGCTGGATTGTGTTAAATGTTCTATGAAAATTCATGAAAGGCTTGCTCAAGTGCTTGCACGTCCTGGGATTAAAGCCACTTCTCAGTTTCGCAAACTAAGACATTGAGTATATTCACATTCACATATCCTTTTAACACAACACTTCATTATAGTTATCTATTTTTTAGTAGCCACTTCTGGTACAATGACGCCCCTTAGATTGTATTGCCCTAAAATTAATTAAAATAAATATTAGCATAACTTACCTCCAGATCATACGCAGTAAATTAAAATGTTAATGCCACAAAACATGAAATTTAGTGGTGTGAAAAATGGCTATTATATCATTAATGTCACTTTTTATCTGCCTGTATAAATTTAAAAGATATTAAAAATTAAAGCCGCTTTATTTGCACATTTTTCAGATGGGCACAGTAAGAAGCCCGCGAATCGAATGTTTTAGGCGAAACGACAGGTTTTAATTGTGCCTTTAAGTCTTATTGCCCAATAATCCAATAATCCCATTTGAGAGCTTTTGCTATTGGTGGCTATCAAAGGAGTTGATTCACTGGCCTGAGGTTATCTATGCAAATAGGCACGTGTCCTCGATTCGAGGACTTCGAGGGGCAGGAAGACGGTGCGGAATGCCGTTTGCAATAATTTAACTCAAGCCATCTTGACCCAAATTGCGGAGTGACACATCTCGGCGAAATGAAACCGCCCGCCCGAGGAAACTTTCATTTCGCAAGCTGTGGAGTGGGAGCCGTGTGAATGCTTACACTAATTAATGCGACACCTGCCTCATGTCACGTTCTAGTTGGGTTTTTCAGTTGGCGGGATTAATGAATGCAAGCGTTTTCAATTTTAATCCGCAAAAGCCGCAAAACTTTGGCTAGCCGCCATCATTAGCCGTTGTCAGGCGTCAGGCTGTCATTAAAAATGGCTTAAACATCAGCCCAGTAGGCGGTCGAAAAGACCCCATCCCCGACAGACACGTGTTTTTGGGGATGGCAAGAAATGGGACACCAGTGTCGTTGATTTGCGGAGGGAGTCTAATTTACCCCGTTTAATAGTGACAGCATGGAAGTGGTGCACCTACAGACTGAAACAGAGGGTCCTTGAACTTCAAGAATTTCAAAGGCGCAGCGCTGAATGTTTTCCCATTAGCAGAATGGTCGATCGGGAAAACTCTACCCGGACTAGAAGGTATAATGGAAATGCAGGGTTTCCATTAGCGCCCGGAATCGAAGCGAAGGCAGTAAAATTTAAAAGCGCCGTATGCCTTTTGTTCTCCAACTTTCTCTGCTTTGCATTTCATTGAAAGGCATTCTGCACTCGCTTTCACCATCCGATCCAACCCAATCCAATCCATTCCATTCCAGTCCCTCCTTCTGCTCCTCCTCCGTGTCCTTTGTGCCCGCCCGGCTCAATGGGGTTATGGCTGCGGGCAGATTCTGTTTTGAAGGAGGAGCACGGCTCTAATGCAATATAGTATAGTATACTATATAGCCGGCTGTGTGGGCATAACGAGGTCACTGCTTGGGGACAAAAGTTGTCAACTCGAAAATTACACATTCTGGGGATCTGTAAAAAACACGAGCGAGTGTGCAGCTGCATGGGGGCGTGGCCAGAGCCCACATATCTTTGGCAGCCACTGCACAACTGTTGCCTTTATTTCGGCTTATCAGCCTGTAAAATGCGCAATTCAAATGCAAATGTGCAGCTTAATTAAAAATGTGCATTGCTCAGCCAACTCCCCGACCCGGAATACAGTCCGGAATATAGTCGTATAGTCATATATAGCCAGCTATGTGGCCTGGCAGAGCCAATTTAAATATGTGTATGCAAACACACACACACACACACATCTGGGAAATTTAATTAGCTGAGACCTTCGGCTCCTCACTGCTGCTGGCCATAAAAATAATAACGCGGAATGCGAACTCGGTTCGGCTCGCTAGAAGTGGTTGAAACGGATCCGCCACCCTTTGTTGGCTTCCTTTTGCGAGTCGCACATCGCAAAGCGCAAATCGCTCTAAGCCCCACTATTCATTGCCGCCAACATGGGGCGCTTCCACCTGAAAGGGCTCTTGTAAATATTCAATTTCACACGTTCTATCGGCAGCCCACTGCCCACCACCCACCCACTATCCAGTGCTGGCCAACCGACAAACCATCTAGCGCAGCTGTTAGCCAGTGTGGCCGCAAAATCGGCTCGGCACAGCCGGGAAATAAAGTCGCACATATTTTCAAATAAAGCTGCCGTTATCACAAATTGACAGCAAAGTATTGTGCGGCTGACTACTTTGTGCCAGCGGGGTCTGCGGGCTAGGGTTTGTTCCCAAAATGGCTAAATGGCTTTATGCGGTCAGGCAATGGGGCGGGTACGTAATGCGTGCGTAGGCGGCATTCGAAAGGGAGCGGCGACGATCGGAACGGGACGCGACTTCCGCTTCCGGTTACACGCACACGCACACATAGCTTGAAAGTGCCCTGCGGTCGGCTGTCACTGCGATGATTGCGCTGCGCACACAAACACAAACCGCTTTGGAAAACTAATAACCCGTCCCGAAGCGCTTTATTTAACAATATTAAACAGCCAATCTGCCGCTGGCAATTTCCGCATTCGCACTGCTTTTGCGAGGCCTGTCACATCGGCCAGGGATATTCAAACACGTTTTGAATGCCGATCGAAAAGCATACACTCAAAATTCCAAAAACCACAAGCCCAGCGCCCAAGCGCCATCAATTGTTCCCAGCCGACATCCAGCTCCGATCGGGTACCAATAGCCTCGTTCCGGACCCACTAACATGGACGGAGGAGGGGACAACCAGCTAGCGGTGCGGTCCTTGGCCAGGCTGCGCGAAGCCTTCTCCCACTACGCTGGTCCACCCACGGCCTTGCTGCAGGTACCCGATCCTGGCCAAGGAGACGCCCTTGCCCTGCAGATGGCCATAGAAGCCTTCATCTTTGAATTCGAAGAGGATTCCGGCTTCGAGTCCGGCAGCGAAGACGACTAGCAGGACCCCAAAGAGTGAAGTGATACTTCAGTGAATAGCACCCATGTATAAGCCATCATAAGACGAATATATGTATCTAATGTTGCACCAAACGTGGGCTACACGAATTCCTACAGTATGCACTTGTCGTTATGTTCTAAAGATTTCTTCATGAGTAGCTATTGTTGAGCCGTAGAAGTATCCCATCATAATGGGCAGGACCAATTAGCCCGCCTTATGGACAATGATGCACGGCATTAATTAACTCGCAGTCTTACCTTTCGCAAATAGGATTACGCCCACTGAAATGAAATGGAGCCGTGTTTCGAAATGCCTTAGTTGGGTTTCGGTTTATTCATGTCGATTTGATTTCAATTTGATTTCAAACACAAATTCAATTTAAACACACGGATGCCGGTGCATCTGTATCTGTGTGCGAGTTGCAGATTAGTAGAGAGTTGTAGTTACATTTATTTTACACATACATAAATACGCATATTTGTATACATTTTTAATACGCTCGTTCAAGATGAATTTTTCTATTTTTCTCCGAATTTACCATACGCTCTCTTGTGGAACATCAATAATAAATATTTACGTTTGTCTGCATCGGTATATTCGCATGTACGTATATATTGCATTTTGATTCCATGGTTCACATGCCCATCATACGAGTCCGGTTATAAAAAACTCGCTCGAATGTATTTTGATTTGCCTTAAAATCGAAATTGTTTTCTACTTTTCAAGTATTTTTATATATTCCGCCTAATTTAACCCCTTTCGAATAAATCAATGGTTATCACGCCTAAACTTGCTTTGAAATAAATGCTGCCTTTGTCGCCGGAAACCAAAACAAATGGATTTTCTGTAATCTTCGCAAATTTTGAATTCACTGAACTGTACGAGAGTTCGAGGTTCTAAGTTTATATTAAATACAGTGGGGATTATTCCTTAAAATGTTATAGCCACTCGATATGGTGTCTTCCTTGCCAACTTTGTCTTTGTTTAAACAATGTCCACACACTGCTGCTAACATCAATTTTCGATTCATAGATTACGTATGGCTTAATTTCCAAAGAAGCGCGAAACAATAACATGCATGTAAATGAGGAGTACGTTGTTTGCTTTTAATATCAAAATTAAAATATTACACACGTTGTTCATTATTTGTCATTGTTCAGTTTTTTTCGTTTAGATTTAGTTGCCTATATTTGTATAAGTTACTCGTTTCGCTCGGGGCTCTCCGTTGATAAATACACTGAAAACTCTACACGGTTTCCTCTCAGTCGGGAAATAATCTAAGTAATCAAACTGATCCCACCGAACTCGCTACGCACAGGTATAGGTTTAGATATTAGATTTAGATATAGAGTAGATACTCGTATATGCTTGTATATACTATATACTTCTGTTTGGTACATCTATAAATTCTTTACGATTGCTACTGCTGTATACATTAATGGATTCTTGTTGCGGAGAGAGATGAATACGGATTCTTATAAAATGCATAAACATTCAGCTTAAAGTCTAGACTGTGAGCCAACTGCGATTTCCTTCCTATTCTTTCCTCTCTCTCCCCTCTGGTCGGCTTGGATCGATACTATATAGTTTGGTACGAATATAATATATGTCTGCTGATAGGTTTCGTTTTAGAGAGTGCTCGGGGCACTCGTGATAGGGAGGGCTTTACACTGAAATCCATACAATTCATATTGAGTTGAGTTAGTTGAGACCGTGACATGCAATTCGAGAGTGAGTTCTGTAGTGCAGTTGTTGTGAGTGTGATGCGAATCGATTCGATTCGATTCGATTCCATTCGTTCGCTTCTATTCCGTTGGCTGGCTGCAGTTGTGGCTTTCGGTTTCAAAATTTAAATCACGCTTCGATCTATTCAAAAAGTCCCACAGCTCATGCCGCAGGGGCGTGCAACCTGCTCCTGCTACCTGCCACCTGGCGTTTGGACCACGCCCCGCCCGCCGTTGCAGCAACTTACAGCACAAACCCGTAACCTCAGTAACCAGTCGCATCGAACAGATCCGGAAGAACCAGCGGTGGGCAATTGTGCGGACTGCAGGTGACGCTCGGCATCTCGTCGGGAGTCACGGCATCCGTGCAGATGCACTGCAGGCAGTTGCCCGTGTCCTGCGGCAGAATGTCGCCAATTTTATACAGTTTGCCTGGAACGAGGAGCATTTGATTTGCAGTTTAAATGGGATTAGAAGTGAGCAATTGTGATGCGCAGCAATGAAATACGGGAAAGTTGTTTTCATTACTCAGACTCACGTCGGAATGTTTACCCGGCAATCGAATGATTATACTGCTTATTGTATCAGAGACTTTTGTTTGGCTTGGTCTTCTCTTACTGAATTTAGCAAAATATTTGCAAAGGATTAAATAATATTTTAAAAAGGCTTACTCAGCTGATGCAGTTCTTATCAAAACGCAAAGGACTTGACAATACGATTTAAGTCTGGCAAAGCCTTTGTCGCAATGAAAAAGTTCAGTATTATAAACTCAAACAGATGGAAGCAATCTGACCAAATAGCAGCTTGACCGCAAATGCCCGAGGATATTTATTTCTCTGTGCTGCGATAATCCCCTTGGACCGCCACCTCCCTCGACTTGCTTGCTTACCCAAAACATTGCACATACGCCCTGGAGCCAGCGGCGCAGTTGCTATAATCGTTGTCAGGGTGTACGGCGGAACAACGGGGCTCTGCTGAGGCTGATCCTGATTGCTGCTGCTCCTGGTGCTGCTGCTGATGCTGCTGATGGTGCTGGCTGCCAGTGGGTTCATTGTTGTCCCTGCTGCTCCAACCTGGCTGCTACTGCTGTTGCCATTGTCGTTAGCGCCTGACGTTCTGTTGCCATTTGCAATTAAATCCGTTTGGCGACGGGGATGCACATCAACTGCAGTTAGTGTAATGTCAATATTGACAACGCTCCCATTGAATTCGCTGCTGTAATCGTTGTACGAGCTGCGAAAGAAGACGGCGTCGTTTCCATTGTCTTTGCCGATGCCACCGATGCCCCCGATGCCCCCGATGCCGCCGATGCTCCTGTCACTCTTGTTGGCCATGCCAACATCATCGATTATTGTCGATGCCGGCGTTTCCCGCTCCAGGCTGTCGTCCATGGAGTTTGTGTTGTCAGCATTCAGCTCGGTGGATGTCAGCCAGCGGTGGAAGGCGTCGTCTCGCTTCGCGTCTGGTCCACGGCGATCGGGTAGCATCTGTCCAAGCTGGTCGGGAATAAAGCACAGACTGTTAATTCGACTTGACTGCATGGTAAATAATAAACCAGCTCGAGCATGAAAAACCCCATTACAAGAAGCATTTCGGGCTCACTGGGCACACCACCGAAGGCGCAGAGTTCAAGCTTCTCGTCCGGGCAGCCAATGAAGTGGGAGTTTCCCCCAGACTAATTGGGTAAGGTCTTTCCTTGGGGTTTTCCCGAAAAGCTACTTTCGGGAACCGAGTCCTAAAATACCCTGAGCTTCTGACAAATGGAAGATAATAGTTTTAGTCTGTAAGACCTTGGCTTCATCTCGCTTCCCTAGTTCAACTTAAAATTAGAAAAATTACCAAACAAAAGAGGAAGTCTCTTGAAGATTCCTCACGACTATCATTCGCACAATAACAGTATCACTCAGAAAGAGCAAACATTGTCCCTCAACTTTTAATCTAACAGGAAGTTCTGGCATTTATTTCCAATGCTTACGCTTGGAGATGGATATGTTTTTGCGCTACTTTTCCAACACAATGCCCGACCAAAGTGAGGACCCTACTCAACCTCCCAACTCACATCTGTGGCTGCAACTGTGGCCCCGGACTTCTCCATTCCAGACAGCGTGCTTGTCACCATTTCATTTGTGCCTGTCGTCGTTGTCGTCGTCGTCGTCCTTCCCGTTGCCGCCGTTGTCGTTGTCGTTTTCGTTTTCGATGTCTTTGTCGTTGTCGCAGCCGTGGATGTGGATGCCACGTTGCTCGTCATCAACGCCCTGGCCGAGCTGCTGCTAGTTGGAGTTGGCCATTGTGTGGCAGCTGCCTTGGGCTGCTTTGTAGGCGGCTCTGGCAGAATATCGCTGTCGGTTTCCGCCTCATCAGAGTTTTTATCAGCGGCCAAGTCTCCGCTGGGTGCAACGCCGCCCTCTGCTGTGCCTCCATCCCGCGATTCGGGCTCAGATGCGGATTCAGATGCCCTTTGTCGTGCCAACGCCTCTTGCTGCACCATCTGCTGCTGCTGCTGTTGCTGCTGCTGCTGCAGCAAGCGCTGTTTTTCGTGCAGCAAGTGCTGCTGGTGGTGCTGGTGCTGGTGGTGCTCGTGCTCCTCCGTCTTGTAGTCGTAGTAGAGCAGGGCTGGCAAGTTCTCGGGGAAGTTGAGGATTTTGCTGGACGAGTGCGGCTGCTGGTGTGGGTGGTGGCTGTGCTGTGGGCGCGGCGACGGGGGTGGGGGAGTTGGCAGGGGCGTCGAAGCTGCCTGCTGATAATGCGTTGCCTTTGCTGCGTGATTAACACCCAAAGCTGCCACATTCTGTTGTTGCTGTTGCTGTTGCTGATGTTGCTGCTGCGGTATTTTGAGCTGCTGCTGCTGCTGCTGCTCGTGTTTGTGTTGCTTGATTATATTGTAGTTGCCAGCACCGCTCTTTTCGCTTTTGCGTTTTTGATGCATCTGGAGCTGCTGCTTTATGGCGGACTTTTTATAATCCGACTGCTGCTGCTGCTGCTTCTCCCGCTGGCTGTGGTAAACTTCGTAGTCATTAAAATTCTTTTGATTCTTGCGATGCTTATGCCGCTTGCCAACTTTCCTCGCCGCTTTATGCACTTTTGTTGACTTTCCCGTTGTGCTCTCGTGGCGATATGGATCTGAATAGTCACCATCGCCATCGCCATTGGCATTGCCGTCGCCGTCGTCCTCGACACCAAGTCCAACTCCTGCGTTGTCCCCCGCCGTCCTCGCCTTGTTTACATTGGTCTTATCTGCGAGAAAAAGGCAAAAGTTTCTCGTTATATTATGCATGCCGGAAAAAGCCGACGCAGAACCAACCGCACTTCTCCCACCAGCAGAAGATCTCGCCGTCCATGCAGAGACACACCTCGCAGGCATCCAGGCGCGGAACCTGGAAAGGGATATAGCAAATAACTTAGATGTTTCTCCTCCGACAAGTTCGGCCAGCAGGTGCTCCTGCGGCTTATATATATATATGTACACGGAACATGTGGGAACATGTGCACCCACAACCAGACAATCAATCACAACGCCAGCCGATTTGATGGCCGAGATACAATGAATGGGCGAGCAAAGCATACATCTCGGCTGGAGGAGCAGGGAGTCTGCTCTGGGTCTGGCATTCATCTCATCACATGTGCGGTAACGAGCCACAAATTCAAATTATGCAATCTCTTTGTTCAATTACCAGGAACGCTCGTCGGATTATGGTTATTCAAATGACCACAGAAGCAGAGTTCCACTGCAGCTTCCCGCCCACAAAAACGGATGTCTGAAGGAAATTCACTGACAAAACTAATGTTGAGCCAAAAGAAGATGACACAGTAGAAAAATCTTGGTACTTGTTAAATTATACAGCTCTAGCAAACATTTTTGCTACCTATTTAGACCCAAAGATGGTGCAGGAACTTCTCTAGCTGCTTCCGAGTGGCACAGAAACCACAACTGTACGGCTAAGCATTGTTTTAATTCATTTAACTCGTACTTAAGCCAGTGAGCAGTACTTAACTGACTAAATAGTGAAAGAACGAGTTGAAATATTGCCTCTGGCGCCATCCTACCTTCTGTCCGTGCGTGTACTTGTGTCCGTTGGTGAAGCACGCCGCTGCCCTGCTGTGCGGCTCCAGGTCGTCCTGGACAGAGGATACCGCATCCAAGTGGGACCCAGCTCCAGTCCCCCGAGCTGCCGCGGAGTCGCCATCCAGTGCGTTGTCCTGGCCGTCGCTCAGCCCCTGCCGCTGCAGCTCCGCATCGCTGAGCATCTGCTGCGAGAGCAGACGGGCGTCGTACTTGGCCTGGGACTGCGCCGTGTCCAGGTCGTAGTTGAAGTCCTCGTGCTCATCTACATACTCAAAGGGCAAAGCTGCGAAAGGGCGAGAACAAATGCAAAGTAATCCCGTGCTGGTTTGACTTTTCTCATGTGAACAGTGTCAGAAAAAATCGAAAATATATTTACTGTAGGGTGGACCCGCATAACATATTCCCAAGTTTAGCAGCATATGATGTTTTGTTTATTAGGCAATATATGGGTTTTACCGGTTTTACAGCTTAAATATGAGCAAGCTGAATAACAAAAGTGTGATAATGCGAACATTAAACTAATTAACATTTTTGACTTTATTAAATTGGGGTAAATCCGCTGAACTTTATTATTATTCGGCAGAACAAAACTTTTTGAATAGGATTTTAGTTAGCTGAGCAGAAAAAAATACATTTGAATTATATGCATTTATAAATCGCTTGCAAAATATTTCTAAATAAACTATGATAAAAGGTTAATCCTGATGCAATGGTAAAATACCTCTCCATATCTCAGTTCACCTGAGGCTTATATTAGTTTATTCAAAATGCTTGATGAACAAGAATGATAACTATCTATTAATTAAAAACCAAAGAAAATCTATATATTATAGTTATAAAAACAAACAGATAAGTAAAATCCATACTTTAAGTGCTTGGCATTTTTATTTGTCCATTATCGCCCCGACAACAAAAAAAATTAATAAGCGCGTTTGTGTAAGCAAAGCACTAATTTTACTCCGAAGCTCTGACTACTTATACAAATATTTATTCCGACGACTTGCCTGACCGGCCGCCACCGATAGATAAAGTGTAAAGATTCTCAGAATTGACTGGGCTGTTCAGTCTAAGTTGGGATTTGAAGGTTCCAAGATGCGTTCAGCTACCGTGCTACTTGTGGCAATCGCCGTTCTCCTAGTTTCGGGATACGAAGCTGCCGTTGCCCGGGGCGTCTTCAAGGATCCAGCCCATCCTGGAAAGTGTGTTATCGAGGGTTTGGTTCTCGAAAAAGGTCAGAGTGCACGCCACCCACAGAGGTGTGAGCGAATCATATGCGGAGAAAATAGTGCGGCGGAGGTACACACGTAAGTTTGCTCTTCATAACTCTATATATAATGTATATAATATATACGAATTTACTTTAGATGTGGTGCCTATGGACTTCCTCCCGGGAAGAAGTTTGGAAAGTACGTTACCCCAAACGCAGATTACCCTGATTGCTGTAATCGAGAGATTATAAACCAGTAACCCCGTTTTGAAGTAAACGAAATTGAGCTCGAATCAATAAAAACATTATAAATCAAGACAAATAAATAAAATAACTAATTGTGAATATTAAAAACACCATTTAATAATAACTTGTCTTTATAACTTAAGTTAAGAATGTCTAAGATCGGTATTTATCTCCATAAACCTCCCCCTTTCATTGCAGTTGAATTTCAAATCAACAAAAAATGTTGAATGCAGACAAAAGAATTTAAAAAAAATAATTTAGCTATAGTGGAGTTTTGTGACGATAAAAGCAAAGTAACGATGAAAAGCTCTTGCTGATTAAACATAAATACATATAATCCATTACAGAAAATTCATCATTTAGTAAGTAAGCTTAGCTATATTTTAATGTCACTTAAAAGAAGGGAACGCATTGTCCACGGTGGATGAAAGCAACAAAGTATTTAAATGCATGTGATTTATAATAAGGATGGTACATGCAAATCGATGGTCTAGTCTTAAATATATAAAGTGATTAGACTTCAAGCTACGAAGTCCATCAAAACCGCAAAGATAAAAAACATTTTTAAGCCGAAGTGTTAAAGGAAAAGTTTTCAACGTGAAATCCCATAATCCTATAAAATGTTTTCTACTAAATGTCACTACGTGGTTATTTGTCACTACGTGGACATTCGTCACTACGTGGACTGCCTCCTCTATTATTGAGCCCTGTTAACAAAACTGAAGACTTCAAAATAGAGCAAGGAAACAGGCATCACTCGCATCGCTTGTACACAGCAAATTCGTTACTTAGTACGTTACAAGGTCCACCCTGCAGTAGGCACTCAGCACACAAAATCTGATCGGCAAGCTGTTGCCACCTTACAAATGAAATTTTGGCAAAATTCGCAGAGGCCATAAACGTTTGCTGGCATTTTATTATGCATATTTGATAAATTATCATAAAAATAAGAAGTGAAATAAATCACGGGCCACATAAAAGCCAGCGCTGTGTGTGCATATGTATGTTGTTTTATGGCAAACAGTTGTCATTAAATCAAAAGGCTGCACTCATTATGACATAAAAGCAGGGAAAGGCAAATGGAAAATGTGAAATGTGAAAGCGCAAAGCACTCATAAAAATGCAGAGTGAAACGCTTGCCGTAATTTATGTAATACAGATTTAATAAGGCTGTAAAACGGATTCTCCTTTTATTCCGTCTGCTCTCCATAATTCAAGCAAAGCAATCGGCGACAGAGAGCTGCTCAGTCCGAAGATTGAGGGACTCCCAGACTCCCAGACGCCCCACTCACCCTTGGTCCGGCAGAGTAATCCTAGGATGGTGGCCAGCAGGAGGCAGGTCCTAAGGGAATTGCCGCTCGTCATGCTGTCGCTCCTTATAATCCCAAGAAGAATCTCACTTTCGGCGGATTTCACGGATGGCATTGCACTTTGCTTGCTGCACATTACTTGCACATTTTTGCTCTGACTCTTTGCTTGGCTCCTTTGGCCCACACACACTGGCACACACTCCGAGCGATATTCCGACACACCGGTACACCAATACACCGACACAGCAAGGATTCCGCACAGGACAACCTTCGCCGCTGTTTGTTCGCCGTTTTAGGTGGCTCCGATGTTTGTTTGCGCTCCTTCTTCGTTTGCTGGCTGTGTTTACGCTAGCACTTTATATCTTGGTAGCAACTGCTGTTTTTATCGCACTCGAGTTGTTTGTTATTTTTAGAATGCACACTTGTACCTTTTCATCTTGCCACTCGAGGGCGGAGGTGGAATGCTGCATTCACAATGCCGATGCTGCGCCTGCTAAATGTGGGCCCTCTTAAGTAGGCAACGATTTTCGCAGCCATGCCAATTTATGGAGGCTGAATGTAAATGGAACTCAACTACCGCCATTAGGCCCCGCTTATATTGAACTTATTTCACGGGCTCCTAATGGCGCAACTGTGATTCACTTTCCCCGGCCTTCAGTCGTTCGGCTTTCGCCCTCCGCCTCCCAACTCCCCCACTTGGCTCCTTTCGCCGGAGCTACGTGCCTGGTTAGTTGAGAAAGACCCAACAAGTGTTTCCTTCAGAAAGTTGCCTTACGTAATCTGCGAAAGGAAGCTGCGGCAGCTGCGATTGCCACGTTCTGTGGCGCCCGATTTCGAATGAAATTGAATCCCATTAACTAATCATAAAGAAGTGAATGCGGAGGAGGTCTTCCCCGATGGACGCATACTCCCACTCCCGGTCCGAGTGCTCGTGCTCGTGTTTATCCAACGGCCGGGGTAACTGCACCGCCCATCCATTTAATCTGTGGCACTGGAGAGGCTTAGCTATCCAAATAGCACGAGCACTGGAGCGGGTAAGGGGGTTAGGTGCTCAGGGTGGTGAGGGGCGCCACCGGGAAATCGGGGAGCTGGAAACACGGTGGCTGGGAAAGCAAAGCAAAGCAAAGCCAAACGGAACGAAAGCATCCGCAGGAGGCTGGAGCGGAAATTCATTGCCAGTCCCGGCCACGTTTGAAGTGTGAGAAATTAGCGCCATGCCAGCGGCAATCCCAATCCCAATCCCAACCAAGTCCGGATCCCAATCCGCACACCCACGTGACTGTCGCACACATTGATGGATGAAACAAAGCGGGCAAAGGTTGGCAGCCATAACTTCTAATAAAGGCGGTCCGAGTGCCGCGTGGCCGGGTGGTATTTAATTTACGTTTAATTTGCGACGATTTCCGTTCAACTTGATTGAGTTTCGACTGCACTGGCATGCCGTGATTTATTCGCAGGCGCCTTAAATGGCATTCGTTTTGTCTCCGCGGCTCACTTTCCGATGTTTGCGTTTGATTAAGAGAGGCGGAGAGAGGGTCTCTAATTACATTTTATGTTAATTGAATGCACTTCTCGCACCAAGACTCGCTTTAAATCGGCCACAAAGCGGCGTCGGTCCGTCACACACGGCGGCTACGCGATGACTGAGTCCTTGGACCTGCGACACTCTGCGCTCAGCACTGCGACGCCACTGTTGCCGCGGATGCTGAGTCCTTTGTATTTATTGCACACAAGCACAGCAGCCGCCGACAACTCAATCTCCGCTCTCTCTCTCTCTCTCTCTTTATCTCCTGCGAGAGAGCGCTCTCCCCGCTTTTATGAATGAGTTGTGCGCAATAAACACAGCTGCGACAGCAGCAGAACGCAACGATAACAGCGCCTGTTAACCGGCTGTTAGCCACCGGATTCATGCAAATTGCACCAAAGTGAATCAGCTACAGGCCGCTATTCGTTATTTTCGGTGGAAATTGCATTTTCCCCTTGGCGCCTTCGGGCCATTTGGGCTCGCACGTGGCACCTGAAAATGCATTGTCGCCACCGCCGGCAGTTGTCTTAATCACATTGCACGGGGGAAAACATATCACTGCAGATGAAAGTATCTTCTCAGTCAGTATCTTGTAATCACTACCAAGAATGACCTGCGCGAAGCAGCGATGTGTGCATGTGGGTGCTCTATCTTTGGTTTTGCCAAAGGGGTAACGATGAACTTATAAGTAGTATGATAGAAGCATACATAGTATATGAAATATTCTTCGAGTGGTCCTTCAAGCCGCAATTATCACCTCTCCACTTAAGAAAAATGCTTTGAGTGCAAAAAAAGCTTTGATAGTGAAATACTTTTTAAAATTCTTAATCCTACAACTTGATGCTTTTTATTGAAAAATGCTGGGATGGGGAAACTTGTGCAGGTTTCAAATTGTTTAAAACTCAATTGCTTTAATAAGCGTGCTATAGTGCATTGAACGATTCAATTTGTATTCAATTGTTTTCGCACATTATAATTTCATCGGCAAATGGCTGAACGATTATAATTTTAAAAGTGATACTTTAAACAAACAAGGATTTTGAGCAGCGCACTCTCGGGAACGGGATGCTACGATGTGGAGGAGCATAGTTACATTAGCATTGGACATCCTTGGGGCAGGACATGTGGCGCACAGCACCACCACGGGCTAAAGTTCAGTCCAAGGCACCGGGAGCAAAGTGTAAATATGTAAATGACAGAGGCCCACACACCCGTACACACCCACACACAGCCACACACACTTAAGGACGCAGGACCTGTCAGGACTGTGAGGCCGTTGAGTGACGGGCGATGTTTGCTGTGAAGCTTGTTAGACATTACAATGCGTGTTTGTGCCAGGATAACTGTCAACAGTTGCCGCTGAATTCGCAGCTTTTCTTATTTTTCAAGTTTGCTAATTTCTTTTGTACACTTTGAGCTGCCTAACAATGTCATGCATTAACACAATATAACAATGCCCGCCCAAATGGAGAGCTACTCCTCCGCTCCTTGAGTGTCCTTGGATTTTGTGCAACAGTTGGCGATGAATGCGCCAGATAAATAACGGCCCAGAAGTTGCCTCAGATGTTACAATCCATTCACTTCCGGTCATATGAGGGATGGCGATTGACCCAATCTAAGTGCTGAATATTTATGTGAATGCAAATCGTTATCCGTGCGAGAGCAATTTATGCAGAAAATATTTATATCGTTATGGCTAAACAATATTGCCAGCTGGCAGATGATGCCGATCCGATATGAATTTAATGTTTGCCAAAGCAATTATATTGCTCCCCACAAATGCGCGCATTAATCGAAATCATAACCAGCAAAAAGCGCGTATGAGAAAATGTATTTAAATATTTAACTATGCATTATATGAATAACCATATAAATTAAGAGTTGTGGCCTACATATATTGTCACTATAAACCGGTCATCCGTGCTAAAAGGGTTGCACATTAATAATTAATTATTTTAAAAAATCTTACTTTATACCTACTCACATACAAATACTGTGAAAATAATTTATGGAAATAGTTAAATCGCTTTAATTTATTTCCTATATTATATTTGCCGCAAATGTTAAAAAGATATTGTTTTAAAATGTATTAACATTAAAAGCGTACAAATTTTTATTTCAATATACTATTTTTATACCTGTGAATGTCGCGTTGTTTTTTTAGAATTTGCGGAATTTCTTTTAGTGCCTTCATTACTCTTTTTTTCTAGATGTTGTACCGACATAAATCTTTGCAAATCACGTGGAAATTTAATAAAACTGTCATCAGCCCTTTGCAGATTTAACAGTGAGCATTCTTTGTTTCGACCAAGGTTGCTTTCGAGCATCTTAGGCTAATCCTTTCATAAGCCGCAAAAAAGCCTATTACAAAACTTCGGTCATAAATATTAGACGTATTGTTTTAAAATTTAGGCTTGGAAGCCTTGACCGTGCCATAAAAATGATGATGACAGGACATGCGCTGCTGCCCCAAGGCAGATGTCTTAAGTTTATGCAAATTAAATCACAATTATAAATTCCAAGCCCCCTTCCGCCGCCTGAGTTGGCCCTGACCAGAACCAAGTGGCTATCCAGCCAGAGCCATCATCTTGGTCTAATCTCGTAGCGGGGCGGGGTGGTATGGCCTTGAGCTCACATTACGCTTGCAAAGCCATATACCATATACTATATGCCAAATGTAAATATTTAATATGCTAAAACTCATTCGACACTCGAGTCTGCAGCTCTTTGACAGACGCTCCTCGGTGGCATTGTGAAACAATCTGTGGAATAAACGAGTGTTTTTGGTGCGGATCCTCTGAAAACTAGGACTAAAAGCTCTGGTGCACTTCGTTGACGGGATAATACCCTGCGAATTGGATATTTAATACGTTCTTGATTCTGGAAATATCTTAATGCCCTGTCATGGAAATGCGAATTTCATTTTATAACAAATATGTGGATTATCGATAGCTGAACATTTGATTCGTGCTTTTCGTGCGTTTTATTTTGTGGCAAAGCCAGATTTACCTGTGTAAATTCCTGCTCCCAGCCTTCGATGGAGCTTGATGACCATTAAATTAAATTGATACTGCAATTGAAATCACCTTCCATTGCACATGTGCACATTTTTCATTGATTAAGCTGAAAAAGCTTAAAGACGAACCGATATATCGGAATTAAATTCGCTTCAAACGCACTCAGTGGGTGTGAAAATGCTTAAAAGTTTTTCCGTGTACCAAACAGAAGTTGGCAAGTGAACCCACACCCATCAGTGTGTGTACCTAGGTGCATAGTTGGCGAAACTAACAACAGTATGGAAATCAGTTAACACAAAAATAACGTAACGAACGAACTGGAGACTACTCCAACTTGGGCTCTTACTCAACAGCTTTTTTGGCTCCCTGTTTCGGGTTCCGTGTTTCAGATATGGTACTTGTGCCAGTGCTGCCCAGTTATTTTGTTATTTATTTCATTAATTAGAACTAAATGTAGAGAACCTTATCAGGTAATATCAAAAACTAGAATGCTATCTTCGGTTACGCTAATTTGATGTTATATATCATTAAAAGGGATCTCACATTTTCAACAAAATGTTGAAAGCAGATGGGTAGAATGCGTCTTTTACAATGAATATTCGAAACGAGTTCCGTAGTATTCTGTGTTTCCCTTGGCAGCACTGGTCGGTGGCCTGGGGCCACTTCCTGTTTTCATAGCTGTTATCTGCGCCTTTTGTCTCTTGACCGAAAAGTTTCTCCTCCGCCGGCCTGAGGCCTGATTAAAGCGAAACTTAAATGCAAAACACTTCAAAATTGTCTGATTACGGACGCTGAAGATGAAATGCAATTGCGAGCCATTTCGTGCTGCACCTGTAATTATGGCGCAGCGAATGGAAAATGTGGAAGGCGCGGGGCTCGGCGTTCGCCATTGAAGTGTAACACAAAAGTATGAGGGATTGCTAAAAGCAATTTGAAAACAACAGAGTGAAAGCGCTTCCAGCTCCCAGCTCCCCGATCCCATCACCCATCTCCCAGCTCCCCGTGCTCAAGAATCGCAGAAGTTGGCGTTGCTATGGCAATTATGGGGCTGCAAGAGGTTGCAGCGCATCGAATGGATGAGTGGGGTACCACGACAGCCCCAAGGCTCAAGGATACACTCAGAAATTGTCATTGCTTAACGAAAAGTTTTAGGTATACTTTAAATTCGTTTAAGAAGTTAAAGAATAGAACCAGTCAAGGAGGAAAGCTATAGTCGAGCGTATCGACTATCAGATACCATTTGTTTAGTCTGCTGGCAAGACACTATTCATTACAGACTTCCAAATTTACTACTCGAGTATTCGCAGTTAAAATGCATTCTATTAGATATTATATCTAAAATATCTATATATATCTATATATCTAATTGAACATTGAATGGAATGATTTGCATTAGAAAGCGGTTAATAATACACCCCGCAACAATTAGGTAACAACAGATGACTTTTTGCGAGTGTGGGCTGAAGTGGGTGGCAAGCGTGGGTGGGGATGGGGCTGCTATCTCAGTGGCATACTTAGCAGAGGAACATTATCCTGCATTATCCTGGAACTTTATCAAAGTGCACGGTGAGAGCTGCTCCGCACCTGCGGCTGCGACAACTTGTCAGCCAGCTACGGCTGTATCCCTGATCCTTTTAGCTGTTTCGACTGGCTTAGGCCCAAGTTGGCCGCAGGAAAGGCCCCAACAAGTTGCACGCAATAAAACACGTATGTGCCGCAATTAAAATCCGCACGGCGGGGAAAGAGCAAGGACCTTTTCACATATTAATGAAGGGCCATAAGTAAACATTGCCTTTGTAATTACCTTAGGCAACCACAATGGACTCGGGTTTTATTTCGGGGCTGTTGACTTTGAATTAACAGAAACAACCAGCATGAATGGACGGAATGGACAAAAGCGTAGTGCAAACATAAGGTATTTGCATTCGGATATTGTTGCCAAGGACTAAATATTAAATCAGTAACCGGTTATGTTGGAAGGTGCGCAAAGGGTGGGCTGTGCTGATCGGGCATTTCACTTTTTATTGCCAGTCGGGTTCCTTTTTTATTGGTCGCCATAAAGAGATTCCTTGCTGATATGTTCGTTCACGTCTAGCCGCTCTTTTATGGCGCATAAATCTGTTCGAACGACGCCGAATTCCTTTGCCGAAAAAAGATATCCTGCACGGCGACCGCTCCCTTTTTTTAATCCCTACAGCCTGCTAATTTCGGCAACAAATCTGCTAAGCCAGCTTATGGTCACACACAAAGTCGCAGGCACACACACACACACACTCGTCTGAGTCCTGCAGGAATCCTGATTTGCACACATGTGTTCGTGTTCCAGGGATACACACGGCGCCCTTCGCGTTGGTTTTTATTGTGGCAGAATCGGAAATTGAAACGTAAATCTTTGTGGCATTGCCACAGTCGCAATTGATTTTTTATGGCCCGTTGCTGGCCTTATGAGCGATTTAATCACGAACCCAAGGATGTCCGGGTTGGAGATTAATTCGAGCTGAAGCCGTGCAACTGGTGGAATAATCGAATTGCGACCATCATTGTTCGCACAAATACGATTCGCTGGCATCCAGCAGTTTGTTTATGCTTTCGCCCACAGCGGGCACAATTTGTTTTAATTGCGAGCAAAACAACTGAATAATCACATTACATCGCCGGTGGCGTGGAGGGAATGAAGTGGGTGGCAGTGGGCGGCAGAGGGTGTCTGGTTGTTTACCAACTGCAGCTGATGCAGTTAAGCTCTGCGGAGTCGGCAGCTCGGACGCGTGCAGGCGGCTTGAAAAACGCGCGAACTGCGAGCATCATATGCCAACTTCGATAAGTTGCAGAGACGTAAATAAAGCGCAATGGGAGAAAGCCCGATGCGGAATTGTGTCAACAGCAATCGCCATCCCAATCCGCCAGTCACGAGTGCACTCGGCGCACTCCGCGTACGGCCATAATCTTAAATTTAAATATATATAGCAGTGCGGCGCCTCCTCGAGTCCGCTCATAACGATGTGGCAATAGCTCTCCTCCTGATTAAAGACCAGTGCTCTTGGACATACACACGTGTGTGCACATACGCTCGCTTAAAGCACTGGATGACAGGCAACGGCTGTCGCAAAGGATTCATATCGTTTCGTTTCGTTTCGTTTACTCTTGCTGCCTGCTAGCCCCAATATTACGCATACGACGGGTGGGACGGATGAACGGATGGACGGGCTGCATGGTCTGGATCGGTGGATGGGTGGCGGGGTGGAGCGGGTGCGAAGTGTCAACCACTTGCAACTTTTGACGTTATATTTTTGTTGGTTTTCAATTAAAAAGTTTGCCTTATCCTGCTTTTGTTGCAGCGCCCAACTGGCCTCCTCGGCTGCAGTTCGTCCCTTTTGCCGGATTTCATTGTTCGGATGCCTCTGACAGCCTTCTGACAGCCTGTATGCAACACATTTCAGCCAAATGGAAATCGCAGACAATTGCCATTGACGTGGGCAAACCATTTAGGTAAATAATTGTTTTGCCAGCTAAGTCCGGCATTTACAGCAATCAAACAATGGGCAGCAATTTCGCAGCTTCCGAACTGAATTAATATGTATGTATGTTGCATGAAAATCACATGATATATGTATATGCCATAGCTGTGTTCGCACATAAATGTTTTAAGCCAAACGAGAGGTAAAGAACAACATAAGGTCTGGCGGAAATAAAAACGTTTAAAGTTTCCGACAATCTTCAAGTAAGAAGGCAACTTAACTACGGCAAGTGACTGAAGTGTACGAGTATACTTCAATGGCACATCCATTATTTGTTGAAAGGACTTACACACAATTTTTGCAACTTACTCTTCAACAACAATATGTTGAGTTGCCTTTTATTCTATACGCAAACTTGCAGTGAAATCCACGTCTCTTTTATGAGTCATGCAATTTTTAAAACGACACAAAAAAAGGAAATATATATGATTAGTTATATGCTTTCGCATTTTTAAAGTTGCCCGTTGGCTTATTTATTTTGAAAAATATTTAAAATACTACGAAACTGATATAAAATTAAACTTTTAGTTGCCAGTCCAGTCAACCGACCATTCAGATCCTTGATTTACAATTCACAGAGAATTCTTTGATGTTCCATACATTTGGCTTCGTTTTCTGATTTTAGGTGCTATCTTTCCACAAATATGTTTTTATAGATAAAAGTTGCAGCACATGCAGCAAAGCCCTGAATTTCCTAAACAGAAATACAATACTTTCGATTTTTTGTTAATAACGGGCTTAAAGGACATTTCTTCAATGCATACATTCGTAATACGGCTTTCTGCCAAGTTGATCGTAAATTTTGCTGACAAAACTCCGTTTCAGGCACGTTATATTATCCTGGCGCACTTCCAAGCGTAATTGATTGATTGATGGATGGATGCATGGATGAACCAGGAAGCAGCACACATGTGGATGTGGGGCGGGGGTGGCCTGCCCTCCGCCAAACACATCCAACAGGACATCGAGCGATATTAAAGCAACGTCCTTCTGCCAAAAGTCCCGGCAACTTAGCACATTTAATCTTTAATTAAGAGCAGCAAGGACGAACGTTATCTGACCCTCTTTGGGGCAGTCGACCGCCCTGCCGGCTTAAATGATGCGTTAAGATGACTCCGATGAAGGATCACGAAAGTGGCTTGCGGCTTTCGGGGTTTCTGTGGCCCGTTGGCCGTAAAAGGACTTTAAGGCCAAACACTGGGCCGCCAAAAGGACACGAATCCCGAGGCACTGGAGGGCAGGCCAAAGGCAAATGGTAAATGGCAAACGGCAAATGGCAGAGTAAACCTCCCATCCACATAATTCGCAAAGGCATTGCAAATGAATTAAATTACACAGAAGTGCGAAATAATGGCCGGCAGCCCAAAGAGTTGCGTTGCCAAGAGCCATGCAAATGGCCAGTCGGCCGGAGGGGCAAGGATTCCAGGACTCCAGCTCCAAGGGGAGCAGCGCTCGCCGGGTGCTAGCTAAGGCA
This sequence comes from Drosophila sechellia, assembly GCF_004382195.2. NCBI lineage: Eukaryota > Metazoa > Arthropoda > Insecta > Diptera > Drosophilidae > Drosophila > Drosophila sechellia. Next base: position 3,122,877 of record NC_045950.1, on the reverse strand, counting down.
GGGAGATTCTCGCCAAGGCGAATTCCTATTAAAATTCAATTGCCTGTAAATAAAATGATGTCGTGACGAACTTGGATTGTTTGTCACTTAATTAAGGTTAATGCGCACGTCCGCTCGGGAGCAAGGCTTAACTTTGGATCGGTAAACAAGTGCCATGCGTAATTAAATTTCCAATGAGGGCGGCACACCAGCTGCCAGTTGCCAGCCTGCCGAACTTTGACCCCCGGGCCGTAGTTCATCCGGCGGACGTAGTTTCGGGAAACAGGACATGGGGCAAATGGCTTCTGCCGACTGTGTGACAAGTTTATTTCATTATGGCCGCAGAGCACAACACTTCCTCCTGCTGCTGCTCCTCTTCCTGCTCCTCCTGCTCCCGCTGAGCCGAGCTGAGTTGAGCTGCCATGTCGCCGCAGAGTGGAATCAAATTGAAAGTTATCAAAATGTGTGCATAACGGTTTGTTAAATAGTTATTGTGCTGGCACTTGCTCCTCCGGCTGTCGCCCGACCCCCAAATGAATTCAATTACGCCAACAAGTCACACAAGTGTCTCCCATGCACATCGCAAACAGATTTGCATGGCAAACAAAACTTTCCCAGCCGCCGCATGGACGAGTATGCGTATACCTAATGCGGATGCGACTGCGGGCGCCACTGTGACCGGGACTTCACTGTACGGCCAATCGGTTTCCGGTGGCAAGTCCAGTGTCACGTCATTGGAATTTGCGAGATACTTTGGCCCGAAGCGCAAGCAGTTAGCGACACCCGAAGCGGCCATAAACGCTGCTTTGCAGGTTGACTGGGCCAACGACGCATGGATCCTCGGATCGGAAGCAATCTTTTGGGCCTAGTGGCAATACAAGGATATGAGTGGAGCCCACTCCTATAGAAATTAAGCTTTTTTTGCTGAAACTTGAAGAATTTCCTTATCAAACCAGGCCGTAAACTTTCCCGAAGTTTTCCTGCGGCTGGGGGATAAGAGTGTGATATGATGGCTTGGGTTTTATTGTCTCGTCTGGATTGCAACTCCCTTTATGGCTGGCACACTTCAGCTGGCTGATCCATTAAGGCCAGCAAATGGCGGTCCGACACGCCAGCAAATTCAATACAAAATAGAGAAAAGTTGCCGCCAACTTAAACAGCACTCAGCTCGACTCGATTCTCGATTCAGAGGAGGAAAGTGGGCGGGTTTTGCCTTCATTTTTTACAGCCGCTGCTGCTGCTGCAAACTTTTCTCATTAGTCACTATTTTTAGCTGCAGTTTAATTGTTACACACTCGCAGGACGAAAGTTTTGCTGCCAGAACTGAGTGCCGCCGGCTCCCAGAGTCGTTTCATTTTTTATTCCCCGATGGGAATTCGGCGGCGGAGGTGGCTGGCATTTGAGCAAGATTTGTGTAAACAAATTAAGCGTGCTGCATGCCACTTCTTTTGCCGCCATCGAGAAGGTGCGAAATGAATATGCGCTGAACTTACGCCCCGCGAAATTAAAAGTTTTCGGGCCCCGGTGGCAATTAAACTTAATGCGTGTGTGTAGACGGGGCAACTCGGCAATTACACAAACGCCCGAGCAATGCCTGTAATTCAGGATCAAACGAGGACATGCCGCAGTCCTGTTGCGACGCAGATCCTTCCGAGGCGGGAATCTGCCTAATGGCGGCCCAGTGGCCTGGTCGTTCTGTTCGCAGAAATTTCATACATCCGCAGGTGGTCCCTTTGACGGGGTCCTGCCATCCCGCCATCCAAGATGCTCCATCACATCAGATACGTTTGAGACAGCCAGCTGGCTTTAATTAAGTGCATGCCTTCGCTGACGCTTGAAGATGAAATCCTTTGACTTGCCAGCGCCAGGAATTTGCTGGCACAACAAATTAAAAGACAATTTGCATTAACCCCGGACGAAATGACACATCCGTGCGGAGTCAACAGTTGCAAAGGTATTTTCATATTAAATTACCGAAGACGAGTCTACTTGCAACAGAAGTGCACTTAATAAATTCATCAGGTTGCAGCACAAGTCCTGCATCATCATTTATGCTAAATCGGCTTAACAATAACATGCAAATTGTTAGCAAATTATAAGCAACTGCAGTCAGGAGTAAAATGCGTCATTATGCAATTAAATCCCATTCAAATGGACATTTTCCACACATTATCTAAATGTAGATAGCAAAGGATACAAGCAAATGATTTTGAACTCAGCATCCCTTTTTTTCCAATCCTTCGTTGGCGTCCAGAAATAACTAATTACGGAAACCGGATAGCAAAGGTTAATTACTTCCCATGGCTTTGACAGCCATTTTTTCGCCTGCCTTTTGATTAAGAAAACGTTTTTTCACAGCAATGTGTTTATTGTTAAAAATGGGAAAAGCCTTAATGAACGAAGGAAGTAGATACAAACTTAGCCAATTAAGTAAACTTATAGAAACAAGAGAAAACTATATTTTTAATTATCAACTATTTTTGGGTTCACTCTTTAGACATATTACGTATACGACAAGTATGGAAAACTTGAAATAGTTTGTTTCATTGGGAGGGATGGAGGCAGATTTTATTCGATCGAGTTATTCAGTGAGTTTCAATTTTATTTGTCACTATTTTAGAGGTATGAATTCAAATTGCTATGGCATTTATAGGGATTTTGCAAGTTTTCATGATAAAACATTTTAGCTTAGATATAGCTTAAAGTATACATATTCAGCAAGTGTGTGGCTTAGACAAACTATGACTATTAACTTCAAACGCTTTTAAATGGCAAACATGGTAAAAAATATGTGCAAGTTATCCAACCCGTAAACATAGCACTCAACCCCAGTTTATAAACAAATTTCAAATTCCAATTTTTTGTCATTGCCTTTGCCAGCACTTAGCTACCCGATTAGAGAGATAACCAAACTTAAAGTAAGCCCAGCTTCCGCTTGGAAAACAAGCAATGGTCAACTTATTGCGCTCCAAACAAACTGCATCAGTCAGCAAATCTCAATTCCACAATGTAGTAAAATAATTTCAGCATAAAGCTTTTATTCTAAACATAATTGAAAGTTCAAGAAGTTTCTAATGAAAAACGTCTGGCCAAGGTTGATTGGATTAGGATTAAGAATTATAAGATCAGTCTGAACGGTTTCCAATTAAGGATAAGCAAAAACCAGTGTAGTGTAATAGTGTACAGATAGTGCTCGTTGTGTAAATACTTTTGGCCACCTCTGTATGTGAAAAAGTTTATAATCAAAAAATATAAAATTATATTAAAATAAATTTTTTTAAATAATTAAACAATACCAATTTTATTTGGCGCCAATTGAATTTTTAATTATGCTTAGCATAAAAGCTTTATGCTGAAGGTTTTCACTGCATTATGGAATTGAGATTTGCTGACTGATGCAGTTTGATTGAAGCGCAATAGTTGATCATGGCTTGTTTTCCAAGCGGAAGCTGCGTTTACTTTAAGTTTGGTTAATTCCCTTATCAGGTAGCTAAATGCTGGCAAAGGCAATGACAAAAACAATGACAAAGTGAAATTGGAATTTGAAATTTGTTTATAAATTGGGTTGAGTGCTCTGTCAATGGGTTGAATTGCTTGCGTAAGTAGAGTCGACTTGAAGGAACGATGATTGATTTCAGGAAAATAACTAAATACTAATAAATATTATAGTACTTAGGGACTCGAGTCCTGACTTAAATAAGATGCTATGTACAAGTTAACCTTAATGTGATATGATACAAAACACTTACAGTCTATATAGCCTTACTTTTTACACAGTTCGCATTGTTGAAAACGGCTGGGCTCCGTTGATCCACATCTCGCAGTGATATATTGTTGAGTTTCCTTTTTAAGGCACAGACATTATGTACACCTGGCAGTACTTAGGTCACTAGAAGAGATTTGAACAGATCTATGTGGCCGGCGGCTTGCCGTGCACGCGAAACCGGTAGAGGCATGTATAGGTGGGATGGCCGTGGTTCGTCTCGATCCGCAGCTCGACGATCTCGTACGGCCGTTTGATGTCCAGGTTCTGAACGGCAAAGTACTGGAGGGAAGCACCATTGTCCTCGAACTGGTACTCGCCGAACAATACGGGTTCCTGGTCCTTCTCCTGCTCCAAGCCCTGAGTTGATGGATAAGTCGTATTAGAAATGCACCCCTTCCTTTGACCATTAGTCAAACTTACCCAGATAGTGAAGTTTCGAGGAGCTGATTCTATTCTTCCTGTGGGGGATAGACTCTTCGGTATGTGCTCTAGGGTGAATCCAGTGACGTACACCAACGAGTTGAGCTTTAGCACTGTGGGAAGAAAACTATAAGGACTGTTTTAGCATTTACTTTTCACCCGCGACTTGCCTAGAAATCCGGGAAACCCTTGGAATGCCCAGCACTCCCCTGGCTGCACATTGGGTGAGATGGCGACCCGCGGCGTGTTGGTGGGATACCAAAGTGGAATTCCAAACACCGATATTTGGGCCGACTTTGTCTGGTAGCTCTCAGTGCAACGCGTGGAAAGGATTTGGCCGCCCGCCGACTCCAGGGCGAAGTCAACCAGACCCGTCTTGTCGGCATCGTAAATAGCTAGCACCGTCTTGACTATCTGGCGCACCTCCTCCTCGCGGATATGGCCCTTCAGCGCTTTGGTGCTCTCGTTATGCTTGGCTTCTACAACCAGAAGAATCTCCCGTTTGAGTCGTTGGCTAATGTCGCTCATCAGCAGGATGCTCGAACGCTCAATCTCGTCGCGGATGTTGTTATTGGTGCGCTTGTTCAGCTCTAGCAGCTGCTGCTCCAGGTAGTCCTTGGCCACAAACACGCTGCGCACCCAGGTCTGCAGATCGAAGTCATCCAATTGGCCAGCGGCACCGCCAGCGGTGGATTGCTTGAATCCCAGAATTTCGACCAGGGATAGCTTGATCTGCTTGTTCAGAAGAGCGAACTGCGAGTCGTTAAGCGCAGACAGTTTGTTTTCTATTTCAGCCAGCAGCCCGTGGAAGCGCCTATCCTGGGCCAGTTCGTGCTGCTGTATGCGTTCCAGCAAATCCTCTTGGCCGAGCTTCAGATTGCTGATTGATTGGTGCAGATCGGCGTTCTCCGCTTGCTTGTCTGAGAGAGCCAACTTAATGAAGGCGATTTCCCTGTTTAGACGCTCAATTTGGATTTCTGCATCTGAGGAACCGGAACTCTCCTTTGGATCGAGCTCTCCCACCCGAAGACTAATTCGAGCATCTACAAAGTCTGCCAATGCTCGCGCAGCAAGAATACGCTCCAGCAGGGATGGAAAGTCTATCCTGTCCAGTTGAATGGTGTAGTGCGATTCGTGGAGGTGAACCTCTGATTTAATTAGCCTGGTTATCTCCTCTAAGTTAGCTTGTGATAGTTTAGCTCCATCTTGCCAACCGCCTGAGCTTTGCAGCTCCATTTTCAGTTTTATGGCCAGATCAGACAAATCCTTTTCGCTTAGCTCCGTTTTGTGGACAATCTGATGGAGGTTTTCCTTCATCAGCTGAACAATGAGTTGAACCTGTTGCGGTGCGAGCTCCTTGGAATGCTGCTGCATTTTCAGCTCGACCAACTGCTGCACGTAACTGTTTACATGGTTTAAGATATTTTCGTATTCCTCGGCAGTCAAGGCTTTCTGGATGTTCTGTTCAATGCTGGCCATGTTCACCTTAATGGCCTCGTCTTCCCGCTGGGAACTCCTGACGGTGGCCATTTCCATCCAACTTTTCAAGGTAGCTCCAGCATTTGACAACCGACTATGTAGGGAGCCGAAAACAGCTAGTGGCAGTGGCAACAGGGCTTCAGCCTGCTGAACGTAAGCACTACGTTGATCCTCCTGCAGGAGCAACCATCCTGGGAAAGGAGAAAATTAAACATAGCACTATTAGTTGGCAATCCTTCTACATTTCCAGTCCCCACCAACTTCAATTATCAACCGGACTGAGGTAACAGGGAACTCGTTTTTGGGGTTATTCCAACACAAATGCAGAAGGATAGAGTTCGATTCTGGCCAACTAATATTGCTTTGTTTACATCTTACTTACCATTTAGCGAACTTCCAACAAATGGCAAATAAAACAAACAACTCTTCTTTGTACTTGATGTTTCGTATGAAATTGTTTGCGGTTTATTTTTGTATAGACTATTACAAAGCAAACAGTGAACAAATTACAATTAAACGTTGTTTAACAACAAGTAAGATTTAGTTAGGGCATTGACCCAGACGGATAAAGGCCCTAATTGTTGGACAAGAATGAAGTTTACGTAAATGATTACGAGAGTTCTGCAATTTGAACAGCCGCGAGCTCTATCCTTCTCCCATCAGCCTGTGATGTTGCATTTTGTTGGGAATTGTGTGGGTTAGTGTGGTGGGATATGTGGGGGGCGTTTGCCTATGAATGTGGGTAAATGACAGGACGAAAAACTATAAAGTAAGTGCGCAAAACAGCGGGTCAAGCAGACGGACAAAAAACGGATCAAATGCTTTACTTTGTACTCATATTGTTCATAAAGAAAGTTTGTCATATGTGTCTAAGTGCAAGGGGCGTTGCACCCAACCAGATCACTAAATAAGCAACTGCTGCAGCAGTTCGACCACCAAACGGTAGCCTGCCCATTGCAGATGTTCCCTACACACGCTCATAATAGACTTTATCATCGCCCTGAAATAACTGGCGACCCTTGTTGACCACGTTCTGACCGATGGTTCTCAAGTACAGAATGTAGTCGTCAGCCCAATCGCGAACGCGGACCGCATGCTCGGCGGCCTGAGAGCGTAGCGATTCGAACTGCTCCTGGTTCAGGTAGTCTTTCACATCGATTTTGGGCAACTCAGGTAGGGTGAATGTGTAATCGGACAGGGATTTGGGTGGGAAAGTTTCATTGGGGTGTATGTAATAGAACAGACCTGCAAAGGCAAAGCAAATTAGGCGTTTAACCTTGGCAGACGGCGAATGGAAAATAAAATATGTCATCACATGGCCACTTAAATCTCATCCGCGGGATTTCACTAACAAATTATCGATGGCGTCACGCGACTACCAACGACCAGACGAGTTTATAAATAAAACGACTGGAGGTGATCTATATGGATACAGCATGAATTCTCGAACCGATACAAGGGCACACGCTCTAACATATTTTACTTTACAGCGAAAATCGGACGGTGCTTAGAAGCCTACTCACCCGACAGCAGCAGCAAGGGCAACAAAATCAGCAGAAATATGAGGAAGCGCTTTTTCGACTTGTTTTCCGCATCCGAGGATCGTAGCAACCACGTGTCCAAACTCAGCACCGATCCGATGAAAACATACAGGTAGCGCAGCAAACTTGCAAGTCCTCTTCCGATGGTCTGTACTATTTTCCCCCAAAGTCCAACTCGTTGACTCTGCTGGCGCTTAGCGTAGTAGTTTTGATAGGCAGTCGTCTCCGTGGCCGAGAGATTGGTCACACGACTCCACACAGTGGTAATGCTGCTAACAACCAGCTGGATGAGGCGGATGAGCCACCAGCTCTGCTTTTGCTGGCCAAAAGTGGCGTCCAGTTCATCTGCGGAGTCATAGTTGACCTGCTGGGTATACTTGGACTGGTAGCGGCGGCGGATGAACTCCTCTTGCGCAGGGTTCTGCTGGACCATGTAGTTGACCCGATCGTTATGGTTCTCTAGGCTCTTTCTGGACATGTTGGGCATGGCAACAATTCCTGGCGCCAACTGGCGTCGGTGGGGGGACAGTTCTGAGTAGGTATAGTCCGTCTTGGGAGTTTTGCTGCAAAATAGCATCATTAGTACAGTTTAAAATGTGCAGGAATGGTTCACTCACTTCCAGTACTCGCCAGCATCTCTGTACTCGATGTAGGCCAGATAATCGCTGACATTTCCCGAGCTGAGGTTTCCGTTCGATTGGTTTAGCTTTTCCTGGGCGGAGTTCAGCGTGTTTTGTGTGGTCTCCAGCTGGCTCCTGTTTCGCGGCGTCGATGTGGCGCCGCCGGATCGCTTGGTGAGAATCGACGTGACTGTGCTCGTGATCGAGTTCTGTTTGCGTTTGGCCTCCGGAGTCATGTCGTCGCTCGAATAGTCCGAGGTCAGCTGGGCGAACGCCTTTGCCCGGGTTTTCTTACTGATACTCGACTCCACTATATGCTCCTCTATTATCGTTCTGCAAAGAAGAGGTGTAGATAGTAGTTGGTAAGATTTGGGGAAAATATTTCAGTAAGTCCGTGATAACGTGCTCGGAATCGTTTGAAACGACGAGTACAGCGTATCAAAACAAAAACACAAAAATATGCTTATAATAGCCGCTGGCCTTCAGCGCAAACGACTGTTGTCCCACCCCAGCGTGCTCGATTTAGTGGCTAAAACGTGAAAACGATTTCTGACGGCTGACGTTGGACCCTGAATGTCGTCATCGAGTCTTGAAGACTGATCATCAGACCGACCAGGCTCTCTCGAAATGGGCGCCAAAAACTACCGAAGCTCGACCAGATGCCGCACCCTGTATGCGGCTTTGCCTTCGTTTTCTACCCGCTTCGAAATTTAAATTCGCGGCGAGCGTGAATAACAAAAAGGTGACGTCATGGCGGCGGCACATGGCATACATACAGTCGCTATACTTGCTTAACTGGAATTAATGGTCTGGTTCAGGACCAAAGGAGATAGTTATAGAGTTTAGACTGAATTCTCCTAGATTCCCTGCTCAAAGTGAAATTGACTCGAACTCCGTAAACATATCGAATGCTAACAATTTTACTGCTTATAAGGGCTAAAAATAATGTTATGGGTTCGCGATAAAGGGCTTCGTCTGGAGGCCTATTTCGGGAGTATCCCAGACACTTACTGCACATTGGGGGCCGCCGATTTCCTTTTGAGGTGGTGCACATGCCCCTCCTCTCCGGCGTGCTCACAGTTCTCATGGTCGCAGCTCGATCTCAGGAAGGGGGTCTTGGAACGCGACCGCCGACGCGTTTCTATCTGGTATGTATTTTCGCTCATGATTAGATTCCCTCCAGTGCTCGGGCCCTGCGAAGAAACAAATAATTAACATGGGCAACGATTTATTTGGAGTAAACATTATAACCAGTCTGTGTGCTTGTGCTTGTGCGTATGTGTGCGTGCTAGGCGTGGGTTGTTTACAATTGGGCAGCTGGAAAACATTCGGTCTATGTGCTCTTCACTTCAATGCTCGAGTGCTTTCCGAAGCGAGCTTTCCCCGCCACATTAATGCCGCATTATGCAATGCAATGCGTGTGGAAATGAGCGCAGTGCCCGGTTTTTAATTAGAATGCATTGGGGAGGTAGTTAAGTAGGCAGGCCGCAAAGACCGCGTCTAAAAATAGGCCGGAGCATTTCGGATCGCGAATTGCTGCCAGTGACCGTGGGGATCCATTGGTGGTGGGCCACATAGCCGAAAACGACGCCCGCCCGACCTTTCGAGCACAGATGTTGACTGCAGGGGGCGGGGAAGGGGGTGGCGCTACAGGGTGCTCCGGCGGACCACGCCATCCGCAAACACCGCGCGATAATCAATACAATGGCTTACTGCCCAAAATGAGTTCGCAGCACAGGCGCAAATATTCGTTGATTCCGTGATTCGGTGAAATGGAAACCCAAACAAGTTTTCCACAGCTGCGTCATAACGTACATATATGTATTTATGTAAGTACGTGGATGTAAAAATGAGGCACGCACGCACACAAACAAAAACTCCGCACACTGCTTCGGGCAGTTTGCCCGCAAATATGTCACATACTTAGTAATATTTCTGGTACTGTCGCACTAATTAATTCCTCCGTTAAATAGCTGAATATGAGGTTTGTTTGCAAGCGCCGCGACCGTTTTAAAAATAGCCTCCACCGTCACGACGGTAAAATCACGTCTATTCCGAGCGGCGAAAAAATTCGAATGGCTTGTGAACGGCGAAGACACATCCATTATTCTAGCGAACATCGATGTTTCCCAGCGTATCGATTGTTCGCATGGATCATTTGCGGGGAACGTTGTGAAATGGAATTTGTTTTCATTATCCCAGAGAAATATTTCGAATAAAAATTTAATTTTTTACAATTGTATCTTAGGTTGAACAAATCTAAATATGATATTATATGAAATAAATATAAATATGAAATCTAAATATAAATTTGTTATAAACCGTTCAATTTGTTCCACACGTTTTACAGGGATGTGATAGATTTGCGTCATGGCAGCTTTGAGCTTTCTAAGTATACTGTCAGATATCTGATATCTTTATCTCAACGTTCTATATATATTTATTTAAACGTATTTAAAATTAAATGAAATATCGATAGCATTGCGGACATTTAGCGATGTCTCAAACCACTCGGTACCCGGTTAAGGGAGTTGACAACCCTAAGCAATAATACCACAACAAATCAAGAATTTATTGTTGTGATTTGCCTTGCAAAACCATAAAATATGATAGAAATAACGTGTAACGATCGTCTTGGCAAGAAGGTAAGTAGCCAAGTACCTGAGGCAACTGCAAGCATGGTTGACAAACGATTAACCCACAGGTGCGCGTCAAGTGCAACCCGGACGACACCATCGGGGACCTCAAGAAACTAATCGCGGCACAAACGGGCACAAAGCACGAGAAGATTGTCCTGAAGAAGTGGTACACAATCTTCAAGGACCCGATTCGCCTATCCGACTGTAAGCCATTGAATAGTCTCCTTGTAACGCCTTGCTTTAGCCGCATTTCTTTCTCGCTTTCTCAGATGAAATCCACGATGGCATGAATCTGGAACTTTACTACCAATAAAACTGCGAGGGAGTACCGTTCCTGTGTCGAGTTTGTCTAATTTTTATAGCTTCTTTAATAAATAAACAAATTTTGAATAATGTATACTAGCTGCATATTATTCGTGTGGGTTATGTGCTGATTTTTAAGGTCAATTTGTAATAGTGAAGGGATCTCAAGTATATATAATATTGCTTAAGCTGTATTAAGCCCTTTTTCATACCTTACTAATAAAAAATAGTTATATTGAATTAAAATTACCAATTGTAATTTGCGTTTAATGCTCCCCTTCGACTCCGCCCCTGTAAAATTGGTATTATTTTCAGCGTCTGTTGCGGCGTTGCCAGATAGCGACAAAGGCGTCCAGAGAAAGAACAACAAATATTGAAAACAGCGCATTCGAGATTCAGTCGAAAATGTCCATGATTCCATTCTTTCCCACGCTCAAAGTCTCCGTGGCCAATCGCTACTGGTTGGACATGGCTCCTGCCTCCGTAAACGAAGAATCGCAGACGCGGCGTTACGAGGATGAAAGGAGCAACTGGGTGAGTTCTCTCCAGACACCGCTTTCTGTATAAATTGTTATAAACTTAAACCGTACAGCGAGAGTCCCTTAAGACGGCCGGCACAGATCTGCAGCCGCTGGGCAAGATGCTCACTATACCCGGAATTGAGACCGACGACGAGGATGGTGAGTACAGCAGGACACTGCATTTGGATTACCATTATCGCCCAATTCCTCTCCTGCAGCCAACGATGACAGCGAGGACACGGACAGTCACGATGAGGAGGATGACGAGACGAACGACCGCGTCATCCCGGTCACCCAGGACTTTTACTCCGCCGACGACATCCAGATGAACGACGAGACCTCGCCCACAGCCCCCTAAATGAAGGGGAGTTCCCAGATTGCCCATCACAATGTCGTCCGGCTGGTGGATACACAATTATTTATTTTCGCGTCTTGTTCCCTTTACAAACTGTAATAACAAGTGTCGGATACTTTAGGCTTAAATAAATTATAACATAGTAAGCATGTTGGCTGGAGGAGTCTCCAATAAACATTTTCGGAGGCTTAGCTCACTGGTTAAGGACAGCAGGGGACGAACTGGGAGTAGAGGACGTGGTCCCTACTTGTGCAGCGCCGCCGTCTCCAGCTTCGGAGCCGGCTTGGAGGCCAGGCCCGAAAGCAGCTTCTTGATCTCAGCGATGGCCCGGCCGGGATTGAGGCCCTTGGGGCAGGTGCGCGTGCAGTTCATGATCGTGTGGCACCGGTAGACGCTGAAGGGGTCCTTCAACTTGTTCAAACGCTCAGCGGAGTTCTCGTCACGCGAATCGATGATCCAGCGGTAGGCCTGCATCAGCACGGCGGGGCCCAGGTACTTCTCGGCGTTCCACCAGTACGAGGGGCACGAGGTGGAGCAGCAGGCGCACAGGATGCACTCGTACAGGCCGTCCAACTTGGAGCGGTCCTCGACGGACTGCAGGTACTGGGCCTTGCCCTTCTTTTCGCCCGCCTCGTTCCTGCAAAGGTCGTGGTATTATTAACATTCCAGTACGTAGGGATTGCTCCCACTCACTTGCGCTGCAGCCAGGGCTGGATGTTGCGGTACTGCTCGTAGAAGTTGTTCATGTCCGGGACCAGGTCGCGCACCACGTACATGTGGGGCAGCGGGTACACCTTCAGCGACTTGGAGGTGTTGATGTCGATCTTGCTGATGCAGGCCAGCGTGTTGGTCCCGCCGATGTTCATGGCGCAGGAGCCGCAGATGCCCTCGCGGCAGGAGCGCCTGAAGGTAAGTGTGGGGTCCATCTCGTTCTTGATCTTGATCAGCGCATCCAGCACCATGGGGCCGCACTCGCGCAGGTCCACCTCGTAGGTCTGCATGTACGGCTTCTCACCGGCGTTGTCCGGGTTCCAGCGGTAGATCTCGAACTTCTTGATCTGCGGCTCCTGGGCCTCCTTCGGCTGCGCCTGCTGCTCCAGCTGGGCGGTGCCATTGCTGATGGCTCGCATCTGCAATTTCGGAGAATCACGCCATTACCCATTTTATCCAATTCAGGTGCCGCTGAAAAAAAGGTTTACATAACAGCTTCTGCCAGTTGGCAGTTCCCCCAATTACGGAGTGCAGTTTGCGTGTTTATCTGCGGCGTTTCTATCCCGGACCCTCTACTTCCCCACTTCCGCCTTATATAATTGCACGGCCCAAAAGCCGCCTGCACCCCCGCCCCACCACGCCCCTGAAATCTTGGCCAGAAGAGCCCTGGGCCACCGGGCACTCCACTCACCTGGTTCCTGGCCACCAGGGATCCCACGCGGATCAGGATCTGTCTCGCCTCGGTCGCCAACATTTTCGATGTGGTTTCTGCTGCAATTGAAACGGCACTGCGTTTGCAATTATCGATTTGCTGAGAGCAAATTTAATGTTTTTCTTATTTGCGTACAAAAACTTGCACGAAACTGGTGATGCAGTGTGACCGTGGCGGCCTCGGAGCTGGGAAAGGCACTAAAATATACCACGCGCGCACTGGTCACACAGCTTGTAACGTATTTGCACCTTTGAATTTCGTTTCCCAGTCTATTTAAACTTGGAAAACACTTAGAAAACACTTGTTTGATAAAACTAATAAATTATGTAAGCTACAGCTTCTTCCGAAAGTAAGTTAAGCTCTGTTCTGGGAGGTTCAAAGCAATAAACATTGTTGGAGTTAACTTAATAGTGCCTAATCACTTTGTATAAAAATCAACTTAATGCTATTATCGCAATGATTCTTTGTTTTGTATGTATATTCCCGACATAACGTACTAAGACTTAAAAAGAATTAAATGATTTTAGTAAAATAAAAGTCAGCCACTAATGTTGATATTAGAACAAACTATAATGGTAGGACGGTTTTCATACCCACTCTAACTCGTCGAGCAAAGGGGTATTCTAGATTTCCCAAAAAGTATACAGGTATGCAGGTAGAAGAAATCGTCTTCTTAGTAAGGATCTCTAGCCGAGATCAGCATTAACGTCGAGTTATTGGGAGCTATAAGTGCTAAAAAGTTATAGCTAAACATGTATATTCAACCTACTTTCCAATTTCTGTCAATGTAACGGGAAAATGTCACTGAGTAGCGGGTATTTGTTAGTCGAGGAACTGAACTCTAACGTTCTCTGGAGTTTTTTTTATGATTTTAATGGCTATATTGTTCTGGCATTGGAGAAACCCTGCCCTTGCGGGTACTTCGCAAGATCGTGGGCCAACTATTATGCAAAACTTTTTAAATGGCGTTTGGCAAGTCCTGAGACAGCAGCACGCCGCCTTTGTCAATTGTTCAGTGACCTTTTGTTGTTGGGAAAAGTTTGCGCGCTTTCCCGCCCCGCCCCGCTCCGCCCTTTGTCATTCGCACCTAGAAATGGAAAGCCCAGGTGAAGTGAAAGGCAAGTGGGTCTGCAGTTCGCTTTATGAGCCGCTGCCTGCGAAGAAAGCGGTGGAAAAAACTTTTTCAATGTTAGAGCAAACACGGGCAGCCACTAAAGTTGCCACCGAAGGCTGGATTCCGGCCACAACTTCTCGTCCGCCTATTAAAAGCAAATAAAAACAATGAGCGCGAAACTTAAATAAAACCGTTCGAGGGAAGTGAAAAGAAGGATTTTATTTGTGTACTCGACCGAGCACAAAGCGGCGAAAGTGAGGTCATAAAAGCGTCCTTGGATACATCTCATCGCACACTGGGAGAAAACACAATGAAGTTCGAAAGTAACTCTTAGCGTGTTAGAATTAATGATAGCAAACAGCCATTAGATAATTCCTCTCTGTGCATCCAGTGGCCTGTTTTGATTTCCATTTAAGAGCTGCTAATGCAAATGCGAATGTCTGGGGAAAGTTGGGTAATTAATCAAGCTTGCGCCCCAACTGTTGCCTACTTTTGCGAGACGAGACGAGACGAGAAAGATGGCCGAAATCAATGGGCCCCCAAGCGAATGGCTTATGGGCCGCATGGGCGTATACTTGATAAAGTTCCAGGTCCTCAGCTCTTTTTCCGCTAACGTTAACTTTATTTGCTTGTGCCATTTTGGGAGTGACTCAAACCCGGCAGATACACACCGCATTTGTTTGCTTTAAATCTTTATTTTGGTGGCCTGGCCGAACTTGCAGCCACTCAATGATTTCAGCTCAAGTGCGGATCGATTTGTTGATACACCAACCATTTATTTGCCATTCGTGACGTAGGCTGAGTGTGCGTGTGTGTGTGTGTGCAACAGGGATTGAATAAGTTCGCTAACAATAGACGCAGGCCGCACAAAAATAACCCATTTATTCGCACATTTGTCTGGCTACAAGTCTGTATCGCCTGCCGTGGGTGTGATGTGGTACGATATGATATGGTGTGGTGTGGGGTGGTTTGAGTATCATGGTTGGTGTGTGTATCCGCGCTAACTGTGCGACAATATTGTCAAAGTTTTGTGTATTAAACTGGCATTCATAGTACGTCATTTCCCCGGGGTGCCATAAAAAGTAGACATACACTCCGGCGAAGTGCGGCAGACGCGTCCACGTCCCATGTAATCCAATGCGGGTGCGTCGGAGCGGGGTAGGGGCACCACTTGACGCACTTCTGTTACATGTTCCAATGAATTATTTATGGACAAATCCCCGCCAAAAAAAAAAAACATCGGAGGGCGCTCGTTACGAACTTGACACCCAAAACGCCCTTAAAATAGGCGGAAACCAATGAGAATTACGTCGTATTGGCCACAATTGGGCAAAAATGCAATAATGAGCGAGATTAAATGTCTATGGGAATAGATCAACTGATTGGAAAACGATACATCAATTTAATTTGTTTAATAATTGCCAAATTATATAATCAATTTGATTCAATTCAAATTGAAAGAGATTGAAGGGGGGTTTCTCAACTCGAAGGACTCCAGTGAGTGTAAAATCTTTTCGTTTGACATAACTCGAGTTTGTGTTTCCGCTCTTCTTTTCCTGAATGCGGAATATTTTAAAGCTCCAGCGCCGGTGAGGCAGACGGAGCCTGAGAATCGAAGCACCTGCCTGCGAAATAAAAACGAGAATGTGCAAAGTCCTGTCGCCTTCGGCAGTCCAACGCAGTCCGGCTGCATTTTCGCCGGGGAAATGCTTGATGGACGCTTTTTAATTTAAACCAACTCCGGGGCTGTTGTAATCCGAGAAAGGTGCAGCGAAACAGCCGGGAAAGTCGAGTTGGCGGCAAAACTATTTATCAACCTGATGGCGACACTGCCGTCGACGGCAACAAAGATGTCACGCGGCTCAGACGTCTCGGCCAAGTTATCAAAAGCGCATCAAGCGCGCCAGTTCGAGTGGGTAGCCCCATTGTCGTAGCTTCTTTTTCTGGTCCTCCAGGCACGCACAGGCCGATATCTCCGATGGCGGCACGTAGCTCCTTCTGCTGCCGCCGACACTGTTGTTTAGGGCTACAACGTAAACGGAGCTGTTGTCCGTAGAAGAAGGTTCACAAATTCAATACCGAGGGTGGGGCCAGCCAAATGTTCTGGGAATCGCCACAAGGATATGTGCGAATAAAATGAATCAACTAAGAGGTCATATTACAAATAGCGATGATGGCGTAGGGCGAAGTGTGTTACAACGAATATAATTGAGTTGAATGCGTATTAAAACATGAAGTGTGCCTAATAGTCTCTTCACATTAACAAGTGTTTCGCATCAGTAGTGTTTGTATTCAATATCCTTTGGAAAGGAGCCAAAAACTTTTTAAGCCGGGATTATCAACGGCAAACCTTGTATCTGGGTTGGCACAACTAATCGTTGTTTTTTTCGTCCTTGATGAGCATCTGCGAGTGATCGTGAATAATTCAAACTTATTTGCCTGCGTTTGTGAGCAAGGAGTCGAAACTGGGTCAAAGATAACAGCCTTGGACGCCTCGATGCTGCGTATTTGCGATGGACAAACAACTAGGAGTCCTGGGCAATATTTGTGCGCCTAATGGCCGCCGGGCTGCCTTGATTAACTAGGCAAACAAGGCGGCCAACCCACGCCGAATACGATATTTGCACGGTATTTGTTTATGGGCCCGGGAACTGGCTAATCAAACAGCCTTGGAGGTGGGCGGTGCCAGGGAGGGCCAAGGACGTTGTGGCGTCTCGCAAATGATGTTAATGCGATTTTCATGCGATAAGCTTCGCATTAGCGCAATAAGCCACAAATAATCAGGCGTCTGACAGCACCGGCGTCACACCTGGACGCGATCCGCAATCAGATTCCAGTCGCAAAGGAGCGCACAAGCAGCCAGGAAACCCAACTCCCTGCTAGATGGCTTTAATGCCGAGCAAAAGGCGAATCCCGTTTATTAACTTCCCGGACAGCTTGCTTAAACTGCCGGAGTGCTTATGCAAATGTATGTAAAGTGTTGTAGTCGCCAGCAAAGCGGAGCCAAGGCAAACCCTCCAAATGAAGTGAGAAAATAAAATTAAAACTTACACACTCAGTTTGAACGCCTTTTCTATCCCATCTCCATGCCATCCCCGTGCCATCCCCATCCCCATCCCCAAACCCCATTCAGCTGCTGTGCGGAGTTAAGCGATAAATTCCAGCCATTCAAAGTCAGAGAAGGCGCAAAAAACCAGAGGTGGTGAGGTTGGTAAGGGAAAATATTTGCACAGGTAGCTTAAAAGGAGGTGGGATCTGTTCGCACTGAAGGGATATCTTTATGGGTATTCTTAAATTACTTTTATATGATCTCATGATAAGAATAGAATGGAGCCAATGCCCCCATTCGAGCCCAGTTCCATCTAAAATTATGCTTGATTTAATGGAATTTAATGAAAACTGAAATGAAGTCTATAGATTCTATATCCTAGGTGAAACTGCCCAGTTACTGGCGCATCTCTTTCGAAGGCAAAGACGATGGACGCAGAGGTGTGCTGGCCAAAAGGTAAACAAAATGTAAATTGGTTTCGGTTTTCCAATTCCGTTTTTTCTCTGCTGTGTGCTGGCCAATGCCGATGGAAGCGGCAGATGGTGCGCCGTTCAATGCACCCGATACGGGACGCTTTCCCCAGTCGAAGAACCCATTAGGGCTCAAAGCCGAACGCCATTGAACCTACCACTCCAAGGTGGCTCGGCTCCAGCGCACGGGTGTGAGTTTCGCTGGGGCTCTGGCCTATTAATGGCTTTCCGCTGCCGGCCGTTAATTAATCCAATTATGGGGCGATTACGGTCCACTTGCACATCAAGTATCCGCCACGTGGTGCCGTCTGACAGCAAGATGGAGGCGCTAGCAAAGTCATGTCCAAACCGAACTCCAGTGCTTCCGCCACCCGGAGACCCGGCCGAAAAGCTGTCCCACATGCAAATGCCAGTCGGCCAAGTGGCACGCATCATGCAACATGCGGGTATGCCGGGGCACTTTCAGTGTGGAATTTAATCAGAAAACAATTGCATAAAATTATGCTCAGCAAGGCGAGAAATTAGTTTTTACTCGCACCAAGCGGGCTGCAGTCGCAGTCTCAGGATGTTGGCTGGCAGATGACATGGCCAAGTGGACGGACACACGGCGAAGAGCTTGCTCCACTCCAAAGACCTCCTGCTTCCCCTTCTGTTTGCCCTGGCACTTTTGTTGTCCGACACGATGTCTTGATGTTCAAGAGACTTAATTATTAAAGCAGTTTCGGGCGACCGGCCACCCTTCTGCGATTTGGGCAGCTCCAGTTGGATCCTTTGGAGCTAGCCGCCTGCGAATTGAATGCGTAATTATGAGCCATGAACCACTTCTGGCTGAGCAACAGCTGCCAAAGCGACCGACTAGGAGAACGATGGCGACGGGGACAATTGGCAGGGACGGGTTTGTTGGCTGAAAGTTAATTTTAAGCACACATTTCACTGAGCTCATTAAGCACACAGTCCGCACACTCCATCCGGATCCGGATCCCCCTGTCCGCCCCGTCCGCCCACAATTGCGCTCCGTAAATCGCGCGGATAATCAAGTCTTTGGTTGAATGCAAATGACAGAGACTCCATCGCGTCTATTAACTTTTGATTTGCGCGTATTTGCCGGATGGCGGAGGGTATTGACAGGAAATCTCTTTGCCACTAATTCAGTATATTTGTATGGGGTTTTCTGTGGAAACTAAGTTATTCAGCTAAATTCTGCTGATAAGCTGGATTCAGTTAGTGGTTAAACGTCTTTAAGGGCTCAAGTACAGATAAGTACACATAAATACCCTGCCTATCAGCACCGATGTCTGTATTTAAGGCAATTAATTAGCTAAGAACACAATATATATATGTCTAATAAGTGCAGTGGATACCCCATTATCTGATTCTCAAGAACATTAATCAATACGTTTACAGGAAAATCACCGATAGGCAGACAGACATCAATATTCGCACTGAGCAACTTGAGTTGCGCCCAAATGTGTGCTACACGTTTGTAGACTGGTGGTTAGGGAATGTGGTGAATCTATCAGGAACCTGCGGAATATGCGAGTGCCTTATTAGCCAGTCCTGATTGCACGTGCGCTGGCGTTACCTCATTTATCAGCTAATCAAATTACATGGCCATAATAAGCAAACATTTGCATGAAGGGGGCACAGGAACACAGGGCAGCTTTAATAGGCAATTTGCGTTAAACGCTGATTGAATAACCATTAATGCAACTAAAGAGCCAGTGTGCCACACATGCGATACTAATGACATCAGCAGGTGGGTGGGAAAGTGCAATCAGGTCGTAAACACGTTCCGACGGCTCCAGTGACTGACTTTTGAAGCGACTGGCTGAGGATGGTGAGCCAAAGTCCTGGACAAGGACTTCGACAACAACGACTAGCTGACGACGGGTCGCTCAATGTACAACAGCATTTTCTGCTAATGGGCCGCAAGCAGGGTGGCAGGAAGCGCCATTAGACCAGGTGCCACATGCGTTGATGATGAAAAGAAAATGCATTAGGCCCGGCCATGAAGAGCACGCTCTTGGCCATGGAGGCCTTCAACGTCAGCCGTGCCCACCAGCCGAGTTTATTAAGATCGCATTTATCATAATTACCGCCGGGGCGTTGTTT
The DNA here is from genome assembly GCF_004382195.2 of Drosophila sechellia. NCBI lineage: Eukaryota > Metazoa > Arthropoda > Insecta > Diptera > Drosophilidae > Drosophila > Drosophila sechellia. The sequence goes on along the minus strand of NC_045950.1, from coordinate 3,103,086 downwards.
TGTGTTGTTTCTGTCTGGTGGAGCAGACTTCAACGCCATGTGATGACATATTCAGCAGGCAAAGCGGCCGTTAAATTCCTGGAATTTCATTCCGCAATGGCGAGCCCGAAAACATGTCTATGGTGGTCCTGGCGACATGGGGGAGGCTCATAAAAAATGCGACAGGCAGACCCCATGAAGAACGAAAAGAAAAGCCCTGCAACACAGGAAAAACCGTGTCCCACTTCTATTACGTCAGTTCTATTTCCTTACTTGGTTCAATGAGTGCTAGCCTTTGTTGTCAATTATGGCAAATTATAATTGTAGTAGTAATTAATCTTTGCTTTCTAAAAGGCCACTCTATACTTTATGTTACACTCCTTTGTGTATAATGAAATACCTACGGAATACTAGACTATTTTTCTTTCTGTGCATTAACTGCTGGGGGAAAAAGCCAAGAATTTATACGCGCTGGGGCAGCCTGTGGAGCTGGAGCCGAAACTGGGAATGATTCATGCGGAAATAAAGGCACTCGAGAGTGCCGTAAATATTGCGGCGGCGACCACAACAACTGCGGCTCTGGGAAAGGTGGAAAACAAAAGGAAAGCTTTGCATTTTCGCACCTTTTCAGCAGCGCACATGACTGTGAATCGCCGTTGATTCATTTGCTGAATGTGACAGGCCGTCAGTGAATGTCCAAGTGTCCAAGTGACCAAAAGTCCGGGTGTCCACGCACTCGCTCCGTAAATTCTGTCCGTTGTTTCGTGTCCGCTGCTGGTGTGCATTATTTAATTGACATGTTGATTGTTTCGCATTGCGATTCCATTTTATGTGCACTTTCAGGCGAGGGTGTGAGGCAGTTCCGCCCGGGGGCGGTGGGGGGTGGTCCGCTGTCTGCCCGACTGCCGAGCGGACGGACAAGTGCCTGTTGAAGAGCTGGCCAACTGCGACGACTCACCAAAATAACGCTCAACAGTTTGTTGCGGAGCACTCAGAATAGGAGAGCGAGCAGCAAATGTTGCTAAACATTCGAGTGAATAGAGTCAAAACAAATTGTTATTTCAAGCAGAATAGGCAAGCAATATTATTCGGAACACAACATATCAGATTCGATTAGCTATTCATCTTGATTTCGTGTAAATTCCGAATATTATTATAGCAATCTTTATGCAAATTGTATCTCTTTGCTGATTATGGTATATAAGTACAGGCAGTATTGGAAAACTGCCTAGGAGTAAGATTTAAGTTACGTAGTTAAGTTAAAAATCCTAAAAGAATAATAGAAACCAATTCATATTACAAAATATTGAGCATAAATTTATTAGAAAAGTGATCAATTTTCCGAATTTAGTTTAATTTCAAACACTAGAAGCTACGGCACTGTAACTTTAAAATTTCGTTTTTTTTTCTTGTGCCAAAATCTTTTTGGATTTTGTGCACAACGAGTTGGTTATAACCCCACTGTGCTGAAGATTTGTCAAACTTCAAACTTGTTGCTAAAAAACGCGCCAAAATACGTGAGTGGTGGAAAGGGGTGGGGGGAAGGCGGAACAAGGCCAAAAGTACCGCACCGCAGCCGTCAACACTGCAGTCATCGGCAATGAGTAACTTCCAACAACCCACCACGACCCCCAATCTCGGCCGGGAAACCCACCTGCGAGGCGCAGGACAGGAGCGTGGTGAAGAGCGCCGCTCGGAAGTCGGAAAATGGAAGGCGGCCGAGCAGTTGCGACGCGACTACCAAATGAATCGGACGCGATAGCGCTTCAGCGGAAGTCGAGAACTGAGATGTTTACCCAAGAACTGTATATACCAAGTGCTTGAAAGCCGTTAGCAAGTGGTTCATTTCAATATTCGTTTGAAGTCGGTTCGGATTGAGGTGTTCGTTGGATTTCGGAATTTCGCGTGGGTTCGAAACTAAAAGTTCATTTTCCGTGCCAAAAAAAAGGACTTTAAAATATCGAATTCTTTTGCGGGATCTCTGTTGCACTCCGTTTCTTGCATCTTCTGATCCTTTTCTCCACTCAGAGGATGCGTGAGTATTCGATTCATGATGTTTCTTCGCCACATGACTAAGCTAAATGGCTAAGTTTTCCGCTTGGCAACGGCTGCAGTGGGCAGTTAAGTCACATCTATTGTGGTACAAAGTTTTGCTTTCACTCGGCTGCTTAATTAAAACAAAGTTTGAAACCCTAAAGTGGAAATTACATGGAACATCTGTTTCCTGGGCGATTTCCAAGCTTGTGCAATTTGATTCCCAAACGGGAACCTCCACTCCGGACACTATTTGCATTTGCTGGCAGGATGGACAACTCGTTCAAAAGTGGCCGCTTATCGCGTCGCCCACTCGGAATATCGCCAATATCAGTCTTATCGCCCCGGGACTTCTGTCGCCATTTACGTGGAACCAGCCAGCGGGCGGGCGACACGTCAGAAAACGGGGCATACATTCGGGCGCCTTCACTCGCTGGCCACGGTGGCGGATACTTAATTATTTACATGCGAGCTGATGGTCCTTCGCGATGTCTTCCTTTTGAGCCGTCACTCGAACACTTGTTCCGCTTGCAGTCCCATTTCGCTGACGAAAGCCACTGCACTTCTGATGGGGTGGTATAAATTATGTTTTTCCCATTGACGCAAAACAAAATACGCAGCCGTTCGCGGCACAGATACAGATACAGTGCAGCGCATGGGTAAACATGGAGTTCGGTAACGAATTCGCGGTTAGATCGTGCCTTCGCATGCCATACGATCTGGATTTGGGCATACTGGGAAATTAGAATGCCCATTGACAGCGCATTAAGTATACGCCGTGTGTTTGTGGAGTAATCTTTTGTTATCTGGAAATCTATTGTTAGATTGCTGGGCCGACGGTTTGTTGGTGCTCCGCCCTCTCCGCTCTCCTGCACCACAACACCCCCCTCGCCGGCCGAGCTGGCATCAAAGCTTATTCATAACATTTGCTTTTGTTGGGGACACAGATACCCACAAGCACACACACTGACGCAGTGGGGCCTTCTGGGCAGCTGTCAGCAGTTGGGAAAACCCTTTTTGGCAAGTCCAACAATAGCAATCCACATTAGTTATGTGGCTGAAAAAATCGGAAAGAGGGAAACTTTTACATCTGCTGCTGGCATTTTATATAAATTATATTAGAGTCCGACATCCCAAGGCTAGCTTACACTTACGACTGCTGTGTAGTGAATTTAGACTCACATTCGCCCAATTTAACTTAGCAGCCGCTCGGTCTCGGAATCCTCGTCGCCAGCCAAGCCAAGCGGGAGCTCAAACTGAAATCCATTTCCAAACTTTCGCTTAATCAACGAGCTACGTCCACTTACCCCTGGCTCCAACTCGAAAGGAGCTCGCTCCAACGCTCCCAAAAGCGGATTTCGAGTGCCTCGCCTGGCCGAGCCACCTGGCATGTCGTCTTCAAAGGGAATCGCAGATTGACGGCCACATCGCGGATTGAGGTGACTGCAAACTGGCTGCGAACGCCGCCATTACCCGGTATTTTGATTTCGCTTTCCTGACCCGCAACGCGCAATTAATTTGCACAACTTTGGATTTATGTGCTCTGCCCCAAGTTGGGGCAACTATTTGTTTGTGGAGTTTGTGGAATGTGCTGCTCATAACTTGTATCAATTGTTCAAACGACGAAACTAATCGAGCGAAGGAGATTTAATTAAAAAGTCAACATGGCGATGGAATGGATAACTGCAATGGACAAACGGTGAGTGAAATCAGTGGATCCACATTTTTTAATGAGCTGCATAATTAATGAGCAGCGAACACGGGGGAACTTTTCTTTAAATTCTAAGTTTTTAGCTCCAAAACTTTCCTTAGCCGAAACGGAGTGCTTTCTCTTAAATTCAAGGCATTTCCCACTTGAGTGCACAAGGTGCTTTCCTCTGTTTTCCCGGAGCAGACACGTACTCACACATCGACGTACGTGTAAGTTGAATGAAAAGCTCGACGAGGAGTACAAACAAAACGAGAACGAGAAGCGAAACATTTTAAAATGTTGCCGTCATGCTCGACATTCATTTGTCAAGAACCAACATCTGGGTGCCCCCACCTCCTCCATCCTAGATGGCTGGCAATTGGCCAATCCATTCACTTTGTGAACACGGCCTGCCACGAATCATCCGCTTTATTAAATCCCGATATCAATTCTCTGTGACTCAATGAGCCGCCTTCTGCACGGCAATTATTTCATCAATCCCGATTTGGACACCGAAAACTGACAAATAAAAAACAGGACGTTAATATCTTTCTTGTTATGAAATGCAAAATAAATGTAATTGTAGTTCGCTATAAATATACCAACCCATTTAATGATACTACCCTTAAAATACAATTTATATTATCATAAAGCATTAAAGTAATTTACAATTCATTGTAGAAAAGCGCTTTATGTCGTGCAAAAATAATAATTAAACCGCTGCACTTTGGTCCAGAATTTAATTTTTTTGGCATAAAGTCTAAAAATTGAGCTACAGACTTTAAACTTTGTACATTTTGTTGTTCAATCACAAATAGTTTACGCACAACATTTGGAGTCTGTGCGACCACGCCTCTTGCCTCCCATATTAACTACTGGTATGACTCAGGAGTCAACAAAATTTCATTGTTTTTTTTTTTTTTTTTTTAAGGTGTGTTTATTGTTGTTTTAAAAATAATCGCCCTCTTCTTCTTTTAGTTCTACATTATAAATTTCCGAATCTGAACTCGAATCAGAATCAGAATGTGAATCCAATCCCATGGATCAGGTTAAAAATTAGACTTTATTTTCAAAAGACTTATACTGCCTTCGGAAGTTTCCTATTTTTTTTCTCTTTTTCTTATAAACAAATTGTTGATAATAGTGGGTCCGAGGAATCAATCGCTCTGTGGAAAATATCACTCATCCTATTGATTCGACTAATTTTCCTTGCATGTGGATAGTCGGTCCCTTTTGTTAAGTTTATTCCTGGCTTCACTCGCATTTTCAGTTTCCTTTTTAATCTTTCTCATGCATTTTGGTAATATAAGTTTCGGCGTCCCATTTGCTGGGGTGTTTTGGTGTTTTCAATATCACTAACAAGAATTCTTATCTTAGAGGCCATCCACTTGGTATATTTGGAAATAAATCGGCCTAGTTGTCTTTTACACTCGGCCAGTTTTCTTGTAATAAATAATTCAAAATTTACTATTTTTTTTTCAATCTCTTCTGTCTTTTTCGATTCCTGATTATTGTTGTTGATTGCGGAATAAACGTAATCCGAAACATAATTTATTTGCCTATTGTTACGCCTCCAAATGTCCAGGAGGTCGCTATGTCTGAACTCGAACTTGCCTATATAAAATCAAATTTTTAAGAAAACGAGCAAAAATGGGCAAAAGATATTACTTTACCGTCAAAGACAATAGTTAAAGGTACAAACTGACGTTTTTAACTTTTGTCAGAAATTGTCAGAAAATTAGTTATACTCCACGAAACACAGGGGACACGTTCGAATTTTCTGTTAAGATACACATAAATTGTATGTCACACAACATAAAAACAGTAAAACTATACATATATCACCTACATAAGTTAAAAACATCATACCTTGGCATTTATTTTCCATATTTTACTATAATTTTTGGATGCGTATTAACGATCGTACTACGTGCAAAAGTAAGCAAATAATTTGGCTGGAATTGCATTCTGTCAATCAGCTGTTTAACACTGCACCTTTCAAAGCTCATAAAAAGATTTAGTGAAGCTTTCGGTCAATTTTGTTTTTGGTTTTTATTTATATGATCAATTTTCTATAAGAAAATAATTGCTAAAGGACGATATATTGCCATAAAAATTTAGACTCTATGCCAAAAAAAACGAATTCTGGACCATAGTGCGCTGTAAAAGTATAAAAATTCAATAATTTAATGAAAATATGTTTATATCTGTTGAAAGCTCCGCGTTTCAGAGGTTTATACATTTTTTACCTAAATATGTGCTGTGCAAACATTATTTTAATGGAATAAAACAGAGGCATGCGTCTATTGATTTCTTTTTTGTTGATTTCAGACTCTATACTTTGAATTTAAAAGAGCGTTCCATTTTATTTGGAATTATTATTAATTATTATAAAAATCTCAAATGTGAGATGGAGTATCTCTCCTGATGACATTCTTACTTACTAGCACTTACTACTTAGTCAAAGCTGTGGACTTTTTCTATCAAGATCCAAATACTCAACAGAATAGTCAACATTTAACGTGTAAAATATTTAATACAAGTACGAAAGAACCAAATTTATTTTAGTGAGTGCGCAGTACTTAAGCTTAAGTTGAACTCGAATAGAGCTAATCAAATATTGACCAGAGATCAGAATTGTTTTTCAAAGTGTCTAAATCAATTTGCCCAACCGTAAATGGCCGGGAATCGAGCACACATTCTTCCCAGCAACCACTTGATGCAATTTGCTGGATTTCAACTGGGGCATCTCTGGACGAGTGCCACCATTACCATTACCATTAGCCCCGCCTGACCCACCGACTGCTCAGTTGTACGGCATACTCTATTATTGCAGAGTGGCCTTATATTTCATTGGTGTTATCCGAATGGGGCGTGCCTCCGCCTCTTGCCGGCCCGCCCCTAAACGCCCCGCCCACACACCATCAATCACAGGACAATCTCTTCAAATTTCACGCTCTGTCAACGCTTAAACGCTTCTGCCGCACTCGCACTAAAGCGTGAGGGGTCAGGGGTCAGCGGGCACTCATGTGACTGCGCGCGGCAGTGGCAAAAAAAGGAAGGTCAAGTGGCAAGGGCTTAAAGCAAACTGTTTGCCTTGTGCCTGGGCAAACATTTGCAGCCCGCTGCCTTTTGTTTGCCCCGCCCAAAGAGAAAGGGGCAAGTAGCGAAGGGTGCCAGTGTGCCAGGATTCCGGGGTGCAGTATGCACATCCAGATTTCTTTCGCAGCTCTTAGGCTGCTCCTCCTTATGGACCTAATACAAATGGCCTCGTACTGAAGTAGGAAGCGAAGACAAAATAAACGATTTAATTTGGGCAGAATTAATGGCACAGCCACGAAGGGCAAGACACGTTGACTGGTAATTCGGCTTATCAAGAGCGATCTGGGCTTAAGCGCACCTGGAGGCAAAGGACGCGGGAGCACTCGGTGCATGCCAACGGAGAATCCTTGGCAGAGGGCAAGGTAATCGCAGAACGTAACGCGTGAAGTGCCAAAGCCAGCAGACAGCAATTGATATTGATGGCTTCCCCTTCCCGGCGGAGGAACAGTCGGCTTACTCACAAGTGCCGCCGCACATTTATCATACGCCACGTGTGCCGAAGCAGCTTTAATGTGTGCGAGGATGCCACCATTACCCGCAGCTTTAAGACTGAGGAATCGCCAGCACGGCAATTACAAAATTCCGAAACTAAACTTTCGGGCGTGTGCCTAAAAACCGCAAAAACCATTATAATAAACAACGAGCTGGCTGCCTAGGATGCGCCCCAACGCGCTTCCGGCTCTTTGGATCACCCCCTTCGTCCTTCGCCCACCTCACCCACCTCGCCCCACGAAAGCACTTAGGACCTGACTGTTTGGTTAACGACCCAGAAACGGTTGGTGGCCCCCCTTCTCGGCACTCGGTTCCCGAAACTGCCGCTTCTACTGGCGAATGAATTATGCATGAGCCCACCAAGACAGCTCACCTTCAGCAGCCGGATGAAAGTTGTTCGCAGGCTGCGCCCAAAAGTAGACGCCTCGCTGCAAAAGTAGCCCTCGATGCAGATGATGCCCGGCCAGGGGCAAGCTTGGGATCTATTCCTGACTGCAAGCAGCCTTTGTCTGCCCAGGTCAGCCCTTCCTGCGGACGCACCCGCTCCGTCTGAGTTTTATGGAATTTTTAATTAGGCGGAAGTTGGATGGGGGCCTTCAGTGTGGGCGGCACTGGGGGATTTATGGTGGGCGGGAGCTCGCCTGAAAGTTGTCTAAAACTTTTGGTAACATGCCGCATGGCAGCAAGGCGCAATTTGTTGTCTGTTAGACATGTAAAAACATTATATCATCATTTTTAGCGCGATCTGTTTTCCTATGGGGAAAAACTTTAAATTTTTTTAAAGCAAAATAAGACTAAGCTGATTTAATTTTTATTATTTAAAATTAACTTACTTGTACTTCGTGGATTTAAGAACTCCTTATTAGATCTGACAGCTAACTTTTAATCAAATGCAATTAGTTGACGCTTCGCTCTCATTGCTTCGCCATTTCCCTCCCCTTCTTCTCATTATTCTGGGCGGACTTCCGTTTCCTGCAGATTCTTGCCCGGAAACTCTTATACTTATTTATTCATTTTTCAATTGACTTGCACACAGACAGGCAAAAAATATAATTTGCATACTTAATGCGCGCACAAACCGAGCACAAATGACACTGGAATTTTTAATTTGAGTTCATTGTTGAACTAATACTTTGCTTTGCCATTTCTCCTCATTTTTATTCAGCTTATGGCCTTGTCCGAATCCAAAAATAGAATAATCTACGTGAAGTGCTTTTCATAGAGTCAGTAAATTATAAATGCAAAATACTCGTTATTCTTCTTCTTTTTTGGGGTTCTTCTTTCCTTATTGCAGTCTATTGTTCGGATATTTTGAGTTCAGAAACGAATCATTTCTCAGAGTCCTTTACACGTATTAATTTTTAGCTTTTGTCATTTCAAAGGAGCATTTAGCATTGTTTTATAATTGTCCTTTTTGATAATTCGTTGTGATAAGCTGGTAAATCTTCCTGGTAACATTAATGCAGAAGGTTATTGTTATATATAACAATAAACTTAACTTAACAATAAACTAAATGGCAATCGTACCTATTCTGAGAATCAATTAGTGAAAACGCTATGACCGAGATAATGGACTATCAGATCAGATATCAAATACAATGAAAACTTCAAAGAAAACTATATATGAGTGCCTCGACTATTCGATACCTTTTACTTTGTAAAGGAAGTGCGAGCGGAATCGTGATACTGCAATCGTACTGTTTTCTAGATTACATTTGTTATTAAAGGGATTAGGAAGAAGCGTGACCTTTAAAGTTTCCGAGATTTCGACGTTTATACGAAAAAAACTTCCTTGAAACCTTCCACCTTCAACAAATATTATGCACCATTTATGTAAACAAGTCATCACATATGACGTGGCTCAAATGTGTTCTCTTCTATAAAATTCAAATTGCACACACAAATATTTAATAAGCTGCATGTTTTTATTAATCTGGAACCCATACTAACACGGCAAGTGATTTTAAGGTACACTAACGTCTAACCATGCTTTAACGATTTTCAGTCCTTGCGACCGGAACCTGCGTGATGTGGAGCTAATTTCGTGCCGCTTGCGTCGCGTGGAGCCGCTGTGTCGCCTCCCGGGATCTGCGCTCCAGCAGCTGGCCATGTGCGGATTCTATGAGGACCTGGAGAAGGGGGTGACTCGTGAGTGCTGGATTGTGGGGATTAACTGTGCGACGGAGGTGGCTAACCCAAACTTCTCCTCCCCGCAGTTTTTCGCGCCGGCGAGCAGGGACGCTTCTGGTATGCAGTGCTCGGCGGATCGCTGGAGGTGCGATACCATGCCCACGCCGATGCCGATGGCAAGGTAAGTCCTTACTTACACCAGTCAGGAGATGAGACATCCTGGCACACCATTCCGCCGTGCGCGGAGTGCGAGACAATGCGCGTGCTGAGCAATATAATTGATAGTGATTACTCGGCGTACCCGCCGTGTTGCATATCCGATCCGCTGTGCATGCTCAATATTCCGGGGATTTGGGCCTGGGGGTTGGGTTGACTCGAGTGGGGGCGTGCCTGGCTGCGGTCTGAGCCCCTCCTCATCCGTCGATGTGAGCAGCAGGAAAAGGGAACTGCTGACAACGGAGAAAGGCCGGGTATCCGCCCTCTCCCATTCCCGCAGCGAATCATATCGGTTTGTGGCATTCAATTTTTTTCCGTTCCGCCGTTGCCCTCCTTCTGGCTTTGTGCTTGCCACAGCAACATTAATTTCCGCCAGGATATTGGCCAGCAGTTTTTTCCAGCCCAGTGTTCTGAATGCACGAGTACATGTGTACACTGTACTACGTAGTACGTACGTACATATGGTGGCGCCACATCCATCTGTGCCTCGCCACGGCCGAGTTCATTTGGTGGGTCCTGTCCAGAGAGGTGTCTGCTAATTGAAATGGTCCGAATTGGGAACTGGGGCCGAGCAGTGTGTGTGTGGGCTCTGGGTCTCGGTGTGGAGCTCCTCGGGTGCCCTCCGTGCACGAGTGGCAGCAATGGAAATTCGAGTATTTATGGTTAAGTGGGGCATGACAGTGGCAGCATGCCTGACCTCAGCTTACTAATATGGTGGCTGTGGCCTGTCGAGCATGTGGCACTGGGAATTGCAGTGCCGGTCCTGGTGGCAAGTGGTCCAAGTGTGGGCAGAGTGCCCTGCAATCCCTTTCAGTATCGCCGGCAAAGGGCTAATGCAGGTGATTTAATAATGAGGATAAGACCCTTGAGTCGCCATCGTTCATCGTTCCTCCGGTATTCATACGTAACTTAATCGAAGCTTGAAATTCACTTCAACGTTTCTGATAAAATCAGGTTTATATGCTTGCAAAACGTAACTTAGTTTTTGGTCGAAGCCTTGTCATTCAATGGTTTCTAGCTGGAAATATACCAAACAGAACTTACTTTTTTACAACTCGCATAATCATATCGGGTTCTTTTTAAGCTATCTGGATGTAAATAGTTTAGGATTTGGAAAATGAATAATTGCGAAAAGTTTTCCACGTAATGTTCATAGAGCATCATCGTTTTGTAGCTGCTTCAAAAGTCATATATTTTATATTGGGCAGGTTCTAAAGAGTTTAGTGAATAAAAAAGGTATTTCAACTTTTAAGAGCTAAAGTTTACTTTCATTCTGATTATATTAAATTTATTTATATTATGGTACATAGAGGAGTCTTTTAGTTGTTTAAATTCGTCTACGCCCAATTTCAAATATTCATGCGTTTAATGCTTTTGCATACATTCGGAAAAGTACTTTCATCTATATTTGTATATAAGGTATAAATGTTTTATAGCTTTCGTTTGGTTTGCTTATATTCAGTGCGCCCCATCCATTGAAAACATGAATGTTAAAACTAAAAGAAATTTTATCCGCAACCGGCTTTAATCGATTCCGTACACAAAATAACTTTTCTTCCGCTCCGGTTTATCAAAGCGATTCGTTCCTGTTAACATCTTTGCTGACCCGAATTTCCCGCTGCCTTTTATTTGCGTTTGCATAATTTTTCCGGCTGATTGGCTTTGGGCAAAGCCGGAATGGATTTGCCTGTGGGCAACCCCCGCAATTATACCATAATACATTATTCAAGCGAATGCACGGTGTTTTGGGCCTATGAAACTGTTTTTGACACTTCGTTCGCCGGCGAGTGTTATGAATTTCGGTGAATGAATGTGGCGTGCGGCACGCACAGCCCAATTTCCAGAGCCGGATAAATACACAGATATCTCAGAGTCAGTTCCCCAAAACAAAGAAGGGCCCTATCAATAGACCCACAATTAATTTGGAGTGATGCGCGATGCGAGAGGTGCTCATCAAAAGTGGAAGTGCCGCTTCTGAAAGATACACCGGAGTGCTGGAAATTTATGTGTGAATGCGAGACTTCGCCGACTGCCACTGCTAGATCCGCTTGGAGTTCTACGGATTTCCCCTTTGTCGCCGGCTTCCCCAGCTCCCCTGACCGAATCACCTCCGATCACGTGATGACGCCAATTTGGGACTAATGAAATGCGAGCGGGCGGCCTTAGGTAGCAAAAACAGCTGAGGCAGATACAAATTGCAACTAATTCATAAATGTCTTTGTAAAATCCCAAATAAGAAGACTTTACTCGTTGAGTTTTTGTAAGAAACTGATTTTATTTGGAAATATCTTCGGTTTAACTAGGTGACATGAGAATCGCATCTTAAAGTAAATGGCCTACGCAGAGGCCTAAGTAAATAGTCCCCGCCTTATCGAGGTCCCACGCTCGGGCACATCTGCCTATCTTGAGCGGCGAGGACCTTATCTGTGGTCTCCCACTAAGGGACTATTTTAGGAGGCGGGGAACGATCTCAAGTGACTGACTCATGTAGTGTGCACTTAAATTACATGTTTTTGAGCAATGCACCCATGTCGCTTTAGATAACAAAATCCTAAATATAATTTATCGCTCTCGATTCATTTACATAAGATATGAACGGAGCCCAAAATTGTAAGTCTTTAAATATATTCGTGTTCATGTGTGAACATTCTGCCAAAGGGCCAGCAAAGCTGAGATGTACATTAGTATATTAGTTGCATTTATAACAGTAGTGGACTGTATTTATTTGATATATGTTCATTTATTTTGCAACTAAGATTTCAATGGGCCTAGTTTTTCTGGCTTTTAATTTTATTGGATTACAATTATGGTTTATATTATTTTTAATTCAACAATTTGTACTCAATTAACTTATTTTAAACATTTTGCTTTTTCTATGTAGAAGTACATTTTCTATTAAACAACGATATAGTGGACTGTATATTTTTATTTGTTATATTATTTTATTGTTTATTTACTATTGATATTTATAGTACTGGCAACGGACCTGCAAAGGTTATTGCTTGCATTCTTTGTTGCACAGCACATTTCCGTATGAAATATATTATTAATACTATCATTAGTATTAAAGCAATAATTAATCCAGCATGTCCGGAAATATGATGGAAATGTAAATCTTTCAATTTTTGATGGTTCTCTTTCATAAATTTAATTTCATTATTCAATCGTTTAAATTCCTCAGTATGATTTAATATTGATAGTTTCAGCGGATCCCAAATAATCTTCGGCACTTCACTAACTTCTCCTATATAAGGTGTTGATAATAATTCTTCACTTTCGGACTGAATGTTATGGTGGGCAACTAGAATTTTATCGTCGGTTCTTGCCGTACAATATGGCGCAATGCTTAAAACTCCTTGCTGAGGCAAATCAAACAATTCAATTTGAGAGCCAGTACATTGCAGACGGACTTTTGAATTCGCAGGAACCTTAAACAACCAACTACTTTTCTTTTCTAACTCTACCCAGTAACTTTTAGAGTCGACTACTGTTTTATAGATGCAGTTCGCCGCTTTATCTGGCTTTAGAGGCTGAATCTCACATGCATTATCTTGGTGCGGTAAAAAATATTTGCCTTCATCACTCACTTCAATCATGTGTCCTAAATCCATGTATTCATTCATGAATTTAGTGTAGTCAACCTTAAGTTTTTCATTTCTTTTTAGTTTTTTCTCCAGATTCATGTAACGAGCTATCGCTTGTTTCTTTGAATCTCCTAAGGTGACATCCTCCTTGAATGGAATTGACACAATGTATCGCCCATCTGAATCTTTTTTTGTCGTTTTGATAAATTTATTTTCACAGATTTCAGACTCGATATCATCTTTTTCTTCTTCTTCCACTTCCCAGTAGCGATCTAACTCTTTTATTTCTATTGTTGTGGCTACAATGGTTTCTTTTCCTTTGGATTTTTTACATCCAGAAACTATCCACCCGAAATCAGTTTTTTGCCCAAGGAGACCGTCTATTTTTATAACTCCATTTTGCAGAATGTGAGTATATACGTCTGCTCCAATGATTAGATCAATGCGACCCGGTTTATTAAAATCGGGGTCGGCTAATTTAAAGTTCTTCCATTTTTTCTGATCAACATTAATCGTGTTGACTGGAAGTGCCTTCATAAGTTTTGGGAGAATAATTGCTTCAATTTCTAAATTTTTCGGAGAATTTCTTATCGAAATAACCGCTTTGTGCTTGGAGATGCACGTTCCTGTGGAAGATACTCCACTTATTTCAGTATGAGACCGAAATTTTTTCAATTTTAGAATCTGTGCAGACTCTTCTGAAATAATTGTGCTTTGAGAGCCACTATCAATCAATGCTCTTAATTGTTCAAAGCCTCCATACCTCGACTTTACTTGAATCAAGGCCGTGGCCAACAAGGCTTGACCTGTTGTTCTACACGTATTCACTTTTTCTGGATTATGACCTGCAAAGTGAAGTAACGTGTGGTGAGGTTTACGACAAGTCGAACAAAGCTGCTCGCTTATACATTTTTTACCAAACGGATGCCTCAGACATCTTAGGCAAATCCCATTTTTTCTTACCCAGTCAGACCGTTCTGCTGGATTCATTATTTTAAATTTATGGCATTGAATTAAATAATGCCCTGGTAGTTTGCAATATGCACAATTGTCACTATAATTTTTATTCTTGTTATTATTAATCATTTTCTTTACAGGTTTTACTTCCTGTGAGAATGATGATATAGAATTGAGCCTTTGCTCTAAAAAGTCCATGACATCAGAAAGTGCCTGTATTTCTTTTGTCTTTTTAACATGGCTTTCATATAAATTGAGTGATTCTTTATTGAATTTCCGAAGAATTATGTGAGCGAAAATTGCATCCACATCTTCTGGTAATTGTGCCTTTAATTTTATAATATAAATTGACTCGTTAATCGTGTCAATAAATGTCTTTATTTGCTTATTGGATTCTAAATTTAAATTTGGCATATCCATAAGCCTATTCATATGATCTGAGAATATGTTTCTTTTATTCTCATATCGCTTGGTCAAAAACTCCCAAGTGGCTTCATAATTTTCTCCAGAGCCGAGCAGTAAATGAGTAACCACATTTCTGGCTTCTCCTTTTAATGCTGACTTTAGATAATTAAATTTGAGAGAAGGACTGAGATCCTCTCTCACATGTATGAGCTCTGTAAAGAGTTCATTAAAAAGATCCCATTCTTTGGAATCACCAAGGAAAGTGGGAATCTGTATTTTAGGCAGGGTTGGTAACTCCTCCGCCTTAACAACCGTCGACATTTCAGCTTTATTTATTGTGCCACTGAGTCGACTATTAATGGCTGTAAGAATATTTTGTTTGTCAAATTCAAGTTCGCTAATTTCTTCTTCGAATAGCGAGCTCTCAAAATGACTATTCACCTGTTCAATCAGGTTATCTATTTTATGCCATAAAAATTCAATTTTATTTTTCCTTATTTTAAGGAAATCTGGACTACTGTCTATTAGTTTAGACGTATCTTCTAGATATACTCGAAATTGGCCAACATTATTTCGAAATGCCTGCTCTACTTTTAAAGCGTTGTTTTGTGCTATACCCTCTTTTTCAGGGTGACCACACATTTCAAGGTTTAATGTAGGGGGAGGGTTTGATTTAGGGACAGTGTTTGATTTAGGGAAAGTGTTTTCTACCGACTCGCCCTTAATTTTTTCATTTTTATTTTTAATTTTTTCTAACACCATCATTATTAAATCATACTGCTTCGCGTTAAAATATTCATGATCGACAACGCCGATCTTTAACAAATTGCTATGATTAGCAATGAAACATTTTTGAAGCTCATTTAATTTTAGAATTTCTACATCTGTTAATGTTGGTTTTACTTCCAACTTTCTAATTTCCAAAATAATTTCGGACTGCTTCTTAAGGAATTGAATAGTCTTTTCTGACATCATTTTGAAAATTTTTTGTAATTTCTTAATATATATAGTACGTGTATATGTATTTTATATGTATTTATATATATATGTGTGTTTGGATAAACAGAAAATTCTTGTTTTGACTTAGCTGATGTCGTTGTTGTTGCTGCTGCTGTTGCTGCTGTTGTTGCTGCTGTTGCTACTGCTGTTGCTGCTTCTGCTGCTGCTGTTGTTGCTGCTTCTGCTGCTGGTAGAGGCTCCTTTGAATTTGACTTCCTTCTCTTCTTTAAGGCTCCGTCGATGTTTAAAGATGATTTTTTTTTTTTTTTTTTATTTGGCACGTTTTATTATTTTTGTAGTCCAGTCAGATTTTTTGTTTTTTAGCCATTTATTTCGGCATTTATGCTCTTTTGGCATATACACTGCACTCTATTTATGAGCTGATTTAATGCTATTAGAGCATTTATAAGGCACTGTTTTCAGGCACTTTTTATTTAATTTATGCTCTTATGGCATATACACTGCACTCTATTTATGAGCTGATTTAATGCTATTAGAGCATTTATAAGGCACTTTTGTTATGCACTTTTTAATTTCACAATTGCTGATGTATGGCCTCAAGCACGCCTTACCACAATTTATAATGGTACACAAAGCAACCTTTAGCTATAGACTATAAGGTGCTTGTTTTAAAACATAAAAGATTCTTTTGTATCTTTTTGCTTTTTATATTTATACTCTGTTCCTTACCTTTGGTAGGGGGAAACAAGAGTCACTTATTTTTGCTACCTTTAGCTGTAAGATGCTTAAAGGAGCTGGCCTTTCTCTGAGTTCCTTACCTTTGGTAGGGGGAAACTGCAGAGTCGATTAAAGGCTCGATTGACCAAATGTAAAATCCCAAATAAGAAGACTTTACTCGTTGAGTTTTTGTAAGAAACTGATTTTATTTGGAAATATCTTCGGTTTAACTAGGTGACATGAGAATCGCATCTTAAAGTAAATGGCCTACGCAGAGGCCTAAGTAAATAGTCCCCGCCTTATCGAGGTCCCACGCTCGGGCACATCTGCCTATCTTGAGCGGCGAGGACCTTATCTGTGGTCTCCCACTAAGGGACTATTTTAGGAGGCGGGGAACGATCTCAAGTGACTGACTCATGTAGTGTGCACTTAAATTACATGTTTTTGAGCAATGCACCCATGTCGCTTTAGATAACAAAATCCTAAATATAATTTATCGCTCTCGATTCATTTACATAAGATATGAACGGAGCCCAAAATTGTAAGTCTTTAAATATATTCGTGTTCATGTGTGAACAGTCTTGGTGAAAACCCCGAGGCTGCCCAAGGCAAAGTCAAGCGGGGGCGTCGTACCTGCAGAGAGCCGTTATAATTGAATTAATTTTGTATTGCAATGGAATCTGCATTCGGGATACCAGCCCCACCCACTCAAGCGACCTTGCATGGCGAGGTATCTGCAAGATACAGAGCCATGGCTCGCACTTGAGCTCGTCTAGCTCGACTTCTTGTCTCCTGACCCGCCGACATAAGCACGATTAATCTTTGTTATGTGTCGACGGAGCCGCCGCGCCGGCAAACATTGCCGGATCCAATTAAAATGATTATATAATTACAGCCGGAACGCCCGAACAGGCCTTCCCTGGCAGAAAGGCCATCAAACTAATGAAAATGCTTTGGAAACTGAAACTTTGCCCACATGTAATTATGTATCATTAGGTGCAGGTGATCGGGGCTTCCTCCAGACCAGTTTCGGGCCACGGCCACCCTGCTGACCCAGCAGCATCGATATTCAAGTTCACTCCATTCGTAGGTGTTTGATCTGTGCGACCCGCGCTCGGAGAAAGCATCTCCACAAATAATTGGATGAGCAGTGAAAACTCTCGACTTAAATAGAGCACACACACTCTACTCGTTTTGTGGGACACAAAAGCCTCAAGCCACAAAACATTTGATTTGATTTGCAAGAGCCATTTCCGCCAAGACACCTCAAAGCGGAAGCATTCGCTCTTTGGTCAAGAGCCGCCTGCCACAATGGGCAAATACAAATCACAGATTCTCTCGGCTGGCCTCATTCGACCTCATTTGTGGCCCCGTTCGACGAAACGTTTAATTAGCCAAAAACTCCAATTCCGATGGGAGTCATTTGCATACGATGGCATCAAGAACCAGCTGACTTGGGCTAGCCAATGTTACTGTTGAATCCAATCATTTTGCCCAACAAACAGTTAGGGGCTGGGGGAAATGGCTGTCGGATGTCTGATTCTCAGACTTAGAATAAACCGAGATACTTGTCTAGCGCGAGACGAACTAGAAGACAGCGCGTCGGATGCAGATCAACGAGCCACTTGAGACGACAAATTGTGGCTCTTCATTGAAATCAACGACACCCGTCGCGCATCTGACCCATCGAGATCACCCCCGCCATGCCGTGCCATCCCATCCGGATTTCGGGACGTGTAAATATAAACATCCAGAAGGGACAGAAGGCGAGGCAGATCTTCGCTCCGGTTGTGTTTACCTCGCTGTCAAACAAGTTGGCGACGCCGGCAGCGAAGTTGCCCACATATGTGGCTATGTGCGCTGGTGCGCGACCAGCGGAACGTATCTTTCGGATAATTTAGTGCTGCCGCAGAAATTAATACGTGCCGAGCTCTCCAGCGGCGCACAACTCGATCGCTGGCCCAGAGGTTCAGTTCGGTTTGGTTCGGTTCGGTTCGCCTTGGTTTGAATCTCTGCCTCTGTTTACACCTCTATATCACCGCCAGTGGAGCCCATCCGTATCTGTTTCCCTGCGCGATTCGAGTATCTTCAAGTTGGCCATGCTGCAGAAAGTGCGTGGGCTGTGCTGAAAGATTCGCGCGCGGGCGTTTTTCAAGTCGAAATAAACCAGTTAAATCTATTGGCCAAAAATGTAATCGACACGACAACGGAGTGTAAACAGGCCCGTTCCGAGTGCAGTTTTGAAATTGTTTATGCAATGCAATTGTGTTAAAAATTTATTACCTTCCAAGCGAAACAAAGCAAGGCAGCCGAAAACACATTTCTCGCCTCTCTGGTGATTCAACAGCTGCAGTGTGTGTAAACAAGTAAAGCCAGAAACAAAGCCGCAATATGGAGGAATTTAATTCAAGTTGATTTCATTCATTAAATCTGCTGGAAGGTTGCAGCGGAAAGAGCAGCGAATTCTTCTCTGGTGCGTATCTGCTATTTGCATTGGCCCCATATACTCGTACTCGTATAGGGTTCTTATCGGCCTCTTATCTGGAAAGAACTGTTTTCGAAGCCAGTTGGGTAAACGTGAGCCAGAATGGGTCTATTATTATATGGGTATATGTATATTATTAGCAACACGAGAACACTTCACCTGGGCTGAGTGATGTGAGTGGGCACACACACAGCACTTCCGGAAAGATGAGTAATGGCTCCTTGGGCTCCAAATCAGTTCCGACTGTCAACACAGCTCCTCTCGCTCCATTTCGCCCATCTTATACATACAAATGTATATGCACAGTCTCGAAAATCGCATAAATCATGGGCCAATAAATGCGATTTGCATAATTGGTTAAAATTATTGGCAAACTGCTGGGCAGGCGGTTCGCCCAACAGGTGGACCACTTATGACGGCCCGTCCAAATAATAAATATAAGCACAAAAGGCAGAGTAGATCGCAGCTGAATAGCCATCGAGATGATTGATGGTGCTCCAAGTTAGCCAAGAGCCAATAAAATGCATAAATGAGTGCTCAACTAGGGGAGCTCGACTATAACAAATGCAGACGAAGATGAAAGATTGATACTGCCCGGGGAGGGAACCACCTCTGCAGATGAAGACATGGCCCACTCCCGATGAGCATTGTGTACATATTGAGATTTATGTTCACCGGGGTAATTCCTAAAGAGAATAGCTGCAACCTAATTGGGCCTAAAATAGAAAGTGGTAGGTCAAAGATCATCCGCATGCACATCTTCCCCTCCACCGACAACCCCTTCAGTCCAAACACAATCCGCCCACCTCATCGCATCCCAACGTGAGATACAAATACTGCTCGTGTTTTATACGCTTTATGGATCAATAAGTTTGGCCTGCGTGCCACGACGGAGCAAGAGCATCAGCGCCACATGGGAGGGAACTCCTTCTCCCGAGATCAAGGTGCTTTTAATAATCTTTAATAGCTTGGGCGGAGGACGGAGTTCGAGTGGGCGGTTAAAAAGCAGTTTTCCAGGGCCTTAAACAAAAATGTTTATACTCTCGTACGTGTGTATGTATATGCACATGCATGTGTGGTGGTGAGCGCATGATGATATTAATCAGGATAAAAGTGGTTTCATAATGTTTATTTATTTATAACAGCAGCGGATGAAATGGGGCACTTTCAGCTCGGGGCAATTATCCATCAGCGGGCAGCTCCCCATCCCCAATTAGGTAGTTTACTCCTTGCGCGCTGAAAAGTTCGCATTAGCGTGGAAAAAGTTCGTAATTAAATAAGTTTACAATGGCAAATTAACCGAAAAATGCAATAAATTCATTTTTATCGCACGACTTTTTCCATTAGCAACTTTGCAATAATTTAATGAGCACACATTCAGGGCTGGCTGAACACGCGCCATTCGGGGATAAGGAGATTTCTAATCGCTATCTCTCGCCACTGCTTCATTAGATAAGCCCGAGCAGCGGCAGCGATTCGCGGAAAGCCAATGTTCGATTCGAAAAATATTCTCAAATTATGCAAATAATCTGCTGATAAGGTGCCAAAAGATACACACCCCCTTACCACGGCGCGTACATAACGAAAATCAAATATGAGATACAAACAAATTATTGCCAAACGAGAGGTAGATTTTCAGCGGAGGGACGACGTGCTTGTCATAAATTCATTCAAAAGTTCAACGCTTCGAATATGCACTGTATGCAAATGCTGTTAAAATACCCTGACAAAAAAATTAAAACTTTTCGCCGAAAATATGTAATGTTTCGTAGAATCTTCAGATTTCAATGGGGCAATACAATTCGCTGTAGTGCATAATATATATAATATTTATTAGTATAAATTTAGAACAGATAATAGACCATTATTAATATCAACAAAGCCATATTTAAATGCATGAATAGTAAAAGAAAATGTTATAGGATTCACAGATACTAATGTAAATATCAAAACTGAAATTTATGTTATATTCCTAATATCAGGGAATAGATATGAACAGATAGTGTATAGGAAAGTTCGACTAAATTCGCTCATATACTTCCACATCTTTTTAGAATTTACCCATGCAGATGTACAATATTTTTAGCTTTGGAAGCCTATAAATAGCAGAAGCACTGAGCCCAAAAAAAAGCAGCTAAAAGAAGCAAGAAAACGCCTTTGCTGTTGCCGCTTGCCATGGCAATAAGCTTAATGGCGGCATTTGATGTCGATTACCATAAATAATATGTTGGGAAAAAGATAAAGCTCGCAACACACGACTCCACTGGCAGAGGCGTCGAATTAGCGCCGGGCAAAAAAAGCCAGAACGAGACTGCCACAAAAAGCGACCTTGCCCCAGACACTTGAGATCGCAGACGGATTGAGAATGGTTTCCAACTTATTGCTTATAGCAGAGGAAATTAGGAGGCGAATTTGCCTACTTGGTCTACTTGAATTTCTCTTTTTGGACGCATAAACTTTATGCAGCGAACAAAATCAATATTTGCGCAATGGAGAATTTTCAATTTGATTGCCCGGGGCTGCGAATCGACTCCCCTCCCCTCGCTGTTCTGTTGCCTTTTCGCTTTCCACTTTCCACTTTCACTTTTTATCAACAAATCGGGCTGAGTTCAGATTCGCGTGCTGAATTGAGTTAAACAATATTCTTATCGACCTTTTCCCCCGTTCTGCCAGCCATGGGAACAAAAGTTTGCTCGGCGTGCGTTTTGCCCAATTTACATTTCGGTGGCTAAGAGCGTGGGACTCTGGCTGTGGCTGTGGCTTAAAGCCAAGTTGCCAGCAAAAGCCGAGCAAACCAACCAGCCAACCACTTCAGTAGTGACAACTTGAAAGGGTTTTTATACACAATCATACCCGTTTCCTATTTGGTGGCATGCCCATAAAGGCAATCGTGATTTGCTGTTGTCATCGTAGGAATCTAGTTGGATTTATTTTTGCTGCTGGCTGGGACCAAAACTAGATTTGCCAAAACGGGAAGCACAGAGCTATTAATTTGCTTTTGAAAACACACTGTGTTTTCGTTTGAGTGGAAATCAAATTTGATGCGTGCGCGACTCCATTTGAATAATTGATTTCTGACATAGTTTCCCTAATTCACTTATACTCTGCTACCTGCGCCGTGGAAACTGCAACGCCTCGCTTTTGGCCAGATCTTTGGGTTGCTCATGTGGCCATGTGGGTATCGATTTTCCTCCTGCCTTCGGGCCATGTGCTCCACGCTCCAAATGCCCGGACCGCATCATGTTTATGTGCTGTGCGTCCAATAAAACTCGTACTAACACCCACGATCTGGAATGCGAATGCGTAAACGCCCCCGCCTAGACCAGCAGCATAATGAATAAGTATAATGCTGATGTTTTCCGGCCCATTTCCCGCTGCGTCCAACACCCCGCCCCACCAGCTCCTTTGCTTTTACTGCCGGCCTTAATATTTCATTACAAATGGCTTTGTCATTTATTTGCCCAAAGCTCTGGCCTGTACCTCTTCTAAATTCACGGCACAAAAGGCAATTTTGGTTTAAAGTGCGTATACGCCACGTGGTGCCATCTGGGCACATAAAACATATTCACGGTGCTCTCAAGCGAGCGTTTTATTGCGCCCCGTAAAAGCGGATCTCTGGGTGGCAGCTACCGCCAGTCCGCTCCAGTTGCAACAGTATAAGTCAACAACTTGCAACTTGGCCGGCGTGCGAGCGACAATCTGTGTCATCTCGCCTGATGGACAGCCGCTTCGGGCTCTCTCTTTTGACACATTGACCCAGCACTTGTCAGTACATCACACCCGGTCATCTTTTTATGGCTTCCGCCGAAGACAGTGGAGCTGCGATGAAACAAAGCCCTCGGCACACAATCAGCACCGAATCAATACGGAGCAGCAGCAGCTGCCACACATG
This sequence comes from Drosophila sechellia, assembly GCF_004382195.2. NCBI lineage: Eukaryota > Metazoa > Arthropoda > Insecta > Diptera > Drosophilidae > Drosophila > Drosophila sechellia. The sequence continues at coordinate 3,080,443 of NC_045950.1, read as the reverse complement.
CCACACAATCACAATCACAACAGCAATAGCAATAGCAATCGCAATCACAATCAGAGTCGCGGCTCGAATATGTCAGCCCAGAAATTCAATCAGCCATCATCGTGCTGCTCCAAGAGTCTGGCGGTGATTGAAAAATCCAGCAGGAGGAATGCGCCATTGTCATCCTGCGACAAAGTGGAATCTGGCTAATTATTGCCGCTGCCTGGGGAGTGCGCGTATCTAACTGGAATGGGTGCTGTTTCACTCGAATGCGCACTCAGAAGGCTTAAAGCCTATTACAATTTATCAAGATGCTCTTGTGATGCTGATGATTATGCTGCAAAGGTTGGGTTCTGCAGAGGCGTGTGTTTCTGTTTTGACGTAGGGGATTCCCCCACCTGCGCCCCTCCGTTTCGGCTTCTCTTGTGATTTACATAATACGCAGACGCGACATCGTCACCGTTGTCACCCCACAGGAAATGCAGAATCCCATGCTCCCCGCTCACGATTTGTTTAGATTGTCCCACATCCAGACACAAAGAAAACTAATTTATTCAAGGCGCTCGCTCATGCTGTACGCAGCCTGGAGGGGATTGGGGTTGGGACTGGGACAGGCACTCGAGTTCCCCCTTCTCCGCCAGCATTTGCATTCGAAAGAGCTGTGTCTTCGGGACGCAACACCTATGCAGAGCAAACAATTAGGCGACTGTTTACAAGAAGTCCGCGAGATGCAGCCGAGATGCATCTGCAATTAGCCAGGCCGTCTCCCCGGAGACAACAATCCGCCAGAGACTGCGGCAGTCAGATGTCGACTTAGAGGGCCCTCGAGCGCGTTCTTCATTCTTCAAGAATCTGCATTGTGCGCCGTCGGCGTGGGGTTTCCTTTGTGTGCTCGCCTGGCTTCTTGGGCCCTTCTCGGCTCTTAGCTGCATTTAGATTTGCATTTTTATTTAGCGCATAAGTGCAGCCAGAGGGGCAATCTAGTTTTTGCTCACCGCTTCCTCAGTGCCTTTCTTTCTTTTCGTCGAGCGCTTCATTATGCCAAGAATGCCGCGCTTTGCGTTACTTTTGTTTCCCATCTTAGTGCGGGTTTGTATGGAACACCGTGACCCATGTGGGCCGAGGCTGAGCACTTCAAGGTCGGGCAGGAGGACTTGATTTGTATCGGCGGTCAGATTCAAATCGAATCGTTGCTCACCTTTTGTCGCCACTTGCAGCAGATTCCCAGGTCCGAGTGGGACATAGAAGTGTCAGTTGCAGCACTAAGCCAAAGGAACACGCCCAGTTCAAGACAATGACAGCCAAGGACACTCCAGGCATTGACTCTGGTCCGCCCTGGGGCTGGTCCAATAATTCGAGCAGCTTGTGATAAGAAATGCACAAGGTCAATACTGCCTTGGCTCCCTCGAATTGGAGAAAATAAATCCGCCATAATCGCGTTAGTGTTCCCGCTTTCCCAACCTACAATATAAGGGGATTCCCCGGCACAAATGCACATCCTAATCGGATTATACCCCTTCAAAATGAGACTTGGGGCGGCTAACCGTAAGCTTAATCGGGGCGTTAAGCACACACAATTGTGGGTCTGGTAATTCATTACAATAATGTACCCTTATTAACTATTGGGCTTCATAAGCGCTTCTTTAAACACCCGATTAGTGTGGAATACTTCCTTCCCTCATCTCAAAACATGGCTAGATATTTATAAATCATATCAAGGATTTGACTATAAACAAAAGATAATATAATATTCGAGTTCAGATACCCGTTACTACTTAGCTGGAGGAATTGTTGATGTTTATTTTACAAGACAGCTAGAAAAATTCACCTTTATTTTGCTGTTGTGCCAATAAGTTAAGTTACCAACGATTTGTAAGAGTTAAATATTTACAAATAATCCGACAAACAAAATTTTAATGTTGGTGCGGCATGTAGATTTAACTACCCGACATTGCTTTCGAATGAATAAATTTTAACTACATATGTACATGCTAAATATAATTTTACAGCCAGTTGATGCGTTGTTTCCTAATGAGCAATAAAACCCGATGCGATTATAATGTTTAAAACCAACCGCGACCAGTTCAACAACAATCACGTTATCTACTGTTTATATTTTGATCCACTCGTACAGTGAAGCGTCCAGAGAACGTTTAACTATCTCTTAGAAAGAGTTATTGGTTCTCCCAGCAAATTCATTCGTGTTATCGCCGTGGAACACCAAAAATTAACGTTGTAGTGGGGTGCCCATTACTAAAATAATGGGTGATATTTTAAATGTGTTTTATTTATTTATTTATTATCATTAACAATTTCATGCGATTTTGGCCGCTCCGATTCCCAAGACTTAAAAACGCCTTTAATTATATTTGCTGTTTTCTAATAAATATTGAATACAATGTGAAAAACTTAAATGATCCTTAACCAGCTTGTTTAATAACAATCTTGTAATCGTTTGTATGTATGTTGATACACTGGCAATACAACAGTAGAACTTCAAGAGAATATCTCTAATGTCAAATCTTAAATCTTTTATAAAAAGCAAAGAAGGCTGATACTGATACATGATTACCTACTAGATGGAACTCTCGACTATCAGATACCCATTACTTCAACATCTTTACCTTTAGTTACAAGTGGGATCGTCCTGTATATTTGAATCCACTTTGAATGGCAGTTTCATGTTGTTTTTTATACTATAGTAGTAAAACGATTTAAAACATTTTCCGCATATCGATGGGTATTTACCATTTAATGCTACCTCTACTTCTGGCACCTGCCGAGTTTATAAATGAGTGAGCAGGAGCACCAACCGGTTTGTTTAACAACAATCTCGTTATCATTTGTTTATATTTTGATCCGCGAGCATTAGTACAGTGAAGCGTATGAGTATATCTCTTTGAAAGTGCCTGGCTATTATCGCAGAGTCTGTAATCATGACTAAAAAGTTGCCGAGTCATGGTGATAGAAATATTTAGCTACCAAGCTCATATGCTGTCGTGCCTGTGCGTCGCAGGGGAACCTTATAAAAAGTGCCCGAACCTTTTGTGGTGATCAGTAAATCGTCGTAGTTCGAGCACGACGAATGCGAATCGGGAGGAGCTACGCAAAATGTTTGTTCTAATATACCTGCTGATCGCGATCTCCTCGCTTTTGGCCTACTTGTACCACCGCAACTTCAACTACTGGAATCGCCGCGGAGTGCCCCACGATGCTCCGCACCCACTGTATGGCAACATGGTCGGGTTCCGGAAGTACCGGGTGATGCACGACTTCTTCTACGACTACTACAACAAGTACCGGAAGAGCGGCTACCCCTTCGTGGGCTTTTACTTCCTGCACAAGCCGGCGGCCCTCATTGTGGACACCCAGCTGGCCAAGAACATCCTGATCAAGGACTTCTCCAACTTCGCCGATCGCGGCCAGTTCCACAACGGCCGAGACGATCCGCTCACGCAGCACCTGTTCAACCTGGACGGAAAGAAGTGGAAGGACATGCGCCAGCGTCTGACGCCCACGTTCACCTCGGGCAAGATGAAGTTCATGTTCCCGACGGTGATCAAGGTGTCCGAGGAGTTCGTCAAGGTGATCACGGAGCAGGTGCCCGCCACCCAGAACGGAGCTGTGCTCGAGATCAAGGAGCTGATGGCCAGGTTCACCACCGATGTTATTGGCACCTGTGCCTTCGGCATAGAGTGCAACACGCTGCGCACCCCTGTCAGTGATTTCCGCACCATGGGACAGAAAGTGTTCACCGAGATGCGCCACGGGAAACTGCTCACCATGTTCATGTTCAGCTTTCCCAAGCTGGCCCGCAGGCTGAGAATGCGCATGATGCCTGAGGACGTCCACCAGTTCTTCATGCGCCTGGTCAACGACACGATTGCTCTCAGGGAGCGGGAGAACTTCAAGAGGAACGACTTCATGAACCTACTGATCGAGCTGAAGCAAAAGGGAAGCGTCACCCTGGACAATGGTGAGGTGATCGAGGGCATGGACATCGGCGAACTGGCCGCCCAGGTTTTCGTCTTCTATGTGGCCGGCTTTGAGACCTCCTCCTCTACAATGAGTTACTGCCTCTATGAGTTGGCCCAGAATCAGGACATCCAGCACAGGCTGCGCAACGAGATCCAAACGGTACTGGAGGAACACGAGGGGCAGCTAGCCTACGAATCCATCAAGGCCATGACCTACTTGAACCAGGTTCTCTCAGGTATGTGTTCAGTCTGAAGCGCAACCCCAAGAGGGATTCTAACTGGTTTTACTCAACATCGCTATTCAGAAACCCTCAGGCTCTACACCCTGGTGCCCCACCTCGAACGGAAGGCCCTCAACGACTACGTGGTGCCTGGCCATGAAAAGCTTGTGATTGAGAAGGGCACCCAGGTCCTAATCCCCGCGTGTGCTTACCACCGCGATGAGAATCTTTATCCAAATCCGGAGACCTTCGATCCGGACCGCTTCTCGCCGGATAAAGTGGCCGCCCGGGAGTCCGTGGAGTGGCTGCCCTTCGGCGACGGGCCGCGGAACTGCATCGGGATGCGGTTTGGACAAATGCAGGCCCGCGTCGGTCTGGCTCAGATCATTAGCCGGTTCAGGGTATCCGTCTGCGACAAGACAGAGATCCCACTGCAGTATAGTCCCCTGTCTATAATTTTGGGCACCGTTGGGGGCATCTACTTGCGGGTGGAGCGCATCTAAGCTCCATCTTCGTTGTTTCCATATATATAGCTTAGGATCGAAAGGGAAAGTGATGTACACTTAAGACTGTTCATTTATTAAATTCAATTCGTTGTTGACCATACATATTGTTTGTTAGCTTAAACAGCCATATAACTTATTGGACTGTGATAAATCACTTATGTTCACAGTTTAGATGATTTAATTGACTTCCATTCAGGCAAATGTTGTTCCCATCAGATTTGCAGGTTCATAAATTGCATTCGGCTTAAGTTGCAACGTGCCACGCGAATCGCCACCTGACTAGTCATAATGTTGTTAGAGTCAATGACTTTCCTCTGTATAGCTGAGCGAAAATAATTACTATTCCCAGACGCTCTAATGTTTTGCATACCTCATGCCACACCCGTTAGGTTGCTCAACCGTGGCAGCGAAAACCCCAAATTAAAATATGGTGCTGAAGCATGCAACACGAGTCGGCTAATTGAGGTAAGCCCTACCTGATTAAACAGTATGTATGTCTGTAGAAGAGAAATAATGACTCTACCACGTCGAACATTTCGCAAATGTCAATGCCTCCGCCAGACATCCAGATATGAAAAATTTTTACGGTTTAGTCGCTCATTAGTTCGCCCACTTATCATAGATATTTTTTGTGTTATCAGATAAAGTAGCTGAATTATTAAATTTCAAAACAAGATATAACTATACTTGAGTGCAGCGACTATTAGATACCTGGTGTCAAGTTTCAACTTTCTAGCTTTTATGGTTCCCGAGATCTCGACTTTCATACGAACGGACGGACAAATGGACATACGGACATCGAGACGGGCATGGCTAAATCGTTTGGGCTTGTTAGTATGAACAAGAACTATAGTTGTCAGAACTTGATTTTGTTTTATTCAGCAATAGTTATGATTCTCAATGGCAAACGTAGTGGTATATTTCTTATTTTAGCTGGAAACTGTTTTCATTTCCAGAACTTTATTCGTTTGGTGTACGATTGAGTGATTTAAGATTCCGGTCAATGATGCTAAGCAGTCTCTCTAGTTCATTCTGAAGAATAATTTATATTTAGCAATGTGAGTACTATCAAACTTATTGAAGTTGAAAGCAAACAATGAATCAATTCGAGAATTTAAGCAATCGAAAATTTCTTGTATATATGCATAAATTTCAAACTTTAAATAGATTTTTATCTATATTCTACTTTTTCGGCTGGCTTGTCACGCGTAAATTGGAACAGTCATTTAAAATGTATTTTATGCCCCTCCGGATTAATATTATCCCATCTTCTTTTAATTATGCTGGTAGGGAAATGTTTATCTAACGTCAGCGGCGCATGCAACGCGTGGAAATTGAGGCAAGTGCCTAAAGCTGGGAAAATCGGGGGCGTGTAAATTGTGCGGTGTAATGGGCGTAAATCTAACGGTTATGAGAACACAAAATGTAGTTTGATAAAACTAATTATATACTCTATTATTGGCACTAGCTCATCATCGGGTAATAGACACGTTATATGAACCTTAGTCGGATTAAAAACCACAAACAAGTGAATATTTTCCAATTAATAACTGATGACCTAATTATCATAATTAATTAGACAAACAACGCAGTCAGTGATTTATTCAAACGGCGCGAATGCCGAAAGCAAATAGTTTTTGTGAATGAAATATGTGGTACTTGTATCTGTCGGATACACGCTGCCTGAGCATCCAACACTCGGTTTTTTGTGAGCATTTCGAGCAATCTTTGACTTGGTCTGACACTTGGCCCTACCTTCGCCGTGGGAGGGAGGCGAACTAAATTTAATTACTACCCCGCAAGAAACAAGTGCGGCTAACAAAAAACAAGTGCAAAGCCACCGACATAAAGATAAAGCATAACTGAAATAAAAGTGTCAAGGTTGTTCAACCCGAACCACAAAACATTTCGACTGTTTAAAGCCGCAACTTTAAGGTTGTTTGGCCCGAAAACTTTCAATTCCCAACCAGCAGCTTCTCATCTGAAATTCCATTAGCCCGAGCACCATCAAAGCAAGTCGCTCGCATCGCCATCGCCCAGAGTTAAGTCCACATCCTTGTTTGCCCAACTGAATTGGAACGAGTGCTGCAATGCGAGACCAACTGCAGCGGCATCAAATGTTGCTGTAACAGCAGCAGCGGCAGCAGTTGCAACTGCGACGGACGGAAGCGTGCTCATATGTGCGTAAAAAGTTTGTCAAGCGCGCCACTGAACAAAAAGTCGACTTGGACGTGGGATACTGGACATTTGGCCAAAAACAATGCCGTGGGTGCATGTGGCATGGCCAGGGACAGGGCTTAGGTTTCACCGCCACTATCGCTATCGCTATTGCCTTAGCTGTGGGCATGGATACGCGCATGTCCGCCGACATGGATATGCCCATGGACATGGCCACGGTCTGAGCCCGAAACTCTTGCGCGGATTAATTGCATGCAGCAAGCGTCACCAAAGGCTGCCTTGCCACCGTATCGGCATGTCAGGCACTGCCTCCCTGCTGCGCACCGAATTTTAAATGCCCTAGCGGGCAATCGTATCTCGATCTCAATCTTTTTAGTTTGCTTACTTGCATGCTTCAAACATCTAATAAAAAGAAAGTTCATTCATTTTTAAACTCTTTAAAAGTGCATTCGAAGTTCCGACCTGTTCCATAAATCACCCCCAGTTCTGGATTCCTTTTCTGATAGCTAATATTTGGCAGTCAGTTATGTGACACATATGGTCAATTGACCTGTCATCGCACAGAGCGTTCCAATTTAGCCGTCTTGCTTTACTAGCTTGCTGCTGATGTTGCAGGTGTTGCTGTTGCTGTTGGCCACACTCGAGCAACTTGCAACATCGCGTTGCACAAAGAGCCGGCCACATGCAACGCAGAGTCTCTGCCGGTTCCGCTGACATCCAGCCGCTGCTCAGTTGGCGGCTACATCGATTTCAGTTCGCTTTGCGAGTCGTCGCCGCGCGGTTGGTAAAACTGGAGTCGGGTCTCGAGTGCTGAATCTGAATCTGAAACTGAAACAGAAACTGGCTGGGAAGCTGGCTAAAAGAGCGCCTAATTGAGCCCCGAAGTGACACGCGTCCGCGTCGTTTATCAATGGCAGCTGTGGAGCATGTGGGTCCGGAATGCTGGCCATATTTTTGGCAGCGCGTGCTTGCTTTTAGCCTAGTTAGTGGGGAGAGGTCGCTATTGTGAGCTCACGTCCACAACCTGCAATCAGAAACAGCAGCAGCGGCCAACGGACCAAGCAAACCCATCAACAATTCCATTTATCCCGGGTAACGTGTTGCATTTTTCGTAGTTTTTGTGGCTGCTCATATTTTCAAATGTCGCTCAGCGCAATTTGAATATGCACACAACTGGCCGAGTGTCCGAAATCCACAAACTGAATTCCAGTGGCGGCGTGAGTGAGTGAGTGAGCGAGAGGGCGGCGCGAGAGACAAGGAGGGAAAATGCTATTTCGTCGCAGTTGTACGTATAACGTGGAGCAATCAACGCGACATTATGCAAAGGTAAAACATTGCATTGCAACCCCGCATTTATGTAAAGATCCAGTGGCGAACACGAAACGAGAAAAATGTACGTGCTCTCACATGGCTATAACATAGATACAGATACCGAAGCCATCCCATCCGTTGATACCAGCGGGCAATAACCGTGTTTCTGACTCCATATCATCCGTAGATATAAGCTGGCAATAACCGTATTTACCCCACAGGGATAGCCGTGTTTCTGAAACGTTTTATTATCACAGCCCTTGACAGCACCTAAGGTGTGAGTCGAGAATCCTTGGTACAGTGTAATCCGGACCCATATGAGATATCCGTTCATCATTGTAATTCAGCCATCATTATAGGAAATAGCAGGCTATATAGAACATACCAATTTATAAATAAGTTTCGGTTGTTTCCTTAATGTTCTAGGTTCTGACATGCTTAATTAAAGCCAAATGGTTTGAAATTTTCTCAGTTTGGAGAATGTTTTCGAATTATATTAATACTAAATAATTGGTTATCGCGTAGTATGATAATCCCACAGTTCGATTGAAATATCGATAGACAAATCCAAAAAAGTAGGTTATGAAAACATTCTGATGGCAGTTCCGTTATTTCGACCTCCAACTTTAACCAGAACATAACCTCTTCTTTAAAGCTTTTAGTTTAAAAAAGCAATCAACTGAGGTTGGGAACCCAAATAGTTCGAAAACAGCATTTAAACCCCGTGACCAATGTTATTGTGGCATTGACAAATGAGAAATCGGCGGCAGGAGAGTAACGATGTTAACGATTTTCTGGCTTCTGCAATGCAGAGATGTGCTTTTAATATGTACCCAAGAACTATGAATTAAAATAAAATTGGAAACGATTCAAAACTCCCCACTCAATAAAACAATTTCAAATCGACTGAAGTCAGTGTGGATTTCACAAGAGTTCATATTACAAAATATACGCTACAATGAATATAGAGTTGTTTTAAGCTCGTTATATTAAACTCAATCTTCAGCACGTTAAATAAAATTAAGCTAAGGCAAACACCCACAGAGCCTTTTCCCAACTGGCAAACACACAAAGCTGGGCAGCTTTCCAAATATTATTGTTTGGGCGTAAATTCAATTCAGTTCTCGCCGACTCGAGGAAATGGCGAAAGGGAAATGCTGGTTGACAAAATTCGGTCTGTTGGCCGCTTTTCACTGCCTCTCCGTCTCATTCTGCTCGTCTGTAGCCGTCTCTTTCTGTCGCCATCTCTCTCTTTCCCGTCTGTGGGTCAACTTTTAATGCTGCAATAAATTAGAAAGCAATCAAATTCAGCTTGTACGCGGGAAGGGGCAGACTCTTTTTGACGCTTGTCAAAAAACAAAAGCCGCAATAAATCAGCAGGAAAGCGAGTGAGACTTGCGAAGTTGGCCAAAAGAAAGGTGCCACAGCAGCAGCTTTGTAATTACACAGACCGGGAATTAATTAAAGTGTATTTTATGGTCTCCGTGCGCCGTAATAACTGTGCACACATGTGTCGGCTAATGCGAGTTTAACAATTTCTGCGGTCGCTCGCAAGTCTTCCTAAGCCAATTACACGGCAGGGCCAAGATTCCCGTGTTCTCGGATTCTCCATCGAATTGGGTCTGCGAAGCCCTCGGGCCTTCATGTGGCAAGCATCAAGAAGTGTGGCCCAGAACTCCGAGAAGTCTCTGGTGAGAAAACAAACAGTCCGATGCAAACGCGGCTGGGTAATTGAAAATGTCATTGCAATGTTGCGGTTAGACAGCTCCAATCCGCGTTCGTTACATCCGAGGCAGTGAAGCGGGCTGCACTTCCTCCTCGGCCCCATTTCCCGGCTTGCATTTGAGCGCTGTGGTGCTTCAGTGCCCGTGGTTTTGCGGGAAATGCGACAATGAAGCGATTACAGAGTTTTAAGCAAATGTTTGTCCCTGCCACCACGAGCAAATTGCGGCCATTTGCGTTAATTGTGTAAGATGCCAGCGAAAGACAAGCCCAAGACTGGAGCAGCCAAGCCACCACAGAGTGCATCCTTGCACTCCGACTTGCGGATACCCTCATTCGAAAATGGCTGAGTTCGCAGATACCATTTATAGATTTTAATATAATATTTTTCTCACAATAAGCTGGGTTGTGGAATCATTCAGTTGATAAAGTATTAAGTAAAGAAAAAGGGTAGATTCTACTAAAATTAAGTGATTCAAGAAGTATTTGCTAATAAAAGTTCTTAATTTGAGCTAAAAATGACTAGGGAGAAACGTGGCTACTTTGCTCGAATGTCTAAACTGAGCTGCAAGTGTCGGTTGCTTCTCTTCCCCTTAGGTAAACTATTATTTAAGCCCTTTCCAACAGAAACTAGCATACTTTAACCTGAGTCCAACCTGAACGCTGTTTAACTTTATATTCTGCTCTTATTTATTTGCAGAGCGCAGTTACCCTGTGCAACCTGGGCGTGGGTGCCACATTCGGGGAGTCCGTACTGCACGACTTGCCGCGGGACAGCACCGTAGTGACGAAGACCACCTGCGAACTGCTGCGGGTGGAGCAGCAGGACTTTCGACTCATCTGGGAGGTAAGTTTGTGGCAGTAAGTTACGCAAATCGATTTTCGTCCCTGTTCCTGCACATTCCACTTAATTCAATCCGTCTGTTCCGCGCTCTTCTGTTCTTTTAATGAGTTGCCAAAATGATATGCAGAAATTCGAGATTCGAATGCCTCGACTATTTGCGTTATGCCTTCGTCATTGTGGAAAATATTTAATTAAAATTTCAATTAACATTTAATGATGCCTGGGCCCGAGGACATATTGCCCAAGGAATCCCCAGCATAAGCCCTAAAACACATGGCTAGTAATTTGGGCCCTTGGCCCTGTTAAGTGCTCTGGCTTTGCGGCAGAGTGGGGCATTAAGCCAAGTTCTCCCGTGGGCTAAGTAGTTCTTTGTATCGCCTTATACTTACGAGCATATGGAGAATGGCATTAGAAGGTAATGGCGGGCTTAGCTTAGCATTGCATTGCATCATTGTATCCGCGTCGCATGTTCCCGAGCACTTGGCTGGATTGACAGGACTCTGGGACTGGATAATTAATTGGAAAGGCTTGCTGGTGAGCCGAGCTGGTTATTCGAATTGGTTCGGTTGGCCTAATTTCCATGGAAATGCCTTTGAACGGAAAATGAATTATATTTGCATTTGGCATGCCACAAGGCTGGAATGTGGTTAAGCATCTTTTTGACTACACTCAACCACAACATGGCTTACATATGCCAAAATGTAAATATTTGAGAGGGCCACACAATCGGCAAAATGTGCACTGAGCGAAACGGAAGCTGGAAATACTCTAGAAATAAACCGCAACCCTAAGATGGTATTCAAACACAAAATGCATCGCTTTGAGGACCTGATGCCACGAGTATCCCCAACTACTCGACACCTTCATTCTGTCAGTGTCCGAATGCAAATCCCAATGTGAAATGTGTGTGTGTTGTACTCAGAAACCCCACTAACAATGCCATTCAGCCAGGAGCCCCAAGTCATCTCCTGCGGCAGCCACAAAAGGTATGAGCCCGGCACACAGGCGAGCAACCAGAATTAGTGAGGGTCGTCTGTTTACCTTATTGGTTAGGAGGATGAGCAGGAGCAGGAGCGGGAGCAAGCCCCAATTCGGGGCGAATAGTATTTTGCAACATTATGCCAGCATTGGCTTACCCAAGAGGCAGCCCCAGTTGAGCTGAGCTGAGCTGAACTGAACTGAACTGAACGATAACAAAGTAGCTGCGACAGCAGGGCCACCACATGTCACGTATACGCAGTGTGCAACAATGAAGTGAAAGTCGATGGCGGATGCTGTGGATGCTGTGGATGCAAGACCATAAAAATGCGAACTGGGGGCGTTTTGCCACTGCGAGTGGCACTGCGTAAATGCGATAAAATCAGGAGGCAAATTGAAGGGGAATAAGAGGAATATTCGCAAGAGCGCAAGGGATATAAGCCATTGAGTTCATGGAACTTGTCATCCTTGGCTCGTCCCGCCCACTTTGCAGCATAGTCGAGCATTTGATTTGTGCGCAAATATTTGCTCGTGCGGGCCAAATTGAAAATGTCTTTGAAAGCCATTGTAGTCGCATATGGCGGGTGAAAAGGGAAAGGGAATTTCGGGTTAATTACCAGTCTCATTTCACCGAAGCCCGGGGCCCAAATCCAAATACCAGTCCAACTAGCTACTAGAGCCACTTAACATTCAATGGCTGCCAATTATTCCGGACAAGCAATCCACTCGGATTGGAATTGGCATCGGCATAGCGATTGCTATTGCGATAGGGATTGGGATTGGAAAAATGCAAGTGGTCGATTCCGATTTGTGCACAGGTCGGATGCAGAAGTTGCATCAATGGTGGAAATTACACTTGCCACTTGCAGTAAATTCCCAGATTGCTGCCGAATGTGCTACTTTCACACTCAATGCGATTGATGCGATTCAATGCCACTTGCTTGCCAAATATTTGCATTTAATTTCGGGCGTGTTTTATGTTCTGCCCGCCGTCGCAACCACGGCATTGCCAAACATGTGGTCTGCGTAATAACCGGGCCATAAATATTGCAGCCGACTCCATTGAGAGCCTCGTGGCATGCACAGTTGCATGTCCATGGTCACGGGGTTATTTATTTATGCACAAACACAAGTTGCACATGTGAACCCGCAAGGGAGCCAGTTGCACGAGGAGGAGGGGGCAGGATCTCCAAAGGATTTGAAAGCCTTTGGCGAGGAGGGACACAAACCCACTTGGGTCATCAACGTGCATGCTGCGTCGATCACTTTAAATTTCATCAATGTTTCGAGCACTGCTCATTGAACCCACTACTGGCAAATCCTTGGGATTTTCTCGAAAGTCCTGCAGCACTCTGCAGTGTTATTTCCCTTTGGTTAAGTTGCCGGAAAGAAACAAGAAATTCCTTCTATTAGTGCAGCTGGCTCGGATTCCTTGTTCCATTGAACGGAAAGTATAAACCTAAATGTCTGCCAGGAAAGCATTCGCTTGCTTGCTCAAAAGCTCCTTGTGATTTTCTTTACTGCGTTGCGGAAGTGGAAAGAAATAAATGGGCCATCGTCTTAATAATTTAATAAGAACAAAGTATTTTTCGCCCTCTTAAAACTGAAACTCTTTAAGCCAAGCTTAATTCCATGCTAAGCTAAAAGAATAAGAAGGAAAGTGTGTTCTGTGGTTTTAAACCAGTTGCAGTTAGATAAGTATTAGTAAATGTACATTTGTTTCTTACCTTTTGCATACTTTCTAACCAACATTGTTCACCCTTTTGCTCTGCAAGTAACGAGAACAACAATTTTATCACCGAAAAACACTTAAAAATGACAATGTACCAAGCCTCATAAAAACTTGTTTGCATTTTGGCTGATAAGAAACATTTACTCCAGCTCAAATAGCTTTAAACTCATTTAGTGGTAACAACTAAAATTTAGTTAAGCAAAACACTTCGCTGGGTTTCACCAATCACAACATTGGCATGATAAGGATCCTTCGCTGATTTTCCCTATATAGAATAGTTTGTTCAGTTTGCTCAATATGATACATATTAATGAAACCTCGCACCCCGTTAATCTGTCAAGGCCAATGTAAAGTTTCCTCCAATTGCCAAATCAGCAGGAAACATCACGGTTCCATTACCACGTCCGACTTTCAAGGCGAAGCCTCTCCACCCCTTGAACACCCGAAATCTTGAACTCTCCTGAGCCCCTCGAAAGCCCTTCACCAGCACCCAGTGGGTGGCACTCATTTCGGCGTGCGTTTGATAAGCAAGCGAGTTTAATTAGCTTCGACGGCGACGCCAACGCAGCGTAAGTCGCTTATCGACGGGCGGAACACGAAGTGTTGCCAGGCGTCTTGCTTCGATTTTAACCCATTTCAAGCTAATGAGTCTCGTTAAGTGCGGGAAATCGAAAAAAGCGAGAGTACAACATTTGACTTTCATGTTTAATTAATGGACTGAAGGGAACGCCTCGACTGTCAGATACCGTTGAAACTTGAAAAAGTCTAGTACATACCATATACTTTTATAAAATTGGCAATCTTTTAAAGAAGAGACCTACGTTAATATGACATTTTAAAATAATATTTTAAGTAATTGGTCTTTTAGACCAGCTGAACGACATGCATATCCCATTATCATTTAAAATTACCTATAGAGAAGTAGGTCTATACGGACAAGCGGACATACGGACAAAGCAACTTACATAAAATAAAATACCCCTTCCCATGTAACTTTGCTCATACTAAAATTTTCGTGTTGTAAGATAAACACAAATATATATTATATATTTATCTAATTTATCTATCCCCACTTTGTTAAATATGTATCATTTTGGGAGCTAGGGGAAACTTTAAAAGTTTTTTAAGTTTCCTAATTAAAATGTTTTTATAAGACCTTTAAGGTTCCTGGGGTGTTGGCCCCTCTTGGGTTAAATATGTTGTTTGAATCGTGAACAATGTAGGGGCTTTGGCAACCCTTGTGCCTGATAAGTAATTGCAAACAGCGAGCCGCGGCGTTCGTGTGATTGTCGCCTCCTGACGCTATCAGTACCTGGAGAAGCGTTTGCCAGCAATTACCTGCGAGCTTGAACTCCGCTCCCAAGTGAAAGTGAAGCCAGAGGTTTCCCCACATGGCAGCCGGCCGGCAGCGCTGGTCCACGCAGATTGTGGCCGGCAGTGAGCGTGGTCCCGGCGTCCTTCTGCTCCGCTACCGACGCCACAGCGGCGGGGAGGACCAGGTGGGGGCCACATTCGGGGCCTCCAAGGCCACCAAGGCCACCAATGCCACAGCTGGCGCCACTTCCGCCGCCGTCAAGTGGCGTAGGCAGCTGGAGCGTGGGCAGATGACGCGTCCGCAGTCGACGGCATTTGAAATGAGCAACGTAATTGGAATTGCAGAGCAACCAGGCTGACATACCCAATACTAATGGCTATTTACGCTTTCCATTGCAGAAAAACAAGGAGTTAATGAATGACATATTCACCAACTGCAAGTTGAAGAACGGTATGTAGACAAAAGATCCAATTAAGTCTATTACAAAGTTTTCGCATGACTAACACTACGAGTGCACTCGGTGATTAATGGTGCGAGAGTATCTGCTTCTGTTATTATTTGAAATACATATTTCATACGATAATTCGCTTTGAGAACTTTCATAAATGCGGTATTCGCATCATTTGGAAACTGACTGCACTGGGCTATTGAACATAACATTAAAGGAACTTAACCGACTAACTTTAACCATGGCTGCCTCCTCAGGTTTTGGACCAAGTGTACAAGCAACAGCCGCAGCCACATCGCCCACGAAGCGACCCCTCAGCCCCGACCACCCGAACCCAGCGCTGCCCATCACCGAGGTAAGAGCCAAGGGCACAAAGAAACCAGCGGAGTCCCACCGTGGAACGCGCATAAATAACACAAATGTAATGTCCTGACATTGACGACGACAAATGAGTTAATTTGCTGCTCCAGAGGCCGTCAGGGGAATTACAAAATATTTATGTGCTTTCCATGAGTGGGTGCGCGGGGAAGTGTCTCCTTTCGGGACACTTCCTCTGCCATTGACACTCACTCCGGACTTTCGAGAACGGAAGTTGAAAGAGTTTGACATTTCCAGACGCCGAGTCCTGCTATGAACCGCATGGGCTGGGCCCTACGCACACTACTCGTCGCCGACAACTCGAGCTGTCTGAAGGATCGCAAGGTGAGTGTGCCCGGAGTGCCGGAGTGGGAGGTATCATCATTGGGATGCTAATCATGCCACCTGAATAGGTCTCTGGCAAGCTAATCCGCAAGTGCGCCCCCGGCACCGAGCTCGTCGACTGGCTGGTCAATCTCTCGCCCATCGTCCACACCCGCGCCCAGGCAGCTGGCATGTGGCAGGCGCTTCTCGAGGAAGGAGTAGTCGCACACGGTAAGTTCCACCCGACTCCACGCGCTCCATTTCCTAATCGCTGCACTTCCGCAGTCAACAAGGAGCAGCCCTTCAAGGACAAGTGCTTCCTATACCGCTTTCGCCTCGACGAGGAGGGCGGTACGGCGGCAGCGGGCGTGCCCCAGGCGGAGGACCTCGGAGCGGCCAACGAGCACATCCGCGAGGCGCTGAGCGCACTCTTCCAACGCGGACCGGACGCCACACTGCGTATGATATTGCGCAAACCGTAAGTACGCCGGCTTAACTCGGTACAAAAATAAAGGATTTGTAGTATAGACTTTCTTATCAAAGTAATTAAAACCGTGAAATATATTTCAATGAATTATTTACGTCGTTTCCCACGGACGTTTGCAATATGAGTAATTTACTTGTGTTGCATAATTATTTCCGCACACAGACGTCAGAACTATAAAAACAAAGCGGGAAACCAATTAATACAAATTAAGTCGTTAGCAACGATAGATTCTCATACTGACAATTGTCGTATTCAAGAAAGATATTACAATTTTAGTTCTTACTTAAAGCATACTACAAAGTTACTTCAAGGAAATTGAACTGACAGAGTAATGAAAAAAAAAAAACTAAAAAAAAAATTTTAATTTTAATTTAAATATTTTAATATTATTATAGGTATAAGTCTGTTAATGCGATAATTTCGGTCCGATGCTCAAAAGCTTCTATAAAAAGGACATTAACAGACTTATTCTGCACTGCGTCCGCATAATAAATTCTCACCTGTAAAATCGATTAAGATCCCTTCATTTCTTATATTCCTTAATTTGCAGTTCGCACGAACGGACATCGGAGGAGCTGGAGCTGGTCTTTGAGGAACTGGTCCACATCGCCGCACTCTCCCACTTGTCGACCAGCATAAAGCGGGAGCTCTCGTCGATTTTCGTGTTCGAGGCTCATGCCCAGGCGGGAACAATATGTGAGTATGCGGCCGCAGGATTATTAGCTCCCAGGCGGCGGAGTTGTGATTTTCCGAAGCGGAGGAAGGGAGGCATGGGATGGGAAGGGAAGGGAGAAGTTGGGAAACTTTTTAATTAAGCCCCGGCTAATTATGGCTCAATAATGGGTCAGCCCGCCCACACCGACGCAGCTATAAGTACTAACAACGAGTCTTATCCCTTATCACTCTTAACCCATTAACAGTATTCAATCAAGGCGACGAAGGACGCTCCTGGTACATCTTACTCAAGGGATCGGTGGACGTTGTGATACACGGCAAGGGGACTGTTGCCACTCTGAAGACTGGGGATGATTTCGGGAAACTGGCCTTGATAAACGACGCACCCAGGTGAGTGATGGCGCACCAATTGCGGCGATTCCATTGAGCAATTGTTAACTGGCTGGTCCGTCTCTCCGACCAAAACTTTTGAGAAACCCTTCTGTGGTCCCCATCTCCTCCTCCTGGTGGGCTGACAGCACAACGGACTCGACAATGGCCGCATAGCCACAATGGGCTGAACAAGTCCACTTGGTGCAACGGTCGAGATAACTGGCCACAAGCTCCTCCGCAACAGCGACAGATAACAAGCGGCATTGTGTGCGATTTTAAGGCAAAGAATTCAAATTGAAACAAAGTATCGGCCAAGGCCCCCGTCCAATTTGTAAGCCATTTCGCCAGCCGACGCTTGAGCGGATGGCAAAGGCATAAACTATCAAAGAGTTGCCAAAGAATGGAATTCGTTGCCATTGTTTCCACGGGTGGGGAGCTGAGCAGAGGAAGTCCAACTGCCAGGATCCGTTTGTCTGCAGGCTTATTAGTCCGTGTGCGTGCACTTCCGTGTTTAATGCCCCAATGAAAGGATAACTAGTTTAAGCTCGGCTTTTGTGTTAATTTAAATAGTCAAAGAGCTTGTTTGCCTTCAACAAATGTAATAAATCGCGCTGCCATCCACGTCGCTCGTATCAGCATACAGGCAATAATTCCGCATATATCAATTGAGTTTATTTGCCAACTGCATGTGCATCTGCCGCTGAAATCCAATTTAAAATATTTCCAACTCTGCGGGGGTCGACATACCGTCAAGTGCATAAGAGGTGCCTCACATTTACGCGTTTTCACCATATGAATGAGTGGCTACCCAGGACGAAGTCACGAGTCAGCTGCTCAAACGTTCCACGAAACACATCCATCCCATAGGCAGATCCTTGAGACATCTAATTTCCCGACCTTCTTCCCGCAGAGCTGCTACCATCGTACTGAAGGAGAACAATTGCCACTTGCTGCGCGTGGACAAGGAACACTTCAACCGGATACTGCGCGATGTGGAGGCCAACACCCTGAGATTGCAGGAGCACGGCAAGGATGTTTTAGTGCTCGAGCGCGTGGCTAAGCAACGTGGACAGCATTCGGCATTTAAGTGAGTGGCTAATCAATTTTTAATGTGCCTTCAAATTTAATTGGAAGTTGGAGTTTGATTTGATGGGTTACGGCTGTGTGACGGAATGTAAGCTTTGTTTCTCCCTTCTGGCATCTTCGGATCAAGGAAATACATCCCATTTACCACCCTTAGATAAAGCAGCACTTAACTTCTTAACCCAGATACCTGTCCTTTTTGCCTTAAAATCTACATGTATTTGAATATCTTACCCCACAGATATACGGTGATGTCGGGCACTCCGGCCAAGATGCTGGAGCACCTGCTGGAGACGCGACTGGGCCAGTCCGTGGGTGGAATGGATCCCTTCTTGGACGACTTCCTGCTCACACACATCGTATTCATGCCCGTCGTTCAGTTGGTTGATGAATTGGCCAATTAATATCCTTTTTAAAACAACAAAAATCACCGAAAAATTCCCTAAGCCCTTTAGTCTTTCCCCCTTTCAATTCCAGCCACGTCTCAGAGCTTAATCCTCGCCTTGAAGCTCTTTAAATCCCCATGTAGGAAGCCTAGTGTTTCCAAGGTCCGTTTAGCTAGGTCCTCGACAGTCAGGCTGCACTTAAACTGCAGAAACGCACTCTTCATGCCGTCCATCTCGCGCCCGAGTCACGTTCTCCTAGGTGGGAATTCAAAACTTTTCCACAGCGACAGTTTAATTGCCGCCAGCACGCAAGCCTCCACACATGAGCCCAATCCCGACCAGCGGGAGTGGGTGCGGCGGGCCAGACTTTCGGGTGGCTTTTGGGCTCGAGTGTAGCATAAAATGCTAACAAGCAAACACTTCCGCTTCCAACTTCAGTCGAAACAAAGCCACAATGATGACTTGGGTCAGCATTTTCGGGGTGCTTCAGTTTGGGTGAAGGTGGATGGTGGATGGTTGGCCGAGGACCATGGGCAGTGGGGGGAGAACTCTGGTCAATGATGCCTGAAACTAATCTCACAATCTGCATCGAAATACGTGATGAGTTTAATAAGCAGGCAGGGCGGAGTAATAAGGTTAGCAGGAATGCGGGACAGAAATCAATAACCAGATTCCCAAGACGGGAAACCTACTTTGGGACCGACTGACCCGGTAAGGTAGCGCGCAAGAAGTTGCGCCGGACAGATTTTCAGGACCAAACATATCCCATTCTTAATCCGATTCACAATCCCAAAAGAAATTGGTTTCCGCCTTAACCGCCGTGCACCTTCCACTGCGATGCCCATGAGGACGCCCAAACGCCGGAGGATCGGGAGTACATAATCAACTTTAAGAAGCGCGTGATCCAGTTCATGCAAAAGTGGGTCATGGCCGTCCGCCATGCGGCCTTCGAGGAGCCCAGCGTGTGCGACTTTATCGAGGACCTCGCCGCCGAGGTGGAGGCCGATCCCGACCTGAACGAGGAGACCAGCATAGTGCACAACGTGCTCACCCAGATGGCGCGCTACCAGGAGGACCGCAACCAGAACGCCGGCCAGAAGTGGAAGCTCCCGCCCAACGGCCAGCCAATCTGTCTCTTCAGTGGCAATGCGACGCCTTCAAAGACGGTCATCCGACCAGATGATGATAGTAGGTGTCCATTCAATAGTGATTCAATACACTGGTATCACTTATCGTAAACTCCACTCTGCTTTTTTAGTCATCTTCCGCGTCTACTGCGCCGACCACACCTACTGCACCCTGCGATTCCCCATGCACACCACGGCGGAGCTCATCAAAGCGTGTGCCGCCGACAAGCTGCAGCTGAACCGGGGTCCCGAAGATCTCGTCCTCGTCGAGGTGAAGTCTAACGGGGAGCGGTCCGTGTTTAAGGACAACGATGTCAGCATACCCACGGGCCTGTCGCTCAACGGCCGCCTGTTCGTCTCCGTCAAGGACCACCTGGATGCCCTGGTAAGCTCCGACCAACTTGGATGTTGGATGACCATTTGTTATCCTTGCTCATTCCGCAGACCCAGCTGCAGGAGCAAGAGTGCCCCACCGAGGGCGTGGACATCGACCTGGAGATACTGAGCACCAAGGAGCTGGCCTACCACATCACCCTGTTCGAGTGGGACCTCTTCTGGGCCGTCCATGAATACGAATTGCTCTACCACACCTTCGGGCGGCATCACTTTGGCAAGGTAGGAAGGCAAACTTTGCCGAAAAGTCTCAGAAGTCTCGTTTGGGTAATTATCCTGCCAGGCGCTGACCGCAAAATGCAGCCATTTGTCATCTGCTTGCAAATTGAGTTAGCCCAGAGTTTTGCCACTCGAACTTATTAATGAATTTAATGAATTTCACACTTCCATCCGCAGATCACTGCCAACTTGGATGTGTTCCTGCGCCGATTCAACGAGGTGCAGTACTGGATTGTCACCGAACTGGTGTCCACTCCCAGTCTGAGCAAACGCGTCGGTCTAGTCCGGAAGTTCATAAAGCTGGCCGCGTAGTAAGTAATAGAAATTAGGCTGATATGTGAGCTACCATGAACTTATTTTACAATTGAAGTGTATTGCTTTGGAAACATATATTTTGAAGAACAAAAACCATGATCTTAACTACTATCGATCTAGACCAACTATAAATTAGTACCATTGTATTAATGAAGTTTTTAATACATATCCTTATTGCACTAACACAACTTTTAGGTTTAGTGGAACATCCTTTCCAGCACAAGACAGAGTAGTAAACGTTCTTATCTCGTTACAGCTGCAAGGAGTACCAGAACCTGAACGCCTTCTTCGCTGTGGTCATGGGTCTGTCCAACATGGCGGTGTCCAGGCTGCAACAGACATGGGAGAAGATTCCGTCGAAGTTCAGAAAGATCTTCCAGGAGTTCGAGGCCCTGATCGACCCCAGTCGCAACCACAGGGCGTACCGAGTATTCGTGGGCAAGCTGCAGCCGCCGCTGATTCCCTTCATGCCGCTCCTGCTCAAGGACATGACCTTCGCCCACGAGGGCAACAAGACCAGCCTGGACGGCCTGGTGAACTTTGAGAAGATGCACATGATGGCCCAGACGATGCGTACCATACGCTTCTGTCGCTCCAGGAGTCTGGGTAAGACGAAAAACCCGCCCTTGAAATGTAATTTGCTCATCGATTTCGATTTGGAACAGGACTGGAGCCGCCGTCGCCGAAGAGCGAGGGCGAGGTGAGGTCTTACATCAGCAGCTTCCGCGTCATCGACAACCAGCGGGTACTCACCGCCATGTCCCAGAAGGTGGAGCCCACCAGGAAGCTCTAAGCCCATGTGGAGCTGTCATCCGATTAGCCTGTAGCGCGTATTAAGTGTCTAACCCTAGTGTGTGTTAATCAACCGCAATTAGCTGCACAGTTATGAGCTTAGCCGGGTTGTTGTTGCTTTCCGAAAGCCAATTGGGCCACGGCCACCACATCCCGGACCAACTTTCGTCCTCATCCGCATCCGCATCTGCATCCGCATTAGCCTAAGCTACAGTGTACTATATCTACGACCCGACTAGGAACTATCTCAATCTTCTAATGAACTGAAACCCAAACGCATTTTAATGCAAACGAGAAACTTTTTGCTTTAGTACAAAACGATGGAAAGATGGAAAACAATTTGAAATTCGGGAATTCCCCGCGGAAACCGAAACGAATAAAAACAAAACTTGGACGTGTGTGATACTAAACATTTATAGGAGGCAACATCAAAACAAACACAACTATACTGCATAATTTCCCACAAACCATTACTCTATAAATCCCGCGCGAGCTGGTAGAATAATTTGTAAAGTTGTACAACGTATCCGAGAGCATGGAATCTATATTTTTATAAACCCTAAACTAAAACCAACTATTAAACAGTCTAGTTACAGCTAGTTATTAGCAAGTAAGCTACGTAGCGGATAAGTTACTTTATTTATAGTTTTCAATCTTATTTTCATTTGGTAGACCTTCACCCCATATCCTTTTACGGCAACTCGCAAATAAAATACAAAACCATTTATTAATATTTATTTACACACAGCCAAAATTCGTTTTATTTTGTAGAAAGTGCATGCCTTTTTTATGCTACGTTAGATAAGAAAGTGCAAATGCAAGTGCATTCAAATAACTAAACACTGGAGAGGGACCTTATTAGTTGTAGTTATGTACATACATATATAGAAATACGAAAAATATTTACATTTATTTATTACACGTGCAACTGTGTTTAAAATATGGGGAATATTTACCAACATAGTCGTTCTTAGATCTCTCAATGAAAATGCAATCAACCAATTGTTCTAACTATTAAAGGATGTGGGTGTAAAATGTAATTATGGAATACGTGGTTTTGACACTACCTATTTTTTGAACACAACTGTACAACATATGTATTTATATCCAAGGTACTACTATAGTCGGTAGGAGTAGAAAACGAGGGGCATATTATTGATCCTATGAACTAACTATCTATAATCCGACCGGATAAAGAACAAACGTCCGTCTGCGTCAACAAAATGCCCAAGCATCGTGATCGTCGGCGGTTTTAATATTTGGTTAAGCCAACACATTTCCTAATCATAAAGTAAACTATTTATTATCATCATAAATTTCCGGAATTGTATATAAATTACGGGGTATGTGAATAGTAAATACATTTTATCGACTATCCTTAGGTCGGGGACTCGACTATATCCTTTTTCGCCTTCATTAGCCAACCTCATTTAGTAATTGTACTTGTAGTTACCAATTTAACCCAACTCCTCTCCCAAGTAAAGGTCTCTCGAACAACGATTTATCACGTAAACACCATCCCTAGATGTAACTAAAACTTTGACCATGATGCGTAGAATGTCGTATTAATTAACACTTTTCTTTACGAAAACCAATCAAAATCAAACAATATATTCAACTATAATCCAGTGGTTTCTCCTCCAAAAATAAAACAAAGCAAATGCAAACGAATATTCAATAAAACTTTTATAGATATAGCGAACCGATTTAAACGAAACAATATTCTTTAGTTCATAGTAAATGAGATGTAAAAATTTTGAATTGATTTACAAGCAACGCAACAACAATTTTAGTATGGTACAGTTTGTAAGTAGAGTTGGAAAGCCATTAATTACTTTATCTACACCACGTGCTACGGAAATAGGTAGAATCTATCAGAATCACTCACATAGAATTGTGTAGGCGTTTTAAACCCGACGCAACCTTACAATCCTCTGAGGAAATATTCGAAATAAGCCAACTCTTTGATGCTAATGGCACAAGCAAAGTACACTTACTTAGGAATATTTATCTAGCGGATGCATTAATCTAGGATATGAACCGTAGAAACTATTTTAGTGTTAAGAAATCGTTTCCGAAAACGGAAACTCCTTACGTGTCAAAACCAAAAATGTTTCTACATTTTTAGTACTGCTACATATATAAACGTAATACCAACAATACACCACCATTATTGTTATTGTTGTGCACTTTCAATAATACAATTTACATGCTATATAGTACATATATCAAATATGCAAGTACTCCAAAAGGGAAAATTTCCAATTTCACTTGTGATTCGATTTGACAATCTCAAAACCTAACTCTACGAACTTTTAATTTCTCAAATATAGCCTAGGCACTTGCATAAATTCGACATCATTGGGTAACTCACTGATGCACAAAAAAGATGTATTCATGCTATACGTATATACCTCCGTTACCAAGATATAGCTAAAGCCAATCAGTCGTAATCAGTCAGTAAATGTTTGAGCCGTAACTTGTTCTAACCAATAAATGTTCAAATCAGTGTTTACATGTCTAACGCAAAACAATCTCAAAATTTACTTACCTACCAAATAGCAAAGTAGATTAAATAGTTCGTAATGGGGATGACGAGACGGCTCCCAGAGCTCACAGTAAGAAGACAACACCAACAACCACTTAGAAGTAATTAATCCATCGGTTATGGTATGTGCAGCAGAAGCAGCGATCTTTTAGCCGTACTACCAGTTACATATTCTACTAACCACAAAGCCCATACCCCGAAGTGAGATTTGTGCAATGCAGAGCAGATATTTCAATAGCCTAATATACCCTAAATGTTGAAACTAAGCGTAACAAGATATATCTTTGAATGTCTAACATTTTGAACTCAACTAATATTCGAATAAAGATTTATGTGTTAGCAAGCTGCTACTGGTTTTTAATTTTGAAAGCATCACAAATCGGAATTCAATCTGTGTAATTTTAAAAATGCATTGAGTTTTTGCTTCAATTTATACACTTAAGGGCTTTAAAACAAAATTGTATTCAAACTAATTTAAGTTCCTATGATATAACCTTGCAATCCAGGTCCTAAACATTTCGAGTTGATCACCCCTGGACTTGTGTAGGCAAACAATTACCTGATCGTTTTCCAGCTAACTTTTCTGGCTTGAGCTTTTCTAAAATCCATGTATAATTCTCGCTAGTCGCTAGGCAACACTGCCATACACTCGCGATCGATTCAACAATTGGGGAAAACCTCGCCAGCTAAGCTATGCAACTCGAAGAAATTGATTTCAATTAATGTCGTTCTTATGTTTTTAAACGATAAAATTACGCGTACTTATGTGCGTACCTTAAAATATTGTTATACATCGCGCCAGATGTTGGATCGCAATTCCTCCAGCGCTGAGCTTTTTAAAAACGCCAGATGTAGTGGGAAAAAGCCAACTTGGCAACGCTGGTGGGAAGAACCGCGCGTTGTCCGTGACGTCACCGGATGACACAGCAGCTGCTCGGCCGCCGTGACAAAATCATCGAAACCGGCTGAGCGGGCCAACAGTTGTCCGCGAAGCTTTCGACGAGCTGGAACAGATAGAGATTGATTGGATCGCGAGAAAGGCGTAGTAGCACTGGTTTAGACTTAGAAGCGTCCAATTTACACAGCGTTAATTATCAGCGCCAGCGACACGATGACCAATCTGGCTCCCACCATCCGGCTGAACAACGGGCGCGAGATGCCGACTCTGGGCCTTGGCACCTGGAAGTCCTTCGAGTCGGACGCATACCACTCGACGCGCCACGCCCTCGACGTGGGCTACCGGCACCTGGACACCGCCTTCGTCTACGAGAACGAGGCTGAGGTGGGCCAGGCGATCTCCGAAAAGATCGCCGAGGGAGTGGTCACTCGCGAGGAGGTTTTTGTGACCACCAAGCTGGGCGGAATCCACCACGACCCTGCACTGGTGGAGCGCGCATGCCGCCTGAGCCTTAGGAACCTGGGTCTGGAGTACGTGGACCTCTACCTGATACACATGCCGGTGGGCCAGAAGTTCCACAACGACAGGAACGTGCACGGAACCCTGGAGCTGACGGACGTGGACTACCTGGACACATGGCGCGAGATGGAGAAGCTGGTGGACCTGGGCCTGACGCGCAGCATCGGTCTGTCCAACTTCAACGCTGCCCAGACGGAGCGAGTACTAGCCAACTGCCGCATTCGGCCGGTGGTGAACCAGGTGGAGTGCCACCCAGGCTTCCAGCAGCGACAACTCCGGGAGCATGCCAAGCGCCACGGACTGGTCATCTGCGCCTACTGCCCCCTGGCACGTCCCCAGCCCGCTCGGCAGTGGCCGCCCTTCCTCTACGACGAGCATGCCCAGAATCTGGCCAAGAAGTACGGCCGCACCACGGCCCAGATCTGCCTGCGTTATCTGGTCCAGCTGGGCGTGGTGCCACTGCCCAAGTCGTCTAACAAGGCCCGCATCGAGGAGAACTTCCGCGTCTTCGACTTCGAGCTGAGTCCGGAGGATGTCGCCGGCATGGAGCAGTATCACACCGGGCAGCGCACGGTGCCTTTTTCGGGAATGTCGGGACATAAGTACTACCCGTTCCACGACGAGTTCTAGACAGGCTCAGGGGTGTCCCAGAAATCTCGGTTATTGGATTGGCATGGAATGCAAACGAAACGAGTGTGGCATTCCAAGAGGGGTGTTTTGTTTTAGTTGTTAACTCAAAGTTAAAGAGGTTTCCGGTAAACCGATGCATTAATTTCCCTTTATATTTTACTGGAAGAGGTTCGTAAGACACCCCGCATATGTAGTATTTGTATTGTAAAATAAAGTATATTACGTAGAAGATCTCTGGACGGTCGGGCTAATCAGTTTGTCTAACGGGGCCGCTTGATAAATCGTGTTATCTGCGAGAATTCGGCGTGTGCACCCGTCGGTCGGAACTCAGAATTCCGAGTCAAGTATGGGGCACATAACGAGCTTTCATTCAGATGAATGTCTGCGATAGACGCTAAAATACCTACAAACGAGGAGAGACATTTCCAGGCGCATCGGAATCATATCTCCGCTTATCAGTTGAACAGATTCTGGAATTGTGAAATCAAATTTCAAATTGGCGACCTTGGGCAGCGATAACGGCAGATAGAGCATCGATAGGAGTGTCTGCCGATAACATTCAGCACAAAGGTTTTGCACCACTGTGCATTCAGCTTGGGCGGTCTGGCAGCACTGCCCAGTTTGAAAATCTTTAATTTATTTTCTTTCTCGCTACCAGAAAAGACATATTCTGTACAAATTTAGATGTAAATTAATGCAGTAGCTCCCTATACTCCCCATAAGCCCATTTTAACTTGGTAAAAGAAGTGGTACGACCTTGCGACACCATCACCACCGATGACAACATATCGATACTTTCGACACTGCAATCATTAGCTTAAATAAAGAACAAAAATAAATCAGCGTTAGCATGTCAATGATACTAAGGCGCAACCTAGGGGCATCCTGGTTGCTCAAGGTAGGCATCCCACAGCCAAGAAAAATCACCCACTGATATCAAGGCATTACTCCCATGCAGGCACGCTACAGTTCCAGCGCAAAACCGGTGGACTCGTCCAAAACAATTCCCAGTAACCTGCTCGAGGATAAGCAAACGGCCGTTCTGCAAAAGGAGAACGGCGCTATCTTCGACAAGCGCCCCTTCAAGATCCACCTGGACAAAGGTACTATTCAGAAATCGCAGCCTGCCGGTGCGCAGAGAACAAGTATTTACATAACCACAACTCGCGATCCCAACAGATAAAACATACAGCTGGTGCCTGTGCGGCAAGTCCAAGTCTCAGCCCCTCTGCGATGGAATGCACAAGAACGAGTTCCTAAAGATCAAGCAGAGGTATGTACATAGGTGCTCGAACCAGAGCTCTCCGACGAAGTAATACCTCTTTGCTTTCCAGGCCCATACGGTTCAAGGTGGAGAAGTCGGGAGACTACTGGCTCTGCAACTGCAAACAGACCACCCACAGACCCTTCTGCGACGGCACCCACAAGCAGCCACACATCCAGAGCGCCGTCAAATAGATTTAGGATTGATTGATTGTAGGGCCCTGCCCGTGTGCGAAAATGAGAAATGCATTAATTTTGAATCAAGCAACACATGTTTTTATTCTAGAATTAGATTATAGATCGTGGCGTGGGTGGTACACCCCACCGACGCTCCTCGATGTTGTGGTGTGTGAGCATAATCATACATTTACTTGTGTCTGTCGAAAGCACAGGTTGACTATCATGTGAGTGGTGTGGTGATTGGTGTGTTAACAAATTATTTACAATGATCAGAGAAGAGAAATGAAGGGGTGAAAGTTTCCGCTTGGAGTAACTTGTCCGTGCGTAGTGATGTAATGTGAAAGCCGGAAATCAAAAAGGTGTGTTTAGAAAATAGAAGGACGTTCGCATTTATTCAAACTTTTTAACGAGTTCTGCCTGTTTTACACATAAATATAGAACTTAAAAAATTGAGAGCAAAAATCACTTATTTTATACAATCATTTTGTTATGAAGCCAATTATTTAAAAATAGAAATCGAAAGTACACAATACCGTTTGTTCAACATAATTTCAGATTAGACAAACTCGGCTCTTGTGATATACTACATACAACACTCAAAACGACTAAAGTCAGCTAGTGAAAAGTTTTACTTAAACAAAAATTATAAATGTGCTTAATAGGATATAAATCAACCATGTTAACCATGTGATACAAAGAGCTAAGCTAATTCGAAGTAAATTTGCAAGCTGAGCATTCTAAACTTTCTTAGTCACTAGTCTGTGAACCTTTCAAAAACTAATTTTGAAAAGGGTAGGCTGGTGCTTTCCATTAGATATCGAGATTTGGTTCGTTTATTCCGCTAATATACAAACAATTTAAATATGAAATGGTTGATGGTTCACACACATCGGCAACAGCAGCAAAACTTTCGTGGGTACAATTTTGAATCGAAAAAAAATCCCGTCTCTATCTATTAAGCGACTACGCGTTCGTATCAAAGATTCTGTTGCCAGCCTCGTCTTAGAAAATCAAACACTCTTCTTATTTTTCTCCTCGGTTTTTGCTTATCGTCTTCTTGGTTTCTGTCTAAATAATAAACTCTGTCCCCTTCATCATGCTTCTTGACTTATGTTTTGAATATGTATGCAGCAAATGAATTTAGTGGGTTTTCTTTCACGTTTCAAATTAATACTCCTCGTCCTCTGGTGGTGCATCGTCAGGCGGCGCAAAACCATCCTGCAAATAGAAAATATAAGTCTAAGCGATTGCAGGGCCGGGTAAAAAGAGTACAGACTTGTCCTACCTCAGTCGCATATAAGATGTCCAAAATCTTTTGTATGATCGGATGCGCCTCGGCGTCATCGGCTTCTTGGCAACTAGGAACATAATAGCAAGTAGGCATGTCATTCTTAATTGAACCTGTTGATTTAATTACTTACAGAATTTCAATATCCCGCAACTTGGAGAAGTAAAAGTCACGCTCCTTTTCCAATCCCTCCAGGTTTATGCGCATATCCATGACCTGATCCATAAAATTAGTACCGGTTTTTTTCTCATTTTCTTGATCTTGACCCACCTGGTTAGACATCTCTTCTATTTGCTGATTGTTGACTGAATTGCTCGCGTCGTTCTTCTTGACCGTGCCCGTGCTGTTGGCACCGGCGTTTAACCTGCTCGCTGGGGCTGCGTTGTTCGTGCGCGGCAGCACCTTGGATACTGCTGGAATGGTCAAGACGGTCGGGTTTAGTATGCGAACATCCAGGCCGGAGGTATGTATAGAAGCATAAGGAATCAACAAACGTGAAGCACAGACAGCTTGTGTCTTCTATTCGTGCTTTTGTGTTTACTTGGAGGATGTGCATTTAGTTTCTTAACTGCGACAACATCTACATGGACTTGGGCATGCGATATGTACAATTGTCTGACCATGTGGATAGTGCTTACGATAATGAAAGAAGGGATAGCGATAGGAGGATACAACTGGGAACCAAACCAAAACAACATACTGGGCTTCACTGCAGACGTCATTGCTGGGCGTGTCGTTGCCGATGGGCCACGTCGATAGCTGCTGGACACGCCGCTTGCCGCCGTGCCGGGCAGTGACTTTACCGCTCCCGATCCGAAGCCCATTGGGGCTCCCTCGCGCACCGCGCTGGCATCATAATCCCTGCCATCGTAATTGGCATCGAAGAACTTTTTAAACCATTGCAAAAACTCGAAATTGTCTTGGAAGCGACCCTTGATTAATTTGTCAATGGGTATAATCTAAAAGTAAAATGGGCGAGAGATATGCAAACAGGTGAGAGAGCGTGTGGTGAATCCAAATGCAATGGGAACAAAGATTAAACAAACATACAGTATGAATTTGGGAAACAGAACTCTTTGGCCAGCCAAAGCACCAGATAAAAAAGATGTGTATAAATAATAACTTTGCAATGATGGGGATGGATTTTCAGTTAAATTGATCCCAGGTTTAGCCACTTCGAAAGATAAGATCTAAACTATTTTTTGCGTTTAACCTTGGAATACAGAATTCTCGATATACAAGTTTGCAGTTGGAAATCCGTCCACATTTGCCTAAGTATTAAGTAATATGGGTTCAAAAGTATTGTGCAAGTCGCGGTTCTATACAAATATTGGGTATTTCCCATCACTGTACGGGTATGAAGAGGAGTTAGTGGGTTGGATGTGGGACAACAACAGATCCTCCGACATGTGTGCTTTGTGCTTTGATGCGACTGAATGTGTGTGCGTTTTGTGTAGTACTTGGTGCTCCAGCAGCTCAAGGCCAGTGGGGTTGGTGAAGTTTTGTGTGGTGTTGTGTGGCATCCCAGTTTTGCCTGGTTCCGCTGCGTGCTTCACGTTCGTTCGCTTCGCAACTCAAATGAAATGGCAAGCAAATGGCTCTTCCACACCGGAGTTCGTGGCTTCGACAGAACCGTACCAGTTGAAGCGATGACCCGTGCTGGCATTCGTCCGCCAGCAGCTGGAGCCTGCAATGGTCGCCGGTGCATCAGATGGAGATCGTTGTTGCTGCTGCCCACGCCACTGCCTCCGTTGCTTCCGTGTCCGTTGCCATTGCCCAGCTTGACTCCGCCCCGCTGAGACACGGGGTCGTACTCGCGACCGTCGTAATTGGCGTCGAAGAACTTTTTAAACCATTGAAGGAACTCAAAGTTGTCTTGAAAGCGTCCCTTAATCAGTTTATCAACTGGAATGATCTGTGGTTGTCGGTGTTTGCGTAGTCGTGAAGTTGATTTATAACGGAAATCGTAGTTAGTCACAACATACAAGAGTTTATTCGTACAGTGGACATGTGCATTTAGCGACGCTTTAAGCGCTTCCACTGTACCGTGCCCATGTCCACTCTACATTCTTCGGATCGGGTGGACTTGTGTGTCAAAATTAAATAAAGGTTCGAAAAATAGAAAAGTAATGTAAGCGAGCGGGCGCATATGTACCTTATCCACAGACATCTTCTTGAAGCCCGCCTGCAATATCTTGAAGTTCTGTATGTACTCGTGCTCCAGATTGGTACGAAATTTGACACGCTTTACGGGCACTGAATTGGGGAACAGCATGTCCATGAACTGACAGTAAGCGGCACCTAGAAGTGGAAGCGTAGGTTGATCCCAGCACTTTTTAAACGAGTGAAGCCCACTTACCTGTGCAAAGCTCTTCGATTTTTGAGAATTGCGACTGGAGGCAATCGTTAACCCAAGCTAGCATGTCGTGGCGAGAGAGATTCTCTGACGTCACATTTGTGGAGTAGACGTTAACAGCCATGTTGGTGGTGTCCACAGGTTTATTGAGCGGCACTGAAACGAAGATGCAAAAGGCTGGTTAGTTGGTAACTGCACAGTGGCGGCTCCACATGCAGTCCGTGTGGGAGTGCTAGCGCCATGAACGGCTCTTAATTGCGGCGGCTAATAATTGTTTTGGCTCGGGGTGCATTGAAGCGTGTCCCATGTGCGTGCTCAATATCAAGATCACGATAGACATCAGCAAAGCAAACGGCAACCGGGAACGCCAAATGATTGTTATTGGACATGTTACCGTTGCTCACTCATTCCACAATCTGCAGAATTTGTTCCTCGAAAGTAGTTTGGCTGGTTGGCGGCTCTGGACCGAACAGACCGAACCACAAATAGGCCTTTCCACACCAAAAGCTAATTGCCTTACTTCCCGGATTCAGCATACCAATCTGCCCGATGCACTTACCACCTCTGTATATCCCACGTGCTTCTGGCTGGAATAACGATAAACTATCCTTTCTTGATAAAACTCAATTTGCAAAACGAAATCGAACTGTACAAATTACTTTCGTTTTCCTTTTACTTCGTTTTACGCTCTGTGACTAACTGGTAGGACTTATACAAACTATTGTACCTCTGAAATCTCTACTGAAAAGCAACATTCTCAAGGCCTGTTTTTTGACCACTTAGTCGCCATCCTGTTATTTTTCAAAATATACGTAATGCGGGGACCAAAAACGCACACTGGACAAATTCCATATTTAAAATCACTCATAACTATTCGTAAAGACAAAGAGTGTCAGAGTGGCATTCAAACATATGCACTGCTTTTTTACTGCGTTTCATGACCCCAAACAATCTTATCCTAACATGTAAGCAGTATCTTTGCTTTCGTCAAAGTTCAAGATATGGATATCGGTAAGTTCCGAACTTCAGGAGATAAATCCTCATCAGACCCATCTCTACACTTACGAGAGTATAAACGGCGATCAAACGAAAGAAAATGCTCCGCGGATACTGGAACGGGCGAACAATGAACTTGGACTGTTCGCGACTACAATGCGGCGACAGCGATCCGCTTCGTTGCGACGCGAAGATGGAGATTACTCATGGACCGCGTCATTGGCATTATCAATGTCAGCCTGGCCAGCAGGAACATAGAGCATGGGCATGGGCCATCTGACGTGGGCCAGCGAGATAAAGAATTAGCCGGCATTTGGCAGCCGGCCTATAAATACACCGACTCACGTCGGCCGTGGGCCTTTCGGTGTTTCCGTAAAACTCCAACTCTCCACCTTTTCGCTGCGCGAGTGTACGGTGCATTGACCCGAAAGGGCGGAACTTCAATTCAAATGCGGAGCGATTTGCTGCTCGTTTATTGATTTAAGTGCCCCGCCAGAGAAGGCACAACAATAGCAGTGCCCCAAATACAAGTTGGGATTACTACACAGGGGAATAATGTTTTCTACGCATTCCAATTGCATATTTCCCCTGCACTAACCTACTTCCCATACCACTAACTATATTAGTCGCATCTTTATCAGCCGTGTATTAGACTGTCTGGTTTGTTATTTTCCCATAAGTGGATAAGACTGAAATTCGATGATTCAGTAAACTCTAAATAAATAACATTAGTCATTAATCATAAAAATCATAATACATTTAGGTCTCTGCAAAGTAGAGCTTTTTATAAAATAAAGATTATATTTAAAATAAAATTTTCATGGTAAAAACTTAACATTTGAAATAAAACTTGCAGTTTAAAACTAACTACTAAATAAATTTTAAACACAAGTGCAGACAAATCCCTCTTAAATCAGTGACTTTTTAAATAACTTCATTGCATAAAAGTCAACTGATACGAATGCTTATTTCCATCTCAAGATGAAGAAAAACAAATGATGAGTTACAGTTTAGATTTATATTTCGAGAGGCACATAATTTCTATGACAGTGTTATTGAGACATTTGCTTGGTAACTCATCGGAGATCATTATATCCACAAAATTCCTACTTGGTAAGCCGCTGATGTGTGACATTTGTATTCGAGAAATTGCGGAATGGATGACCCAGCCGACGTTTTTTTTTTTTTTTTGCCAGTGTAGTTTGTTGTGGCTGTCGATAAGTCAGTGTGGATGTATGGGGGTGTGGGTGCTTGCAGCGGAAGTTGAAAGCGAACTAATTAAGCAGAACCAGGGAAACAGAAAAGAGGAGCGAAGCAGGGAATTAGTGGCCAAGCCGGGATTTTCCATTTCTAGCCCACTTTGGGAGACTTCCATATTTGAACCATAGTTATGAACACATGTCCACATCCCCAGGTGTGATCCAATCTGCTGAGAGCGGAAGTGTGTCAACAACAATAAGCTGTTTGAGCAACAAATAAACATTCCGATACTATGAGCCAAATCCGCTCGAAACTGTGAGTGAGTGCTCCCAGTCTTTTTGAGTGGGAACCGAAAAGAAACCGGCATTCTAGCGGAGCAGCATCGGGAAGGCCAAAAAGCTGCGTCGGCGGAGCCCATATCAATTAAGCCAATAAAAATAGTAACTTGAGCTAAAGGAAAACAAAACAAGTCCGAGAATCGTTGGTAACTGGACAGCTCACACACACACACACACACACGACATCTGAAGAAATGCGGGGGCTTGACAGATAAGCCGTAGAAGAATGACGTCATCGAAACGGTGGCTTAAACTCAGGCAATATGGTTTCCCCGCTTTTCCAGACGTCCCGAGCATCGGGAACGGGGTAGCAGGGGTTGGGCACCTTCCACCATATATGTACACTGCACCGGAATTTTTGCGGCCTCTTTCTGCGGCTGTGGCAAGAACAAACGCACGCACACACACACACGCTCGCCGAGATGACAGTCACTCACACTTGCAAGGAACCAGGATAGGGAATTTTATTTTTGGAGGAGGAAGCGAAGCAGCAGCAGGCGACATTTAAATATACAATGCACACGCACACGTAAAGGCACGCACACAGGCGCACGCAGGCTCCGCGATGTACAGCTATTTATTCGGCCAAGTGTGCACTTGAAGTTTTCGGCAGAGTTATTTTAAATCGCCACATACCGATGAACTTTCTTTTCTGCTGACGCTACTTCTAGGTTTGCGATTTCTTCTTCTCTTCTTTTTTTGCGAAAAAGTCGAGGAGCCGCACACACACTCACACATATGTACACGGAGAGAGATACAATCACTGACTCACTCACACTGTGGATGCAGTGGCCATTCAACTGGTCATTCTTGGGATCCTGTGATAAACTCACCTAATCAGTTGGTCGTTATCCTTCGGGCCGACGGAGAACTAAATGATTCCTGGCTTTAAACAAGAAATGCTAATTCTACGAACCGTCTTCAGCTAAACGAGCGAACGCTAGGGATGTAAGATGTACACTGATGCATCGGCCGCCCAGCGCAGGTCCGCATGGAGAGCTATCGATAAGCGCTAGAGATGAACGATAGTGCGCGGTCCACTATATAGCGATATCGACTGTTATTTTTGAAAACTACTTTATAAATGTACGAGAGCATGGAATTTAGCATCAAAACGTTACGTTCAGAAAAAGTATTTATAATATTGCAATATATTGAGCACCACTAAAAGTGTAACAGTGGTATACACTATATAGGCGGTTTTTTTTAATCCCTGTTGTGTCAATCTTACTGGTTTAAAAGCAATTGTTTTGTTATGCATTATATACATTAAATATTTTTATGTTTTCCGTATTTGTTCAATCGCTGTAACTTTTTGACATCAACATTTGTTCTATTGCACAGGAAATAAAATATTTTAGCAAATTTAAATTCATAGGCGTTGAAGCCTATGAATCCTAATAAACACTCAGTTGTACATTACACAGTTAACAATTGTCTTAACGCTAATAAATGCAACAGTTTCGAAATAAAGGCTGGCATTAAATGCCTGTAAATGCGCTCCGATTAAATTTCTTCAGCATGCAAATTGTATTTACATGCGGAAGACTCCAAACTTGGTCTCCTGACCGACGTTGTTCAAGGCTGCTTTCAGGCTAAGGCCCAGGATCTGACGGGTGTTGGCCGGATCAATGATGCCGTCGTCCCACAGACGAGCTGTACTGTAGTAGGGCGAGCCCTCCGCCTCGAACATTTCCACAATTGGAGCCTTCAGCTTCTGGGCTTCTTCCTCGCTGAACTCCTTGCCAGCTCGCTTGCGTTGATCTTCGGTGATCTGAGCCATAACATTTGCTGCCTGAGTTCCGCCCATCACTGAGATGCGCGAATTTGGCCACATGTATAGGAAACGAGGCGAATAGGCCCGACCACACATGCCGTAATTGCCCGCCCCGTAGGATCCGCCGATTATCACCGTGAACTTGGGCACATTAGCGCAGGCCACTGCCGTTACCATCTTAGCTCCGTTTTTGGCAATACCATTGGCCTCGGCATCGCGGCCCACCATGAAACCTACAGAGATCGATATCAGTATATAATCAATCAAGTCACTTCACATATTAACTCACCAGTAATGTTTTGCAGGAAAACAAGCGGTATCTTGCGCTGTGCGCACAACTGAATGAAGTGGGCGCCTTTGAGTGCGCTCTCCGAGAAAAGGACTCCATTGTTTCCGACTATTCCTACTGTGTGGCCATATAGCTTCGCGAATCCGCACACCAAGGTCTCGCCATATAACTTCTTGAACTCCGTAAAGCGGCTTCCGTCGACGATGCGCGCAATCACCTCGCGAACGTCAAAGCTTTTGGTAAGATTAGGACCCACGATGCCGTACAGCTCTTGTGCGTCGTAGCGCGGTTCTTCTACGGCAGACGGAGGAGTAGCACTCTGGAAATTCACTTGACTTGAGTGCATCAGCTGATCGTTGTACGAATTCGTGGCGGGCAGGTTTAAGTTGCTCACAATCTGGCGGGCCAGATACAAGGCGTGTTCGTCGTCCACGGCATAGTGATCGGTGACTCCAGAAGTCTTGCAGTGCAAGTCAGCTCCGCCCAGATCTTCTGCGGACACTTCCTCTCCAGTGGCCGCCTTCACCAGCGGTGGCCCAGCAAGAAAGATGGTTCCCTGCTTCTTAACAATGATGCTCTCATCGGCCATTGCCGGTACGTAAGCTCCTCCGGCCGTGCAGCTGCCCATAACTACGGCGATCTGAGGAATTCCCTGGGCCGACATATTTGCCTGGTTGTAGAAGATGCGTCCGAAGTGCAGTTTGTCTGGAAAGACTTCCGCCTGTCGCGGTAGGTTGGCGCCACCCGAGTCCACAAGGTAAATGCAGGGCAAGCGGTTTTCTTGGGCAATCTCCTGAGCGCGCAAATGCTTCTTAACGGTAATGGGATAGTAGCTTCCACCCTTCACAGTGGCATCGTTGGCCACCACCAAACACTCAGTCCTATAATGAAAGTTGCCTATTATTTGTGATAATTTAAAACGATTTCGTACACCATGTATGAATACC
Source organism: Drosophila sechellia (assembly GCF_004382195.2). Classification (NCBI taxonomy): domain Eukaryota; kingdom Metazoa; phylum Arthropoda; class Insecta; order Diptera; family Drosophilidae; genus Drosophila; species Drosophila sechellia. Next base: position 3,043,473 of record NC_045950.1, on the reverse strand, counting down.
TATTTTCCACCTTTAAAATAAGATATAACGCCATTGTTGAGTTCCTTCAGTATTAGGCTCACAATAAAGCTGAAATAGTTCCGGAGATCTCTACGTTTATACGAACAGACAGACTGGCGAACATGGCTAGATTGACTAGGCTAGTTATCCCGATATTTAAATTTTAACGTAACATACTATGCAAGCGCTAAAAGTTTTGATGTGGAACATCGATCAACTTGGATTTTTTAAAACCTACCCGCAAACGCGTCCCACTCCGGTGACGATTCCCCCGGAGTTGACCACCTCTTCGCCATATAACTCGTGTCCGGCCAAAGCACTGAGTTCTAGGAAAGGTGATCCTTTATCCAGGAGCAGGTTGATGCGCTCCCTGGCCAAGAGTTTTCCCCGCGAGGTGTGTCGCTCGATGGCCTTTTGACCGCCGCCCTTGAGCACCTGGCTGGTGAAGTTCCGCAGATCTCCAACCAACCTGGCCATCTCGCTGGCATTTTCCTAGAAAAGCTTGGACTTAGCTGGTGTGTAAACATAAATACAGCCTGTTTATATGCACCTTGTACTCGGCGGACTGCTTGTCTACCTCGCTAGGCAGAACATTGGCGTCTCCTACGTGGAGCAGTCGCACCTGACTGCACAGCACTCTCGAGGAACTCCTGAACAGCCCATTAAGCCGGATCATTTTGTGGGGGAGAGATTTTAAGGGAGCTAAATGTGAAAATTACCACGCGAGTGGAGGCGAAAGTTACGTCAGTTGTGGGCGGCCGAACTGATAACGATAACAGCAACAGCTGGTCGATCGCTATTGAGTCAACTATCGATTACGAAGAGCAAACGAGGATAAGCGGTGTTGCACAGAAAGAAAAAGAATAAGTTTTAGAAAGATTAACATTTCTGCCCAATGAAGAAAAAGGTAGAACCCATTTGTTGCTTTTACAGCTATAAACATCCAATTGGTATATATCAGTAAAAAAAAGCATATTATTTTAAACGAGATTTTTATTATAGTTTGCTAACATTTATTAATTGCAACACTCTAGCTGAGACCGCCTTAGGAATTGAACTTGAGACTGTAACAGAATGAACAGCCAACTACAATAGGTGCACTGATTTTATGCTTAAAGTTCTAAGAACTTTCATGCGATTCATTGTATTGCACAATTTGCGTAGACGTGATTTGTGATTGTGCAGGTCGCTCTAGAAGGTAGGTAAATACTAATTTATATTGGTTTACGCAGTCGTTAGTGGGCTTGTTAACGTAGCTAAACAATCACTTGACAAGCATAAACATTGGCTCGCTTAAATTTATTCACTTAACTAATTTAGAGTGTAGTGTTAGATTTCTCTTAAAGCGTTTCGAAAAAGTTGTACTACAAAAATATGATGGGTCTGCGCCTTGCATAGGTTACTTGATTTTGATTTTATGCAACTTCAGCTTGAAGCCCAAAACTTCGCTAAGCACGCCCGATAGGGCCGACAGGATGACCACCTTGATGGTTGTGAATAGATATGGATTGGCACTGAGGCCAGAGATCTTGAATGGCGTTTCGAGTTCCTTTAGCAGATCGGCGGCCAGCTTGAGCACGCTGTTCGACACCATCAGTTCGTCCTTTTTCTTCGGCTTCTGCTCGATCTGCAGATACAAGTTAATTTGCTCCGTAATCAGCACCGACACACTGCGGTACTTGTGCTGTATCTTCTGACCTAGGGTCATGAAGCGCAGCAGAAAGATTCCGATCGTTATGGACCAGATTAGGGCCTCCAAGGTAAGGTGTGTGTGCAGATGAACCGAATCCTTCAGCCACTCGACGCTGAGGAAGGCCAGCAACAGGAGGGTTACTATGAATGCGGCGGAAACGATGATATCCACCGATCGCTGGGGTCCGCGTTTCTATGGCGAATGCAAATCAATGGTTTTGATCGATAAATACGTTGATGTGTATATTTACCTTCAAATACGACCTCACGCTCAGCCAGGTCTTGATGTTACGCACCTTGTTCAAACGGAAGTGAGGGAGATTTGACTTTCGAGCCCTACGTGACGAAGTGAGGTGGGAGAAGAGTTTGGCGTAAAGAAAGCGTTGCTTGAAGGTGCGCTCTGCAACGGCGAATATAATGAACAGTATGAGGGTCAGGCAAAGGCGTTGGACAAAGCCCAGAGCCAATACCGTGCGCTCCCACTGGGTGTCGCCGAATGCAAAGCCCAGAAGGGTGAAGAACGATGCCGATGACTTCTCCCACAGCAGCTGTGGCATGTTGAAGTAGCTAATCTCACTGGCCTTCTCTGCATCGCTCCCGAGTGTGACCTGAGTGCATTTAACCAGTAATAAGTAAGCTCCCTCCCGAAAACCTTCTCGGCAACATACCTCGCAGAGACGGCAGAAGATGGGAATCAATGTGAGCATGAATGAGAAGACCACGCCTATGTAGATGTAGTCGTTGGTCTCGCCCATTGAGTCCACGCGTTCGATTATGCAAGACGCTATCTCCAGCACGGATAGCTGCGCCTTTTTGGCATCTCGCTGATCCCAAATGGTGCAGCTAACTTTATAAATTCAATTTTATAGTGCGATCAAAGATGCCAATTTGATTGGTAATACTTACTACGGTCCAGGCTGCTATGTGGATTTAGTATAGTGGTAGGGGTGATATCCAGCTCTCCAGGATCTTCGTCGCTACAGGCCGTGTGCTTCAAGCCCCCGTCAGAGTGATCCAGATCAGAGGTGTAACTGCAGTCTTCGCTATTTGTCGTCACCCCCAGCCAGTCGGTTGCAGAAGTTGTGCACTCTTGGTTACAGCCCGAGGCAGGACTGGACATAATGTCGGCATCATCGCACTCATCCGATTCGGCGCAACTCGTTGAGGATTCATTGCCGCGCGACTTCTTCTCGGTTGGAGAAGCACTAACAGCCACGGCGTTTGCTGTGTTTAATCGCAGACGCAACTGATTGGTCTGAACAGGAACTGGTGGAGCCGCAACAGCCACCGCGTTTGGCAAAGGCGAATGGTTGTTGTCCTCTCCACTAGAGCTCTTTCCATTCAGACTCTCGAAGCCATCGTCCTCCCCGATGTTTCGGCGCGTCTGGTAGGCTGGCTTGACGGAACACACACTTTCTCCGACCGCCACGGCACTTTCTGCTGCAACTTTTCTGCTCGAGCAAGGCTCTTCGCCCAGCTCGTAGGTTGCGTAGATCTGTATAGGCGTGTGCCAGTTGACGTTGCGCTTTTTGGGGCTTTCGGGAGCAGCTCCCCCTGCCTTTCTGCTGAGATCGTAGCATGCGTCTGTGGCTGCCAGCGGTTGCGATAGTGGGCTGATTGCAGTCGTTGTCAAATAGGTCTCCTCGTTGCTGCTCCGCTTTATAACAGAGGGCGAAGGTGTAGTAGGCGTGGTGGGGTCTGGCACCGTGGCACAGGTAACGCTTGGTGAAGGCAAGGGCGTGACCGGTCTGGGAAGCACTTCGATGGCGCTCGTTGCGGTTCTTCTTGGAAGTGAAATGTTACTGCTGGCCTGGGACAAGTCAGCCTCCACTTGTCGAACTCTAAAAAAAAGGAATTCAATATTTGGTTCTCAAAACAGCTTCGTTCTTACCGCACAAACTTCTTGCGGCGTCGCACCCGGTTCTCCCTGGTCGCGGCTTTGTCACTTAAGCAGCTTGCCGATATTCGACGCAGCTTGTTCTTGCTACTCCCGCCAGAGATGCCCGAGGCGGTGTTAGTGGCTACAATCTGTGAGTGGATTAGACTGATCAGCAGGCTTAGGGCACACGGAATAAGCAGGGCGCTGAGGAGGGCGGCATGTTCCTCGGACTCCTTATCTGCATCCTTATCGGAGACATCTCTATCTGCCTCTGCCTCAAGCAGGGTTCCATTTGGCGGCTTTTCATAGACAAGGGGCACTATGCGACTGCTGTGAAGCACGTAAATAGCCCAGTTGGTTAACTGTGTGAGGTAGAGGACAAGGATGAAGCCGAAGGCGTTTGGCGTGGTCTGCTTGACCCACCACTGGGCATAGAGGGGCAGCAGGACATAGCGCAGAATGGCCAGACGTATCACGGTGAGTAGCGACTGCTTGGGCTTGGCCTTAGGGAACGTGGAACCTGAAAAATGTGTTTTAATTATGGGCACTATTTGGGGTCAGTCAGGTTAAACACACCTCGCACCAAGTCCACATCGATTAGCTCCGTCTTCAGCTTAGTGTTTTTTAAATTGACATTATTAAAGCCGTCCAAGATCCTCTGCTCGACGGTCTTTTCCCATTCTTGCTTGTCATAGGTGCCGATTCTCTTCTGGTACCTACAAAAATTCAACAGCGGATAATTTGATAGTCCGGAGAGGGAGAGAGTAATGAAGCATTGTTCGCTTACCATGCAACTATTTCATCCAATTTCATAGTAATAATCACATAAAAGCCTTTGAAGTGTCGTGCAGCCTGCGAACGAACAAAGAAATCTTCAATTAGGCCTTACATCTGCAGCGCGAAAGCCTCTAATTTACATCGGCCTGCGATAGCGAGTTGCCCGCTATCCGGATATAACTGGGGAGTAAGCCCCACAAAACCCACTCCGTGAGTTCGCGGCTGGGATTTTGCCCCACATATGTAGTTGGCGTCGAACAGCTGCTCTGCATAACAGGTTTAGCAGGCGACTGGCCGATATCAGCTGATGACTTTCACCTTCGCCTTGCCACAAACACGGGCCCGCCCCCGTCAAGCCTACGCACATAGCGCGATAAGAAGTGCCCCAGTGTCTTCCTCTTTTCCGCCTAGACCGCCTTGAAACCCTAGGGAAGCGGACGGCAATCGGTCTAACAGCTGTTTATCGGGCGGGTGGGCGGCAATGTTTATGCACACACATGCGGAAGGGGCGCAGGTATACACACAAGCGCAGGGAATTGGACTTGGTATGCGGCCCCTTCTGCAATGCTGGGTTCAAGGTGAATTGGCCACAGCACCCGCACCGTGGCCCCATGGCGGAAGCACCCGTGGGAAGAGCTGTTTTTATTCATGGATGGCGGTTTTACCTTGGTTTAAACCGCGTCACAGATCGATATTTGTCCACCCAGGCGCGAGTTTCTTCCGTGTCCGCTGACTGCTGGTCTCATAAATTCCTGGGCCACTGCTCTGGGAATTTTGGATCCCGTCGGGTATCTGGTAATTTTGAATGCACTACACACGCCGCAAAAGCGTTTGCATTTGCATTGAGTCCGAAAAGATTTGGTGCGCAACAGAACAAACGTCCCGTTCCTAACGAAAAACTAAAGTGAGTGCTCTCACAAATACGTAAATTTTGCTCAGCTGAATATCATCGATAGGCAGTGGATGGATTGTCAGCTGGCCGACGGCACCTATCGATAGCTATTCAAATCCAAATGGCGGTCATGTTGTTTGTTTGAAAGCCCAAAATAAGCTTTTTTGTTAATTTTGTTAATTTGTCCCGCAAATTATTAAGTTTCCGGAAAAAAGGTCATCTACATCACTGGATTTTGTTGCACATATCCGAATTGATTAGAAATTTTCTGGTTTGTCACTTGCTTTATTGTAAAATATTGAATAAACCGAAATAGCATTTAAACAGGATATGCTGATACCAAGACTTTCATTTTTGCGTGTGTTGCAGAAATGAACTCAAAATAATGCGCGTTGGTAATTTGACCTTAACAAAGTTTGTAGTTAATAACCGGGAGAAGTAGCAAACCGCTTCCTTGAGATCCGCCAATACGGTGTCTTCATTAGGTGGACCAGGTTTAGATGGCGATCTTTAGAATTTGAGCATTCTTGTAATCAATACAAATAAAGGTAATAAGGACAGAAAACCACTTATAAATCCCGTCTCATCTTGCATGTTTCTTTTGACCAAAAGTTTTGGATAAGGCTTATTTATTTCACAATAAGGTAGATTTGCTAGAAGGAAACGTTTCCGACCCTATAATGTACTTTTATTCGTAAAGAGGTTTCTGACATCCTATCTCTGTAAACGCTGAGATTTTCGGAACTATAAAACCTACAATGTTAAGAAAAAGCATTCACGGATTCACGTACAATGTCACGTAATGTCTCTTAGAAAAGTGAAATCCTTTTCATTTTAGATTAAACCGAACATTGACAATATGTTAGCTCGAAACACATTTTTATATGTGTCTTACTAACGCCAAAGTGGAAAATACAAAATGATGTGCATTGTTGTAGCGCTTCATGAAAACGATTCTCCGAGTTTGTTTTTATAGGACTATTCGTAGTCACTTTCTTGTTTGCACCGAATGCATAAACAGAGAACTGCAATTCGAAAGGGAAACTCTCGCTCTCGCCTGATTTCACCACACTGCTCCCTCGATTGGCGCTCCTGCGCTCGACGCGAAAGCTTTTCGGGGGAGCGTAAAAGCTGGGGCAAAGCACTAAGTCCACGATCCCGATCCCTAAAGCTCGGGCAAGGCCTCTTGAATGGCACCGAGATTCCACCAAAATACTTTCAGTTGCGAGCGGACCTCTGCACGGAGTGGAACAAAATCTGAAGAGCAAAGAGTACAGTCCGCGGAAAACGTTCAATTAATAGAAGCAAGAAGCCACATATATAATCTAATTATTCTCGTATATACCCCACATATATCTCGCCTGTGCATATACGAACCCCGTATATATGTATCAGTGAACAAAAAGTTGTTATACATAAAATAAATTGCGAAAGAAGAAACACCATTATCAACTAAAAATAGTGACCGATTCTCAAAGGAATACAAATTTTAATAACGAAAGACCCCAAACGACGAGAACGAATCAATTATACAATTATAACACTATAAACTGTAGAACACACCAAAACGAGCAGACACGCGCACGCATGTTCGCGTTAAGGGGCTAAAGCACATCAGAACCGTAACCGATCGCAGGATGACTTTCACCCGCCTCAAGACTCTCTCGCTGCTCGTGTGTGCTCTGCTGGCCCTGAGTTTTCCCGGACATGTGAGTGGCGCAGGCAACAACAACAACAAGAAGGGCTCGCAGCCAGTGGCGCCTCCGGAGCCGGAGGCCGTCATCGAGGAGGTCAATGCCAAGCAGCTGGAGAAGCTCCTGGCCGACAAGGATTACGTGGCCGTCTTCTGGTGTAAGTGGAGGGGGAGGGGGGTGTGCCAGTGCTCTCGGGGTCGTCCGGGCACCGCTCATTTATCACCAGACCGGACCGGACCGGACTCGAAATAGTAACAGAAGCCATATTATATAAATTTTCGCTAGTGAAAATTCTAAAAATTCACATACAAATGAAAATATGTGAAAAATTCGTTGCTCGAAATGTCCGCGATTTTCATTCGGTTAATTTTTTATTTTTTTCTATTTCTTCATTTCCTCCCCGAGTTGCCAGTAGTCTGTGCTGCCTTCCCTTTTCTATATATTTTTTATTTCTGCGCTATCTTGCGATCTGTTTATGAGTAGAGAAATCTCTCTCGGCTGTGAGAAATCGTCTTTGCAGCTTTTTATATTTTCGATTTTTTAGTCTATTTTGGCGCAAACTTTTGGCACAAAATGTACCTCTGAAGCAGACTTTCATTTCCTTCCAGTTGGCAGCAGATTTCCTGCCCTTTTACATTTATTTTCAATGCCCTCGTCCATTGGTCACCTATTTTCGGGTTACCAAAAAAATGGTTACCGTTCGCGTGAAAGAATGGCTTACTTATTAAATCTCTTTATTAGTTTAAAAATAGATTTGGCCTTTGCGCGCTGTTCCCCAATGTCAAAGTTAATAAACACGAAAGTGATCTTTGGATTGTAATATTCTCCTTTATATGTATACGTATACCTCACGATGTGTTTCATTAGCATTGGCGGCAATTCCAAAAATAATTGTTGACAATGAAAATATTTTAAGTCCAAAAGCCTCAGGCCCAATGATGCTGACCGACAATCGAAATAATCATGGAATATCTACGTAAATGGCAGAGCATTGAATAGTTTTGGCAATCAAATCGCAGATAGTTCAATATGTAAACGAATTCTATCGATAAGCTAAATGTGTTTATTGTTTCAAGTGAACGCTATTTATGTTATTGCACTGCATGCGAAAGCACTCGGATGATTTTAAATCAAACATCCTGCACCTAGTGTACACAGGAAACACCTTAGTGTTGGTAAAGACATTAGGAGTAGCGAGTAGTGGGGATTCAGCCAACTCACGATTACTTTCCAAGCAGTGAAAGATTGTTTTGAACGGATTGCCAAACAATCGAAATGGCTGTTTACTCGGCGATGTATTAATGATTCCGATTTTGCAGTCTGGTCTGCCGTTTAACCAACCAGAACGTTTGTAGAGACGTGGGCCAACGGTGGTCTTTTGCGGCCTGCAATTCATTTCCCTAATAGTGGCCGCATGAATTTTATGAATTAATTTAGAATTTCAGCATATTTGTTGGCAGTTGCTGCCGCATTAATAGCACAGAATTGGCCTGGCGCTGCTGTCATTTTATTCATTCATTCAGGCTTATTTTCGACTGCGCGGTCCGATGATGCATCCTGCATCTACTATAGGAATGAATAATCTTTGCGGCATTTGGCTCCACTTCTGCCAGGGCTTTGGGCTTTCGATTCGAATGGGAATTTAGTTATGGTCTCTTGTGGCGTCACATGCAGCAGTTGCCGACTGTCAATCGCTGCCGGTATCTCTGTGCATATAATCGATCTTGGGTATTCACACGCTCGGTTTCTACGATTTCAGATGCGCGAAGCTGCGTGACCTGTGATAAGGTTTTAGCGGAACTCGAGAAAATCGACGATGACACCGACTCCTTCGGTGTGGACTTCGTGAAAATCAACGACAAACGACTAGCCAAGCAGTATGGCATCAAGAACTTCCCCGCCCTCACCTACTTCAGGTAGGTAACTCCCACACCACGAACAAGACACAAGACCTAATCGAATCGAATCCATACCTCGAAAACCGCAGGGAGAAGGAGCCCATCATATACGATGGCGATCTCATGGACGAGGAAGGAGTGCTCGATTTCCTCACCTCCTTGGAGGCCATGGACTTGCCCGATCGCATCGAGGAGGTCAATGCCAAGATATTGCAGAAGATCATCGAGGACACCGACTTCGTAGCCGTTCTGTTCTGTAAGTGTGAATGACTTGACCGTAGCACATACTAAGTTCTTCAAACGTTTAGCACTCCGAACACTCTAGTGTCGGACACTTGAATTGATGATGTTCTTTTTCAAAGCAGTTGCAGTTTTTAGCGAACACAAACAGTTTAGCTCTCTTGTGACTAAAAATCATACAGCTAGGTACTAGGACTACTATCAAAACTACCTATTCTGTACATTCTATTCCATAAATCAGTATATTTTGCGTATGTCTGTACTCTCTCTATAAATACGTATACTACTTGTAACTAACCGAAGCTAAGTGGCGGCATACTTAACACTTAATATAACTCTCTATATATAATAATAATTTCTCTTCCGGCGGTGTTTCGAACCCTCTTTGAGCCAAAATGCAAAAGGACCATTTATCAATCCAATATCTATTCTATCAAACGACTGCAGGTCCAGATCATGAAACATGCCCGCCCCGGGTTATGGGTAAGTTTTCCGTGAACAGTACTGGGAACCTTCTATCTCGCACTCTCCTTATAATTACCTACTTTGAAACTATGTTTCCCCCAAATTAATTCATTGACAATGTTTTACCCTATTCCGCCATAATTTTCCTGATTCCAGTAATACCAAAGTTGAAATGAAAAGATTATTCCGCAATGCCCACAATTCGATATGTAAATATGTATTTCCTAATTGGCTGCATAACCCAAATAACCGAAAAATCCAGTGTGTGTTGGTGCTTGCTAAGATCGATCGCTAGGGAGATTCAAGTTGATGATGATCTCGACTGGGAAATCTTAATCTCTCCGGCGGCAGCCAAGTTAACGTCGATGGCCTGGGTGAAGGACTCATCCTTAAATAGATACAATCACCACCGTACGAGTAGTAATCCTTAGTAATTCTTTAGAAAAACAAGATCTCTCATTTTCGCGTTCGCTGTCGACCAAGGCAGACACACATATTACGTATACGTATAATAATAAACATTACAACAACAGAAGCAATTCAGATGAATGTCTGGGCTCGGCGCCAGATTATGTTTTTGTCGGCACGACGTCTCCTTCTTCACCCCGAATCAGAACCCAATCCCTAACCCTGTGATTTGGACAAGCCGGTGGATAGCTGGATGGAAATTGGGGATTCGCACAGGTCTATTGAAGTTGGATCAGAATGTGGAAATCTTCGAGCGTGGGAGAATTTCCCCAGAGATGATATTCAAGAGTGGGGTGGCCTTGTGTGAATTTTGGAGAAATGCAGGAATTTACCTATAGAAAATCATAAATTCAATACTTGCAGATGTGGCATGCATACATACATGTACATGTACACACACGGCGATGTGTGTTGGCCAACAACAAAGTATTCGTGGCCATCCGTCTCTTTCCGACACAGCCACCTACAATTTTAATGTTAAAAATAGAAAACTCAAGCAGTTGGTGGGCCAACAAAATGATTTTTCGCTGTTCTTGCTGCTGCTGTTATTTTTGCTTAATTCTGAAACAACTAACTATAGCCACACTCACATGGCGAGTGTGTGAATTCACAAGAACATTTCTGTAGCATCCGCTACACTATCCATAGGTATTTTTATCAAACGCAGACAGCATACAAAAAACAAACGCCTTTCCTAATGCAAGATGCATAGATGCATAGATGCGAACAGCATGTAGGTGAGACAAGACAAGAAATGGTGGCCCATTGTCCCGCCCGCCCCTTCACTGCGCTCCCCCCCCCCCCCCCCTCCGATCCCCCCGCAATTGAGTTTGAATCCATCAGGGGCTGCAGACAGACAGCGCTTTTAATTGCTCTTGCATTCAGCAATACATCAACATGGCGCACACGAGCCGGCAGTGCATGGTTATGGCCAGATCTTCAGTTGTCGCAGCCAAATGCTGGTTTACATAATATACGAATACCTATATACTCGTATCCGTCCGTCCCACTGCAGCTCTATAACTGTGTGTGCGCAGCTCTTCCCCGACTGACTTGCACTATTTTTAGTTAAGTGCAACATTTGCCCATGTCTGCGGCAGGACCAAAAAAATTGGTCAGGTCGTCAGGGAGAAAGTTGGAGGCTCACAAACACGTCTGATTTTCTAGATTTAGCACATATGTGTGTTTTGCCATCATTGTGCATTGTGCAGTAAATTATGAGACATTTTCGCGAGCGAGTGTGTGCGTTGGCCTTGTCACCTTGGCGACACCCACTCAAACAGCTGCTGGGAATGAGTCGCGTTGATCGGGAAAATAAGTATTTTGGTCGGGGTAATGGCTTTTGAAGGCGTGTCATTCTGGGCACTACCGCCGGCTAACTGCATTCGGAAAGGTGCGGTGATAGGTTGCCATAAACATGTGGCCAGGCAGGGAGCCATCACACTGACAAGTTCACCGACAAAGCAACAGAAATAAATATTACGTATACGCAGCGTCGGCCAGAAAAGCGAAAGCTTGCCGAAAACACATTTACGAATGTGGCAAGCACAACGCACGGAAATAGAGGAAAAGGTGAATGCAAGGAGAGAGCTTTTCGGAAAAGAAACCATTCCTCTTTTATTCAACCACTCCGATATGTATGTATTTCCTCTACCAAGACAAACACATTGCAACAGGTTGCACGCAGACTGATAGGGATGTTGTAAACAAATTGTGTAAATAAACGAATCGCCTGGGAGAAAAATGGGGCAACCGTAGCGTTAAGTGGAACTTCATGGCCCTTGCATGCACTCACATCTGTCTGAGATGGCTCCGGAATAACCCCACTTACGGCCGCACGAAACATAATACCTGAATGTTCAGCCTATCCGTGTACTATAATACCCAACACCAGACCCCACCCTGATGTTCTGTGCTCTACTCCTCGCTTACCCAGACGTTACCCCTCTGCCAGAAGGCCCTAATTATCTATTGTTTGCCTGATTCTATGAAACAATCCACCGAATCCGCGATCGCGACCGCCAGACAAACAGCAATGCCGCAAGTGCGCCAAGGCCTTGCAGGAGCTGGAGAATATCGACGACGAGGCTGACCAGCTGGGCATCGGGTTTGTGAAGATACACGACGAGGCCTTGGCCGACGAATACAATCTAGGCAACCTGCCAGCCTTGGTCTATTACCGCCACCAGACTCCAATCATATACGAAGGTACCTCCATCCCAAACCACATTCTCTTGAAACCTGCACCACCACTCAAATCGAACTCAGACCAACATACATCAATCCCATGCTGAGCTCGGTATTCATTTCGCTAATATCGAACTGTGTCTCCAGGTGAACTTCAGCGGGAGGAGGACGTCTTGGAATGGTTGGTGCAGAATAAGTCGACGGGCGATGAAGATGATGTGATTGAAGACGTCACTTCGAAGACTCTGTCGACGCTTATCAGCAATATCGACAACCTGGTTGTGCTGTTTTGTATGTAGATGAGAATTTCCGCGAGGCACGACACGCGATAACCGACTGACATTAATCTGCAGATGATCATGGAAACGACGACTCGATGACCGTGTTGGAGGAGCTAGAGCAAATCGACGACGACTGCGACAAGCATGGCATTCAGTTTGTGAAAATCGACGATGCCAAGGCGGCAGCCGATTACGGAATCGATTCGGTAGGATCCCAGCGAGCTGGCAGTTGAAACGTCTTTGACACGAATAACATAATTCGACCTGCAGATTCCGGCCATTGTTTACTTTGAAAAAGAAATTCCAAATGTGTACGACGGCGATCTCATGGACGAGGAGCAGATTCTGAAATGGTTGTTGGGACAGTTGGAACGGGATGAGATCGAGGACGTCACCGACGAAATGCTCGACACAATGATCAAAGAAGGACGCGTCATTGCCGTGCTGTTCTGTAAATATTGAAACCCCGTACCCATTGCGCATAGCGCCTAAGGTGGCGAACACGTTTTGCTCATACGCTGTTTTCCAGACGACAACAACGACAAGAAGTCCCAGAAAGTACTCGAGGAGCTGGAGAACATTGACGACGAGTGCGACGCATTGGGCATTACTTTCGTGAAGATCGACAATCCCGAGGAGGCCGTTGAATATGGCATCAATAAAGTTCCTAAACTGATATACTTTGAAAAAGGCATTCCAACTATTTACGAGGGCAATCTGGAGGACGAGGAGAAGCTTCTGAAATGGCTAACAGACCAAACGAGTTCCGATCAAATCGAGGACATCACCGACGAAATGTTGGACTTAATCATTGAGAAAATGCCCCACGTTGCTGTTCTTTTCTGTAAGTTATTTCAGGGCCCCACTGCGATTTTGTGCCAGGACGCTTGCGCACTCGACTCCCTATCTCTGTTGATATTGTACAGTTGAATTGGTGTTGTACTTCTGAGGTGACTGCAATCGTAACATTAACCCCGCTTACTAGTAGTAATTTTCAATGGCGCTTGGAAAAAGTATTAACTTAAAACTAAACAATAATAACCAGTAGACCCCTCTTTCGTGAAGGTATCTCTGCAAAGACCGATAGAACAGTGTAGATTGTAGGTTTCACGTTACAAGTTGAGCGAAAAAGCAGTTTGTTGATCAGTTCCTTTCATAGCCTTCCAAGGCGTTGCAGACAATTGTTAAATTATCCTATGAAATCATCTTCGCAGACGACAAAGACCAAAAGAAATCACAGAAAATCCTCGCAGAGCTGGAAAACATCGACGATGAGTGCGATCAGAACGATATTGCCTTTGTCAAGATCGATGATGACAAGGAGGCCAAAGAATGGGGTATCGATGAGATACCATCGATTGTACTCTTTGAACGTGGAATTCCACACATCTACGAGGGTGATCTGATGAAAGAGGATGAGCTGCTTGGCTGGTTGGTGCACCAGAAGCGCTATTCCGAAATTCCCGAGGTCACCGATGAGATGAAGGACAAGTTGGTCGAGAACACCGAGCACTTGGCGGTTATATTCTGTGAGTAGCCCACACTGCTTAAGTACCTACGCCTTTGCAATCATTACCATTCGCCCACAGACGACAAGGACGATAAGCAGGATATGCGCATCCTGAACGAACTGGAGAACATTGATGACGAGCTGGAGAAGGAGGGAATTGTGATTGTCCGCATTGATAACGCCGCTGAGGCCAAGGAATATGGTCTCGATCACTTGCCCGCCCTCATCTACTTCGAGAACAAGATCCCGGCCCTCTACGAAGGCGATCTGATGAACGAGGATGAGGTGCTCGAGTGGCTTCTTGTCCAGAAAAAGACAGCTACTATCGAGGAGGTTACCGACGAGATCCTGGTCACTCTGATCAACGAACACGAATACGTCGTCGTCTTCTTCACGGGTCCCTGCGAGCCCGGAGAGACCTGTGAGCACACTCTGAACGCCCTGGAAAGCATCGACGATGAGTTGGATGAGGCTGGCATCATTTTTGTGACCACTGAGGATACCGGAATCGCCAAGAAATACAATGTCAAGACCTATCCACGCCTGGTGTTCTTCAGGAACCGTGATCCACTTCACTTCACCGGAGATCTGGACGACGAGGACGAGGTGTTGGCCTGGATTACCGACGACGAGACCCTTGAAATTCCCGGAAAAATTGAGGAAGTCAATGTGAAGATGTTGGATAAGATCTTGGCTGAAAACGATCACGTTGTCGTATTCTTCTGTAAGCCAACTGAAAACCTTATATTGTATTGTCCTTAAACCCCTATTTTTGCAGACGCCGAGGGCGATAAGAAGGCCCAAAAGATCCTTAACGAGCTGGAGAACATCGATGACGAATGCGAGGAAAAAGACATTGACTTTGTAAAGACATCCGACGACGATATTGATAAGGAGTACGACCTGCCCGGTCTGCCGGCACTTGCATTTTATAGACATAAGTTTAGAACAATTTACACCGGTGAGTGCTGATGCATTAAATGAAGACTTTATTAGAAAAGGTACATATTTGTAATATTCGTTAAAAGGTGACCTGATGAAGGAAGAGGAAATTCTCGAGTGGGTTATTGATTTGCACGAGTCCACAGCTGATGTCATTGAATCTGTCGATCGTAAGACCCTGCAAGTTCTGATCAACGATGTTGAGCACCTGGCTGTGTTCTTCTGTAAGTGTATTGCTCATTAAATTCAATAAGATCTTTGGTTGACATAAGTTGTTTGTACAACAGATGACGATGAATGCGAATCTTGTTCCGAAATCTTGGAGGAGTTGGAGAACATCGACGATGACACCGACAAGCACGGAATACAATTTGTCAAGTCAAATGATGTTAAGCTGGCTCATGAAATTGGCATTTTCGCATTTCCAGCTTTGGTCTACTACGAGACCGGCGTCCCGATTATGTATGATGGTAAGTTGGTGATCTTTGGTATATTATTACAGCCTGAACTTACAGTCCTTTTTCCTTCAGGTAATCTCAAAAATGAAAACCGTGTGCTGCAGTGGTTAGTCAATCAAAAGAGTAAGCGTCCTTTCTTAAACGTGTTTATGCTTTATAACTCACGCTCATAAGCCAAACTTTCGATACAAAGACAATTAAGACAAAAAAAGATTCCATAAATCTTTAAAAAAAAACAAATCAAATATCATTTACCCGTTTCTTGCCTAAATTAAAAGTACAATACGTAATGATAATTTCTTATATAGGCAATGATGACGGCGACAGTAATGAAAAAATTGTTAAATTGCGCTATCCCAAAGAAAGCGATGAGGATAAAAGAGAAAAGTTAAAGCGTCTGCAGAATTCGATTCGCAAAGAGAGATTACATAAAAAAAAACTAGAAACTGATGATGATGAAAATGGGGATAACGAAGATGAAACAGGGGAGAAAGATACTGATAGGGATGACGATGACGAGGATGATGATGAAAATGGGGACAACGGGGATGACGAAGATGATAATAATGAGGATGACGAGGATGACGAAGGAGATGATAATAACGGGAAAGACGAGGACGAGGATGACGAAGATGAAGATGACAATAATGATGACGACGACGAGGATGATGAAGACGATAATAAAAGAGGCGACGAGGATGACGAAGAGAACAATAATGAGGACAAAGATGAAGATAATGATGGGGACGAGGATGACGGAGATGACAATGAGGACGACAAGGACGAGGATGACGAAGAAGATAATAATGATGACGACGAGGACGACGAAGAAGACAATAATGACGACGAAGAGGATGATGAAGAAGACAATGATAAAGATGACGAGGATGACGAAGAAGATAATAATAAAGACGACGAAGATGACGAAGAGGATAATAATGAAGACGACAAGGACGATGAGGATGGCGACGATGAAGATGAGGACGAAAATGACAACGAAGACAATAAGGGAGATGACGAGGATGATGAGGACGGGGATGACGGGGACGAGGAGGACGATGACGAGGAGGACGGGGACGACGATAACAAAAAGGACAATGATGACGAGGATGATGACGAAGACGGAGACGACCAGGATAAGGATGACGAGGACGCAACAGGGGAGGACGATAATGAGGACGACGAAGATGAAGAAGAGGATATTAAAAGTAAACCAAAATATAGGCACACGGCCAAAGGTCGAACGATACACCGTCTTGCTGACCTTTGCTCAGGTCGGCTTATAGATGAAATAGGTAATACCTGAATGTGAGTTGCCATTGACGCACTAACTGAAGTTGTTCAATGTTTTGTCCAACCCGACTTTAATTCCCTTCCCAACTTCATCCCGCCCGAGAACACATCCTTGTACACTGTACTATGCCAAAAAACACTCTGTAACTTTGACTAAAGTTAATTTCATTGTCTATCTACAGACTTGGGGAAGAGGAATTCAAATAGAAATGCATTTAACCAAGGTAACCACTCTACAATCACGTGATTTGTGTGTCTGTGCTCTGCGCATTGCTTCTGTGCTAAAGCAACTATCATGTGAGGCACAATCTTAATTGGGAATACACAGTCCAGTCAAAATAGCTACCCACATTCGTATACTTTTGATCCTCTTGAATAAGTAATCCTACACCTACATCCGCAGCTTTATCCACTTTCAAAGTCAAATGTCCTTGTTATTGCAAGGACATGTTTAAAGAATATTAAATCATACATAGCTGACACAATGTTTGAAATTATTTAAGCCAGGAAACTTAAGGTTTTTTTATTTAAAAACGTAACTATCTTGATAATGATACAACAATTGTGTTAATACCTAATTTGTTCGACTTATAATTTACTTTCTCATAATACTTTAAGTAATCGTTATGTTTGTTTATATATATTAATTTATAACGATCCTGCTGTTCCATGGAAAATATTTAAGCATATAAACAAAAACAACCATAAGTTCGATCAAGTGAGACGCAGTGAATTCACTGACACTCAGTCGAAAACGAAATGTACAACGTGGGCTTAACTCGACTTTTGATATGTTTGTAAATTAGAATCAAAATCCGAAACTTGTACAGTCAGCATCAAAAGCATTTTGTCAGTTAGTAGTTTTGCAATGTAATTTAAATTATATTTTATAACAATTTCGAATCTCTTCCACTCATAAAGCACGCTTCTACTCTAGAACAAAGAATCTTTCAAGTCTGAGAAAATAATTAAAATCAAATCGAAAATCGTACTAACTGCTCTTTTTCTTTCTCTGTGGTAATATCGGAGGTGTTAAGAAAAGTGTAAAAAGCCAGTTTGCGACTTCTATTCTTAGTTCTAGCCTACAATGATGCACTTTTGTTGAAACCTTTTTAACTTATCGTAACGAACCTTCTGTTGATAGTGAACCAAAAAAAAAAAAACAAAAATCTTTTTAAATTAAACAATCTGACAAAATGTTTTTGTTTGTTTGCTTACACAGATGACGAATGTTTCTATGTTGGATTGGGTCATGACGGCCATTCAGCTAAGCGCGGCAACAATTTCGTGCCCAACGATTACAAACCATTCCAATGCTGTCCAACCAAATTGGAGAAGTCAACGAAAGTTCCTAAGATGACCGCCCAGCGGATCGGGCATAGCGAAGGCGACCAGGGCAAGCGTCCCAGCGGCGGCAACTTCCAGTTCGCCGGCCAGGCGTCCAGCAAATCGTCCACCAAGCCTGCGGCCACCAAGAAGCAGGCCAAGCCCTCCAAGGACACCGATGACGATGATGAGGATGACGATGACAAACCCTTGGTGAAGGTTTCCTATGCCAACAAGCGCTCGGGAGGAAGCAACAAGCCGCAGGCTGGCAAGAAGCCGGTAGGCAAGGGCCAGGACAACGACGACCAGTCGCAGGAGGTGGAGAAGGTATCCAAGCAGAAGTCGACGAAGAAGTCCGGCAAGCTGAATGTCAAATCCGGTACGTAGTCGTTGGACCCTCGAACCAGACACCGTTGTCATTTAGCACTACAAACAATTCGAGATAAAGATTCATTTGACGCCAAGCTCATTGTCCTGTTCCCTGATCACTTTGCTCTAGTTGTGCCCATACTCAGACACATACAGACACACGCACAATTTGGTCGTTACCTTATTTGTTTATTTCTCTTCTCTTTTCTCTCTCTTGTGTCTTGCAGGCATTAATTTTTTCCAAAATCGACTAAAAAATTTGTATGATATCATTTTTCAGGATATCTCTCTGTGGGAGTAAGGCAACAGTTTAACTGAATGTGGATAACCACAGACAGTTAGATAGTGATTGATTGTATGATTGAATGATATACCATACTAAAGTAGCACGTATACGCACTGTTGCCAACTGATAGAACAATTATCAAACCACAACCAATACCAAACCCAAAACCAAAACCAACTCAAAATAGCCAGCCAAAGAACCTTCAATGACAGGTTTCTATAATTAAATGTACATCATCTATGTGTGACTGCAAAAGACAACAACTATGACAAGAACCAACTGAAAACTGAATTCGCAGGCTGTGTGTCCTTGAAGTTGAGGTTTCCTCGCACTAACCCTGAACAGTCTGGCACAAAACCATTGACACATCTTCTGTGCCAGATCAGAACTTACTCCACGTTGTTCCACGTTAAGAAGACCCACGAGTAGCAGAATCACACGAAACCCGAAATAATGATTAATGATCAAGAAAACCTACTAACCGAAACTTTGTTGATATTTTCGCTTTAACTTTCTTCAAGAGGGGCCGACCTGTGTAGGTCGAACCCAGGTCTATAACTAACTAAACCACACATTTGTTGCATTTGCCAACGGATTTCAACAAACTTTGTTCAAACTAAAAGCAATTACTTCGACAAACAACTATAAAACTTCTGAGAACTTTCACTTGTATATTTATTTAGTCAGCAAGCTTTGTTATTAACAAATTAATGGGACATTGTCTTTTGTCAATAACGAACGCCTAAACTTTTTTGATACTACTTCTTTTTGTCGCAATATACAATTTACATTTATGTAGTTAGTCTAATTTAAACAAGGGCCAAAGCATAGCAAACGAACGAACAAACGCATAAAATATTTTTTGAAACAATTTACACCTGACAGTGCCCAACTGTTAGCTAATTCAACTGAGACGTGTCACTATGAGAGCCTCCAACTGTTTGCATAATAACAACATTAAGAACCATAATTTGTAACCACAACTTTTTAGATATGTGGCAGCAGCATACAGGCCGTATACTTAATTTTGTTATGGAATCGAAAATCCAATATTTCTCGCTGAACATGGCCTCGCATATTG
This sequence comes from Drosophila sechellia, assembly GCF_004382195.2. Taxonomy (NCBI): domain Eukaryota; kingdom Metazoa; phylum Arthropoda; class Insecta; order Diptera; family Drosophilidae; genus Drosophila; species Drosophila sechellia. Next base: position 3,023,735 of record NC_045950.1, on the reverse strand, counting down.
TAGCTCGCCATTTTGTTTCATTTGTTTTCTTCTGAGAGCGATTTCTGTACCGCTCGCTGTTGTTTTTGTTATCGGTATTTACAAAATATCGAATTATAAATCTTTATCATTATGTTTTCTTAAGCTAAAGCCTACCAATCTACACGCAATTGTAACTAAATCCAATATATATGTAAACAAATTTTGTTGAACAGCAGCTGATAAGTCAAGATTTTCGAAATGGAAATTGTCAGATCGTAAGAATCAAACGCAAATCGACATAAAGCACTTTTGTAAACATAGCTCCCGAATGAAATTGTAAGAATATTTAATAAAAGCCATCCAACTCAATAAACTTAGGTTCTCTTATTTATAAAAACTTTAAAGCACTGTTAAAATACGCAATTCTTTGTCTTAAATAATTTCAAACATACAGGCCACAAAAAATCTTGAAATATATTCTTGAAAACCTTGACGATGTACATATTTATGAATGTATGTTTGTCAGTGGCAACTGTCCCCCTCAAAAACCATATATTTTGAGTCATAGGCTGCCAAATGTAACATTGTTTATGGCCGGGTGCGGATTTGGCAAAGTGCCGATTTCGAATTTCATTTGGGCGGGGGTGGGAATAAACAAAGCGATCATTAATTTTGCATACATATTCAAGATTAAAGCTGATGATTGATTGACAAACTGCAGCCACCAGGTATGTGCCACCAAATGGACGACGAGCCAGACACTTCGACCAAAGACATGGAAATACGATGAGTTCTAACCATTTTGTTTGGTTTTGCTAACAGGTAACATTGCAAGCAATCAGGACGTCTTCAACTGGATTCTCGAACAGAAGGCCGACCAAAGCATTCAGCTCATTAATCGTGACCAACTTTTCGAGTATATAGGCACCAAAGACTTTTTAGCGGTTGTTTTTTGTAAGTATACCTCGGGAACGGTGTTTAGGTAAATTAAATGCTAAGGAATCCAAGAGGTTTTCACATACTTTTAGTAAATCGCGCCCACTAAAAACTGTAACTGCCCAAAAACACAAAAGCAAAATATAATTTCTACGGAATAAGTCTCTCAGAATCTGAATATCTTTATCCAATACTCGAAATATTCATGTTAATGCCATTGGGATATCGCTTGCAATTGCAGACAAAGAAGATGATCCTGACTCGCCACGAGTGCTGCGGCACATCGAACTAATCGACGACGAGGCTGCGGAATATGGCATTTACATAGTGAAGATGCACGACAAGCTGATGGCCAAGAAGTACGGCTTCAGGAATCCCCCGGGACTGACGTATTTCCGCAAGGGCAAGTATATCAACTACGACGGCGATATCGATGACGAGGAGGAGGTCCTGGACTGGCTAACGAGCCCGGCCAACATGGAGATGACCGATCACATCGAGCAGGTAAACCGCAAGATGTTTGAGAAGATCCGCAAGAACTCCGACTACGTAGCGGTGATATTCTGTAAGTCCTCGGTGTCCGCAGTTGATTGGACTACTTTATGAACCCACAACTTACCCTCAGATAGCGATGAGTGCAAGCAGTGTCCTCGCGTCCTGGCGGAGGTGGAGCACATTGACGACGAAGCGGATAAGGCGGGCATCGACTTCGTCAAAATCGACGATAAGCAGATGGCCAAGGAGTACGGAGTGTTCGCCCTGCCTGCCATTGTCTTCTTCAAGCCCACATCCAAGGAGCCAGTTATATACGCCGGTAGGTGTTCCCAGTTAAGAAAGGTGTTAGTTCAGTGCGTAAACTCGTTTCCCTGCAGGTGATCTTTACGAAGAAGAACAGATCCTAACTTGGCTGATCACGCAAAAGGATCCAAGTGGAGATGTTATCGAAGATCTCGAAGGCGAAAGACTGGTTCATCTGATTGAAGAGTCTGGCTCCATCGCAGTCTACTTTTGTAAGTTTGCAACCGAAAGCACTCTGTGATTCAACCGATGAATTTTCAATATCTCTGAGGACCAAGGTTTTAAGTGCTGCAATCTGTTTGGTGGTATCAATTCGCACAAAGTACAACGTCCAATTTGATGTTCACTTCACGTTATGTCCTTCTTTTTAAATGTAGAATTATTAACCATATGTTTCATCGCGTATAACGTACTTTATGGGTTTGGTGCCACGCTTTTGCGCAAACAGTTTGCAGCGAACTGTGTGTTTATGATCGTAGATAACCATTTAGATAAATCTAGTCTAAGCCTCTTATCAGCGCTCTGTGTATCTAACCGAACAAGACTTTATTTATATTTCTATTTACGACTGTGCTCTCTGAAATCTCAAACCGAACCACACAAATCGATACCCAAACGTAGGGAACAAGACCAAGTGCGACATTTGTAATTCGAAAGCGGCTCGCAAGGCGCGGCTGAAAAAGGAGCGCGATCAGCACCAGCAGGAGGGCGGAGCAGCCAGCGCCGCTGCCGCCTTCGGCAGTGAGGCGGATCCTTCCGAGGCGGCCGCTGGCGGGGCGGAGGATGCGCCAGCGGCAGGTTCTGAGGGGGATTCCCCGCCAGCCTCTGCAGCTGCTCCAGCGGATGCGTCAACTGGCAAGCAAGAGGATGGTAGCCACCCTTTCTGTATAGAACTCGTGCAACTGGAATGAGTCCAAGAATGTTTAACCACTTAACCCAGCACAACCAGACACCAATAGCCAACGCACACTAGACACACTTCCTCCTTGTACAGCGAATGTAAAAACCCCAACGAATATAGAATCTCCATCCGAAACCCACTGTATCTATTTGTTGCTCCAACTCTGTCGACTCCTTCTATCTATTCTCAACGTTAGCTGTTATCTTCCTCATCCCCGATAAGATTTATTCTTTATATTCAGTTCGATATTATTTGAATTATAACTGCTGATTCCAACGTACACGTATAGAGATAGCTATTCTGATGCACTGGCTCTAAGGTACACTCACTTATCAGTACCTGAAAACGTGCTAGTGGAATCAGGACTTATAAAACGTACTATCATACTTCCCTTCAACTTCTGCTCTGCTTTTTATGTAGTGCTTGTGTAGTACCCCGTATGTCGAGTCCTTGTGTACAGTACGTGTTGAGTAATTGTAATCATATACTCCTCAACCCCACTTTGACAATCAGATGCGGATGGCTGCGAGCAGTGCACCAAGGTTCTGGAGGAGCTGGAAAACATCGACGATGATTGCGACAAGCACGGCATAACATTCGTTAAGACCAGGGACTTCTCCGTGGCCGACGGCTATGGCGTGCACGAGTATCCGGCTCTAGTTTACTTCGAGGGAGGAATCCCCAACGTATTCGAGGGTGAAGCAGCCATCAATCGATGGGCATTCCTTGCTAAGCCATTGTCTTTACAGGCGAACTGAGCGAGGAGGAGGAGGTGCTCCAGTGGCTGATCACCCAGAAGACCGAAGATCGTATTGAGCTGATCACTCGCCAGATGCTGGAGACAATGGTGGAGGAGACGCAGTACCTGGCCGTCTATTTCTGTGAGTAGCTCCTATCGATCGGACTCTGGTTCGATTGGCCCACTGTTCTCCATCACTTTATCATGATCTACCACATTCTGAATTATTGTATCCTCCCCGCCCCACACTGCATCGACCATAAACCACAATCTGTCTCAATCCCTGTCTCAAACCGAACCCGTAAACGAAAACGAAACCGCAACCGTACCGACCTCAGTGCCACCAGAGCGCAATGGGAAGCAACCCGCTTTCTGCCGCAGTTTCTGCTCCCCCTCTAGTCTTAAAGAAAGCAACCTGACCACCACCAAATCCACAAAACACTCATCCAGCCAATTCGTACAAAACTACATCTCACGTAAAAGAAAACGTATCGAAAAACAAGGTATTCCTTCCGTATTCCACGTGCAAACAATAAAAAACTCCCAAGCTCCGACTTCGCATGCTCGATGGAGCCCTAACCACGTCTAACCCTCCGTAGGAGCTCTGTTCTATGCCCAGAATCGAATCCTGACTGCACTAAACCAGGCTTCCATCGTATTACGACCAAACTAAATGATGAGATATCTGCATGCCCTTCCTTTGCTGTTTATAAATAATTTGCGTTCCAAATTTCTAGAATTCACTGGAATTTAGTTTGGACGGGAATACCTTTTTGTTACGGCGTTTTCTTTGCCTCTTACACTATAGCTAACCGATTCTCAAGCTTCGCTCTAATTATAAACACTAATTACAACGGGGTAACTACTGACCTATCATGCATTTTCGGCAGACAAAATCAACTGCAACATATGCGACCAGATACTAGAGGGCTTGGAACTGATCGATGACGAATGCGACGTGTTCGGCATTCATATGGTCAAGATCCAGGATCCGCAGCTGGCAAAACGTTACTCGATCAAGACGTTCCCGGCCTTGGTTTATTTCAGGTAAGTGTCAAGAGTGTCTACCCACTAAACTTCTAAGGCATACGAACTTGTGTGCAGAAATGGAAACCCATTACTGTTTGAGGGGGATCTTCAGAACGAGCAATCAGTGTTGGAATGGCTCATCGATGATGACAACCGCGAGTTGGCCGATGAAATCGAGGAGGTCAACGAGCGTATGCTGGATCGCCTAATGGCGGAGTCCACTCTATTGGTCGTTTTCTTTTGTGAGTATCACAGCTTTAATGAATTTAGAGATGGTCTTATAACTCATCTCTCACTTATGCAGATGACGATGATTGTGCTGAGTGCGAAGAGATTTTGGAAGAGCTGGAGGAGATCGATGGCGAGGCAGACATGTTCGGCATTGACTTCGTAAAGATTGCTAGTATCCAGGCGGCCAAGAAATACGAGATAGTGAATATACCTTCCCTCGTTTATTTCCGGTAGGTGATACTCAAAGCTATAGGTGAAGTTTTTTAACCCTTCACCACTTTAGAAAACAAGTGCCCGTCCTCTACGACGGCGACCTACACCAACACGACAAGGTGATCACCTGGCTAACGTCGCAGGATGTATTCGAGATCAAAAACGAAATAGAAGAAGTCAACCGAAAGATGCTCGACAAGCTACTCGAGGAGAATGAGTTCTTGGCCGTTTTCTTCTGTGAGTTCACTATCCTTTCTGAAACATTTTCGATTAGTACAAACGTGCGTGTCACTTAGACGAACACAATCAGCCGGACAGTACTGCAGCGCTGGAAAAACTGGAGAACATCGACAGCGAGACGGATAACCTGGACATCACCTTCGTGAAGATGGCCGACTCTCGGTATGCCAAGAAATGGGGCGTCACCAAGCTGCCGGCAATGGTCTACTTCCGCCGTCGGTTCCCCAGCATATACAGGGGTATGTCCTTGGCAACGTGAAGCGAGCAAAGAAGGAATCTCAATCTAATTCTCATTCAAGGTGATCTGTTATCCGAGGACGAAGTGCTGGAGTGGCTGCGCAAGAACCGCTTCCGCCAGCCCGAGCTGAACATCTTTATGTACGCCCTGATTGCGCTGGCGGTGGCCTTTGTGGTCTACACCGCCTTCCTGCTGCAGTGCTTCAAGCCGGCGCCACCGCCTCCTGTCCAGCACCCCAAGCAGTCGTGAATGGTGGCGGGCGGGGAATTGGGAAGAATGTACTGAACCATGTTGAACGGCTGTCAACTTCGATGGAGGGTTTTCGACAAGACACACAAAAGCGAGCGAGCCAAACTTGAAATGATTATCCAAAGTCACAATAATACACGCATATCTATGCACATTAAACTGTCATCCAATCGTCTAAATTAGACGCATGAAAACCACTTGTTTGGAGACAATCCATTGCTTTTGAAATATCTTTTGAGACAACTTGATAACTTCAACAAACTCTGATGCTTCCATTAATATCAAAACTCATGTATGTCACATTACACATTTATTTGTCTTCTCACCCGTGTACATCATGGAAATCAATTACAGAAGAACACTATCAAGTCATAGTAATTACGTTAAATTTAAATTTAAACGCCATAATATTGTGTAATAAATGCCAATAATAATTTTTACAATAACTCATTTACGGCCTATGATACTTAATAAACTATTGGATGATGTATGTAAAATTGTTCGTTGGGAATGTCTTATTTTGATCATGATACAGCATAGGTAAAGTCCATGGTCAATATCATTTGGATTCAATCGCGGCAATTCGTTTTGCTCTGTAATGATGAACTCCAAATAAGAACACAAGTCCGTTTTAAGTTGAATGCAGCCGTCGGGCTGACTTATATTTATTCAATTTCTTCTTTTTTAAAGTAGGCAGAAATGGTTCTGCCAGCTCAACGTCTACAGAGGGTCTGATTTGTCAGTTTTGAATATATTTGGACTTAGGCTAATCCGCGTAGCTGCGCTGCCGGGTACGCCAGCGGCGGAGCGGCGTTCTTATGTATATCTTATATATCTAGGCTTATCGGGAGAGCGAGCTATGTATGTACGTATGTAATATGCATTTGGTCGGCGTCGGAATGCTGAGCATGCACTTATACTTTGTGGCCTTCAAGTGGGCGATGCACTTATACTTTGTGGCCTTCAAGTGGGCGATCATGTTACATCCGCCCTGGGCCTTACTGCGTGCATAAACATAAACATAAACATAGCAACAAAGTGCTGCCATATGTTAATATGCTATTTTATTTAATTGTTCTTAATATTGCATAGGCACATACTACATCTCCCTCCTTTTGAAAAATAACGTAACCTAGTGAAGTTATTTTAATTATTAAATGCCAATTATTTTATTTGAACATTTTTTTTTTAATTTTGTTTGTGTGTTTGTTTGAACAACAATAGTATTATTAATATAAAAGTTGATTTTGTAATGCAAAGATAAAAATATACATAGTGTATGGAAAATTTTGTAATAATGATTAAGGAAAATATAAGTTTAAAATCAATCATGAATGAAATTTCTTTAATCTATCTTTATGAACTACTTGCTTCTTATTTTTATTAGTAAGTAGCGTAATATTGTTATTATCTCCTATGCTTTCTATCTTATAGGGCCCCGTGTATTTAAAGTCTAATTTATGACCTACCTCATTTCTTAGTAAAACTTTATCTCCTACTTCTAACTCTATGTCATTTACTTTTAAGTCGTAATTTTCCTTATTTTTCTCTTTGTGTGCTTCAAGCAGTTTTCTTGCTCTAGCGTATGCTACTTCTAACCTATATTCATCTATGTTATATATTGGTTCTATGCTATGTAGTTTATTAAAATGTTTTGGTAAATTACTTGTTCTACCGAAAACTAATTCATATGGACAGTAATTATGTACCATAGATGGGGTCGTGTTGAAGCAGTATACGAAATATTGAAGCCATACGTCCCAATCGGTTTTGTCCGCCGATATGTAGGATCGTATATACTCGTTTAAAGTTCTATGACTTCTTTCTACTACTCCAACTGTCTGGTGGTGATGAGCTGTTGATGTTTTTTTTTTATTTTCAAATATTTACATAGGTCAGTAATTATTGAATTCTTATACTCTGTTCCCATGTCCGTTATGAACGTCTTCATTGGACCGTACTTTAGAATAAAAGATTCAAATACAGCTTTTGCGACTGTTTTTGCGCTTTTATTTGCTATTGGTATGGCAACTAAGTACTTGGTTAAATCACATATGAGAGTGACTGCGTACTCGTTACCATTTTCTGACTTAGGTAGTGGACCAATTGTGTCCACGACAACTCTATCGAAAGCATGTTCTGGTGTGTCGGTTATAGTCATTGGGGTCTTTATATGCTTTGTTGTTTTTGCTTTTTGGCATTTTTGACATTTTCTTACGTACTCTTTTATGTATTTACTCATATTTTTCCAGTAGTAATGTCTTTTGACCTTGGCCATGGTTTTTATAATGCCTGTATGCCCTCCTTGTATTGGATCATCATTACAACTGACAAATCAGACCCTCTGTAGACGTTGAGCTGGCAGAACCATTTCTGCCTACTTTAAAATCAAAAGAAGAAATTGAATAAATATAAGTCAGCCCGACGGCTGCATTCAACTTAAAACGGACTTGTGTTCTTATTTGGAGTTCATCATTACATGGCGACCGTGACAGTCGTCCAACGCTGGACGAATTGACCAAAGCTGGTGAAGACAAAGGAATACTGGACTGGAAGAAGACACATTACCGAGGAATAATTAAATTGAATTCCCAAAACTAAGGGGAAATCTGAGTGAGTAGAGTTCTATTGAGTATGGGAAAACACCGTGGCGGTTTGAAAACTAAGCTGAATAAACTTATAGCCCACGTACGGGGCTAATATACGGTCAGCAAACGACACCGGTTTGGACGAAAGCTCTAAAGCTACATGCAGAGCTAAACCACTTGCTGCAATATCAGCAAGAATTAAAGACCCATAAACTCGAGAAACTCACTCAGATAATATTAAAAATATACCCAAAATTAATGAAGTTCCAAAATACCAGGCATGTCCAGCACCAGCACCAGCATTAACAAAGCCGAAGAAGTCCTGTCCCCCTGGCTGCGAAGGAATCTGGAGTCCTCACTGCTTGGGGACTTGTGAGCAGCCATCGACATCGTCAGCGGCCAAACAATAGACAGCAGGGAGGGAGTGTCAGCGTGCCACCCCCGGCGACGCCCAGCTGACACCTGATGAGCATCAGCAACATTAAATATATAATAAATATAAAATATATATATAAGAAAACTGTAAGAAATATTGTAAAACGGAGCATATACTATTATGCCCTGTTAACCCAATATGGCCCGTGAAGCCATAGCTAGAATCAGGCAGGCAACAATGTAAAATACCATTTTTTTACTCTTGCGAACATTGAAAACAAAAATTATAAATAAATAATTCCAAACATAAATGTCTGTAGAGACAAATGGAATAAGTAAAACTAAAAATATAAATATATATAAAGAAGATTCTCTACCAAAATATAAAATTAGTATACCCAAAATGGGTCTAATAGACACTAAAACTGTGGACCCTACAGCCAATGTTATAAGTAAAGTCGAAGTCCAAAATGCACATTTGTTCTGTATAACCATAATACTAATTGTAATCGCACTAATTATGGTATCCAATGCATTAATAAAAATATACAAATTGCACAACAAGTGTCTTAAGAAACGATACCGTAGCACTGCTAACGGCTTAGATAATATTTAAGGAAGATCTTGAAGAAACTCAATTATGAATGAAAATATGAGAAAAATTTTATGAAGAAAAAAAATAATAAATAAAAATATAAACGTAATATTGAATTTATCTAGATTAGAACCTAAAACAAAAAAACTACAAATGCATAAATTTGAAGATATGAGTATACCACAGCATGGACTGGGAAAAGCTTGTTGATCAGATAAAAGATCCAAATGAAAATTTCAGAAAATCTTATAAATGATTAACGCAAAACAGATCAATACAAGCTGTAACAATTAATAAGAATGCCCAAATCTTGGTAAATACTTATAATGAAGTCAGAGAGCTGATCCAACAAAATAGAAAGAATTTGGACACCAAACAGTGTGCTAAAGCTTTGGAACTACTGGTAACATTAAGAGAAAAATGAATATTTATAAAAAATAAATTCAGTCTCCAGATAGAAATTCCAACCATAGTAAACACTCCGCTAAGAATAAATTTGAATGAAGACAGCACTAACTCTGACGAAGAAGATAGGACTATAGTCAAAGAAGATATTAAAGAGGAAGATCTTCACGATCTAACTTTACCAGCAAAATTAATGCTGAAGGACGAAGATAAAACAAACAACGCAGCTGACTCCGAAAATAAAGTAACCATGGCAGAACAAGCAGCAGCCATTAGGTCGTACATTAAGGAAGTCGCTTGCACAGTGCCAGAATTTGATGGGCAAAAGATCCATTTACAAAGATTCATTAAGGCAATCAAACTGGTAGACCTAGCTAAAGGACCATATGAACCCATTGCAGTTGAGGTCATTAAGTCAAAAATAGTTGGCACAATTTTGAACTCAGTTGAAAATGAAACTACGATTCCGGCAATTATAAACAAATTGCAGAAAGTAGTCGTAGGTGAAACATCCAGTAATGTCAAGGCAAAACTAGCAACAGTTCAGCAAAGAGGTAAAACTGCAATGCAATTTACCGCTGAAGTTGATAGGCTGAGAAAGCTATTAGAAGCTTCCTTTATCGATGAGGGTATACCTCTCGAACATGCCACTGGTCTAAGCACTAAAGAGGCAATAGACACAATGATAAATCGTGCTGAGCACGAAAGTATAAAAACAGTACTGGAAGCAGGGACTTGCACCACTATGGATGCAGCGATAAGCGCATACATAAGAACGAGCGCTAGAGTTACCGGTGACATCAATAAAGTGATGTACTTTAGAGGTAACAGATCCAACAGAGGATACGGAAATGCCAATAGAGGTGGTAACCGAGGTAGAGGCTTCAATAACAATAGTAATAGAGGCAACTACAATAACGGTTACCAAAATAACGGTTACCAGAATAACGGTTATCAAAACCGCTATAATGGAAATAATAATAATAACCGCTATAATGGCTATAACAGAGGCCGCAATAATGGAAATAGAGGCCGTAACAACAAGCAGAACAACTATAACGGAAATAATGCAAATGTACGAGTAATCCAAGATCAGGGAAACTCGCAACAGCATTTAGGTAATCAGTAGAAGAAGATCGTAGAGTATACACCATCAATTATAATCTCAACATATTTTCTACATTCATTCATGCCGAAACAGGCGTAAAACTAGTTTTTCTACTTGATACAGGTGCAGATATATCTATTCTCAAAGAGAACTCTGACAAATTTTCTAATATTCAAATAACTAACAAAATAAACATTCAAGGCATAAGCCAACAGAAAATTCTGTCGCGATTTCTATTTCTATTTTCACTATTTGCCTGAACTACATTGTAGTTCGAAAGTGGCTCATATTTTAAAGTGTCCATATTGACTAATTGGTCAGAATCTGTCGTGATTAAAATTCGGACAACTGTATTACTTGATGTTGCGATTGTATTTGAAACATAAATACCAGTTTGAATTTCCTGGTTTGGAATTAAACTGTTATCATCTTTGGATGATACTATTAATCTTCGGACAACTTGGGATCTTGCTGGTAATAAAGTTGTGTTAATACAAGAGCTGTATGTTATGGGAATATAAATTGGAAATTTAAAATTGTTGTGTCTAATTATAAACCAATCTTCTTCTGGGTTTAAATCAATTTGGCAATTATATTTTTTAATGAAATCTATTCCTATTATTCCATCACACGGTATGGTAAAATTTTTATCTACTAAATGAAAGTCGTGTGGGATAATGTATTTACCTGTCTGTATCTCAATAAAAGTCTGTCCTCGCGACTGAATTTTCTGTTGGCTTATGCCTTGAATGTTTATTTTGTTAGTTATTTGAATATTAGAAAATTTGTCAGAGTTCTCTTTGAGAATAGATATATCTGCACCTGTATCAAGTAGAAAAACTAGTTTTACGCCTGTTTCGGCATGAATGAATGTAGAAAATATGTTGAGATTATAATTGATGGTGTATACTCTACGATCTTCTTCTACTGATTACCTAAATGCTGTTGCGAGTTTCCCTGATCTTGGATTACTCGTACATTTGCATTATTTCCGTTATAGTTGTTCTGCTTGTTGTTACGGCCTCTATTTCCATTATTGCGGCCTCTGTTATAGCCATTATAGCGGTTATTATTATTATTTCCATTATAGCGGTTTTGATAACCGTTATTCTGGTAACCGTTATTTTGGTAACCGTTATTGTAGTTGCCTCTATTACTATTGTTATTGAAGCCTCTACCTCGGTTACCACCTCTATTGGCATTTCCGTATCCTCTGTTGGATCTGTTACCTCTAAAGTACATCACTTTATTGATGTCACCGGTAACTCTAGCGCTCGTTCTTATGTATGCGCTTATCGCTGCATCCATAGTGGTGCAAGTCCCTGCTTCCAGTACTGTTTTTATACTTTCGTGCTCAGCACGATTTATCATTGTGTCTATTGCCTCTTTAGTGCTTAGACCAGTGGCATGTTCGAGAGGTATACCCTCATCGATAAAGGAAGCTTCTAATAGCTTTCTCAGCCTATCAACTTCAGCGGTAAATTGCATTGCAGTTTTACCTCTTTGCTGAACTGTTGCTAGTTTTGCCTTGACATTACTGGATGTTTCACCTACGACTACTTTCTGCAATTTGTTTATAATTGCCGGAATCGTAGTTTCATTTTCAACTGAGTTCAAAATTGTGCCAACTATTTTTGACTTAATGACCTCAACTGCAATGGGTTCATATGGTCCTTTAGCTAGGTCTACCAGTTTGATTGCCTTAATGAATCTTTGTAAATGGATCTTTTGCCCATCAAATTCTGGCACTGTGCAAGCGACTTCCTTAATGTACGACCTAATGGCTGCTGCTTGTTCTGCCATGGTTACTTTATTTTCGGAGTCAGCTGCGTTGTTTGTTTTATCTTCGTCCTTCAGCATTAATTTTGCTGGTAAAGTTAGATCGTGAAGATCTTCCTCTTTAATATCTTCTTTGACTATAGTCCTATCTTCTTCGTCAGAGTTAGTGCTGTCTTCATTCAAATTTATTCTTAGCGGAGTGTTTACTATGGTTGGAATTTCTATCTGGAGACTGAATTTATTTTTTATAAATATTCATTTTTCTCTTAATGTTACCAGTAGTTCCAAAGCTTTAGCACACTGTTTGGTGTCCAAATTCTTTCTATTTTGTTGGATCAGCTCTCTGACTTCATTATAAGTATTTACCAAGATTTGGGCATTCTTATTAATTGTTACAGCTTGTATTGATCTGTTTTGCGTTAATCATTTATAAGATTTTCTGAAATTTTCATTTGGATCTTTTATCTGATCAACAAGCTTTTCCCAGTCCATGCTGTGGTATACTCATATCTTCAAATTTATGCATTTGTAGTTTTTTTGTTTTAGGTTCTAATCTAGATAAATTCAATATTACGTTTATATTTTTATTTATTATTTTTTTTCTTCATAAAATTTTTCTCATATTTTCATTCATAATTGAGTTTCTTCAAGATCTTCCTTAAATATTATCTAAGCCGTTAGCAGTGCTACGGTATCGTTTCTTAAGACACTTGTTGTGCAATTTGTATATTTTTATTAATGCATTGGATACCATAATTAGTGGGATTACAATTAGTATTATGGTTATACAGAACAAATGTGCATTTTGGACTTCGACTTTACTTATAACATTGGCTGTAGGGTCCACAGTTTTAGTGTCTATTAGACCCATTTTGGGTATACTAATTTTATATTTTGGTAGAGAATCTTCTTTATATATATTTATATTTTTAGTTTTACTTATTCCATTTGTCTCTACAGACATTTATGTTTGGAATTATTTATTTATAATTTTTGTTTTCAATATTCGCAAGAGTAAAAAAATGGTATTTTACATTGTTGCCTGCCTGATTCTAGCTATGGCTTCACGGGCCATATTGGGTTAACAGGGCATAATAGTATATGCTCCGTTTTACAATATTTCTTACAGTTTTCTTATATATATATTTTATATTTATTATATATTTAATGTTGCTGATGCTCATCAGGTGTCAGCTGGGCGTCGCCGGGGGTGGCACGCTGACACTCCCTCCCTGCTGTCTATTGTTTGGCCGCTGACGATGTCGATGGCTGCTCACAAGTCCCCAAGCAGTGAGGACTCCAGATTCCTTCGCAGCCAGGGGGACAGGACTTCTTCGGCTTTGTTAATGCTGGTGCTGGTGCTGGACATGCCTGGTATTTTGGAACTTCATTAATTTTGGGTATATTTTTAATATTATCTGAGTGAGTTTCTCGAGTTTATGGGTCTTTAATTCTTGCTGATATTGCAGCAAGTGGTTTAGCTCTGCATGTAGCTTTAGAGCTTTCGTCCAAACCGGTGTCGTTTGCTGACCGTATATTAGCCCCGTACGTGGGCTATAAGTTTATTCAGCTTAGTTTTCAAACCGCCACGGTGTTTTCCCATACTCAATAGAACTCTACTCACTCAGATTTCCCCTTAGTTTTGGGAATTCAATTTAATTATTCCTCGGTAATGTGTCTTCTTCCAGTCCAGTATTCCTTTGTCTTCACCAGCTTTGGTCAATTCGTCCAGCGTTGGACGACTGTCACGGTCGCCATGTAATGATGAACTCCAAATAAGAACACAAGTCCGTTTTAAGTTGAATGCAGCCGTCGGGCTGACTTATATTTATTCAATTTCTTCTTTTTTAAAGTAGGCAGAAATGGTTCTGCCAGCTCAACGTCTACAGAGGGTCTGATTTGTCAGTTTTGAATATATTTGGACTTAGGCTAATCCGCGTAGCTGCGCTGCCGGGTACGCCAGCGGCGGAGCGGCGTTCTTATGTATATCTTATATATCTAGGCTTATCGGGAGAGCGAGCTATGTATGTACGTATGTAATATGCATTTGGTCGGCGTCGGAATGCTGAGCATGCACTTATACTTTGTGGCCTTCAAGTGGGCGATGCACTTATACTTTGTGGCCTTCAAGTGGGCGATCATGTTACATCCGCCCTGGGCCTTACTGCGTGCATAAACATAAACATAAACATAGCAACAAAGTGCTGCCATATGTTAATACGCTATTTTATATAATTGTTCTTAATATTGCATAGGCACATACTACAGCACTAACAGTATTAAATAATATATTTCATTTTTATATCCGTTACTCGTTGAGTAAAAGGGTATACTAGATTCGTTGAAAAGTATGTAACAGGCAAAAGGAACTGATTCCGACCATATAAAGTATATATATTCTTGATCAGGATCGATCTGGCCATTTCCATCTGTCCGTATGAACGTCGAGATCTCTGAAACTATAAAAGCTAGAAGGATTAAGGACAGCATACAGATTCTAGAGACGTAGACGCAGCGCGAGTTTGTTGACTCATGTTGCCACGCCCACTCTAACGCCTACAAACCCGCTAAAAACTGCCACGCCCACACTTTTGAAAAATGTTTTACTCTTTTTTTATATTATTATTATTATTCTTGTAAATTTTCATAGATTTGACAACAAATTTGCCAAGTAGTTTAGAAACTAAACTAAAGAACAATGCATAGTTGTCTACTTGAGATGAAGAATGTGATTGTCAATGGAAATACATCATATTAAGAATGAAAACCCTTGCCTAGAATTAAAGGCCAATGGTAAATGTAATCTCTCAAACTCGTCTTAAAATAATAAGTTTATCCCTATTGGTTGTAATTACGCCATCATATATTCAAAAACTATTCAAAGATTACCCAACGAGTGATTTATTTTATAATTTCCTTTACTACTGTAGTAGGCTGCTCCTTCTACCCTCTTCCTTTACTCTTAGTCATACATTCCTAGTCATACATACCTAATTATACATAGCCAATCTAGTCATAAGCTTATACATTCATACACCCATCCTTACTATATACATACATACAAATATTATCGAGAAACTTATCGACTGATCGACTCGCCACTCTGCAGAGAGCGCGGCAGTCAGTCGCTGTTGAACCAAGCTAGAGTACAGATCGAAATAAAAGAGACAATTGAAATAGTAATCGAATGTTAACTTCTGTAAACGGCGGCTAAACTACCCACAGGCACTGGCACAGGCACATGTTTAATCATCTGACTCACGAACTATGTTAGTATAGGGCATTTGGCGGTGATATCTCAATTTCGAAGTTATCAGGCGAAACTGTCTCCACAACCTAGTGATAGCACATAGATTCCTGGGTGCACAAGGCCTGTCTGCCGTTGACAACACATTGTTTGTTTCCGCCAGCTGAAATTTCAGTCTGAAAACTCCGACTGACATTCTAATGCGGCAAAACAGACCGATGAGCTCATGCTGGGAGCCAGGGAAATAATGGCTAAAGTGGCAAAATGTGTTAAATCGAAAGGTAGACAGATAATGACCGAAAGATATCATGCCGAAATTTCGCCGTGTACCTTTCGCTAAAGCACTTGGCTGGGCCAACTTAAGTCGAAACCACTAAGCCCTTAATATGTGTAAATATTCGCCAATTCGCCGATACCTTCAACTAGATATCAAGAGCACTATAAAAAGTGAATGGCTTGATATCGGGCCAGTTACTCCGTTTGCAATGGTAGACCAACACTTAATCGTGGCCAAGATCGTGGCCATAGTGGTGCTCTTGCTCGTGACCCTGATCTTCTGCTTTATTCCCTATCTTCTGGATCGCTTCTACAAGTGGACCCAGCGGCCCGAGAACAATGCTCGCGAATTCATCCACATGCTGCCGGAGGTGGTCGAGGTGGTGAACGCTCTCCAGGACTGCCGCATGCTGGCCCCCACTCCCTTCGGACTGCCGGAGGTTCTGCTCTGCACTGGCTTCTATCTGATGTACTGCATTGAGGAAATCATGCACTTCGCGGTTCGCCGACGGCAGCAAAGGAAGCTACGGGAGGTGGTCACGATCAAGGATGCGGGCGAGGAGCTGCGGGCGGAGATTGTGGTCCAGCCAGAAGAAAGTCCTAAGGAGCCCAACTGGCTGCGTGGCCTCGGAATAATCGTGGCCCTCTCCCTGCACGAACTCTTCGGCGGCATGGCCATTGGCGTGGAGATGAGTGTGAGCACGGTGTGGTTCATGACCGGAGCCATTTCCGTCCACAAGCTCGTTCTGGCCTTCTGCATCGGCATGGAGATCATGATGGCCCACACCCGCTGGCTGCTGGCAGTGGTTTACCTGCTCGTCTTCTCTATCGTAACTCCGATTGGCGTGGGCATCGGAATTGCAGTTAGCGAATCTGCCGCGGCTAATCAGCCCAGCACGGTATCAGGAATCCTCCAGGGGCTGGCCTGTGGCACCCTCATCTACGTGGTCTTCTTTGAAATTGTGGCCAAAAACCATGCGGGCATACGCGTTTTACTATCGTCGATGGTGGGATTCGTCCTGATGTTTGGTCTCCAGATAGCAAGTAAGCATACTCTAAAGCCTAAATGACTGAATAACAAAATAACCATTCTTATTATTTCAGTTGGCGAGGCCAAAGGGAAGAGCCACTTCACATGCCCCTAGGGTAACTCGAATTTTATAAGAAAACACAATGTTAGTCTATACAGAAATTAAAAGAAACTATCTAAAAATAAAGCCTGAATTGCATTTACTTTTGGCTTTATAAATATGAAGAAAAGCGAACGACAAGGTCAGGTCCTCGACTATCAGATACCCTTTGTCGGCCTGCGAGGGAAATTTATTAATGGCAGCACCAAAAAAAAACAATATTCTCCGATTGGGCACATGAGCTTCATCTGGCGGTTGCCACATACTAATTACCAAAAACTTTTAAATAAATTATCCGATTCAAAAAAATTTTGGTATGGAGGTTTCTTCATTTATCACACCTTGATTTTGATTTTTGCGGGAATAAAAGTAATAGTGATCTTATCGGACAGCGGCTAAACGAGCGTAACCAAATCATCTGATCCTGGTCCAGAATATTTATATAGCTAAACTCTTTTCAACATACTTTTTAACGTATTAAATGGGCTGCGATTTCAATTCCATTCCTACAACCCTTACCATATAAACCTAAGATGAGCCCGCCTTGAATGGAAAAATTAATTATCTCAGTGTATTAATAATAATAATATAAGGGAAATACTTCCGAAACTTCATTACGAAACTTCCCTCAATCATAAAATTCGCAAAGAACAGCCGACTATGGTTCGCTTATTGGTGCGCCGATGAGAGACACCTGTCCAGGGGACTGCGAATTAGATAACAATACTAGGCTGCGAGGCTTGCCCGCTGTCTGCCCGTGAATCCGCGTATCAATCAGCGATCAGATTTCAATCGGCTCCCGCTGATATATGACTGGAAATATAAACCATTAGCCTGGTTGTGAGTTCCAGCCAGCCCAGTCGAAGCTATCAACTCAGGAGGTGAAGATGGACGCTACCGCAACTATGTTACAGGAGCAAACGCAAGACGTGGATCACCATGCGCTGTTGGTGGCCAAAATAGTTGCCATGGTGGTGCTCGTGGTGATCACCGTGCTTTGCGGCAGCCTTCCCTACGTCCTCAACAGGTGCTTCCATTGGACGAAGGCGAGTCCGGAGGAGACCCGTTCGTCGTTGGTGGTGCGGTGCCTACTCTTCTTCGGCGGCGGAGTGCTCATCTGCACCACCTTCCTGCACATGCTGCCCGAGGTGATAGAGGTGGTGGAAGCGCTCCAGGAATGCGGCTCGCTTGCCAAGACGCCCTTCGCCCTGGCGGAGATGCTGATGTGCACGGGCTTTTTCCTGATGTACGCGTTGGACGAGCTAATGACCAGCATCGTGCGGCACCACCAGCGGAAGCTTAGTCGGAAGGAGTCGGTGGCCAGTCTGGCTTTCGAAAGAGGACGCAGCATTCGGAACAGTGTTCTCCTCAATCCACAGGCGAAGGAAGAAGTGGAAGTTAAGGATACGGAGCCACAGCCGCACAAGGATCACCACGGCCACTCGCACATGCCCGTGCCAGCGGAAGATGGATCCTCTGCCAGGGGGCTGGGCATTATCCTCGCATTGTCGCTCCACGAACTGTTCGAGGGCATGGCAATTGGCCTGGAGGGCACTGTGAGCACTGTGTGGTTCATGTTTGGAGCGGTCTCTGCACACAAGTTGGTGTTGGCCTTCTGCGTGGGCATGGAGCTTCTGGTCGCACGCAGTTCTCTGGCCATCCTGTACCTGGTGACCTTCTCCATTGTTACCCCCATCGGTATTGGTGTTGGCCTCGGCATCAGCCAGCAGGTTGCAGCGGGTCAGCCCAGTCTGCCATCCGGAATTCTCCAGGGCATTGCCTGCGGAACCTTGCTGTACGTGGTCTTCTTCGAGATCCTGACTGAGAGCCACGCCGGATGGAGGGCCCTTATAGCCGCCGTGGCTGGTTTCGCTCTGATGTTTGGTCTTCAAATTCTTTGTAAGTTATAAATGTTTGACATCAATGGTAGGACCGTATTAATAGTTTCCGTTTCCGCTCTTTGTCCCTTTTACAGCTGACGAAGCGGAGGGTGATGACAGCCTAACCTGTTCCTAGCAAGTGTGACGCCACTCCAGTATTATCAAGTTATAGAGGAAACAACAAAAGTGTCTATAAAGGGATTCCCTTGGAATCTGTAAAGGTTTCTCAGAAATCTTTTCCAACGCTAATTATTAAAAATGTAATAACCATATGTGATTAAATCAGATAAAATCGAAAAATTTAGTTTTATATGTAAATATGTGTATTATTTACGTTAAATTTAATACATTATATGAAGCTATTTATGCTCTTCAAACTATTTATAAATTTTAATGTATTACGTATAAGAGCGTACATGCATATAACTTAGTCACCTCTTCATAATATATTTCGATCTTTCTGCGCGACAGCTTCAAACCCAAAATTATCGATAAATTTGGCGGTTCATTCTCATTAACAGAGGGTTTAATCGAACATCTGTGTGGTAACGTAACAGTGTTTCACGCTAACAGTACCCAAACAACATTAATCGTGCGCGGGCACTATCGATAACTTCATATCGCATAAAAATTTAAATTGTTTAACTGTCTTAAGTAAGCTTTAACTGTTCATATTTAATGACGAATCACGTTGTAAGTCTATATAACTCTTTTTTCTGAAAGTGAAATTCTTTCATATTTCGATACATGCTATCGAAATTTCCACCCCCGACGGGCTGCGTTAACAGCCGCTGTTACGGCAACGGTCAGATGATGTTCCAATTGGAGTGCGAACGGTCGTGCGGTGCTTGTGCGGTGAACTATCCGACTTTTCTATATTTTTAAGGGCCGCGGCAGTACAGATAGCCTATTTTTCTCGCGACAGAGCGCGTTAAGTAATCAATTGAAATCCGGCGATTGGGTGAATCGAGAGTTTCTCCCCGATTCCCGACTCCTGCGTGCATTTAAAGCCCTTACAGCTGCGATTTCCGCACTCGGGTGCACTGTGCTTTTGTTTATACGACCTCCGGTCGCCCCACATTTTCTGTTGAACTTGTGCCGCCGAGCGGTGTTGTCACTGCCCCACCTCCCCCGCAGAAAATCGAAACTCCCGTACAGTGGGCGTGACCAAGGGCGAAGCCGATAGATAATAACTTTCCACGGAAACTTGAGTGTGCGTAATATCGCTTATAAAGAGTGTTTGGCAACTTGGCAATCTGGAGTGTCACCCGCAACGAATTCAAATCGTGCATACATATATAAGCCAGCTGATTTGGACGTGTGCTGCAGCGATTTCATCCCACTGTGCAAGGCGGGCGGCAGAAATTCATAAAACAACAGCTAACAAATTCGACGAAGAGCCATACGCAACGGAAACGAAAGAGAGAGCGAGCTTATTGTATTTTTGTAATACTCGTCTGCCCAACAACTACAATCACTTTAATGTGCAGCCTATAATGTAAGATAATGCAATGACACAGGACCAACTCCCAGTAATGGTTGCAATTTAGCCCAGGAGCCACGAATCCACCAACTCAGCAGAGAGATCAGGTGAGAAGCGATTAAACAAAGCGTGCTTTATATTTCGGGGGTTACGTTGACCCTGTTTGCATTTTGTGAACGGTATTTATGTACATATGTATATGTATGTATGAATGTTTGCACATATGGACTTCCTGCACATATATATGTACATGTGTAAGTAATGCGTAATTCCCACTAGAAAGTCTAAATTTATGATAAGATTTTGTTTGCTTTGGGTTTTATCTAGATATAGCTGTGATGAGTTAACAATTTTTGATTTATTTTCGTGCACAACCTTCTGATTCTATGACCGAGTGGGGGCTATTTATAGGTCGGTAGTTTTGGACTCATTTTGGCACGATTGGTGGACTTACGTTTTCCGTTGAAAAAGTATGCAAAAAACAGACACGATTTTATAACATACGTACATATTTATTGTTTTCTTTAAACCGAAAGTGGTTCGAGTACCGAGTGTAGTGAGTCAACAGATAAGACCAACAAAGCGCGTGTAGAGTGCTGTTTACGGGCATGCCATTTTCATACTCGTTTTTTCAGTAGGGTATATAACAGCCCTGATCATTTTACGTATTCATGGGAAGTTAGGAAGCGCGCATAAGCCCACGTTGTATTACCAGCGAAAGAAACCAATAGTTATTACCGCAATGGGATCGCGGCTGTTGCCACACAATTCAATCCCAAGCACTCTGAAAAATAAATCCAAAACTTGGGGCTCCGACTTAGCTCGCCTCCCCGCCCTCCGCACTTGCTCCATTTACATAAGCCGAAGGGTGGACTGAGGTGGGTGGCTCCGAAGGACGACGGCGAGAGGATGCTGGTGCTGGTAAACCGCAGTGACTGTAGCACAGTTTCGGCCATTTCGCCATTTTGCTGCTCCAGTCATTTGGCTTTTACTGCCTTTGTCTTCGGCATCATCCAACCCCACCTAGTTGCAAATCTATTGGATTGGGCTGCACATACATGGATAGTTACACATGTACTTCGAGAAACTGAAATCATTTACGTGACACTGACTTTCTGTGTCTGCAACGGAAACTTCTAGAGGTTTATAAAAGGTATTACTTACTGTGCAGTTTTTGAGTGATATACTGATAGGTAATTGCCAAATCAAAAGTACATACCTCACGCCCAATTTCAAATTAGAGAATTTTAAATCCTTTGGAGGTCTCTACCCATGCTAGTGTATTTGGAAAGAAGAAGGATATGCTGAGTGCAAAAGCAAACCTTATTTATCATAGAATAGCAATATAGCTTTTTCCTCTGTGTGGCTGTTGATATTAGATGAAGTGCCTTGACTTACATATATATACTTGAATATATGCAAACGCTTTTTTGGCTTCGATTTTGGGTTCTTTTGGCGTTCTGCAAATGTGATTTGCTGTAACCGAAAACCATTCTCTTGGCTGGCGTCCTTGAGCTCGCGGCTTCTTGATTTGTACGCAATCCGAAGCGAAATGTGTCTAGATGGCTTGGCTTAGAAGCCATTGACCCTCAATCGGCTGAGGCGGTTTGGAGTTGGTGGGCAGTAGGCAGTGGGCAGGGCAGCGGGGAAGCCCGAAAACATCTGTATGTACCAGCTGACAAAACCGGTAAGACCTTTGCATTTATTATTATTATTATTTTGCCTCGCTGCCTACCTATCTGTTTTGCCGCATAATGTGTGTCAGCAGTGAACGCAGAGCAGTCCAACAGCTGATTGCCTGATCCGCGAATCGCGGAGCTGGAGCCCAGAACCGGTTCTGCAATTCGAGTGTGTCGCAGCGGCGAATTGTATCGCAAGTGTGTTAACGATGCTAATTGCTCTAAAGAGTCTTCATTAGTTGCCCTGTACTTACTTCCATAAATTCACATGCAGCAATTATCATCCAAATTGGCCCAAGCAAAGCATCCACGTTTTCCCATGCATACTCTCGGACTTTCTTTGATCTCTTAAATTTAGCAGGGCATATTCAAAGTGTCACGAGACCAAGTTGTTGACCCTTGAGAAGATACACTTCTAGTACACAGTCTCGTAAACGAATAAAATAGTTGCTAATTAATTTATTCGTCTCTCCCTATCTAAGTTTATCTTATCTACTTCGAGATCGCACTACGTGGGTCGAATGCAAACATTTCTAATTGTTTGACATTTAAGCGTATAAGATGGGAATATGCAGAGCAACAGAGCTGCATTTGATTCGTGGCTCTGTTTTGATGAATATATTTATATTAATCGCATTTGATGAATAGCCACTGCATACTTATCACCTCCCCCATCGCCCAACACGAAGCCTTCGAATGAGGTCATCATGCAAGTATGGCATTCATCTTCTGTGGCTAATCCTGTAGAGACTTCACTTCGGACACGCGAACAATCCACCAGTACTTGGGATAAAGCAGTTTCAATTGTTTAATATAATGGAGGATATGCATAGCATGAAATGAGGAAGATTCTTTTCTTACATTTTCAAAATCTTTTCAATATCTTCAAGTTAGTTTCTTATGTATACATATGTATATGTGACATTCTAGTCGCTACACTGCAAACATTTTCCTGCAGTGCATCAAAATCGGACTCATAGGCTTGCAGCAGAAAGGGTGTACCATCTTCGGCTTCCCTACTTGTTGAGGTCTCCCTCCCCTAAATCCTGAAGTATGAAATGCGCCGGATGAAACACCAAAACTGAAGACATGCGATGGCATCTAATAATGTCGCTGGTAAATTTCCATTGCGTCAAAAGAACACAAACAGGCAGAAGCGAAGAAGTGTTTAGTGGTGGCAAGCACGTCGGGCACTTCGAAATTGAAAACTCCCGATGCACAGCCAGTGGCCAGAGCGAGACGGGGAAGGCGAGTGAGGGAGACGGTGGCGGCAGGAAAGGGCAGGGAAGCCGCTCTTGTTCAGTCAGTCCAATTTCAAACTCGAGAAGAGCAACAACTGTCGAGTGCAGGAACTTCCAAGCCAACAAGTGATTTTCTTACTAAGTTGCATTGATTGTTTTGGCTGCTCATTGCCGATTTGTTTATTGGACTCGGGTCCAAGATAACGAGTAAACACAGTTGACAAAGGAACGAGTTTATCGCCACCAGATACATTTGCGCGTAAGTGGAGCAATTCGAGCAGCCAGAGTCCACTCACTACTCCTCGCTGTCGCATGATCAGCGATACTCAAATGACCCAAAATCCCAAATGACACTCAGAAAGAGCAATATACAATATAAAATATATACAATGAAGTATGAAGTGTACTTTCAACACAAAGCAAGTAATATCTCTGCGTTGTGTGAACCTATCGGGTGAAGTGAGGAAAGTGACGCAAGCTTGCGATTCATATCTTTTAAGAGTCAGATGTTTTTAACTTTAAAGCTGTAGTAAAGGCATATTGTTTATTGAATACTTAATTGCAAACAGGTAAAGTAAGCAGGCAAAAAAGGTCATAATGTACCGGCTGTGATATGTACTAAAGTGAAGCACATCATCGTTTTTGTTTTCAGTGTATGATGGGCACAGTAAACATCCGCCGCACAAGTCGCAGACTGCGTGACGCGCTGATAAATTTGTGTTCGCAAATTTGGCGCAAAGAGAACTTTTCGCAATTACATCATCATGCCCTCGTCCAACGACCTTGCCGCCCATTTTCCCGCACTGTGCGGCAAAAGTTCCCTTTCTGTATCGAATCTTATCTGGATCTAAAAAATACTGATTTTAATTCTCGATCTCAAGAGTTCTGAACCACTTACCTGATTAATGATTTCTTAATTATTGAATGGTGTGGGCAGATAGATTTATTGATTGCGGTTTCAGTATAAATAATTCATCGCATTCATTTCGATCACTCTGCCCATTTAAATGCGAATTAATTGCTTCTAGCGCTAAATCTTAGTCGTTATTGTTAAATTCCAATTTGCATTTTTGTTTGCATATTGCATTTCACATTCAACCTTTTCAGCTCCGTTCTAAAAGCCCGTGTCAAGAGCAGAATTAGGAAAATAAAAGTCACCCCAGCCTTGAAGTTGTTTACACGCATAGCCAAATGTCCGCTTTTTGCCAAGTTGCGCTTTTTAAAAGGCTGCAAGGAAACAAAAGGCAGTGAAAAGAGTGTCAAAAAAACAAAGACTTTTGTTTTGCTTCCAATTTTGTGCAATTTTTCAAAGTACCCCTAATCACACAGGGAAATTGAGTTTCAGAATTGTCCCGACGAACCGGATACAATTAGTTTTGTATCTTTTTACTGCTTAGATTGAAAGTAAGACAGGCATCTTCCTTAGTTGAGATATTATACATAAAGCGAAGTGAATTCTAACACTTTCAAATATGTATAATTATTATGTTTAATTAACTAGCTATAATCTGCAACATTTTTTTTCGGCAATAGTCTCGTGTTGCATATCCCCTGCCTCCGCAAACACACACATTTGGGGGAACACACACAACTCTGGGCAAAAAACTAATAAATCTTATAGCTGGGGAAAAATCAATAAGGGACATTTTGTCCTAGTGTTTGTGTGACCGGAAAGTTAGTCAAGTTGAAGGCGAAAATCATAATTATCCTTTAAATGCGAACACCAATACATATGCTTGCCATTCCTTTTGGATGACATTGCTGCTGATGCAGCTTATTGTTGCTATTTGTTGTGTGCCCCCAATGGTAAATATAAAACATGAAAGGACGCCGAAAGTGTGTGCCTGTGCACAACGACACCTGTGTGTGTGAAACGTGTGTGCACTCTTTGTTGGTTAAATGCAACCAGCGACCTCCTTTGTGACTTTTTGCGGTGGCTTTCGTGTCGAGCTTTCAGATTGCGGCATCAGCCAAATCAAAAGTGGTCTCGGCAAAGGCGTAGGTGGCATTTTTCTCTGCTACGGTGTAATTTATATCGTTATGGTAGCAGTAACTAAGCCTCCGTAAGAAAACTGAAGGCCAAAGTCAAAACATTTAAGTAATGCTTCACCAGGAGAAGGCGTTCTTTTCCTTATGTACATATATATAAATATATATAGTACATAAAAAAAACTAGGGAGAATGCAAGTGTCATTTTTAGATTCAGATTCGCTCAGTTACTGGGACAAATTTCAATATTTTGTTGGGTTTTCTATGAAACTTGCGAAGAAAAATAGTAGAATAGTATAATCGGCGTGCCTAATCTTAACTTTCTAGCTTTTATAGTTCCCGAGATTTCGACGTATGTATATACAGACAAACAGACAGACAGACGAATATGGCCAGTGATTCTGATCAAGAATATATTGTTTATAGGGTCGAGAACACTTCCTTCTTTTAAAAACTTTTCAACATATTTACCCTTTACTGGACAAGTAATGGGTGTAATTACATTTTCCATTTCCTAAAAAAAAAAAAAAAAAAAAAAAACAGAAAGAAAACTTATAGATATAAAGATTGTCCGATCCATCCTTTATGCAAATGTGAACTCACTGTTTTTGAAATGTTCATTTAACTTACCTATAAAAATACTTACTAAACCGATATTTAAAATGATATGTAGTATTGTGCGACAAGCGAATGCAATTTGTTGTGTGAATCTGTCGTGAGACCCGCACAGCAAGCAAAATGTCCAAACCGCAAATCAATTAACAATCGCCACCAGTATTATTCTGGCAGAACTGAACCCACTATCAATTATCTACCTCAATTAAGCGGACTGGAAAAACCGACATCAGATGTTGGCAAGTTGAGCACACATAAAAGCCATTTTAGCCAGCGGTTTTTTGCTATTTTGACCTGAGAATATATTTTACTTTAGAACTTTCCTTCGATGTGTGCAGCACAAAGTGCAGGGTTCAAAGGACAAGGTGGGGTCCATATTCCCTCCTTGGATTGACACTCTAATGGGCAATACAGAAAGCGATTGAGAAGAGCAAACTCAATTCGATTCAAGGTGACCAGCTTGTCCTTGCCTCAATTCCCTTAACTCTTTCAATTGAAAAGTAAAGGGGGGCAGTCGAATTATGTAAATTGGGTTAATTCCTTCAGTTCACTTCAAGGCATCTTCTCTGTGTACAATCAAAACAAACAATCAAAGAAGTGTAATTCATTTAGAGCCAATTTGATAAGCCAAACTTTTATTTGTAGGCCGAAATCGGCTATATGAACGTTTCGGTTTTCCCAGCTCCACTTATTTGAGCCCTCCACATACACAGTAATCAGACCAATAACGCAACTGCGATGGCCTAGGTCAGCATCGAATGGAACCACTGCGTTAAATTCGGGTGCCATAAAACTTATCGCCAACTTGTGGAA
Organism: Drosophila sechellia; assembly: GCF_004382195.2. Taxonomy (NCBI): domain Eukaryota; kingdom Metazoa; phylum Arthropoda; class Insecta; order Diptera; family Drosophilidae; genus Drosophila; species Drosophila sechellia. Next base: position 2,996,997 of record NC_045950.1, on the reverse strand, counting down.
CGTACAATGGAATTGCCTCATAATCAACCAACCTGAAGAACAACGCAGAAAGTTATTCGGTCTTATCGCCGTAATTATAATAGGCAATTTGAGCCAACTATGTGCCCAAAACGTACTACTTGCTTATCCTCCAGTTCCCTAAGTTATGTGAAGCAAATGATTAAGTGAAAGGCGGATTGTTCCAGATCAAAAATAGTTCGAGCTGTCAAATGTTAGAAGACACAATTTAAGCAGGAATAGTTCTTATCATACCAACAAAATCAGTTTCTTACAATGAAACTAGTACACTCTATCTTTAGAAATTGTAAAGAATTAATCTGCTGGACAGTGAGATAAAGATATCAAATTTGGGAATCAGGCAATATTTATATTTGTTAAATACTCAACTATAACTACTAGTTGGTGTTCAGCTGGGTTTGTTGGTCTGATTCTGTAGTCTGCGGCATTGTTGTTGTAACTAGAACGGCAATTACCCACAATCACATGATTTGTATACTATCGGCTGTCGGAATGGCAGGCTGCGAGTCCAAACCTGACCACTGCCAAAAGATCCGAGGAGCGGGCGTCACAAAAGGTTGGCATGTTGACAGACGCCGACGCGTGTGTCATTACAAACCGACTTTACGAGCATTCGACCGCGTACTTGCGGCTGCACAAACGCCAGATAGAGCAAATACTATACTCCGACGCTCTTTGATAAGGAATTTATTAGATTAAGGCATGCGATAGCTACGCCGGCAGCGGCGTGAGTGGGTTTAGGTTTAGTCGCTCTTCCGACGAGCTGCGGGTCTGTTGTTCTTCCATCCCAGCCCGAAATGTGCTGGACGCGACGGTACGGACACGGGACGAGTGGACTTGAGGGCTACGTTGGCGGCTGTCTAGCGCGCTCCTAATGCGTTCCTTTGTTTTCGGCCATTGTTGTGTAAATACGGACTAAGCGAGATGTGGACTCTAGGTTTCGAGCACGATGTGCTCTACAAAGTGAAAGTGCTGCTCCAACCGCGAGTGCATTCGAAGAGTGTTGCATGCCACGGGGCGCAGTAGATGGTGCTGGACTAGTTTGGAACGAGATTAACGAAAACGTAATGCCAAGTGGGCTTTATGAGGCCAAAATAGATTATAATGCAAAGTAGTTAGCCTAATTTATCATTTTGAATTTTCGTTTGCTACTTTGTGCAATCTGCCGATTCGAGGGACATTAGCTTATCGCATAGCAACAAATAAAACCATTTCTGCCAATTATATTGTAAAGATAGGCAGCCACTTTTCGCCTGGGAATCGCTATCGCCCCACACGCTCACAATCCAACTATGATGATCTATGTACTCACAGTAATCGTGATCCGAATTTGATTTCCGATAAGGGACAATTTCGTTGTCTACCCAAAGTCGCAGTCGCTGGCCAGACAGTCGCGTTTTAGAACTGGAAGTCTCGGCAAATAAAGCACGTTGCTCCCTGTTTACTCAGGTTCCCTGTTCAGTTCGCCTATCGAACGTTGAACTTCAAGAGCCACGATCAGTTGGTAGGATACAGATATCTCTGTATACTAGAAGATACATTCAGGAATTTACAATTCTAAATGATATGGGAGTGCAGCTAAAATCCTACACTTTCATGGAATGTTTGCTCATTAGCTCGCATTCATCTTAGTTATTAAACTAACTAATAACTGAGATAGATAGATAAATTCGGTAATATTTTAACATTTTTATACAATCCGATGGCATTTATGTTCAACTGATTTACTGGTACAAAGACACTCCTACGCAAATCTAGCACTCACCTATCTGCAATCTAATAATAATTAGTTTCATTCATTAGATAAAATAAACAATGGAACTCGCTTGTGCAGAAATAAAACAGTGCGGAGCTAAACGTGTTTTCTTATTTTCAAATTCAAATACAAACTGGCATTGAATAATACTGCCTAATTTCCATTCAAAATTTGCCAAAGACAAAAGTATATCCGTATGAAATAACTCAAATTATGCAGACTTTATATTTCTAAAATCGAATCATGAATTGACTTTTGTTGGTCTTTTACCATAGCAACAGACAAAAAATTGTATGTTTGTAGGCTTCATTGTTGATAATAACTCATTCATACTGTTTGCTTAAATTCCTTTTGATTATAAATAAAACATATATTAATTGCTATTAAAAATTGACCTACAATAATTGATTACGGCAACACGATGTGATGTCGCGCATGCCTTCCAACTCCCCTCTTTGAGGAATTCTGTTCCCGGGAACGTAATTCCCCTTGAAAACACACTATCTCGATTCCATACTTCCATATACGAGTCTCGTATTGTTAGTCAATCGAGCACTTAAACATAAGATGAGAGCATCGTGAATCTTTCGCCTTTTGTGGGACTTTCGCAGAGCAGAGAAATCCGGGCGCATTGAACATACATATTTATAGGTTTAAGCTCGCATTTAAGTCATTTATCAGATGAATCAAAACTAACTTCTGCCCCTCTTGCAGCGTTTGCACTGAAGGCTGCTAATTGAGGACGAGGATCATAAATCATTATCAGGCGCCAGCGAGGAGGCGAGAACAGCGACAGCAGCGATTGAGTTGCACCACCAGAGACGAATTAATCATACGCCGCGTTGGTCGTCCCTCCGTCGATACTAAGATATACATATATACAATGCCTGCGAGTCCGCCTCCGCACCACGCGCCGCGCACTTGACACGGGGAGCGGCAGAGTAGCCGGAGAAGCCAGTGAGGCCCAGATTTGTGTTCGATTTGTGTTTGTTATTTTTTGTTCGAGCTAGCCGGGCGCGCTAGTTGTCATCGGTGGCATCGAATCGAAAAGTGTTTGATTTCCGCGAAAACAAAGTACCGCATGTGGCTGCCAGGGCAAAATCCGCTAGCCGGCAGCACAAACTGCAACAACTGCATCTGCAACTGCAACAGACACAACTGCAGCTACGCCACCAGCAACTGCCGCCAGTTGCCGTCAATTATCGCTCAATATATTCTCCGTTGTCCTGTGATAAACCCCCTAACGTTCTTAATGAACGACCTTCGGTCCAAGTCATTCTATCGTGCAGGCAAAAAAACATCTGCAGCATCCGCATCGGGCGCGACCACCAGCGCCAAGTCGTTCGACAAGGGACAGAACAACAATCCCCGTACTTACAACAACAGCGGCAAGTCGAACAAGGTGTTCCTGCACTACATACCCCGCGATCCGCGCCTAAGAATTTTCAACAAAACCGCCACCCTGAATAAACACTCGAATCGCACCCTGAGCGAGCTAAACATAACTGAAGACCTGTGCAATTATGGTGAATTGATTGGCGGCGGTGCCGAAACAGTGAAGCTAGTGCCAGTGAAATCTTAAGAATATATCCGCAATATCCGCAGATCACCGATTCGATTTGTTCGTTAACGAAGTTGGCTGTTGGCGTGCGAAGAGAGCATTGCCTGAACTACAATCGGGTAAGTGGGGCAACTGGAACCGCGGAGGGATAAACCCTACTTAGATTCGAACTAGTGACTAGAGAGTCCGATCGTTGAGGATTCTTCCCTATTCAGCCTGTGTAGCCGTCTATAATTAACCGCAGACGTCCGTTTCAGGGGAACGAAAACAGAATTGGTTTGAGAATATTCATTTTCGAATACCATAATTATTGGGGGACATCAGGTGCCGTCGCCTTCAAAGTGTGACGCACTTTGTTTTGGGACTAATGTAAGAAGAAAGCCATTCTCTCTCGGATCGGTTCTCTCGGAATGCTCGCTGAAAATCGGAAAATGGTCCGCTTTCTGTTTGCCTGAGGTCAAGTTGAAGGCGCCTCGAAAACCAAATAAACGAATTGCCAAATGAGCAAACAGTTTCTGCGCGGATTTTTCAACGAAATGGTTTCAGGCAGATGTTGTTGTAGTCGCGAAATTGGTCATTTAGATACATAAATATTCGAGGTATAGAAAATCAAACATAAAGTGCCATGTTGGTAAGATTATTAACTGGAAAAGGGTTTGATCAGCCGCAGACTGCAGTTTAGAAGGGGAAATGGGATGCTACCAAGTCGATCTAGCGCTAAGTTCCATCTGTCTCTATCTTTCAGCTAAGCACTGCAGTTGACCAACAGAGAGGGAATATTTACCTACCGCCTACTTAAGAAAATTTATGCTGAAATCTAATGCAAATTGTGTTCACTTCCAATAATCGCTTGGACAAGAAAGTGCAAATTTTACAAACCTTTTTATAGACGTAGCTAAACCCTTTACACAACAACACGATCACTGGGACTCCGACATGGCCAAGCTAGCGTCGGATTTAAACGCCTCCAACAACAACAGCTGCGAGGCGGCTAACAACAACCACAATGGCCAGAACCAGAGCCAAAACGGAGACGCCTCCAATTACCAGGCGCTGCCTCTCACGCCTGCTCCGGCCAACACGCCACTACACAAGGCCATCAAGCACGACCTCTTCCCGGAGGTCACGTTCTGCAACCTCTCCGTAGAGGAACTCACGGATGGGGCGGGACACAGCCGTGTGGTAAGGAGCAGTGTCATCGAACTGGAGGACGGCACCATGACGTGCCTGATGAACGGAAACGGGCAGGTGAAGCGGCGCAAACGCCTGATCTCGAACGAGTCCGGCGACTCGATCGACTCCAGTTCCACGGAGAAGAAAACGCCCAAGATGCCCGACGGTGGATATGGGTGGGTGGTGGTGTTCGCCTCTCTGGTCGTGTCCCTTATAGCCGACGGACTGAGCTTCTCATTCGGCCTAATAAACGTGGAACTGCTGGACTACTTCGGAGAGTCCACTTCCAAGACAGCCTGGATATCCTCGCTATTCTTCTCCGTGCCCCTGCTGATGGGACCCATCTGGTCCAATCTGGTGGACAAGTACGGCTGCCGAAAGATGACCATCCTCGGCGGTGTGGTCTCTGCCTTTGGGTTTGCGCTGTCTTCGTTCTGCAACTCAATCGAGATGCTCATGGTGACCTTTGGTATCATCTCGGGACTGGGCCTAGGCATCGGCTACGTGACCGCGGTGGTGTCCATTGCATTCTGGTTCGACAAGAAGCGCACCTTCGCCACCGGCATCGGAGCATCGGGCACCGGCATCGGGACCTTTGTCTACGCCCGCCTAACTTCCTATCTAATCGAATCGTACGGCTGGCGCGGAGCCACTCTAATCCTTGGCGGCACCATGCTCAACGCATGCGTTTGCGGCGCCCTGATGCGCGATCCCGACTGGCTGATCGAGGAAAACCGACTAGAGAGTCGATCCCAAAGCGTCACCACCTTCTCCAACTCCAGTGTGTGCCTGGAGGAAATTAAAAAGCTGCTGGACACCGGCATCACAAAGGAGGCCGTGCTAGACTCGCTGGTGACCAAGAATAACACGGAAGCCAACCAGCAGATTGACGATCCCTTGGACTCCGCCCTCAAGCGCTACCGCAGCGAGATCTTCCTGCCCACCTTCCTGAGCACTCAAGAGCTCGACAGCATCTGCGAGGTTAAGAGCCTGAGCCGTCGCTCCCTACGCCACAAGGAGGGTGCGGAGGCGCCGTCACGCGAGAACCTGCTCTCCATGTCCTCGGGAGCAGGTGCCTATCCCCCATCGACTGCCGTGATAGGCTCGCCCGATGATACCCTAATGGGCGGAATAGCTCAAGAGGCGGCAGAGGAAGCTAAGAAGGCTTACCTGGCCTCCATCGAGACGCTGTCTCCATCGGAAAAGCGCTCCACTGGTGGGACTCCCAATGGCTCCCTCCGCTCCTCGGACGAAGGCTACCTCACGCAGAAGCACGCCAGCTCCCGGTATTCGCTTAACGAAAACATCTTCATGGCCAAGCATACAACACCATCAATCTCCAACCTAAAGGTGAATGGCCTGCGACACAATTCGGTGGACATCTTGAGCGAGGACATGCACTGCTACTACTCGAAGGACGAGACCTTCGCATTGCTGGAGCCGAACAGGAGCATCAGGCACACCGTCATCGATATTCCGGAACAGGAGCAGTCTGTGAACAGCGAGTTGGCCACCCGTCGCGCCCGCCTGGACAGCATCACCGGAATCCGCCGGCTATCGCGCTCCAAGAAGCCCAGCCACCACCGATCGAACCTCCGCCGCAACATCTCGATCCGGAACTCCAACTTCCTCAAGGACATGCGCATTCACCGCAACTCGATCCACTACCGCGGGGCCATGCTAAACACGCACCGCTACCGGCTGCGTGCCTCCTCCTGCCCCAACATCTACCGCAACTCGATGACCACCATCGCCAAAGAGGAGGAAGATGTGAGTAGACCGTGACCCTTGGTCCGCCCTTATCAATCGGTCGCTTGGCGACAGCCCCAGCTGGTTAATGCTCAAAGCTGTTTATCAGCTGCCTCTCTGTATGGTCGCCTAGTTGGACCACATAGACATACTTTTCACGGCTGATAAGGTGACCGCTCCGATTTCCGTTCTGCCTACGCAAGAAACCGAGCCAGTTATTGGTACCTTGAAAGATGATAATCTCTTGATAGTTCAGTTTACAAGTCACAACTATTATTTCTTTTGTAATGAATGTCTTGACTAAGTACATTTCCTAGATTTTTGTATTAATTGATTATCAAGTAGAGATAAGAGCAGTGACAAGTAATCAAAAATCTTGAAAAGAATATATTTAATTGAACAACAATAATTAAATATCCTTTCTCTCCCGCTAGACCTGGTATGACAACTTCGTGGACACCATGAAGTCCATCTTTGACTTTTCCCTCTTTCTGGACATGAAGTTCGCCCTCTTCAATCTCTCCACATTGTTTTTGTTCATTTGGTGAGTACTCTTTGGTGATATTAATGAAACGATTTCATTGGCAAAGGCCCCAAGCTGAGCATGAACTCAGGGCGCAATAAATGCTAAAATTAATAGACAAATGCGCCAAGCCGTCGCGTGAATTTGTTAATTTGCCAGAAGACGTCGCAAACAATTTTGGCAGCTGTTCGAAAACGAAAAGCGTTGCACAACAATATTGTTGGCCAACAGCGGTGAAATTCCAAGCACAACGCTATCGATCAGTTTAGTTAGTAGGCCCCCTTAGCTGTTCAAGATCATGGTTTATCTTACCCCACGAACGCGGAGTCCGAGAACCCTAATGGATCGATAAGAAAACTAGTTGAAATCAATTCAAACTCAACATTGGCCAGATAAGGCTCCTCTGCTCAATCAGCGGCTAATCTACCTTTTGGCACGCTCCACAGGTTCATTATCCCCTATCTGTACCTTCCCGATTACATGAAGCAATACAAGTACGACGTGAGCCAGAGTGCCGAGTTGATTTCGGATGTCGGCATTGCTCAAACGGTGGGCATGATAGGACTTGGCTATCTGGGGGATCTGCCCTGGATGAACATCAACATATGCTACTCGCTGTGCATGCTGGGTGAGTTGCTTGGACTATGTCACATTTTCAATTTATCAACGACATATTTTTCAGTCTGCGGAGCGTCTGTGTTCTTCATGCCCCTGCTGATTACCAACTACATGGGCCTGATGGTCATGTGCGTTATTTTCGGATTTACGTTCGCCAGCTCTTTTTCGTTTACGCCCAGCATTCTGGTCAGTATTGTGGATCTGGACGATTTCACGTGTGCCTACGGTCTGGTGCTGCTGGTTCAGGGAGTAGGAATGATCGCAGGACCCCCTATTGCAGGCGTCATATACGAGTATACGGGCAGGTGAGTTGGTCGGCATTTTGCAGTCTGTGCACGGGTCGTCTGACCTCGCTTTGTCCTCTTTCAGATGGGATGACACCTTCTATTATGCTGGAATATTTATCGCACTCTCCGGTGTCTGTTCGTATCTGATCGAGTTCTGTGAGAAGAAAGCACCTAAGGAGAGTGATAGTGATGTCTTAGAGACTAAAAAAGCTCAACTTTTACACTAGGTTACTTACATTGCACTGTTGAACGCCGCAAGTAGAAGGCAACTGGAGGTACTACCAATCCGAACTGTAGCATAATAATGGACTAGCATTAAATGTTAACGAGTTTCTTATGTCAAATGGTGTTGCAGCCATAAAATCAGAGCAGAATTGTAACTGAAACTAAGCCTATTCCTAAGCTCTAGCCCGTAAGACTATACTTGACTTGACTAATCGTAGCTAAGTATCAATATACACCTAACATATACTTACCGCACTAGGGCAATTACTAACCGCATCTTGTACTCATGTCTAGACAAACTGTTCAATTTCAATCAATATCAATGCAGTGCATCACTGCCAGGTGCAAACGGGTCCCTCAATTGACTTCTTTACAAAATTTAGAAAAATAGTTTTAATTGCCTTACATTTCGTACGAATATTAATTAAAGGGAATACAATAAACAACAATCTATGTAACGTATGCAATAACAAGCGACCATTTTCAATCAATCTAAATCTCACAATAAAATCTTTGGAGCATTTGTTTGTACATCAAACGTCACGGATCCGGAAAGTTTTCAAATTAAAAAAAATCAACTGAGCAAATTATGGTATAAAAAATAGTTTATGTTGAAGCGAAAAACCTGTTTTTGCAATTTGGAAAACTTTTTCTTAGGCAAAACACAGATAATATTCAGAAATAAATAACAAACCTATGTAATATCTTAAAAGTTCAAGTATTATTAAAAAATACAAAAATATTTCTAGTAGTATATTTCCGTAGTAAAAAAATGTTTTAACATATAAGCACATTTAAAAAATTAAGTAAATGCGACACTATAGCCCTATATAGCCGACATAGAAACTGGAAATTGTTGATTCAGAACACTTTAGCAAATATGTACATAAACAAAAAAAGGTTCACCATTCTATAATATTTACAAGACATTAATTAAACAATTATCTACCGAAAGCCTCTTACTAAATAAAAAAGGGTTTAAACTAAACTAATGCGTAATTGTTTGCCTGTCTTCGTTTCATAAAATTGCATTTAAGCAATAGAGTTTAATTATTACACAATAGAGGTTTACTAAGGCGCAATACTGGCACCTCGACTTTCTCTAGACACCAAAAAACTAAACTTATTAGTTGTTAACTATCACTTGATTAATAAACCCATGGTAAGTACCGATTCAATTTATATATTTATATTAATAATAAGTATGTATATTTATTATTCCGCATTGTGTTGGGCAAATACAAATATTATAAATAATTTGATTTACGTTTACAGTTGTATCTTTCGTTTTGTCTTAGCAATCGCCGTTAATTAAATATATAAACTTCGTAAAATACTAAATTGATCATTGAATCGCAGCATTTCGAGTTACCACTGTTAATGCGTGTTGATTGTGTAAATTATATAACCCCATTTCGGCCCTCATGTTTTGTATATTTTGTTAAAGTACTTTTTTTCTAGTGTATGTATAAAGACTAAGCGGATTGCACAACAAAATAGACAAAGCAAATGCGTTGAGAAGGAAACGTAAACATATTAATATATTTAATTATGTATGTATGTATGTATAGAGAAGCGGAGCAGATACCCATTGCAAAAAGGGGCGTGGCGCAGCGTTGCGAGGCTGGACCTCACTGAAATCAAATTACAATGAAAATTCACACAGTTTGATTTTTGTTCATATATTACACATCATTTTGTCAAAATCCCAATGTATAACTATCGATTTTACACGAAGTAACTGGCGAACTAACTTCAATATACACAAAATACATGCATAAAACATTTAAAAATGTTTTAATAAACTTTATAAAATTTAGAATCACGCACGACATTCACGTACACAAATGTGGTTGGTTTTGGTTTATTTCTGGTTTCTCTTCCTTTTGGTTTCTTTTGGTAAATTAAAACGTAGCTGAACAAGGAGATGTGTTTCTTGTAACTGTCTGATGGTTTTAACATTTAGCTTAGTGTCCAATTGCTAGTTTAGTGGTAGCTATGTTTACGTGGTTAGTTACGGTTTAGATAGAAAATAAGAAATCTGTTCCTTCAACCACCTTCTATTAGTTAGTCACTAAAGTAGCTTTTACAGAAGCGGCTGCGCCTATCCCAGAATTGCAAGCGGGCATCTGCAGTTTACTCCTAGCAGCAGCCACTGTTTGCTGCTCCAGCTGCTCCTCCGGCTCCTGGCAGCGACGGGTTTGTGGGCGAGTGCTGTTGGCCGATCTTAATGCCGTTTGCCTAGTAACGAGATAATAATGTAATTGCAAGAAGTTCCCAAGGAAAATGTTTCTTCCTTACCTCATTGTTGATGTCGAAGACACCTTCTTGGATCTTCTCGTAAATCTCTTTGGCCGTATTGATGAAAGCCTCCTCAACGTTGGCAGCTGTGCGCGCAGAAGTCTCCATGAAGACCAGTCCGTGCTCGCGGGCGAAGGCCTCGCCCTCCTCTTTCTTCACCTCACGCCGCGAATCCAAATCGCTCTTGTTGCCTATCAGCATGATGACCATGTTCGAGTTTGAGTGCTGACGCGCATCCTCAAGCCAGGTGGTCAGGTGGTTGAAGGTCTCCCGTCGTGTGATGTCGTACACCAGCAAGGCGCCAGCAGCTCCGCGGTAATAAGAACGTGTGATAGATCTATCCAAAAAATATTTTGCGTCAGAATACAGTTATATAAATGACAGTGCTTAAATTATTAGAATAATAATTAAATTTCCATCTTTTTTTTTTCAACTGTAGTATTCTATTTATTAAGGTTTCAAAAGGAATCGTTCAGTAATTCCTCTGAACTTAACCTAATGTGTGATAAAGATAAATGAGACCAAGTGGTATCTTAATTATAAAGTACAAAAGAAAATGTAATATGTTATGTTATCCTCCGGGTAAGGATTAACATTTAATTCTAAGTAAAGTATAAGAAGTTTATACTACAGAAAATAAAAAATTATACAATTAATACTTTCCAAAATACAGGATGGTGTAAACATCTATCAACAATGTGTCGAAAATAAACAAATAAAATTTTTAAATAAAAATTATTAAGCCCTTTACTAACAGATCGATCAACCTATATTATTATTATTTTGAATAATTAAGTAAGAATTTTATTTAAATTATTTTTTTTAATATAAATAAAAAGCTTGCGTCTTTTAATTTATTATCTGACTTAGACTTGGGATTTTGGATACGAATTTGCAATAATTTGTTCAGTTCAATTTTGGGAGTAATCTGAGCTTTCCCATCTTGAGTATTAACACTAAATGGACGGAAAAGAGGTACCTGAAAGCCTCCTGGCCAGCCGTGTCCCAGATTTGCAGCTTGATCTGCTTCCCGTCGATGGTGATCATTCGTGCTCCGAACTCCACGCCAATGGTCAGGTCGTGCACCGGCTGGAATCGCTTATCCGTGAACTGGAGCAGCAGACAGGACTTGCCCACGCCTGCGGATACGGAAAAGGGTTAGTAAGTGAGCGGGGAAAAGGTGGGGCAGGCTGGAAAATGCCAACAGCTGTTGGACATCCCGAAAAGCAGAGTGCTGATAAGCCCGTGGCTCTTTGGGGCGGAATCCCTCAATTACAGGGGGTGGTTGGGTTAGTCAGAAGCAGGTTTTATGTGTGGGCTGATCCCCGCGCTCCACAAACTCTGAGAGCAGCAAACGCCTGTATGCGTTGTTATGGTATTATTGATTTTTCCTTCGGCCCACCGACTCCAGGAATATTTTTCTGCCGACGCATTTTTGATTTTATGGTATCAACTTTTCACTTGGGGCCACCTGAAACCCCAATTTTCCGATTTTCTGGTACGACCCCTACGAATGCGATGCCCTTTGTTTTGTTGTGTTGTTTGCAATTACAGATTGTTTCCCTGACAATGGCGAACTTTTCACTGGCCATTCCGTTTCGAAGGGAGTCGCAGTTTGCACTCACCTGTGTCTCCGATAATGATGTATTTGAACAAGTACGCGTACGACATGTTTGCTTGTGACGGGGGTTACGGTAAGCTAGTTTTAGTTTTTAGAAAGTATGATCTCGTAATGCCACAGATAATACGCAATTCTTGTAAGTTTTCCAATCTGTTCGTATTTATGATGACTGTCTGGCGACAGTGTGGCCAGTTTGCGGCCAGGGCTGGCGGAAATACCAAAATACCGCAAGGCTGTCGTCGCCCTATCGATAACGATGCGCACTGCCGCTGGCCAATCGATAGACATATGTATGTATGTAGAATTTGTCAGAAATTTTCTCCCACAAAGCAAAGTGTTTTGGAGGATAAACGCCAATTAATTGTCGAGCGATGTGCCAGCTCCTGTAAAGTCCACTCAGCATACTACGGTGCAGGGATCCCACATCCGGAGACTCCCGCGGGGCAGGGACCAGGCTAGCATTCAGGCTCTGCCAGTGATTTTCTCATCAAGGCGTAGGCACAGACGTTGTGGATCATCGCGTCTTCGAGCGGGTGAAACATGAAGATGGCTGACGGCTCGACCATATTGCGTAGGAACCGGCCAGGCACAAAATCCAAGGTGAGCAATGACATGACGTCCGAACCATGATCCCGGCCCGTCTGACCCGTTTTCGGTTTCGCTATTTCAGGACTTCTGTCGCTGGCCCGATGAGCCCCTGGAGGAGATGGACAGCACGCTGGCGGTGCAGCAGTACATACAGCAGCTGATTAAGCGCGACCCGAGCAACGTGGAACTCATACTGACCATGCCCGAGGCGCAGGATGAGGGCGTGTGGAAGTACGAGCACCTGCGCCAGTTCTGCATGGAGCTGAACGGCCTGGCAGTGCGGCTGCAGAAGGAGTGCTCGCCGTCGACGTGCACCCAGATGACAGCCACCGACCAGTGGATATTCCTGTGCGCCGCCCACAAGACGCCCAAGGAGTGCCCGGCCATTGACTACACACGCCACACGCTGGACGGTGCCGCCTGTCTGCTAAACAGCAACAAGTACTTCCCGAGCAGGTATGCACGCTTCGCGACATGGTTGAACTAGCCACATAATAAGCAAAGTGTCTCCCCCAGGGTGTCCATTAAGGAGTCGTCGGTGACCAAGCTGGGCTCCGTGTGTCGGCGGGTGTATCGCATCTTCTCGCACGCCTACTTTCACCATCGTCGCATTTTCGACGAATTCGAGGCCGAGACGTATCTGTGCCACCGTTTCACGCATTTCGTCACAAAATATAATCTGATGTCGAAGGAGAATCTGATCGTGCCCATCAACGTGGGTGAAAACGCGGCCCCTGGCGAAAGCGAGGCTTAGGAGCCCGCCCAGATTAGTCAGACTCGCATGGAACACTCATTCAACATACATCTATTTATATTTACCAATAGCTTGCAAGTTGGGTTGGCTCACCCTGACAGGGAAACGATTCCACGCGGACCCGACTTAAATGCAGATCTTGTATGTAGTTTAGATGTCAGATACACATAGAGCTACATAACGATAACTAAGTAACAAGGGCAGACCCAAATATACGCAGGCCCCCTCAAACCCGCTCGTCCCATCTGATCCTAAGTCAGCAATTATTTCGCAAGTTATATTACGATTATGTTTAACTCCTTATTTTAATAAATTATATGTAGGCACACGACCTTCTCGTGGCTGATTCCACGTCAAATCCCCGTAAATTAAACTGAATTCCCTTGACTACTGGCAGCCAAAACACCAACACAGCTGTACGTGACTAAAACGTGAACTTTACTATACAAAATTACTATATACACAACAGAAATTGCAATAAAAGAAGTACATATATAAACACACCAAGGCCAAGTATGATCCTCCAGTGATACATTTGTCAAACGATATTCACTTCGTGCATAGGCTGTTGGTTCACCAGGCGTTCGAAGCCGAGGCGTGACAGATCCAGTGTGGTAAACTTGCCGTCCAAGATGAGTTCGGAAATGGCTCGACCCACGGCGGGAGTCTGCTGAATGCCGTGCCCACTGAAGCCCGCGGCAATGAAGAGATTGCTGTAGTGAGGATGTCTGCCGATGATGCCGTTTGCGTCGAATGTGTTGTGGTCATAGAAGCCAGCCCAGCTGCTCTGAATCTTCACAGACTCAAAGGCAGGAACTCGTTTCGCCAGTGTGGGCCAGACATCCGTTTCAAAGTACCCGTGGTCCACGTCCAGCGTTTCGCACTCCGGCTCCTCGTCTTCGTTTGGACTCCGGCCGCACAGGAAGTTGCCACAAAGACCGTCCCGTCGAAAGTAGGTGCCATCCGGATCAACTGTCAGAGGTGTTGCTAGCCCAGGACAATTCTTACCCTGAGTGCTAAGCACATAGACGTATCGCTTGCGAGGCTCCACCGGCAGGGCTACACTTAGGGAAGCCTCCTTTGCTTCCTTATCACCAATCCCTGCCAGACGCGCCACTTGACCCGAGTACGCTCCCGCCGCCAGGACGCACGTGTCAAACTTCACCGTGCGCTGCACCCCATCTCCGGCATCGACCACTGTTCCAGAAAGACCGCCCGAATCGTTCCACTCGAAACCCACTACCGAGCCGTTCGCGAAATTCGCGCCCAAGGCACGGGCCTTCTTCTTGTAGCCCATGAGCAGGGCCCACGGATCAAACCAACCCTCCTTGTCAATCCCGTGGCATCCCAGCTCCACGCCCTCTGTGGACAACCACGGAAACCGCTGACGAAGTGCCTCCGGGCCAAGCAGTTCATTTCGGGCCCCCAGCTCGTTCTGCAGCTTAGAGTTCTTGGCCAGGATGTGGGCTCCCTTTTCGGAGGCGAGGATCAGGTAGCCGTTCGGCTGGTAGCACAGATCCACGTCGCCCAGATGCTCCCTACCGTTAACCACGAAGTTGTATCCGAAGAGCGACATCTCTATGTTCTCGGCCAGAGAGAACTGCTGCCGCACTCCTCCAACAGAAAGCACTGTAGATGCGCTGGTGTACTGGAAAATGATAAAGAAATGCTAGTTATTCAATAGCGAAAAAGTTTCAGTTAGATACTGAATAAATTATACTTTCGAATAAAATAGGAAAAGTAGTATAATTGGCTATAGCTGTAGGTGCTATACACTATACAACGCTTTGATCAGAGCAAATACATAATTATTTTTAACTGTTTGAAACCAAAGGGTCAACCATTATTGGGGGCAACTTTGGATCCCCATACCTTAAAATTAAAAAAAAAGATGTTCCTACAAAAATGAACTTTTGAATAACTCTGGGTCGTATATTAGGCCACCTTGTACTTACACCAGCATCCCGCTCCACCACCAGCACATTGAGCTTGCGACCCAGCTGTAGGGCCCGGGACTTGAGCCAGAGAGCGGAGGAAGCGCCCATGCCACCGCCACCGATTATCAGGACTTCGCAGCTCCGGGGAAGGACATCGCCTTGGGGCTTGCCACTTAACGAGCTGAGCTGACGCAGTGCACCAGATCGCAGAACTCGTCGCAGGCCCAGCATTTTTCACACTAACCAGCACCGGCACCTTCACATTCGTGGGATGATAACGCCATTGAAATCCGCCAGATTAGATTTGTGCAGCTTTTCCTAAGTGCTTTGTGTGCACAGCAATGAATGCGGAATTACAGTAAAATTTCCTTTGGCGGACTGATCTGCTGATTTCTTCTGGAAACATCTTTTTCCAATCCTTTATCACATGAAAATGATTATTTGAACATCACATTCGACACAATTTGTATTTTGTAGTTGTTGATAAATAATTGAAATTTGGTTTAATCGCTGTGAATAATAATAGTGTAATTTTTCTGACCTAAAATATAAAATTAATTGGTTTGTTCTACACTGTTACTTACTGTTCACTTTTAATAGATGCTTTAGCACATTATCAGCTTATCTTTTAATTTCTGGGTATTGAATTTGTATTTGACAAACAACTAACACCAACTCACCAATTTCGAATTTCAACTGATAAGGGAACACTCTAAGTATTGTTTATTGTCCTAGGTATAGAGACTGTATAATATTATGTGAGCATAACTTTTAACTTTATAAAAAACTTGGGATCATTGACACTACTAAGCTAAAACGAAATCTAAATCCTTGCAAAAACAACTTCACGAAATTAACGATAACACATTTACACTTCTCCTCTCGTACTTGCTTAATAATATTAATATTAATATTATTGCTTATTAAACTTTTTAATTTAAAGATTACTTCAGATTCAAATTGAATGTATATGCCCGAAGAGCATCTACTGTGAGTTTGAGAAGAGTTCTATAAAGACGAATTATACAAAGACCGTGCTTATCTTCGGATAGCTAATCTTTTATTGCCCGCAATTGGGTTAATACCGCTGGTCTTTTGTGATAAATTGGCCTTTATTTGTACATCCTTACAAAGGGCAAATAAGGGAATCTTCCCATGGTCGGCTTATCTTAAACTTGACTCTAACTGGCGGGTAAATTCTCTTCGGCGACAGGTTTTCCGTGTTGTTGGCCTGGTTTATTGCGTCCGGGTCTGGTCCGTTTGTTCGGCCGACCCCCACCCCCAGCTCCTGGTTGATGTTGTTGCTGCTGATGGCGGGGCTGGGAACGTGGATGTGACTGTGCTCCTCCGCCATCCCAAAAATCAGTGGATGTATTTGGCTTTTGTAAGCTAATCGGAATATACTTTAACGCTACTGATGCATTTGAAATCTCGTTCTAGCTTACCCATCTATAGTATCCGGCAGCTCGTCCAGACTCATGAGGATGTGCAGGGTGGGTATTTGGCGCGTGACTATTATCTCCTCCAGGCCTTCCATTTGCGGCTTCCAGTGCTCCTCCACGCTATACGAAGTACACTATAATAGTTATTGCACATTTGCTGCTTATTGCCGACTCACCTGGTGTAGGCCATGCGCGTCACCTGGTAGACGGGGTGGCTCCGTTTGAGGACCTCGGCACAGGATATGGTCTTCACCACTCCGCCGCCGGAGCCGCTCCACACCACGCATCTGTGCTCGCCCTTGTTCAGCGCCGCCTGAGCGAACTCAACCACATTGCTCACTTTGGTACCGCCTTTTACCTTCGCAAAAGAAATGGTTTCAGGCAAGGATTTATTTATTATTTAGTGCTACTCACATGCATCCACAAAAAATCCTTTTGGGTCTTTGGCATGCAGTCCTCGAATGGCAGATCGCTCTTGCTCAGCTCCTTCTCCACATTCTCGGCCTTGCGGTAGTGCATCATTTTGAGGCCTTCCGCAAAATCTGCAAACAAGATTGTTTCACTCTTTCAGAAATATAATCTCGCCGAAGCCCTTCAGCAACAACCTTGAACCTATAATGGCGGAAAAAAGAGCCCGGAGGTCCAGAATCTCGAGAACCAACTTAACAACCAACCACTCGTCGTAAACTGTCCGGAGCAGCTATTGCCCCCATCGCAGTCCGTGGAAATTGAATAATTGCTTGGTTTATGAGCCGAGAGAGTAGGGACAGAACGGAAGAACCATTCTGCAAGTGGTGTAAGCAGCGATGTCACCTACACCTTTTAGGTGCGTCATGTGGCTCGAAAAAAGTTTCGAAAATCTTTGAAATCGGTAAGGGTTCAGTTAGGATTAAATTTTAGAACTGTAATAACCCCAACAAAACAAATTGAAATTGGCCCAAATATTATCGCATATCTGTTTCAAATTCAGAATATTCATAAAAGACTTTAAAAAACTTTATTAAATAATATTTATTTTCCGAAATTAGTAATCAGAAGAATAATTGAAACGAAAAACATCAGTTTCCCTAGAAATAGGGCAAGCCCAGGGACAAAACCATGACGCTCTGCACTTTGAAATAATTCATTTTGAAGAGGAGTTCAAGTAAAAGTCAATAAAAAACCATTTCTGCAGCAATTAAATGAGCGCGGATGCATGAGCGTTTTCGCAGCGTTTTCCCATTAAATAAAGCCATGCTGCTGTCGGCCACTAGAAAACGGGGAATGGACTGGGGATGGGGATGGAGATGGGGCCAAAGGGAAAGGAGGTCACCGGGGGATGATAACCACAGGAGCATGATGCCACTTGTTGAAGCTGAGGCCGAACAACATTTCAGTGCCCGGAGATGGTTGCTGCAGCTGAATTCGACAGCAGCAATGAAAGTTTATTAATGAACTTTCATCCAACAACGACAAAAAAACGAGCAGGATTCGGATGGCTGTGCGGGATGATGGTGGCAAGTACATGGGGCCACGTGTCCCAGACAATTCTATGGCCCAGTGCAGCCGGAACCAAGGAGCCCGGGTTGGGAAACGAAAACGGGCTGGAATTTTCCGAGAGGAATGCGTTGAAATTCCTTCGACTCCGCTCCTGCCTGCGCCTCTCTGCTCCGCCTGGGCCATCGTTGTCGTCATTCCCATCGTCATAATCATTTGGCATCGCCACCATTCCCATCAAGTACGTTCCGAACAATAATTCAATTTGGCGCGGAAGTTATTAATAAAACGATTCGCACCCCGGCCAAGACCAAATGGGAAGTCGGGACGTGGGAAGCTGTCCTGTCAGTGTATTTTGTTGTGTGTTTATGACAACACGTTCTTTAAATTAACTCATCCATGGCGAAATTGAGTTGCTATTTAAGAGCAAATTGGGTTTGCTAATCATTTAACAGTTCGAAACTCAATTTACCACAGCTATACGCAGCATCAAGCATACGCACCGTGCAACCACACACATGGGCAACGGTGGTTATTTAATTTCTAGCTCGCTCATTCTATTCCCTGCATATCTTCACGCACAACGGAGGCGGATTTCGAGCCCGCTCCCACAGCTCACAGCTATGAATGAAGCGTCGCAGGAATTCCATTTATTTGCCATTTCAATCGCACCAAGCAGCACCACCCACCCAACCAGCACCACCAGCGCCCTCAGCCTCCAGCCCGGCTCCGGCCCACTGAAGTATGCATTCATTAGACATGCCAGGGCAGCCGAAGGAGCAGCAGCAGCCACGGCAGCCGCGACCGAGCTTAGCTTTTGGCCAGACCGCAGAGCAAGGATCAGTTTGGTTTTGCCAGTCGGGGCCAACGGTTCGTGGTCTCGGGTTCGGAACAAAAGTCGCCCATCGGAATTTGCTCAGCACAAGTAAGTGCCCCGGATCCGGAAGTCGATTCGATAATGGATAATGGTGAAACCAAGCGGAAATTGTATACTTTACAAAGCCGTAAAACGTGGCTAAGGAACCGTAGTTTAATTACAAACAAAAATACTGTTTATGCTAACAACATGTGATTAAAGCAAGCAAAATTAGGGAACAACGCACTATCTCGAGAAAAATAAATCTAAAATAGCGCCAATTTATAGTAAAGTTTACAAATCAGAATTGAATCAGCGGTTTCAAAAAAGCCACAAATAAAGCTCCTGCCGAAATAAATCAGATCCTATAAATAACATAGCAATGAAAACGGAATAAATTCTTGCTTGCCAACAAACTGTAATGTATTTTTGAACAAAGCAGACTCTATATGAAAACCTGCCTAGGAAAAGAGTTTTCTGTGTTCTCACAATTTTAAAATCATTGGAAACAAATCCAATCAAGGAAACACAACTTTTAAGCACCCAGAGCACATTATGAAATCGGGATTTTAGAATAAGTCAACCGATAATGAACATTAAGTCTAAATTACTCAATGAAATACATTTTCGAAATTCAAGAATTTTATAGTTTTTATGCCTACGTATCACTAAGCTAATAATCTTCATTGGCAATCATTTTATTGATTTTTATCGAACGTTTTTTATTTTCGTTTAGAAAAACGCATCATAGTATTTTGTAACAAATGTGTTATCTTAAAATGTTATATTAATTGTGTGAACGTTACTATTTTTTATTCAGATGGCGTTTTTAACAATAATACAAACATACTGTAAGCTAAAACAGCTTCAGTTATAAAATTCGAATTCCCGTGTCTTTTATTACATTTTTTATAATTTAATCTTTATTAAAGAACGAAAAACATGTTTTTTTCTGAGTAAAACGCTAAAATTTGGCAAAACTTTTTTATAAAAAATAGTCAGAACGAATAGATAATAATTCGGGATAAAAAAGAAAGAAAAATTTACATTTGATCATAAAGTAGTCTCTTTCAATTTTAATTTGCTCAAAACCAGACAATAATAATTATTATTATATACTAGATTAGCTGCATTATTTAGTATTTGGTATTATATAGTAGGAATAGTCTGCAAGTTTATTAAAAATAATGGAAAATAATAGTTTCGTTGTTCCTAATTATAAAATGTTCTAGCTCGGTAAAAAACAGTTTTTTCAAAACGATTTAATTTAGCTAGCTTCCTGCTTTGATTTAATTTACATTTATAGCTCTGTCCAAAAATAAAGAAACATCTTTGTATAAATATAGTACACAAAATAATATAAATAATATCCGGAAATCTGGAAATAATCGACTCCCCAAATTTTGGAAAATTTGTTCATTCAATGAAAATTGAATATATTTGCCCCACTACTCTGATTCATTGTACAATTTTTAAACTTTTCATAATAAAGGTCACCGTGGGAGTAAACGAAAACTGAAAAATAGGAAAACACTCAGAAAGGCGATTTGAAAAACCCACCGAAAATGGACAGCACCGAATTTCGAAAACGTGGCATGGAAATGGTGGAGTACATCTGCAACTATCTGGAAACGCTGAACGAGCGCCGGGTCACGCCCAGCGTGGAGCCGGGATATTTGCGGCACCTGTTGCCAAGTAAGCCACAAACATGCCCCCAGAATCTGGTCAGTTTCTCCCTCACCACCAATCTCGCACAGCTGAGGCACCACAGGAGCCGGAGGACTGGGACCAGATAATGAGGGACGTAGAGGACAAGATCATGCCCGGCGTGACGCATTGGCAGCATCCGCGCTTCCATGCCTACTTTCCGGCGGGCAACTCGTTCCCCTCGATCCTGGGCGACATGTTGGGCGACGGGATCGGGTGCATCGGCTTCTCCTGGGCCGCCAGTCCCGCGTGCACTGAGTTGGAGACCATAGTGCTCGACTGGCTGGGCAAGGCCATCGGTCTGCCGGACCACTTTCTGGCCCTCAAGGAGGGCAGCACCGGAGGGGGAGTCATCCAGGTAACATTACACTTGTATAAGACGACGGAACTCTCTTTGGTCCGGTATTTAGATGATGAACGTGAAGAAGAGCGACTTAGTTTTTAGTTTTTAAATATCTACATATTATATGACATTGACTTTTTGGACACCAGACTTCCGCATCGGAGTGTGTGCTGGTCACGATGCTGGCTGCCAGGGCACAGGCGCTCAAGAGGCTCAAGGCCCAGCACCCGTTCGTGGAGGAGGGTCACCTGCTGTCCAAGCTGATGGCCTACTGCTCCAAGGAGGCGCACAGCTGCGTGGAGAAGGCGGCGATGATCTGCTTCGTGAAGCTGCGCATCCTGGAGCCCGACGACGACGCCAGTCTGCGCGGCCAGACGATCTACGAGGCCATGGAGGAGGACGAACTGCAGGGTCTGGTACCCTTCTTCGTCTCCACCACTCTGGGCACCACGGGCTCGTGTGCGTTCGACAATCTGCCGGAGATCGGCAAGCAGCTGCAGCGATTCCCGGGCGTCTGGTTGCACGTGGATGCCGCCTACGCTGGCAACAGCTTCATCTGCCCCGAGCTGAAGCCGCTCCTGAAGGTGAGTGGCATGCCCACGGCACGCACGGCCAATCTGACTGGATTCCATTCGTAGGGCATCGAGTACGCCGACTCGTTCAACACCAATGCCAACAAATGGCTGCTGACGAACTTCGATTGCTCGACGCTGTGGGTGCGGGACCGCATCCGGCTGACTTCAGCCCTGGTGGTGGATCCGCTGTACCTGAAGCACGGCTACTCGGATGCGGCCATCGACTATCGTCATTGGGGAGTTCCACTCAGTCGGCGTTTTCGTTCGCTGAAGCTGTGGTATGTAGCATGTGCCATATGGGGTCCGAAAGCCCTCGATAGCCAAGCAAGTGCGAATGGGTCTGTTGACTGTGGTCGACAATTGAATTGTTTTTGGATTGGAGTGGAGTGGCGTTAAGTATGCTGGCTTGTTTACTCAAATTATGCCCTCGTGTATTTGCTCGCGATTAGTTGTTAAAGCAAGGGTTTCGGTGCTCCGTGTGTGTCGAATCTATCCCGCAGATGAGATGGGTCCACACCGAAATATGACATCGCCAAACAAACGTTTACTAGCAGTTGTGACCACCCAAAAGAATATTATTTGCCCAACTCCACTCTGAGTTTGCCTGTGGAATGATTTGTATGATTTCAGGTTCGTGCTGCGATCCTATGGGATTTCCGGGCTGCAGCATTACATACGTCACCATATCAAGCTGGCCAAGCGGTTCGAAGAGCTCGTGCTCAAAGATAAGCGCTTCGAGATCTGTAACCAAGTCAAGGTGAGACACATTTGCTTTCGTTTCGTTTTCCATATGTGTTTTAAGTTTTATTTTCAATCGATTCGGTTTCTTTCGGCAATTAATCATGCTCAGAGTTCAAAGCTCTTTTGTACACCCCACGAAATGTGTGGGGTTTTCATTTGCCTCCGGCAACCGGGTGGGTGTGCGGGTCCATTGTGCGGACCAAGGGCCGAGCGCCCATGTAAGGCCCAAAAATAGTTGGGAAATGGATTGATTGGTGGGTAACGCAAGTGTCCGGTGCCCAAGCTGGCCACGAAGACGTGAACTTGTTCACACCGCCTTGCAAACGAAGCAAACTGAGCAAACGTGCGCAACTACACGCCAAATTCCGCAGAGAAACGGGCGCAAAAATTAATTTCTTTTTCGACCCGACAATGGAAGTGTTTTGGCATAATTGCTATTGAAAATCATTTAGAGACAGCCACAAGTGATTCATCCAGTCAGCGACTGACACATGAACGTTCAAACTCGTTGAGCGTACGCGTGGCCAAGTCAATTGGCCGATTCGATTCGATTCGGTAGCGGATCTGCAGATAGTCACGTTGTCGTTTTCCAACTAATTACACATTCCGGGAGTAAATATAAATCAAGCTAGCACATTGTATCTTGCTAAACTTTCGCCAGATAACTGAAAATATTAATCATATACTAATGATTTAAATCGATAGAGACTTCCAATCACACTATTTTTTAGATGTTTTAAATACCTTCATGTTTTGAGTTTTCTTTTTTAGTTTGGTTTTAGTCATTCGCCGCAGATTTGTGGAACCGAAATAAATAGTATTTGATTCCATTAGCTGGGCCTGGTCTGCTTTCGGCTGAAGGGCTCCGACAAACTGAATGAGAAGCTGCTGAGCATAATCAACGAGTCCGGCAAGCTGCACATGGTTCCGGCCAGCGTGGGCGATCGCTACATCATCAGGTTCTGCGCCGTGGCCCAGAACGCGACCGCTGAGGACATCGACTACGCCTGGGACATCATCGTGGACTTTGCCAACGAGTTGCTGGAGAAGGAGCAGCACGATGAGCTGTCCGAGATCATGAACCGCAAGAAGCAGGACACGCTGGCCCAGAAGCGCTCCTTCTTCGTGCGCATGGTCAGCGATCCGAAGATCTACAACCCGGCGATCAACAAGGCCGGCACACCCAAGCTCTCCATGGAGCTGCCCTCGCCCGTGGTGAGCCGCGGCAGTGCCCCCATTATCCGGACCCAGAGTTCAGTAGACCACAACTCGTGGATATCCTGGCCTCTGGCATTCCTCTTCAACAGCAACAACGAGGAAAAGGGCAGTAACGTCTCCTTGCGGTGAGTCTTCTTCGAAAGTATCCCATTGTAATGGTTTTGAAAACTATATTAAAAGGAAAATAGTGAAGAGACAACCCATAGAGCTTAAAAAACCACATCCTGTAATTGCAGATTCCGACATCTGGACACCAACGTACGACCATCGTCGTCGCGACGAAACTCCGGAACCGGCTCGTCACCCTCTCCGGAAAACGAGTTGGACTACGTGAACGTCCAGCAGCAGCAGCACATGGAGCACCGATCGCCACGACGATCGCCCATGGCGGTGCGCAAGGCATCGTCCACGCGGGACAACCTCAACTAATAATATTCACTTTAGTTTATGGAAACTCTATAATACAGTATAAGCGCTTCCTTAGGTCAGGCGCCTAGTTGAATTCTAGACCAATCTACAATGCGGTGGCTCGCCACAGTAAAAGGCTTCTTCTGAATTCCAATATTGAAACTTATAGTATACTATGAGTGGGGTGGCGGAAATATCAAACGAACATCTTTCTTCTTTATGAATTGCAATAAATATTATTTCATACTAATATAATATAATCATACAGGGCTGAAGTGCTCGGTTGAACACTGCATGTCAACCCATTAGCAAAAGTTGTATTGATCTCTGTTGAATCAACATTGAAAGCAGAAATATGCTTAAATACTAACAAATGGTAAACATAAATATCCTGCTTTTCTTTGCTTTCTTGCGCAAGGTAAACAGACGAATCCAAATCATCATGCTGATGCCATTGATATGACGTAGCATCATTGTCGATCGGCATGAAATCGGAAATGGAAACGTATAGATGTATTTACTGTGCACGGGCGTGGACTCCAAATGGATAATGACTCATTGGACAGACCTCATATATTTTATACCATTTTATGAAGATGAGTGCACGCTGTTGGGCAGGAGAACCGCGGTTCTAAGAAACTGTCGGCTCTTTTCCTTTTTGAGTGGGCTCCTTGAAATCCATATTTCGCCCAAACACTCTCACCAACTGGTTCAAATAGGCCTCCTTGTCCACGCTTGAGTAATTATCCAGTCGACCGTTTTCCATGTCCCAGTTCAAATACGTGGGCGCGCGCAATTTCGATTCGACGTTAGATGCCTCCGTTTTGGTCGTGCTCCTCTGGGTCTCCGCTGCTCTAAGTGTGGGCAGATCAACTGCGGATTTATGCAATAAATTCCGGGGAGCACTGTTCGCTGTATACGCATGCAACTGGATATGTTCTAAAGTCAGCGGCTTATCGTCTTTGGGAGCCATCTGCACATTACCAACATTTTGGGTTGCTCCTGGAGGAGCTAATTGATTTGGATGGGTTTCTAAATGCCAATTGGAGTGCTGTGTGTAGTATGGGCTCGTCTTTTCAATCATTCGCTCCAGTATTTCGTCATAGCTTTGTGCTGACTTCCCTGGTACCTTGACTATTGGAGTTAGCTTAATCTGCCTACGGTATCCTGGCTGATCCTGACCGGTGGCTACCTGTTGCAACTCTTCCAATCGCCGTTTCATGGCCAGCAGCTCTTTCACCTGCTCACCTGACTTGGCCTTGGACTTCGCCTTCGTAGCCTGGCCTTCGATGACTTTCAACTGCTCCAAACTGGAAAGCATGGAGCTCGTTGACATCTGAAAGCCACGTTGATTATTTGGGTAATCATTTGACATTTCTTTGGATCCTCCTTTCATAGTGTTTGTGTGATCCCTTTTGGCCCTTTTTATTCGTTGCATCAGGGCGTCCAGACTAGGCTTGATTCTTGACGCATCCTCGTAGTTTCTGGGCAGGAAACCTCGTTTTTTCAGATAGAAAACTGGATACTCCCAGTTCCTAATCAAATTTTGGACGACCTCATTATAGGCCTGCAATGGGTCGTCTGTCAAATTTGCTGTGAGTCTTGACTTGGCATTGGCCTTTTGAAATACAGTCATGGAGCTGAGCACGAAGACATACCTGTGCCGATTGATTGGTTAGGGAATGTTTAAGGAATAGTAGAAATGTGTAATAATTCACCATAGAAAAAATCGCATGGCAACAGCGAGGAAATGAATCGTTGTTATTAAAATATATAGTTTATGATTACGTTTTGAAAAATAGGGTTAGGCTATAGAGATGTTAGGGAACTTTTGATCAAAAGGTGATCTTTTAAAGATTCTCCAACCGTTTCTCATTAAAATCGTAACCTTAATAGCTCGAATCTATTACGCCAAATCACGAAATCTAAACTTGGAAACGGGTTCGGGTTGACTTAATTAAATAGCCAAATAACCTGAGCCATAATCTACTGGCGCCAATTAAATTCAAAGTATCGTCTGTCAAAATCTTTGACACCTCCAACCGAATAAACCAATAAATAAATACCGTACCCATAAATTCGTATGCCCCACCAGAATGAATGAGATGCCTAAGGTATGATCTGGCAAAATCCAAAAAAAGCGAAATTGCCAAAAATAAACGAAAATAGAAGAGCCACGGAGCACGAAATCTTCATATGCAGTATCCGTCAGCTATTGTCAAGCACGCGCACCATCAGTAAAAAACACATATATTATGCAAATTTTGGGAAAAATCTACAGGCAGCCCTCGAACAGACAGACAGACAGACAAGGGAGTCTGCAAATCAATCTTCCCAAATCTCAAGCCTAATCACGTTTTTTTCACCTCATCCAACAGATGCTGGATTCTTTTAAGCAAATGTATCTGAACTATATGGTGATTCCCAATATTATGCGCACTTTAAAACTTGTTCCCACACAAACTGGAACCATATATATGATAACAGTAACATGCTAAATCAAAAGTCTTTCCCAAATTTCACACAATCGAAGTTAGGGATGCTCTACTGTAAAGCGGCCTCATGGGAATTTTGATCGGTGTTTGGCAGTGCCAACTGCCATAATTAATGGTTAGACAACAAAAGCGTTAGCCGCGCTCCCAACACACATCCAAACACACAGCCGGGTTGGAGCAGCAGCAGCATCAGAAGGCGGATGGATTCGATGGATGATGGCAATGTGACCGCGTAAACTGAATACGAACTTATATTTAGAAGCACGACGTCATCCGCGGTGTCTGGCACTGTGAATGAAAGTTCCGGCGAAGCTCAGGCCCAGAAAGAAGAGCAGCGAAATACGTCAAGTCACGGTGTTGGGGCGATCTCTGTCCCGCGGTCTCCGAATCTCTAGCCGCGGACTCTGCCCCCACCGCCGAGCGGTGCTTCAAGGCGCGACGCGTGCGCCGGGTGAGTCAGTCAAGCCATGGCTTCCAAAGCTAGGTTCAGCCCCTTTACAGTGGTCGGATTGGGATTGTTTCCGAACAGAACTTGCAAGATAATAGCTGCAGGAGGTTATCTATTGATTCCACCAAGCTATCGTATATTGTTATTTGGTTTGGCTTGCTTTATATCTTAGAGATAGATCTAAGTTAGTTAGTAACTTATTTAGTACGAATGAGGAGGCACTCCCTCCGGTTATAACAATGTGAGATTCTAGCTGTGTTCCCAAACTACCTGCGAATAACCGGTTATTCATCTAACCCTCTTGAGAAGGTTGATGGACCGTGTACCATTAAACATACACAGACTGGAAGATAAGTATAGATCATTACAGGGCAGAGTTAGGTAAGCACTTGTCGGCAATTAGCACCCAACCAAATTGCGGGGACCTCATGCTGACTCTGACAACAAACCCATTCATTCGTTCGGTCTGCCCACCCACACCCATTATCTGCCAAGTTCCTGCGCCTCGCAACCTCGCAACAAATCGGTGATTTTCATTTGGCAACGATTGTTTATTTTGATATTAGTGTTTTTGTATTTCACCTAGCAGGAGATTCCATGAAACAATGGGCGCTCTTCACAGCTACGTCATCAGTTCGGCCTCTTGGCAGGCTTGGCCGTTCGTACATCCGACTTTCTGCTAACGCATTTGGTCAATGTTTGGACACTTGTTCGCCACTTTTTTTTTTTGGTACTGGAAGTGATTCCCCACTGGTTGCCATAAGCCACGGAAAGTTTCGGTATTTCTTCAAGAGATTAGAGCAAACAAGTTTGTTCTCTTTCACTGGCTCTTTGCACACTGTTTGGACGTCCCGGACTTACGGCAAATTTGGGAAATTTTCTAAAACCCCCAAAAGTTCCCCGAAGAGCCATGCGTGTCAGAATATTCACATTCGAAGCCAATTTAAATGTCATAAAAGTCTGCGAATGGTATCGAAAAATTTATTGAGGTAGGTATTGAGCACGATTAAAATATCTGTAAGAAAGCACGCGATGAAATCCGAGTTTATGCCTGGAAAATGGGCGATAAGCTTAGCATTTCGAGCTCGCGAATATCACTCTTTGTGAATTCCTCAATAATAATTCAGAAGCTTAAATAACAAACTACTTTGGTCACTTATAATTAATAATTTGACCACATGTTCGAAGGAAACCACCGTCTGTTGCTCAATCACACTTCGAATGGAACTCACCATATAATTAAGCCAACAGCTGGAAACCCTTGCCCACCAGGGACTTTTTTGCCAAGCAAGATAATGCTCCGCCCGACGCGAGAGCCGAACGAGAGATGTGTCCATAATGACCAAAGCGGGTTTCCCAGCCAAACGGAGTCCGATCCGAGTCTCCGGGCCAGTAATTTGAGTGCGATCACGAGACAATCAACGTCAGTACGAGCACCGAGCACAGCACACCTCGCAGGTGTCGGTGTCAGAAGGGGATACATCCGAGCACAGAGAGAAGCCGAGAGTAGCCGATCGTGCGATGGAGCAACAGGCCGATCGCTGCCATATAAAAACGATTCCGGCGCACTGGCCAAGACATTCGCGTCAAGGAAGCTGACCTGCAACGAGTGTGCGGTGCGAGATAGCCGGGATTTGAAAGTGATCGAGATAAGCTACTGTGTATCGTGTGTGAGAACCTAGTATCCGAGCACTAGAGATACAAGCACCAAGCACCAACAGATACTTCTTAATAAACTACCATTTATTTGAACAAGGAGATAAACGAAAAGTGTAAATTAGACAAAATGGATGTGGAAGAGTTTCGCAAATACGGCAAGGAAGTGATTGATTATATATGCCAATATGGCACTAACATAGAGGAGCGCGACGTGGCGCCCACCTTGGATCCGGGTTACCTCAAAAAACTGCTACCAGGTGAGCATGCAATGGGAAGAAGTGTGAAAAAATCAAAGACCCGGCAAAAGCTAGAGACAAACATCGAAATTATTTAGTTATTTTGTGTGAAGTTTGTGATGAGAGGGTCATACTTTCACAGGTCCTTATTTTCGGGCACATCTATAATTATATGCGATCAATGATAAAACAATATAGTTATCTAATAACAAATAGAAAATAGGGGACTCTACTGACAATTTACACCAAGGCACATCATAGAGTTTTTAAGTTTCCTGGGTAATAAACCCATTTTTGAAAACTCTTCCATGTTAGTCGAATCTAATTTGTCTGATTGTTTTCGCAGAATTCCATTCGAAGCCAGAAAAAAAGTTTAATTATAGCACTAGTGATAAATTGTATACACTAATTTGTTAACTATGCCCAAACAAAATAGCAATGATTCCGAAAAATTTCGTTTGCGCAAAATAATCAAAGAAAGACAGACCAGAGCAAAAAGCAACAAGCAACTGAATGCCTCTCAAAAACTTGTTAAATCATGTTGACTAATTGTTTTGCCCGCTGCCGAAGAGTCATGTGAATAATGTGCGAGTGTAAACTATTCGAAAATCCCCAGCCCACGGATTCAAGTGCCCCGCAACGAGGTGCGTGGGTGGGTACGGCATAATTGGGGCACACTCGACAGCCATCTCTCCGATCTTCGATCTCCGGCCACCTCAGAGGTTGGCAGGTTGGAGAGTAGGTTTCGCTGGCGAATTTCAGGCGAATTCCGCGCAGTTGGCTAAGTTAAATATTTACGCCGGAATGGACGCCGCAATCCCGAGTTCAACTAAACAAATCAATTAATTATGCATACGCAAACACACACCTTGCGTATAGACTTACTTGTTGATCTTTATACTCACTGCCAAAAACAACAGACCCGCCATAAATACAGCCTTTGCTGGCCCCCCAAATTTATGGGTGATAAACGAAATATTTAAGGCCCATCCCACTAATCCCCGACTGCCTGTTTATCTCTATCTTCAGCCGACGCTCCCCAGTCGCCGGAGCCGTTCAAGGACGTGCTCGAGGACTTCGAGCAGAAGATCATGCCGGGCGTGGTGCACTGGAACCACCCCAAGTTCTTCGCCTACTTCCCCTCGGGCAACTCCTTTCCATCGGTCCTAGGCGACATGCTAAGCAGTGCCATTGGTTCAATTGGCTTCAGCTGGGCCAGCTGTCCGGCGGCTGCCGAGCTGGAGACGATCGTTATGAACTGGTACGCCAAGGCCCTTGGCCTGCCCAAGGCCTTCGTTTCGGATGCCCCAGGCAGCACAGGCGGCGGCGCCCTCCAGGGATCCGCCTCGGAATGCGTTCTCGTCTCTCTGATCACAGCCCGTGCCCGGGCCATCAGCGAGCTGAAGGGTCAGACCAGCGTTCACGACAGCGTCTTCCTGCCCAGCCTGATCGCATACGCTAGCCGCGAGGCACACTCCTCCGTGGAAAAGGCCACCAAGATGGCCCTGGTGAAGCTTCGGATCATCGATGCCGACGAGCATGGACGCATGCGCGTTGACCTACTGCGCCAAGCAATTCAAAACGATGTGAACGCCGGCTTGACACCCTTCTTTGTAGTGGCCACTGTGGGTACCACCGGCGGCTGCGCTTTTGACGACATCACTGAGATCGGAAAGGTGTGCCGCGAGGTGTCGAGCATTTGGCTGCACGTAGACGGCGCCTATGCGGGAAACTCCTTTATTCTGCCCGAGATGCGGGTCTTTTCGGCCGGACTCGAATACGCCGACTCATTCAACACAAATCCCAACAAGCTTCTGCTGACGAACTTCGATGCCTCTGCCCTGTGGGTGCGGGATGTGATGAACCTTAAGAGCGCGCTGAATGTGAATCCCCTCTACCTGCGACACGAGCACTTGACCGGAGTTGACTACCGCCACTACGGCATTCCCCTGAGTCGCCGATTCCGGGCACTCAAGCTGTGGTTCGTCTTCCGGACATACGGCATTCGAGGACTACAGGAATACATTCGAAATCACATGGCGTTGGCTAAGAAGTTTGAGATGCTGGTGCGCAAGGATGAACGATTCGAAGTTCGCAACGACGTTCACCTTGGCCTAGTTTGCTTCAGAATGCGGTAAGTCTATTAACCAATAAAATAAGTAATACCGAACTGAAGAAAGAAGCTCTGCTTCGATTTTATACGAATGATGGGATTTAATGGTTTACTCAATCTTCTCTACAGAACTGGCGACGAGCCCAATCACATGCTGCTCGCCCAGATCAACCACTCGGGCAAGATGCACATGACGCCGGCCAAGTTCAACGGCCGCTACGTGATCCGCTTCTGCGTCACCTACGAGCATGCCTCTGAGAAGGACATCCTAGATGCATGGACCCAGATAAAGTGCTTTGCTGAGGAAATACTGCGGGACCACCAGCTGGAGTCCAGCTCCGTGCCAACCACGCCGGAAGGCTCAGAGCGGACCAGCTCAGAGCCAGTGGCTCCAGTGGCGGGCAAGCCACCCATCAAAAAGAGGCTGACCAGGACAAAGTCGTTGCGCTTCTCCTTCACGCGCAGCATCTCGCGGGAGCAGTACCAGAGCCAGAGCGAGCACCTAATGGACGGGTGCACACCCATCCTGGTCGTTGATCCCAAAACTCTTCAGGAGAACTTCCAAAAGGCGGCGGATGACAATGACAGGAACAACAGCAATGGCACCGTAAAACTCAAAGATATATCAGACGTGGATACGGACGAGGCGAGTAACTGAGCGTCGACCCAAAAGGGATTTGCGGATTTACCTCTACCTAGTATTAGTTGTCGAGCTGAAATGAGGCATGAATCAATCGACTACCGACTAACATTGCTCATTTTGAATTTAAGAACATCCATTTATGTACTTTTAGGGCCTTAGTTGTTGCTGAATATCATGTAATTTAAAGATAGACTCATTTGCATCTGCTTATACCTTTTAGCTACCTTAAGTTACTGTCATGAACAAAAGCACTTATTTATAAACATTATCTCGGCATTTTCTATGTAAGTTTCTAAAAAATACAAACATAATCGAACGGAAAATGTATCTCTTGTCTTGTAATGCGGGTTTCCAGTGTCTTCCAAAAGGATACTTTTAAGCAAAACAGAATGTACAGCAGTTTTTAATAAAGCTGTGCATCTGTTTAGAGAATTATATTCCACCCACAAACGCACACAATACCATAAATCGTATACCATAGTCGGATATGGTTCTCAAGAATACGTCATTGGGATTGAGATCCCCGGGAATCTGCTGTCCTCAAAAATTGAAATCTATTCTTCACAAAGCAGATATTAACGGCAGATGGGGGTCATTGTCGTGCATATTTTTCGGAAAATAGGATCAGTATTACCGCCGCAGTGATATCATTGTATATATTTGATTGACCTGCGAGTCTTTTTTGTGAAAGGGACCTGACTGACCTTTCTACACGCAGACATTACCATGCTCTTTGGTTATAAAGGTCAATCGTTGGCCGTCCGTTCTTTAAAGACGTTTTTCTTGAGTACAATGCTCACGTAAATTTATTTATTATTATACGTTTGTGTAATATGTCGATCAAGTGTCTTCCTTCATCAACAGAGTGGGCTAATTGGGGCAATTTCTTTCCAACAGAACTCCTTAAACGGCTAATTACGGAATCCCTGCCAAAGAGCCTATCCAAATCTTTGGGGGACTTAAATAGTTTTTTTTTTTTAATCTTTGTATATTTGGGAACGTACATATGTAAGTTGAAGAATTTACATACGCATATCCTATCAGGAAGAAATCCTGCCGATCGGACGCAAAAAAAGTTAGTAATCTGGTCTCGAGCAACTTGCCAATAAAATTAAACAACTAAAAATAATGCCGAAACAATATCCAACAATACTAATATTTATGCACTATTTAATGAACTCTACCCATCAACTCTATCAATCCAATCATAAACGAACTCACCTTAATAAATATTATTTAAACAGTTTCACCAATTTGTGCACAGCAAAATATAAACAAACACTTGGTACACGTGTGCTATCGATATGACCGGCTTATTATGCTATCGACTTGTTGTGCATACTGACCTATCGTCATCGAACCATCGTAATAAACATAAACAAAAATCCGCCGGCTTAGAAAAATCTCAATCTTGACTTGTTAGAAGCTTATAAACAAACAAAAATAATTTTAAAATGCCTAACTGGAATCAAATACAGTCCCAACTGAGAAGCTCCAACAATCCCGTCGTTTTCTTCGACATTGCTGTAGGCACAACGGTGAGCTAAAAACAATCTAATCATAATCATTAACTTACGCGTTCTAACGACTTTTGTGTGCAGGAAATCGGACGAATGATATTCGAACTCTTTGCGGACACAGTGCCCCGAACGGCGGAAAACTTCCGGCAGTTCTGCACGGGCGAGTACAGACCGGATGGCGTTCCCATTGGCTACAAAGGCGCCAGTTTCCATCGGGTGATCAAGGACTTCATGATCCAGGGCGGCGACTTTGTACAGGGCGACGGCACCGGCGTGACCAGCATATACGGCAACACCTTCGGCGACGAGAACTTCACCCTGAAGCACGACTCGCCCGGCCTCCTTTCTATGGCAAACAGTGGCAAGGAGACGAACGGCTGCCAATTCTTTATCACCTGCGCCAAGTGCAACTTTTTAGACGGCAAGCACGTGGTGTTCGGTCGGGTTCTGGATGGACTGCTTATTATGCGGAAGATCGAGAACGTACCCACGGGCCCCAATAACAAGCCGAAGCTCCCAGTGACCATTTCGCAATGCGGGCAAATGTAGCGCGGAGTTCTAAATGTTGTAATAAAGTCTCTATTATGTCTTTTTAAACGAAGCTATTAGTTTTCCTGCCGTTCTGGTTACTGTCAAAGGCGGCTTTCGCTTTGACTTTCGATAAAATACATTACATTTTTTCGCTTTGTTACAAATTACATGAAAAAATCGCCAGATAGCTTTGCGTGCTTTCAGGGCTAAGAATGTCTTAGATAATACTAATTGTAGAATGAATAGCCGCCGGCCGCAGCCTTCTCCTTTCGCAGGGTTCGACAGTCCTCTATCATGAAGCTGAAATAAAAACACATGTAGCAATATTAAGAAAAAGTAATATTTCTACGCACTCATAGTAGAGGGATGCCAGAGGGATTGTTGCCAAGTGCCACAGAGCATGAGCATCTAGAATCCAGAGGATGGGCGGGAAGTCAAGCAGTTCAAGGCTCATGGCCAACGCCATGAGAATATAGAAACGCAGGATCCTTCTAAAATAGGGCCTGCGGGTGCGCACAAAGTGACACCAAACGAACCATCCCACTGCCGCTATCACTCCCGTGGCCACGTTTACCATCATGTTGAAGGCATAGTTGAACCGCCCCACGCTCAAGTAGGCAAAGTAGTTAATGTAGTAGGAGAGGAAGGCCAACGTGATCACACCTCGCAGGAACAGCGAGTAGCGGTGCAGCATCCGCATGACCATGACGTAAAGTGAGCACAAGATGATGGAGTAGGCAAAGGCGTAGTCCAGCAACTCGGTCAGTGGAAAGTCCCTTGTGTGAAAGATGGCCGACCAGATCCAGCCGTTGAGACTCGTCTGGAAGAGTAAAGATAGAGGTAACTTAGTAAAACGACTTCTTTGGCTGATCGTGTAAACAAAGGCATACCACTGCGAATATGTGGGTCAGCATATAGCAGGGACTGTCCGGACGCACTTCTCGGCGGAACTTGCGTAACAAGCGCAGGTGAACGACAAAATTGAGGCAGGAGAAGATAACTGAGGCCGGCTCCTGCATGCCCAGAAGGCGGAGGAAGGGCCACTTGCCGTAGAACTGCGGAATCGGCCAACCGCGTTCAAAGAAGGCGAACACCGTTCTCCACATGCATCCATACTGACACTCGTCCGCGCAGCTCCACTGGAAGAGCCGGTCGAACACTGATTGCTGGTAAAACTTGACTGCCTGCTCCTGGATCTCCAGCCCATCTGCCAAGGGAAGGGTGCTCGTAAGACTTGCAATTAAAGTGGAAAGCACTCCTCACCTGCCGAGCAGTTCGTTCGCTCGCAGTTCTGTCGACAATTGTGAAAAAACTGTGTGCGGTCGCCGTTGGAGGCTTGGCAGGCGGCCACTAACGCCCCAAGGAGCAGGACTATTGCACTTAAATTACGACTAGACATGACTAAAACTAGTTAAACGCGCCTTCTCGCCGACATCCACCCAAAATATTTTGTAAACATTGCACTATTGATTAATCGCCGTGGTGTTGATGCTATCGGTTCGCCGATAGTCGTCAGCATGCGTATGTGACCATTTGAAAATACCAATGAATTTATAAATAAAACTTAATTTTCAACCGAAGGAGGAATATTAAACTATTTAAACTCGAATTGAGTCCAAGTAATAAATTAAATTATTTATCTACAGAAGAAAAATGCACATCGTTAATGTTTTTTATCGATAGCTTACGTGCATAGGCCTCCCAAGAGCGACCATTTGTCATATGTCAAAACATTTGCTCATCTGTATCGTAGTTTCTGTGTTTTTGCAGTGTTCGCCCATCAAAGCGAGAAGAGCAGTACAAATTGAAGCAAAATATGCTTAGTGATCACTGGATGCACTTGAATGATCAACGTTGGATGGCCCAGGACTGAACTCAGAGGGCTACAGGCTCGGCAGGTGGAATTTTACCCTCAGAGGCAGTGAAAGAGACGTACGCGCTCTGGTGCAGCATTATCATATCGTCAGCAATGCATCTGCCAAATGAATGCAGTTTTATATTTAGAGCATGTCTCACCTAGAAGCCAGTTAGAGAGCCCGCCCTCAACCGGATGTCCAAATATCTAAGCAGTCAGAGAGATGCCCTTTCCGCACCCGCGCTTCCAGTAAGCAGGGAAATCCGGGAGCAACTAAAATCCCAAGGGGTAAAGGTAACAATGTCTATTTTGTCGTGTTATCAGTTGGCTAATCTTGGAACCAAATTCTTTAGCAACGCGAGCCACTGGTCTTTTTCATCATGCGACTGAACCTAAAAGCCGTGCTGCTTGTCCTCACGGTGGCTGTGGTGGTGATCACTCTTGGCGTGTATATGCGCTGCGCCGCCTTCTCCTTTTCGCCGGACTTGGTGCGACCTCTGGACCGGTCCGCAAGGCAGTCCTCCAGCGGAGGAGAGACTACAGCGCTGCACGACATTGAGTGCTCCATTAACCAGGAGTACACCGTGCACTGCAAGCGAGACGAGAACGCCAACGAGGTTTACGTTCCGTTTTCCTTCCTGCGTAACTACTTCGACGTCAGTGGAGCAGTTTCCACCAACAGCAATGAGGTGGCCAAGTTCAACTGGGTGCACAGCACAGCCAAGGTTAACCTTCCCAGGGGAAAGTACGATGCGCGCGGCGTCTTTATGTACTTTGAGAACTACAACGTGGAGGTGCGCGACCGGGTGAAGTGCATCAGCGCCGCGGAGGGCGTTCCAGTGAGCACGCAATGGGAGAAGCGCGGGTACTTTTACCCCACACAAATTGCCCAGTTCGCGTTGTCGCACTACAGCAAGAACCTCACAGAGCCGGCGCCCAGGGTTCGCGTGCTGGAGGACGGCGACGGGAACCAGATGGAATGGAGTACGCCCAAGGCCAGCAACATGAGCCGCATCTGGCACCACAAGTTTAACACCAGTGTTGTCCAGTTCGAGACGGCACCTGGTTACGAGGGCGTCATCAGCATTGCTCTAAACCAGACATTGGATCTCCTGCTCAGCGTTGATCTGCTGCTGGTAACCAATAGCAGCAGTCTCATGATCACCGTCCAGAATCGGGACACCCGTCACACCTACAGCCTCCACTACATACCCGCAGATCTGCTGCTGAGCGTGCAGGATACAAACATCTACTACGGTCTGGGAGGCTCGGCACTGAACAAGTGGCGCCACATCACTCGAGACCTGCACATTGATCTTCAGAAGGGCGTCATGGGTGACAAACGCTCACCGTTAAAGATACGCCGCTCGGATCTGGAGGTAATATCTATTGGCTTTCTGGGCCTCGGCTTCTTCGACAATATCACCTTGTCCACCAGTGACCATCTGGCTCACTTCTACGACGCGGCTGAGTGGTTCGTCCACAACCAGGACCCCAAGACGGGCGGCTGGACCAATCCTGTGCGTCGCAGCCTCAACGGCTTTGCCGAATTGCGCCCGGGGTGGATATCAGCCATGGGTCAAGGCCACGCTATTTCAGTGCTGGCACGAGCCTACTGGCACTCCGGCGGAGATGAACGCTACCTTCGAGCGGCTGCAGCCGGATTGCAGCCTTATAGGGTATTCTCCCGGGACGGCGGCGTTCTGGCGCAGTTCATGGACAAGTTCTACTGGTGAGTACAAGATCGCCTGCATACCATACAGGTTTGCTGGGTAAATCGTTTTTGAGAACCAAATGTATTCAAATATCGAAATTCTTTGTTGGGCTTTTACAGGTACGAGGAGTACCCCACCACGCCACCCTCTTATGTGCTGAACGGCTTTATCTATTCACTGCTGGGTCTCTACGATCTCAACAGCACTGCCCCGGGAAAAATTGCCCGCGAAGCTGGAAAGCTTTTCGCGCAGGGCATGCACTCCCTTAAAAAGATGCTGTTGCTATTCGACACTGGCTCCGGCACCAGCTACGACCTGCGCCATCTCAGCCTAGGCGTGGCTCCTAATCTGGCGCGCTGGGACTACCATGCAACGCACGTGAACCAGTTACTTCTGTTAGCCACCATCGACAGCGATCCATTAATTGCACAAACTGCGGAGCGCTGGAAGGGCTACATGTTTGGTCGTCGAGCCAAGCACAACTGAGAACTAAGGAAACTGGCGGTCTATCGCCGTCGAAAAAGTGATATTTTTTAGGGCCTACGTATTGTGCTTAACCATTCAAAATGGTTGCACCAAACGCCATGTCCTTCCACAACCTCACACTCCTGATCTGGAAATAGTTTCTTGTTTCTATTGTGTTATTTCCGCCCTCGTATGTGTGCTGAAGTCCTTATTTAGCTTGTCTATCTGGGCGCCTAGTGTTAAGCTGTTGTACCTTTACCTTTAATTGCTTTATCAGATGTTGGCCTCGTGTACGAAAATTTGTTAATTCCCCTAATGATAGATCAATTGTTTGCCCGGGAGGAGATGCCCGCGCGCCTTCTGGACAATACTTTAAATGAATATTTAACCGTTTTAGTTAGATTTTTTACTGTGCAAACTAAGTAGAGTTTATAATTACACATCCCTGTATAAAGTAACATAGAGCTTAGCGTACTAGATGTAGAACGTAGTTGGTATCTGTTAGATACAACCGTAGACTCTTGTATTTAGCCTCCCGTGTAGAGGCAATAGTAGCGCTCCCACTCAATACTAACTGCCCGAACCCAAATAACGATGCACGATAATAACGACTTCTATATGATAAGCCTGTAATGTAATGTATTGTAGTGTATGCCACTTTAGAACATCATGTACTTCTCGCCACTTAAACGATGCCATTCCAAACATAATTTTATTTTAACTCCTAGGTTTTCAACATCGCCGAGAGGCCGTCAATTAAGCAGAGAAATATACCCATTCGAATGTAATCTTCGTATCATTTATGTGTCCCACTACTAATCCCAAAACGAGACTGTTAACGAAAATATTTGATTTTAAATATTATGTTAAGTGAACCAAATTAAAGTACTTAATTTTTGTTCTTTGTACTCGTGTATTATATATCATTTGGTTTGCGGTGTGGACAGCTATCGTTTTGTGAACCGTCCACAGATATATTCTCTGTTGTTAGTTTATACACAAACTGATAGACAATTTATTTACAATTTGGTTAATTGTACTAGCAAAGAGGTTTGTCAACGCAACGTACACAACTTTATCTTAAATCACTAAAGAAAAAACATCCCCAAAATTCATCTGGTCAGGACCGCTCCGAGGTGAGCACGTGGGAGCGGATTGAGGGCGGACCACTCCGTCGACGCACCTCCTGGATGAAAGCGTTTTCCATTTGATCGCAGATAAGGTCAAAAAATATGTTGGCGACGTTGCTGTGCAGGAGGGACTTAAACTCGAACGAGACCTTGAAGTCCAGCACGCAGGAGTTAGGGATGTCCTTGAGGCCCGGCTTAAAAGACCACTCATTCAACAGGTAGTTGAACAGACGTCCATCGTGGCACTCTGACTTAACCAAACTGGGCGGCACCAGGGTCACCTGCGAGGTGTACGCCTCGTTAAGCGGCGGAAAGCCGACGATGAGGTCCGCCTTGAAGCCTCCAATTCCCTGGCTGTGCACATCGGAGCGCTTCACATACGGCACGAACTTGTGGTAATTGCTGACGTCGGAAACCACGCTGTACATGTCCTGCATGGAGTAGCTAAAGCAGATGGTACTTGAGAAACGATTTCACCAAGTGCGCTAAAATTTCACTTACCCCACAAGCTCCTTTTTGGTGTACCAGCGGTGTTTTTTACGGAAATCATTGAATGTTATGTAGGACCGGTGGATGCTGCTGGAGAAGCTGCGCTGGTGTCCTCCACTGCAACAGGATAAGAGCAATCTGAGTGTCACGAACAATTTTGCTGCCGCAATGTTACGGGTTTAAAGTCGGCCACGGGTTATGTAATTTACATTTACCTGCTGACCTTGTTTCAATAAGGGGCCATAAGATTCTGACGTCCAGTGCTTTTAGTGTGCTACCCTTTAGCATTTTAGGCAAAGCTGGAGCGTTGGGATGCGGATGCCGAATAGGTATGTAGGTAGGTATCAGCCCGTATCTGAAGTATCGCACAAACTGTGTCGTCAATTCAGCTATTTTGTAGCCAGATTAACCTATTCTCAGCAGTACTGTTCTAACACCGATTACCACTGCTCACGTTTATCAGAGCTTAAACAAATTGTGTGATTCGTAATACGAGCACCTAGACTTTTTGACAGCAAATGAGTTTTTTCTTTACGTGTTTAATGAAGCCTAAAACTTTAAAGACTTTTAAGATAGTTATGTCGGCAAATTGACCTATGTATATTTAGCTAAATGTAGCAGCACTGCCAGAAACAAATACAGCTGACACGAGCGCTGCCAGACCGCCGATTATTCGAAACCATTGCGAAGAACCTGATATCCTTAAAGAAAAATGAAACAATTTCCTTCTTTTCTTAACTAGTCATTTACTATTTATCTTCACATGATCGTGCACAGCGAGCGTTCCTCTCCTTGCGGCGCTGCCTGTCCAGAGAGCTCTTTTTGCTTAACCTCAAGATAGGTATTTTCGTTTCGCTTCTCCATCCAGTCCGGCAGAGGTGCAGCCCAATCCAGCGGTGGCTCCTTACGCTTCTGCCAAGTGTCGTTAGCGAAGTGGGCGCGCAGGCGGATCTTGCGGCGCTCCTCCTCGCTTTTGATCACCGCTTTGCCGGCAGCCACATCGTTGCCGTTGGACTGCAGATATCGTTCGCAGTTCCGGTAATCAGTTAGCCATTGGGAGCAATCTGTGTCCTTGCCAAATATAAAGTACTGGTGAAAGCGCGCCTTAAAGCTCGTGCAGTCGTCGTACTCCTCCTTGTACAAATGACAGGGTCGGATCTGTAAAGGGAATTCCTGAGTCTCGGATACATTACCGTAGCTGGATACTTACTGCCCACGCGTCATTCAGTGAAACCTTGGATTTGTCCGATTTTGAGTCAGCATTATCCGATTTTGTGCCCATTTCAATTACATAAAATCAATCATTAGCCCGCACAGCTGATTTTGTTTATGCCGCTGGCTCGCGGCGTTGCCACATCACCCCGATTGAAACTAGTCGGTTACTTTCAAATGTTCCATTTAATACCAAATAATTGCACAATTAATCATTAAAAATGGTTAGCAACTGGCGTTGCCGGCAACTATTTCGATTTTACTCGTATCCATGTAAAGTGTGTAATATGCGATCACTATGAAAAAGGTGTTTTATGTTTCCCTCTGTCACACTTAATTAAAGCATTTCAAAGTGTCTTTCAACGTTTTCAGCATATTACAACAGAACTTATAAAATAAAAATAACTTTTACGTGTATACTTAGTTTTAGAGCTAAGACCCGATGGCAAATTACAACTAAATCGTAGTCAAAATTTACAATACGCTGCATATAAAGTGTTTCCACGGTCTTTTAACAAGCTACTCATAATTCTAGAATCGCTATTTTCAATCGCATTTTTTGTACAGAGCTGAGAACTGGGCGCGAATTAAATCACCGATCATGGGGCCAACTAAGCATATAAATATATATGTTTGTCTACGTGTGGGCGTGGGGAAGTATCATTACGCGTTATGGTTTACGCTGTGGGATGTTACGTCTAATGTTATTCTGTAGTTTGACTTTAAGACCTATGAACTGTAGAAAATGACCGCACAGGACTCCCAAGCCCGTGTAGATTTGGATGTGGGTAGCCGTGGGTCCGTTCTCGTTTGATCTCACGGCAGAACGCTCTCCAGTTGGAGCAGCTGCAGCAGCTGCCGGTGACAGCCGCCCGACAGTTAGTACTTGTTGTGCTGTGCCAAAAGCTGCATGTCCGTCAGATACTTGATGATGTGCACCTTCGCCTCGGCCTTTTGTCGCACGCCCAGCGTGTTGAGCATGTCCGTGACTACCATGCCGAACGACTGGTCCTCGGCGCTAACCGCCTGCGAGACGTTGTTTTGGAAAATCTTAATGGTGTTGAGCATGTTGTCGCTGTGCTCCTCCTCACTGCGCTCCCGCTTGAGTGGCGGCTCGTAGAAGTATGGCTTTTGGTCCTTGCCCACGGCAGTTGCCAGCTGTGCATCGCTGGTGACAGTAATTTCTGCAAGAGACCGAAGTATTTAGCGGGGATCTCTTGTGCTCAAATGCTGGTTCACCTACCATGCGGATGGGTCAGTGCCTGGGCCGAGGTTGTGGCGCTGCCGTTGAAGGGCTGTGCAAATATATCCACGACGGTCTGTTGCTGCGCCTGCTGCTGCTGCGACGGATCGGCCACCTGGTTGGCGTTTTGACTCCCATTGGCGCACTTGCCGAGCAGCGACTCTCGGTACTGGCGGATGGAGTCAACCAGGAATTGCATCTGCTTGAAGTAACGCCAGCGCGATTCCTGACATAGTTTCATCTCGCGGGCGAACTTGTCGCGCAGACTCTTCCATCGCTTCGTACATTTTTGTTCTAAAATGAAAACGATTTTTGGTTTATGATTATTAAAGGTCCATATTTAATAGTTATTAAACTAATGTTGCCTTTATGTATTGACTATTAAAATATAGAAGCGTTAACTTCTACTGCTTGGTTGGTAGACTTTAAAGAGGTCGCATAATCTCATATTTCGGCTGAAATTTGTGTAACATTTTTTTGAGAAATTACTGACTGCCTTTCTAATGACTCACTTGAAAAATAATAAAAAATTGTTTTTAGTAAGCCTTAAATGTATCACATGTTTCCAAAAATTCATCGGCTAACTTAAACAATCGGCTAAACGGATGAGCTGGCTGACTCAATATAGATTGTTTACTCTAGCAACGAGATGCACTGTTTAAACTCATCATACACGTTCCTAAACTACCACTTTAAAAAAAGTTAAATTTATCAACGTTCTTTGTCAGCTGCAATTTCTCCAAATAAATTAAGTGATACAAATGAATAACACAAAGGACTGTGCCTATAATTAAGTTCGTCTCTGTACGTCTGTGTGTAAATACATATATCATCATATCATATATATCTTATCGGTTAACCCGTCAAATGATTGATAAAGTATACCACTATAAATGAAGTTACATTTTAAAAGAAGCCAGATTCGTAAGTAAATGAAGTGTTTCTGAAAATATTACAAATCTAATATAAACTGAAATCTTGTATCTGTTACAATGAATAAATGCTTTTCCTCGAAGACCTGTTCATAACAACCGGTGCAAGCACACCTGCGCAGCTGTGCGTGGCGGCTATCCACAGAAGGTTCTTCAAGAAGCTCTGGACTAGTGCGGTCCGGAACTGTGCAGAAACTAGAACTATGCCATCAAACCCACCCCAAGAAGCATCAAATCGGGAACCAAAACAAACCGTTGGCAGCAGCAGCGGCGGTGGCAGAAGGAAGGCAGCGGACAGCAGCTTCCCAGCGCTAGCAGAGACGTTGACGTGACGGTGGCTGTGCCGTCGCCGACTCCCGCTGCCCGCTGCCAGGAGACGGAAACCTGTGGCATTGCTGCTGGCTCCACTTGGTTGCAACTCCAGCTTTCCAGCCACCTACTTGCATAATCGAAAGCGGATGAGGTGCAGCGATTTGGGCGAAAATTTAAGGTTCGATCAAAGGCCGTCAAGGGGGTGGGGTGAATGGTAAATTTTGTTGGTATACTCATGAAAACGAAACGAAAGCTGCCTGGTCGGTTCCCGGTATGTACAGTGGGGCTCTAAAGTGTTGAGACAGCTGTTCTAAATTGTGCTTGTCTATTGGCACTCCCAAAGCCCTATATTTTAAGTTCCGAATTCTCATCCTAATCAATAATAAAAATATCTGCCAAATCTATAGATCCTCCTAAAGAACTGAGCCAATCATTTATTTTACTAATA
Source organism: Drosophila sechellia (assembly GCF_004382195.2). Classification (NCBI taxonomy): domain Eukaryota; kingdom Metazoa; phylum Arthropoda; class Insecta; order Diptera; family Drosophilidae; genus Drosophila; species Drosophila sechellia. The sequence goes on along the minus strand of NC_045950.1, from coordinate 2,953,674 downwards.
AATACGAATTTATAACCCGTGCCAAACTGTTTTCCGCCACTGTATGCTGTATGCATGTATACGTGTGTGAGCAGCGCACATCGCAGTCGCAGTGGACGAAAATAAACGCTGGCGCAAGCAGAATGGCTGCGGAGCGAGCGAGACAACTACTGCGACGCGACGGCAAAGTACAGCAACTTCAAAAATATCGACTGAGCACAGTCTTCACACCGACAGAGCGGTCAGTGCCGGAGTTCCAGCGCCCGAAAGGGGCGCTTATTTTCGAGCGGATCGTTACAGATCGAAATTAATGTAGGTATAATTATTAGTGAACAGCATTCTGAATGCAACCACATAAATGCACTAAATAAAATTCGCATAAAATATAATTTATGAGCGGGGCACCCCGTGCACACCCTCACACGACTAGATCCGCCCCTGCCATTTCCTAACCATCAGCCAGCTACTGCGCCGCGTCGCCGTTCACTTTTGCGTCGTTTTCTGTCGTCGTCGTCGACTGACTTGCCCCGCCCCCTGCGACCCGCGCCCGCACAGAATTAATCAATTGGCTGGGGCTGGTTGGGGCACGGACCGAAGACGGCTGACAGAAAGCCCGTAGCCAAAACCAGCCGAATTTCACTTACCAGGCACACCGAGCGTTTCGGCGATTTGTTTCCAGGTCTGGGCCTTGCGCACAAAGTGCTTGTAATTGTAGTGCGACCTGTCGTATATCACTGGGTTCAGCTTGACAGCCTCGATGAGATTGAGATCAAACTGCTGCTCAAGATTGGCATCCAGCTTGTCCATCTCAATGGCCGCCGTGAGGGTATGCACTGAGGGGACAAGACGGGGAAACAAGAGTTACAAATTTAGCGGGGACGAGACGGACGTGGACTGGGTCGGATCCCAGTTCCAAGCTGGGCACACGGGCTCCCGCAGCCGACGACACTCACTTTGCTTCTTACGTTTGCTAATTGTTGTTAAGTATTTGGCGCGAACGCACGCTCTGTTTGTTTTTATTTTGATTGGTTTCTTCTGCGAGGAAGGAACGTCGACGTTTTAATTTTATTTCTCAGTCGCGTCTCTGCCAACGGTAACGGTACGTCCCAGCTCAGTCGCGTCTCTGCCCCATTAGGAGTGGGAAAACGCCGATGAAGGCGTCATCAGCGCATCGATAATTTTAAAACGCACATACAATATCAATATGTTATGGCGACTATCGATGTTTCAGACACATCACGACAGTTGCGGATAGCCTCCTAAAGTTTAATGTTTTACCATGTTAAGCTTGTAATCATAATGCGTTCAGAGTTTAGCTAGTTTAAAGAAGGACGGTGACAACTATCGATTGGCGGATATTTTAGATATTTTAGAGGCGCCACCTTTAGGAAATCTGCGGCACCTAATGGCCAGTTGGTATATTGTAACGGCTCGTATGCGGTCACACTGTTTCTGATTAGACCAAATGGAACAACTGGCGGCACAAAAAAACTGGACGGATGAGGAGCGTCTGGAGCTGGCGGCCCAGCTGGACGCGGAGCTGGATGCGTTTATCGATGGCCTGGAGAAGAAGCGTTACGAGGAGGGCTGGCCGGAGGACCGCTGGCAAGAGGAGATGGACAAGCACCCGTTCTTCATGAAACGTGCTCCGCAGCCAGGCGACGACGTGCATCCGATGTTCGAGGGTCTGCAGAAGCTCAAGTACGATCCGGAGGAGAACACGCGCGACGAGCTGGCGCTCAACTACAAGGAGGATGGCAACTTTTACATGAAGCACAAGAAGTTCCGCATGGCAATCTACAGCTTCACGGAGGGTATCAAGACCAAGACGGACAATCCCGACGTGCTAGCCGTTCTCTACAACAACCGCTCGGCGGCTCACTTCTTCATCAAGAACTACAGATCCTCGCTGAGCGACGCCCAGCGAGCTTTGTTCTACAAGCCGGACTACACAAAGGCCCGCTGGCGGTCGGCACAGTGTGCGTACGAGCTGGAGAGGTTCGATCTGTGCACCCAGATGTGCGAGGAGCTGCTCGAGGTGGACGTCGATCACAAGGAAGCCAACGCACTGCTGCACAAGAACAAGATAAAGAAGGTGAGAATGAGTGATCCAACTGAATGTGACCCACATTAAACAATTTATTTCCGCAGATCGAGATAGAACGCAATCAGCGCAAGGAAGCTGTCGAGGAAAGACGTCGGCTTGCAGGCTTTCATAGACTGCGTGACGCCATCGAGCAGCGCGCCATTAAGTTTGACGATCAAAAAGTTGGCAAAAAGGACGTCATCAGCGAGGAGCTGCTTAAGCCCAAGTTTCTGCCTTTGGAGGACCATCCGGTGCACCTGGACAAGGACGGCAGCACGCTGATCTGGCCGGCTGCGTTCTCCTACCCCGAGTTCCTGCTCAGCGACTTTTATCAGCAGCTGTCGGAGACCACCACCATGCGGGATTGCCTGGCGAGGCTGTTCTCCGAACAGCTGCCATACGACAAGGCGCACATCTACCGCCAGGGTAACGTGCACGTTTACTACGAGAACCGCAAGGTGGGCTGCGTCCACAAGGTGGACGAGGAGAAGCAGCTAGCCGAGATAATCGCCGAAAAGGGGTTTTTCGTTTCCGGTGGCGCTCTGCTCTTCTATGTGGTGCCCAAGGATTCGCGGGTGGAACAGGAGTTTATAAACGAACGGCGACGACCCATGGTTTACAGTTGAGACAGCGAGCAAATAAAGTGGTTCCTTCTTGAAAACAAACAAACACCTTTTCTTTTGCTTGTAAAGTTTACTTAATTTTTGTGGCATATTTTATTTGTAAGCTTATGGTTTAGTCACGGTACAGTTCAGCATTGGATATGCTATCTTGAAGCATTTTATTGTAAGTTTAACTAATCTCTGATATGTTATGCGAAGCTAAAAAGCGTAGTTTTAGGCTACGCCGCCAAAAAATATCTGGCGGCGTATGCCCATTTTGGTAGACGATTAATCATTTGTAGAATTGAAAATTGTTTAGCTAAATTTAGTTTTTCTTTAACAACAAGGCGCCTAAATGAGTCAACAATATGGGTTTTGGTTTAATACGTATAAAAGCGTTTTTGTAAATTTTCATAATTGAGCATATTCTTAGACATCCATCGTTGGTTCACAACAGTAATACTAGGGGACCCCCCAAGTGGATCCGGATATGGTTCGTTAAAATACATTTGACAAAGCAGGATGAACATACATAAAAGGCTTAAGTCTAAGTGCATCGTGGGAAAGCGTATTACATACTCGGATAACATAATAATCAACTTGTCGAACTAATCAGATCACATTCACAAGAAACTACAACATAAATAGCGAAATGGGTAAAAAGCAGCGTGTGTCCACAGCGAAGTGTTAAACATGGTTACGGAAAACGGAGAATCCATTTTACTGCTGCGGCGAAGGTGGATTTCTCTGCAGGACACTATTGAGTCTCATCTTCAGCGGCGAAAAGTCAATTTTCTTGAAGCGTGGTAGCGAGGCGAACTTTTTCATGGTGCCTCCCTCGGGCTGCAACTCATTGGACGTGGCCACGGACTGAATCATCGGTTCCAGACGCGCTGGTGCCGGCAAGGCCTTGCTAGGCGAATGCCCGATTTTGGCCAGCGTCGCATACTTTTGCAAGAGACGACTCGCCTTATCCGCCGCTTGAAAGCGGTCCTCGTACTCCTTCTCCAGATTTGGCTGTACAAAACATCCGTTCGTTACGGGAAGAGCCGACGATTTCGCCTTGCAGGAATCCTCAGATGCTTGGCTATCATCAAACTTGAAGTCAATGTTCTTCAAAACGGTCAGGTGCAGCAGTTCGTCATCCACGATTTCATTGTTATTGTTATTGTTGCTTTGGTGGGTATTGTTGCTATTGGTGCTGTTCGGTCGCTTTACCGGATGGGTGACTGCATAAACACTATCTGAGATTTTGTGGGCGGCAGTCTTTTTGGTTGAGCTTTTAGTCTTGGTTGATACTGATGCTGATGAGATGGTGGCTGCCTTGTGGCGCTGTTCAATGATCTGCTGGGGCGAGGAAATGTAAAGGTTCTCCTTTCGTTCACGTCGCAACTTGGAACTGACTAAGTGCCTAAAACTAGGTCCATGTTCGGTGGGACTGCGTCGCTTTGACTTGAGTGTGTCGCAGCTGTTGGGATAATAGGAGGGTATCTTGTCGTCCACACTGATAATCGACTTTCTTGGTGTCTGATAGTAGTTTTCCTCCTCTGGCTTCTGTTGCAAAGATTTGTCCTTGGGCGTTCCCTTCTGCGGCAAGGCCGGCGCCAAGGGAGATTCGGTGGGTGTGCTTGTGCTCAGTCCAAAGCCGACAGGCTGCGCCTCCAGCTCCTGTGCGGCCTTCACAGCCAAAAGGTTCTCGTAGAGGTGTTCCGCAAATCCAGCTGCAGCCGCTCCGACGGTACTGTTCAAAGAGGTGCCATGCATGACTTCGTATATGTCACTCTCATTGGCGATCTGCGTCTTGGTGGGCTGGTCCTCCGTGTTACAGCTGCTGGTGGAGGAGCAGTAGGAGCCCGTGGAATATCCTGAGGATGTGGACACCGTACTGCCGCCTGGCTGGGGGGGCAGCTCTTTTACCGTCGCCTTTAAAATGGGTGCCATTACACAGTACCCCGTAAGGTCTTCCTGTAGTATCTTATTTTTCTTTAGCTGATTACTCTGCGGAACAGCTCCATGCGATCCAATGAGATTGATGGTGGACGTGTTGCATGCGGAAAAGTTGAAGTTGTACGGCAGTTGCTCCGAAACATTCAGACTTTCCAAAGAGTCTGTCTTGCCCAATTGGCTAGATATCTGCGCAATAATCTCATTGCGAGAGATCGGCTCAATGACCGATTCATCCAGACTAATGTTTAGTTCCATGCTCGACTCATGGTTCTGGGTCTCGAAGTATTCGCCAAAGGTGTCCAGCAGATTGAGTTTGGACAAGTCCGGACTTGAGAAGCTATTGCGCTGGGACTTATTCAACTGGGATGTGCGCTTTACTGGAAGCACAGGCTCCGGCGTGGGGGCATTCTCATACAGTGGCAGGACCTCATCGCTGGGTTCATTAACCACCTCGCTGGTGCTGCCGGAACGCTTTTGACGTGAACTTCCGAATAGGTTGTCCAGCATGTTCTTGTACTTCTTCTTCTTGGCCAGCTCCGATTCAGGATTGGTGCTGGACCGTGCAATCTCGCCAAGCTTGTCGCACTCAAAAGTGTTTATTCGCTGACGGTAAGGATGTGCGGGCAGCGGCGGCGGTGAAGGAGTCTCCATGACTGACGGCTTCATCTCCTCGTAGATGCCGGAGGCGATTGATGCGCGGGAGATGCGGCTGCCGTCAAAAATCTCCTCGTAGATTTGCGAGACTCGCGGAGAGAGAGCGCTAGCATCGAGGGTTTCCGGCAGGTTAGGCAGCGGGCCCAGACCTCCGGGACCCCTGCTCAGCCGGCGCTGCTCTAGAAAGACCTGGCGATAAAGTTCCAGATTCTTAATAGACTTTCGCATCCACTTCATGTGACGTCGGCAGGATGTCTCCGTTTCCAGGGCGAAATAGATGAAGCAGTCCCGTCGATTCTGCGTCCAAAACAGTCCGTACGAGTGCTGCTTCGTGCGCGAGGTAGCCAGGCTCAAGCTGACGCCCGGAACGTTTACGGAGACGCTAATGGGTTTAGCGGGGTGACACTCTTGGGAGTGCGACTCGGTCTCCAAGGACTGGAAACTGAGCCGCAGGAAGCAGGGCACACACTTAATGGCCTCTATTTTCACCTGGCAACGGGTCCACGTCTTGTAACGCAGCGCCACTGGTCGCTTATCGTGTGTATCCAGTTTGGCGTCCATGGACATGGAGATTTCGTTGTGGTCCATCTTGGGGCGATTGCTTCGTGGTGGGGCGGATGGAGGTGCGGTGAATGTGTTGCGAGTGAAAAATAAAAAAGTAAACGATGTATATCCGCTACTCCGAGAATTACATGTTTTTTGCGACTGGGTGGAGCTCTTATCGGCTATTCTCTTATCGCACGTTTATCCTTCGTGTCCTCGTGACGTGACTGACGTTGCCACCTGGCGGAATATCACTGAAATCTCGTTTCTAGCAGACCAATGAATTCATTTATAACTTCAATATATATCAATCTTCCTTAAGGTGCTTAGCATAAACTACACACTTCTTTCAAGTTATTTATGTATACTTTTAAATGCTTACCTAAATTTTTGGAAATAATTTCTAAATGTATTTAGTCCAGCTTACATTTTATTTTGACATCTTGGGTCCTAGCTTGACAATCCTTAAAATTATTTTCAAGATCCATAACCTAAAACCAAACAAATACAAATTAATGTCCTCATTATATTTCGCTTTATAGCTATTTTATTATTTATTTAAAAAAACGCTGATGATTACGTCTTTTCAAAAATGTAAAGCATTTCATTTTAGTATTTAGAATTCTACATCGGAAATCGGGGTATATTTGACTTCTACTTGGCTGAGTATGAATTATGATTTGCAAAAGAGGTAAAAATTTAATTTTTAGTTTTGCTTCCACCAGCAGGCAGTCGGTTTTTATTTAATATTTTATTAATATTTTGGGATAGGATTTGTTATTTTTTAAATTTTTTTTGTAGGTTTGTAATTATATTTGAAGGGATGTCTTAATTTTACATTCCCAAAATAACTTGGTAACTATTTTCGATAGTCGTGACACGAAATCGAGGGTGATGCAGCCCCTTGAGCAAACAGTGTTGGACAACAGCACGCGGCATCGGCATTTTTTGGCGGCCATTACAACGAGTGAAAAAGTGTGAAGCGTTGCTCACAAATTAATGCATAAACAACCGACAAGCAAGTAGCACACGCGCTGCCGCCTGACAACCAAACCCACCGAAAGCACAATACACAGCTCCGAAGATGTCTTCGAGTGCTGCCAGGGTCTACATCCAAGTCGAGACAGAGGCCGAGCAGAAGGAGCACCTGAAGCAGCAGAGACAAACCCTGAAACCCTTGCAGGGCAACGTAAACGATAAGGAGAACCTCACTGGTTCAGGGCGCGCCTCCATTGTGGATCAGTTGAGTCGTCTGAAGGCCGGCGTCCAAGTCGCGCCCAAGTACGGCAAGCGCAAATGCGTGGACACGGCGCCAGCGATTTCCACAAAGGATGCGGATACCCAGACTGATGTTGAGGCCGTTCCGCTTGGCAATGCTGAAAAGCCCATCACGGCAGAGGATCTCACCAGCACAGCCGAACCCGGCGAGAACTACTACAAGCTGCTGGCCGAGCAGCGGCGACTGGCGCTGGAGGACTCGCTTACCGAAAACCGCCATCTGCACGAGCGCATCGAGGGGCTTGAGGAGGAGATGGACACTATGCGCCAGGAACTGGACGAGGCCAAGAATCTGGTGGAGGTCCTGAAGGAAATCTGCGAAGAGGACAACAGCGAGGTGGAGGAGGACGACGCTGCGGGTCACGAGGACAAGGCTAACGCCTAAGCTACACACCAATCACACGTTTTTTTAGTCTAAGGTTTTACATTTAGTTGTAGTTAAATATCGCGCTTATATCCCTGTTCGTCGTCAGCCAACACAACGGCTGGTCTAATTGTACGCCAGCAATATATTTACTTGTTACACGCCAGTTATAATCCTAATAAAGTTTTACATTTGCACAATTGCACTCAATATTTAATTTGTATGTTCGTGTATTTTATGTGCAAAATATATAAAACATTTCGTATACAAATCCTGGATTCGATATGCTCTTTTCCTTTCATTAATCAATAAATTAATCAAAAGACAGCTAACGCACAAATAAAATACTCAAGGTACAACATATTTTTGAGACAAATATTTAATGGAAGTCGGTGCAAAACTGTGAACTGCTACTTAAGCCAATCCGTAATAACTTCCTCGCTGTGGAAGTTATCCACGTCAAACTGCAATAAGGGAAGGAAAGAAGTAAGTTTGGGAAGAGATACAAAAAACTAGTAACTCACCACAACGCACTCTTCGTAGGTGGGTACGGTGCCCACGATGTCTACGTCGTTTACCACAGCGTTTATGTAAGCGGCATCTGCCTCGGCTGCCGCTATCAACACCGCAGTCTCGGAATCATCGGTCTCAGCGACGTGTGCAGCATCAGATGAAGTGGCAGGAGTTTCCTGCTCCTCCACCAAGCCGTGAGCCGACTTCATGTGCAGGCGCAGGGCGAAGAGACGCGCGTACTCAGCTCCACAAGTATCACAATAGAACTTCCCAGCTGCCTGGCTCTTCGAGGTGGGTGCACTCTTAGTGTTCGGCGTATCAGGGCCGACACTTCCTTTGCTGCTGACGTCCTTATGGGTCTGCATGTGATTCTTGACGGCGTACATCGAAGAAAATGGGCGATTGCACACGGCACACTGGTAAGGCTTGGTGTGGGTGTTTTTGTGGGCGTACAGCTGCACGGAGGTCCGAAAAGACTTGGGGCACGCATCGCAAGAAAACTGTCGTTCCGAGCTGTGGATCCGCAGGTGGTGGGAATACACTTGGTGCGATTTGAAGCTAAAATAATAAGTTTTTTAAAAGTGTTATTCTATGAAACTTGATTTTACCCACCGCTTGTTGCACACCGTGCACACATACGGCCGAATGTTGGTGTGGGTACGCAGATGAAGGGTCAGGGAATAGGACACCCGAAATGTCTTGCCGCAGACCTCGCAGGCGTAAGGCTTTTCTCCGGTGTGAACCCGTTCGTGCTTGACTTTTTCAAAGGGGCGGGTGAACACCCGCTCGCAGTACTGGCAGGGAAACCCGGGTTTCTCCTTATCAAGACTAGTACTCTGGGTTAATTTACGAGAGGGCTCTGAGTCGCGCGGTTTCTCATGGATTTTTTGGTGCATCTGATAGTTAACTTCATTCTCAAACTTCCGGTTGCAAATGCTGCACATAATCTCCCTAGATTCCTGTTGGTGCATCTGTTTGTGCACCGTCAGGAGGGTTTCATCAAAGCTGGTAAAGAAGGAAATGATTCGTGGTATTTCTTTCAACTGCAGAAATTAGCATACCTTTTGTTGCATATTTCGCAGTAGAACTGGTCCAGCTCGCTGTACTGTTGATGGGCGCCTATGGGAAGGGCGTCCTGAATGCTCTTGGGAGCTCGATTCTCATGAATGCGCATGTGGAATTTGAGAAACTTCTCCGAGCTGAAAACGGTGTTGCAGATTCCGCACCTAATAACGGATGATGCGTCGCTCGGACCCGTGTTTGCACTGACACTGGCCAACTTTCGCCGGGCGGGTGCTTTCGCATCGCCAACTTGTTGGCTGGACCCGCCGGATTCCGCCCTCGGACATATGTGCTCCTCAGCTTTATTTCGGTTTTCGAAAATGCTGTGGCAGTCGTAACAGAAGTAGCGATCGGAATTGCTAGGCTCGGTTTGGTCCTTCTCCGCCTTCATGTTGGCCGGAACTTCCTCCACCAGCTCCCAGAGGGGTACGTCTGCGTAGATAATGTCCTCTTCCCCGACCTCTTCCGAAATGCAATCTTCGGCGACCTCCTCGACGAAATCCAATTCCCCGCTAGCGCCGATGCAGCAGCCTGCCTGAGGACCGTGGGCCCTGTCGTAGGACTCGGTGTCCTCGTATACGTTGCCGCAGCTCTCGCAGTATAGGAATTCCTGCGGCAAGGCGCCTCCGGATAAGTGTCCATCCTCCACGTGGAGGTTCGGGGTAGTCTCCTCCACCTGGTTGGACGCTGCAAGTGCATGTTACTCGACGCTCATGCCCACGGAAACAGTGCACTTACATGACATGGCATAATTTGCTGCAATCTTTACTTACAACAAATAATAATGGGCAGATCCACAGCAATAATAACAAATGGTTGGTGGAAGTCGGAGCGTTGCCACAGGGCTTGTTGAATATTTGCTTTAGCTGGGTGGCAAGGCTAACAATAAAAATTTAAAATATTAATAAAAAATAATGTCTACATATTCTGAAAATGTTCTTTTAAAAGCTAGAACACTGAAACTAAACAATTGCAAAATTATAAAAACTTTCGTCAGCAAAGTTAACATTTACATTAACATTTCTTTGTTTAACTGAGAGATTATGTTAGTCGATTCCTCTTGTATTTAAAATGGTAAACGCGTATAGTAACTGATACACTGTTCAAAAATCAAAGATTGAGCACTATGACATTTAAAAGACAAATTTTCATATTCAAAACAAATGGCACCTCCACGGTGTTTCCAGTATTGCTAAACACGGACATAAAGTACTAGTTCCATGCTTACCACCCAGACTTGGCGCCAAATTCAAATTAAAACACACGCTTTATTGCGCCTAAAATAGCCTTGTATGTACAAAAAGAGGAGAAAGGAAATAACAATATTATATGTAAAACAGGGTCCATTACATACTACTAAACGACTGGTGCCCATGGAAGCAGGAATGATTCGAAGCTCTCATTGACTAAATGGTACGATTGTATTTCTAAACGACGCGATCCCAGGCGAATCTAGAACAGCAGCGAATACATTTGACCTCCAATGCGCCGACACACGTTTGAGACCATATACGCTCCCGCAGAGATGGTCACAAACAGCGTCAACCATCCCAAGAACGTGAATTCTCCGACCCGGGGTCGGATGTGCCGCGACAGGCCCAGCCATCCGCCGTTGTCGATCAGCCAGTAGACCAGGTCGTCCTCTATGATCTCAGCCAGACCGTCAATCAGGCACTGTAGGTAGTCGAAGTGTCCCTGGCGCACGCAGTCTATGGCAAAGCCGCCGCATACGGCAAATATCGAGATTATCTTGCCCCAGGTTATGCTGGAGCGAAAAAGATCCTTGGCAACTAGGTTGAGCAGCATGGGCGCCATGTCGCTGTCCTCCAGCTCCCCAAACGGGGCCCTCGACAGCTGTCGCGATATGTTTGTGTACACCCGTGGGTGCATCCGCTCCAGTTCCTCGCCCATCTGTGGATTAACCCATGTTAGAAAAATAATCAATGGCGAACGGCAGTCCACTCACGCTGTTCAGTGCCGGAAAAACCTCATAGACCACGTGCGAGGAGCCGGGGTCCAGGATGTTGCGCAGACGCTGTGTCACCTTCCGGTTGAGGACTCCTGCCCGTCGCAGCCGCGCTCTGATGTACTGACCACACAGACATTTCCCCTGGAATAGAACGACAAAGCCAAAAGTTCAATCACAATCAAATTAACTACAGTGCTTTGATCATTGCCAGGCAATTTCGCTCCATCAGCGGGCCACTTAAGCAATATCAATCGACTGCCTCGAGTTTTCCGGCGAATGTACTTGCATATGTTCTATTTACGTCGCTCTGAATCCGTTTACAGGATTCCGTGGACACCTGGGCTATTTCAATCACACCTCTTACAGAGTATCTAAACATGCAGCCAAACTGATGGCAGGTGCACATGGCGGCAATAAACATTGACCAACGATTTAAACAAAAGAAGCAATCCGCACGTGCTGTGGAAAGGCCTTAAGACAACTAAAAATTTACTTATGGAATCTGAAAGACGCGAAATGTTTATCGTAATTAAGGCATTTCCCTCCATGTTGCGTTCAATTCGGACCAATTTAATTGCAAGTTTCCTTCGACAATTTATGTCGCACAATTAGCGTTCGTCACGCCAACGATTCGCAGCCAAGTAAACAAACAATTACTTACTTTGGAGCCAACTTGACTTATGACATGGCCAGGCAAAGAGATCAAACCCTTGCCAAATCACCGGCCTTGAAGCTGGTGTCTTGACAAGTCTACTCCGAACCCGTCCAGACTCCCAGCGAATAACCAATAAATCCGTCAATTTGTTTACGTGATCTTGTTATGGCGAACACTTGTGCGCCCAACTCTTTTCTTTTGGCGGGTTTGGCGCGACCAAATACCATAAAATTTACTTGAATGGCCAAAGTTCGATGAATTCATCACCTGAGGCTTTCGGGTAATATTGTTAGTGGTCGGTTTATTTTTGGAATACATGTTTATAATGGTTCCACCCAGCTTGGCTATGGGCCATTCCATCTGATTTGACAAAAAAATGGTGTTTACTTTAGAGGACTACATTCCGAGCCAACTTCCGCAATGCGCTTAGCGAAAAATTCCTCAAGAAGTTATCAGCCCGGCGAAAGCAACCACATAGGCAAATATATTTAATAAACACTTTACATGTCGCTCACCTGGAGGAGCGGAGTAAATAGTTTTATCAGTCTCAGATAAACGAATGGAGGAAACAAAAAATATTTGCCTTATCAATTAAGTTCAGAGAGAGTCACGACCCAAATGGTGGATAGCACAGATTCGGATGGATCGTACTCGATCAGAGCCATCGAAAAATTAGTTGATATCGCAAACATTTCTGCACATTAAATGGGAATCGAGGTTCTCTCTGTTTGCAGATCAGTTGTCTGTTCAGTTTCATTTTCGCAATTTCGAAATTTGTCCACGAAATTAGGCAATTTGTTTGAACAGCTTTTTCGTTTAGTTCTGTGCTGAGTTCCTCATTTTGCGTACTTGCCGAATATTTAATCACCAAACTGTAGTATTTATGTGTCTCAAAAATCGGTTTTGATTATGTGCACATGTTTGGATGTATGAGCCGTTCACTTTAAAGAATTTTCTGACTCATTCAATGTTGATAACGTTAGATATTACTTAAAATAATAAAAAAAAAACAAACATTGAGTAGCAACATAAGGCTGGAATAAAATAACTATATACTATACACCTAACAGCAAAGCTTTTAACTATTTTAACGCAAAACTATATATTTAAATGAAAGCTAAAACCGAGACATGTTAAAAATAATTACATTTTTAAGTAAAGCGCATGTCCAACTTTTTAAGAAATTTAAGTATTTGTTTTGATTAAACTTGTATATCATCAGGCATTGGTGACTTTTATGAACTATAAGAAGTCTTATTTATCTAAAAAGTATCTATTGTGAATTTCAACATTAAAACAATGCATAAGAGCCCTGAAAAATGGTCGAAAGTATAAAAATTATTTGTAACAAAGCCTTGACCGATATATTACATAACGATTCTAAAACCATTTACAAATTTAATTTGTATTATCTTGGCTTAGTTTTTCCAATTTTCCAACAAAAATTGCTGCAATTGTATCATTTTAGAGAATTTGGCCATATAAGGAACACATCTGCTTGATCTGGAGTCCAGATCTGGATCACAGATGTAACTATGTCTAAGATAGCTGTTATATTAAAGAATATCCATCAGAACTCTAGAATTCTGCAATAGATTAAAGCTAATCCAAGGCATTCGGAAGATCCTTGCTGAAACACTCACTTTGCTGCTGAATATCTGCCTATTTATCTTTCTAGCAATTCCGTTAGCTGAGTAACTCTTGTTTTCATATCTGTACTTAATGTACACTTTTTAAACATATGCTGAATCAGACGCTTACTTTATAAGGAAAGAGTCCCAGACTACAACTAAATAATTCCAAAATTGTTCATAGCAAAGGAACACGAGTCACCCACGAGTCACCCACCCGAACACTAGTCACCCATTTCTGGTCCTCACCTGGTTGATGATATCCATCTTGTACTCCTGGTAGTTGGTCATTGTGCGCGTACTGCTAGCCAGCGAGGATGTGGAGGCAGCCCGTGTCATGGGTCCGCCGGCGTGAAGGGAGCGGCCGTTAGAGGGATTGGGTCCGCTACCAGGTCCTCCTCCTCCTGCTCCTCCACCGACGCCTCCGCGGAGCGCCTTCCAGTCGCTGGAGGCCGTTGCAATGGTGCTGCGGCGATTGGCCGTGTAGATCTCGTGGTCCAGCGACGAGGACTTGAACTTGGCCAGCTTGGGTGGCGGACTGGTGGTGGGAGCCATGGTCGAAGTCGAGGACAGAATGCTTGGCTGCCCGCTATTGTTGCTGCTGAGGCTTTTGTTGGCGCTGCCCCATGTGGGTTGTGTAATTCCGAAAGCCCAGCCCCGCGACTTTGCATGCACTATGCACTCGGAGCGGAGCGGATCGGATTGGATTGGATGGGATCGGGTGTGAGCGGTGGGGAGCGGCGGGCAGCGCACGGAAGGGGAGCGGAGCGGATCAGCTCACCTCGACGCAGCTGAGGCTCAGCTCGTCTTGCGCTTTTTTGGAGGTGCTCCGATTCTGATAAAATGGGCAAAACAAAATAAAAGTCGGCGACGAATGTGGCGGGCAAAGCGCAGGGCAGCAAACACGAACGAACGCACAAAGGAGAACCACTAAAACTTGTTGCTGATGCCGCGATCCCAGTTTTATTTCATTTCATTTTATTTTCAGCCGCTCGAAGCTTGCTTTCTTTTTCGCCGCGTTTAACCGAGAGCTTAGTATTCTGAATTTCAACGGGCAGTGGGGAGGGGGAATCGGCCGACCACCCTCTCCGTTCTATCTACGGTTCCCCACTTTCACGGTTACGGTTCCACGGTTCTCCGATCTGCGATCTCCGTTCTTCCGAGCTCCCGTTCTCGTTCTCGCGAGCGGCGCTTGTGATTGTGCGTTCGTTGTAGAGCTGGAGAAACATCGATGCCAACATCGATGTTTTTGAAAAATCACAAACATCGATGTTTTTCGAGGAATCATCGATGTTTTTCCTTCTCTACTGCGCATTGGAGAAGAAATGTGTATAATAATAATAAAAATTAATTTTTCATATTTTCTAATACAATTATTAATAGCATATTGCAAATTTATTATGACCTGCTGGTGGCGTTGGCTGGCGTCGTGGAAGACATTGATAAATATCTGAAATGTAAGTTTTTAACTCCCGAATAAGGCTTGCACGGTTTCACTTGCTTCTTTTCCATTGAATCGCATTAATTTGTTATATAGGAGCAATTATGGGACCAGCGGCGGATGAAAACGTAGACGACAATAAGATTCTTTTGTTTTATTTAAAAAATGCCTTTTTATTTAAGCAATATTAAAAAAAAATGATAATAAAAAATCTTTAAATTAAACAGATAAATGTTTTTGTATTTATTTAAAAAATCGATGTTTAAGTCATCGATGTTTTACGCAAAAAACATTGGGAACTTTGATGACCGCCAAGATCGATGTTTCTCCACCTCTAGATTGCGCGTTCGTTGAGTTTTCGGAACTGGCGAGCAGCGGTTCGCTGGGAACCGGTTCGTGGTAACGGTTTCGCGGAGAAACCCAGTTCCGAAACCGAATACTGATTATTTTAATATAATTGTAAAGTGCAAACCAAACTTTTTTAACAACGACGTATTACTCTGAAATCCATTTGATTTATATTTAGATATTTATATATTATACTTTCTTTCAGATCTACAACTGTTATGGACCAGAAAGCTCTTGCCGCCAATTTCAAAACTGTAAGGGAACGATCTCCAAACTTCTAAATGTGATGTTCAAAAACTATAGATCTTTTATTTCTAAGCGATAAAATCACATCACATTCCGATTGGGATACAAAAGATTCCTATGAATAGGACCTCAAGGTTTGGAAGGTTTTTTTTGAGTCGTTCTTGTTATCAAAAGTTTTAAAAATTACATTTGGTAGTATAAAGAAAACGAAAATATTTAAAGAAATTTGCATAACCAATAACAAAATGAAAAAAATTACGTTCTTGAACAATCTTGCACAGTGTAGGCGTGCAGCTGCACAAGGAAATCAGGAAATAACCCTGTCATCTGTGCACTAAGAATTTCATCAGACATCAACACAACCACAAAGGTTTCCGCATACTGACTAAGCCTGGTTGATTCTACTATACTGTGGAGCGCCAGTCCTTGGCAAACTGAACACTCAAGGACACGTTCCTCAGTGGGTTTGGTGTCCATCAAAATATGTACTGAGGTATACTCTTCGTCCACAGCCTTGATGTAGAGTGGTCCATCGCATTGACATCTTCGGTTTTGCAACCATGGTATATCTTAGTCGTCACAGTGAGTCCTTCGAATGATTTACCAACAGGCTGGGCTTAGATGTGATCGAGGTCAGTCATCTCGCTGAGGAGAAAGGTCAGGAATTCGGAGGCGTCTCCTGCCTCGAAAATTCCTCTAACTCCAACTCCCAACCTGCTGGCATCCACCGACTCGGGCCGAAGATATCTTGACAGGTCGAGGTCTACGACAATGCCATCGTAGTTTGCCAAAAAGAAGTTTTGACAAAATCTAAAACATGAAACCGTCAATTGCATAACAGGGTAACAGATTAATCTTTTATAGACTTACGTCACATTAACGGCCAGGACCTGCAACACGCTATTGATGAAACAGTTCCGGTGTTTATTAAACCGCATGGTGGTTTTGCTGGAATGTCCGGAATTGGAATCTGTATAAATTTAAATGAAATATATATACATGAGAATTTTAATAAATACTTACATTTAGATCATCAAGGCTGATTTTGACTTAAAGTCGGCTTTGCATTTATTACATCTATACATAAGGCCACACGTTACGATCCCACCACAGATAGCTGCTGGAATGGACCAGGTCCATGACCAGGAAACTGTGGCAGTGGAGCTCCAATTGGTGGCGAGCACGGATTGCTGGGGGTGTGGCGCTGTTAATCGGTCGACGGTGTTGGTGTAGTGGGCGAGGATTTCAAAACGCTGTCCACCAACTCTTTGACCATCAGTCCAATATGTCTGCGCGACTTAGGGTCTGTCTCGTCAAAATGGTCGACCTCTATATAATTGGCCAAGAGGCGTAAAGTTCGTACAATTGAAATTGAATTATCCGTTTTATAATGCTTGATTTTTAAAAAATTGATTTAAAACATCGACAGCTATTCATTCTAATTTTCGTGGAAAACAAGCATTTTCGATTCTCTGTTTGCACTAATTTTCGTGGACACAAACGCGAAAAAAGCAAAGAAGTATTGGAATATTGGAATAGACGCCTGGAAATTGGAAGTTTCGCTCTGCTTCTTATTTTTTTCGTGGAATAAGAAGCGCGTTCTCTTGCACGAAAATTAGTGCGAACCTTACAATTCGAAACGAACTAAAACAAAACGAATTATGATCGTGCGAACCGGTTACGCGGAGAAACCCGGTTCCGAATCCGAATACCGATTATTTTGATATAAGTGTAAATGGAAACAAAACTTTTTTACCAATGTTGTATTACTTTATTACCCATTTTATTATATCTCAAGATATTTACATATTATACTTTCTTTCAGATCTACAGTCGAACTTTTATCGAAACAAAAAGTTCTGGGAAAAGCTTTCAGAGAGAACATCTTGCCGCCAATTTCAAAACTGTAAGGGAGCGATCTACAAACTTCTAAATGTAATGTTCGCAAACTTTGGATCTTTTATCTCTGAACGATAAATGTCCGTAGGCTTCGATCTATGATCTGAGATCAGAGATGCAAGCCTCGGTCCTTTTGGAGGTGATATTACCCGTGGAGGATTTTGGATTCGTTGGATCTATATGTTGTTTGTTGAAAAGGTGCTCCAAGTGTGGAACACTGACAACCATATTGGGAAGATCCTAATCTTCACCCAAACTCAGCGCATTGAGAGCAAAGGCCGAAAGAGTAAACGCGAAGAAGTTTTATTTGAAACTGAAACTGATACACATAAAAATGCCAGCTTCATGCGGCTGCTTATTTACTAATATATATACATACATACAGTTCATGTGTATGTATGTATGTTCTCATACAAAATTACATATGCACATGTGGGCATTGCTTATATTCAACACTATAATACTACATATATATATATATATATGGAACACTTTATTTATAAAAAATTTGCAATATTTCACAAGTGTGAGTGATTATGATACATGAGCATTAAGAATACAGGCCTTTTTCAACCTTTTCTACTTAGAAATATGTTTTATACAGAAGATAAATTGGTATTAATCATTGATTATAATGAGGGGAAAATTTTAGTACAAAAAACCCCCATAAAGAAACATTAATATATAAACTTAAAACTAATAATTTCAAACTATCTTAAAAACTAGACTTATATCTTATAATAATATTAAACATTTTGAAGGTGTAAATAATTAGAATTAATGTTTCTATTTACAAAGTTGGTGTGTAATTTGGCCAATCTCTCTGAGGCCAGTTCAATCCCAGCTAAGTTGTGCAACTCCACAGTAGAGTAATGCCACGGAAGATTAAATATCATGTTTAATATTATGTTTTGTGCCACCTGGATTTTATAAATATGAACATTAGCAACATCGGCCCAAACCGGTGCCCCGTAAAAAATTGTTGACTGAAAAATAGTTCTAAATAAGTACATTTTATTTTCTATGCTTAGTCGAGAATTTCTATTTATAAAAGGGTATAAAATGCGAACTAATATATTTGTTTTCTTTATAATATGTTGAATGTGATCTGAAAAATTAAGCTTTTTATCTAATATGACTCCTAAATATCGGACATTGTTTTCCCAATTTATGTCCACTTGGTTGAGAAATATACTGTTCGTTGAGATATAAATATTTTTCCGTTTTCTTGTAAAAAATATAGCTTGAGTTTTGTCTGAATTTACAAGAATTTTCCATTTATTGAAGTATGCCACAAGGGTATTAAAAGCTACTTGAAGAGAATTTGTAATATTACTTGCAAGGGTTCCAGTGCAAAGAATTGCAGTATCATCTGCAAAAATTGATGCAGTACATCCACTTAAGGCTGGGAAATCAGAGGTGAATATATTGTACATAAGTGGGGAAAGACAAGATCCTTGCGGACAGCCTGCACTTAAGTCATATATTCGAGAGTGATAATCACATATATATACAGCAAAGGAGCGGTTACTAAGGAAACTTCTTATTATTTTAATAATTTTAGGCGGAAAATGTAAAAGATTCAATTTGTAAACAAGACCTTCATGCCAAACTGAATCGAAGGCCGCTTTAATATCTAGTAAGACCATTCCTGTGGATTTGGATCTACTAAAGTTCGACTTAACAATTTTTTTAATTCAATAAAGAGGGTGTGCAGTATTGTGTTCAGGACGAAAACCAAACTGCTGGGTAGGAAGTATATCATTGTTTTCAGTAAAGTCGAAAATCCTTTTTTTGATAACTTTCTCAAGAACTTTACTAACCGAAGAGAGCAGACTTATGGGTCTATAAGATGTGGGACACTCTGGGGGCTTGTTCGTTTTTAAAATGGGGATAACCTTGGAGTGTTTCCATTTCTGTGGAAAATAACCTAAGCGAAGGCAACCATTAATAATCAAGGTTAAATACTTTACCCCTTTTTTAGGGAGAGCTTTCAAACACATGTTGTCAATGTTGTCAAGACCAGATTTTTTTAATTTAAGGTTATTAAGGACCGAAGAAATTTCTTGATAGTCCGACAAGTACAACTCCTTATTTACAGTCGACGAGTCAAATGATGTCATAAAGTTAGTGACCTCAGATATTGTTATAGGATCACTTAGATTGTTTGAATGGCAACAGTTAACAGTTGTTCTTGTTATCAGAAGTTTTAAAAATAAAATTTGTTACTATAACTCAGTTTAAAATAAACAGGGCAAATTTTGTTTGCCATATTTATAGAAATTGGCATAAGCAATAACAAAATAAACAAGAGAGAATGCTATAGTCGAGTACCCCGACTATCAGATACCAGTTACTCAACTAGTGTGAATGCGAACGCGAAATTTAATTTTTTCTGAGATATCGATAGATACTGGGGAATAAAACAGGAAAAAATCAAAAATTGTTCAAAAGTGTGGGCGTGACCGGTTTGGAGGATTTGGTGCGTTGACTCCAACGCGTGGCGTGGCAAAAAGTTTTTTTGGCAAATCGATAGAAATATTAAACAATTTTTCAAAAATGTGGGCGTTGCAGTTTTGGACATTAGAGTGGGCAGAGCAACGTTCTTGAATAATCTTGATCAGTGTAAGCGTTGGTAGAATCTGCTTGCCTAATCTCAAATTTTAACTTTTACAGTTCCTGAGATCTCGAAGTTCATTCGGCCGGAAACGCTTCCTCCTATCTGTTATATATTTGTCAACGAATCAAGTAAGCCTTTTTTGTTTACGAGTAACGGATGCAATTAAACATAGTAGTTTGTAGTAGTTTCTTGAACTATCCCCACATTTAGCTCATCTCACTACGCAAACTGCTCTCCGGTGTGAAAGTCAAGCAAACAGATACTTCTCAGCATTTGCCTACCTAGTATCAAAATGATCAAAATGGGCCGGTTGACGAGAAGCGTGAAATCCATACACTCCACAGCAAAACTAATTGTAATCTTGATGGACAGCATGGGGCTGTCAAAGCATGCTTACGTTCAATTGGATTCCAGCAGAGTATCAACCCAATCAATTCTACTATCAGAGCGCAAACATATTCCACTACTTGGCTTCCCCACACCCGTTTCTATGAACATTTGGCTCATTTGCCAACCCCCACACCCACACCCACCCACCAGCTACATACATATGTATACCACCCACAGCAAAGACTTTTCCGTAGGCTTCACTGCGCACTGCAACATTGTTGCCCTCGGCAGAGTTTTTGTAATTGAATGAAATTAATTATATTCCAGTCGCTGATGATATTCATTTGCGTTCGCTGTGTTGGAGGGGCAGCTAGCTGATAATTAAAAGCTCAAATAGGCTGTTAAACTGAACTGACACAGTGGCTCCGGGTTAGGTGGTGTAAATCTCCACCAAATCTCAATTGATAGCGTTATCAGTGAGCCCCTTGTGGGAGCTGAGGATCGGTTCCTATGCCGCCCAGCAGCGGCAATTGTCGTAATTCCTGGACATGAACAACTTTTAGAAACACATCCATTGGTTAGACTCATTGTAAATTTCCTTTGTTGTATTGGGAATTGGTAAACATATATATTTTCTATCAACGAGTAATCTTCCGAAATATTCCGCGAATCAGCAAGACTAGCCCATAAGTTTCGCTTAGTGAGTGCTTGACTGTAATCCCGGTCGGCTGACGGCGGATTCCAGACGCTTACAGAACGGCCGATGCCGTCGCCAGAGTCTCTGTTATGTCACCGGCAACCGCGAGTGATAAGGCACGGGTCGGTGGATGAAACCGCCTGGCGAACTCTCCTTTCCCTTAGTGTTCCTCAGGCCCATGCCAGCTTGTTATTGCCGTGATGAGGGAAGCGACTTATCAGCGGCAAACAACCCAGCACACTCGACTGTAGCGCACATAGTGACGCCTTCCCGGGTCTATTATATCGCTGGGAGCTCGAGCGCCTCAGTTAGTCGTTGGTCAGGCGCGGAAGTAGACGTGTTACAGAAAAGTGAAACTTTAAAAATACGCTACCAATCGGGAATCCCAAAATGATCAAAACTTCAGTGGACAAGCGTCGCGTTTGCGTAATAGGAGGTGATGCTCGAATCTTTCCAGAGATATGTGCCACAAACTAGTAGCCATATCTGGTTTTTCTTTTCAGCTGGAACAGCGGGGTTGTGCGCGCTGAAGAACTCCCTGGAAGCGGGTCTGGATGCGGTGGCCTACGAACGCGGCACCGAAATCGGGGGAACTTGGATTTTCTCCGAGGAAATGCCCAAGAACGAGTACGACGAGGTGCACAGCAGCATGTACGAGGGCCTGCGGTAGGTGATCGAGTAGATGATCGAGCTGGAAGATTTCTGATTTGCGACTCGGTTTCAGCACAAATCTTCCGAAGGAGGTCATGGGCTATCCGGACTACTCGTACCCCGACGACATCGCCGAGTCCTTCATCACCTCCAACCAGGTGCTGGAATTTCTGCGCTCCTACGCGGAACACTTCAAGCTAAAGCCCCACATCAAGCTCCAGCACGAGGTGATAAGAGTGCGTCCTCGCTTGGACGACTGGGAGGTTGGTAGCGACGTCACGTATTTTGAAACCAGTTTTCCATCACTGTGACTTGTTTGTTCGACTGGCAAAATACTCATAGATCTCACGGGGCCTTCTCCGATCACTTCCAGGTCTACGTATGGGACCACAGCACGGATACCTGTGACCCAATCTACTACGACTTCGTGTATGTCTGCAACGGGCACTACACGGAACCGGACCTCCCGGAAGTCGAGGGATTAGATCTGTTCGAGGGCAAGAAGATGCACAGCCACCTCTACCGCAAGGCAGATAAGTTTAAAGGTAAGATTAGAGCGCTCCTGTCTGTATCTTAAATCAGTCTGGCCAAAGCTTCGGACTTCGCCTCCATCGCCGTCTGGACGGAGTCCCACTCTTGTTTTTTCCATAAACAACTCGGCCCTCGACTGCAGATAATGTTGTTGACGGCTGTGTGACATAATAATAATAAGTGTAGTGGGTCCGTGCCAATTTCGAGCTCCTCTAGCACGTGCTTAACTGCTGATAGCTAGCACTGTGGGAGATCTCAAAACGCTACTTATCAGATTGTAGATAGAAAAGTAAGACGAAAATCGGGAGTCCTTTGGGAAGATGTAGTCACATCACTGAAGAGCCAACCATTATAGTTTTTAAGAGCAGTGCACACGTAACAGGAATTTTATAGTAAGAACTAACTAAAATCGAAAACCTCTTGGTATAGAATAGAATACTGCATTTGGTGTAGTATTGCACAAAACTTTTGTGTTAAAAAATGATAGAAGCTTTAGCACATGAGACCACCATGATACATCATACATGATCGTTGAGTAGCGTGTCAAACCACTTCCGTTTACCTTATCTGCGCAAAAACCCATTTAGCACCAAAGTATTTATCGGCTAACTCGTTTTTCGTACAGACGCGCGTGTGCTGATCATTGGCGCCGGTCCCAGTGGCATGGACATCACCAACCATGTTCGCGAGGCTGCCAAACAGGTCTTCCTAAGCCACCACCTTTCCACGACCCCAAACACAGCATTTATGGGCAACGTAACGCAGAAACCGGACGTGCAGCGCTTCACCAAGGATGGAGCCGTCTTTACGGACGGCAGCACGGAGAGCTTTGACCACGTGATGTTCTGCACCGGATACAAGTACACATTCCCCTGCCTCAGCACCGATGTGGGTGTCCAGGTGATAGACAACTTCGTGCAACCACTGTGGAAGCACTGCGTCAACATCAACCACCCGACCATGGCCTTTGTGGGCCTGCCCTTCAACGTGATTCCCACCCACATCTTCGACATGCAGGTGCGCTTCACGCTGAAGTTCTTCACGGGCCAGCGGAAGTTTCCCTCCCGGGAGCAGATGATCGCCGATCTGGAGCAGGAAATCGGAGAGCGGTGGGGCTGCGGCGTGCGCAACCAGAATAAAGCACATCAGATGGGCGAGCGACAGGTGAGTGTTCACAATACCCTGTATAAGAAATGAAATTATTAGCTTACAAGCAGAGAACATAGATAAAACAATCTTGTATCTGTCATTCCAGTTTGTCTACTACAATGAACTGGCCAGTATCGCGGGCATCGAGAACATCAAGCCAGTTATCCACAAGCTGATGAAGGACTGCGGCAAGAAGTACATTTTTGAATTGGACACGTACAGGAGCAACAAGTATACGATTGTAGACGATGAAAACTTTTTGAAGAACGGAGAAGCTATTGTATGATGAAACTGATTTCATCCCATTCTAATATCTTAGGTTAGGCGATAAAAATGTTTCACTGTAGTACACGAAGATTTAGCGGAGTCTTCGGTTCGGTTTCTTTTAACGGATTATAACTCAGATGTGTTAATTAATATTTTTATAAGTTTTTTACAATGTAAATCATATTAAGTTTTGAACAATTAAGTCAAAACGTTTGTTTGCTAAACAGGACTATATCTGATAATGTCCACCATAGTTCTTTAGTCTCTTTAGTTCTAAGACTCGTTCACATTGTAGAAGTCTAATTAAAATGTTACTCCCGAATCTCCTATATTTTGGTGGAATATGGTATGAATCATTTAGACAAACAAGGTATGGTTTGTTTTCACATTTTTTAGTGTCGTTCTTACAAGTCAGTTAAATAATCATATTGATAGGAAGCTACTGACTCAATTCGTACATGATGTGGGAGAGCACTCCGCTAGCCTCCACATTGCTAAAGGCCACATTGGCCAGGCGTGACTCATAGCGTTTCAGGCTTCTCTTGGCCGTAGACGAGTAGGTGACAAGGTTGCGTATAATGAGCGCCGCTGTCAGACGGATGCTCTTGGTGACTGGACCCTCGTTCTCGTCCATCAGCTCTTTAGCGTTCGTGTAATCAGACGTGTGCCGGTTCATAGCTTGCATTGCGGCGCTGCCAACGACTGGAACCGCTGAAGCAGGACCCGAAGGTGAACCACTAGGAGCGCCTCCCGCCAATCGTTGAGCCTGACCCTCGTTGCGCACTATGGTCACGGGAGCCTGGGCTGGCGCCACATTGTGAATCCCAGTTGCCAAGCGACGTTGCACACTGGCGCGCAAGTTCTCCGTGGTCAGGTGCCGGTCAATCAGATGCGTCATCAATGAGTATCGTTTGCGCGCTCTGTTGTCGCAGAAGTTGGGTCCGCTGCCCCACTGACAATAAATGTCGGCGTCAGAATCAAGGTGATCCGGACAGTGGACACTGCACACGTGGTACTGCAGCTCGTTAAGAGACTTGAATTTCTTGCGGGGACAGTTTCTCCAGTCGCAGATGTACAACCAATTTGCATCCACGGGCATGGGAGAGGGCGAGGGGTTGGCATTCGGGCCAGGAGCAGCGTAGACGCTCTGACTGACAACCAAAGAACTGCTGCTGGGACCTGTAGTTACGACAGCAGGTGGGACTGTCGTCTGTGCTACTACCTCTGATTCCGCTGGCTTGGCCTCACTGGTTGCTAAGACAACTGGTTTGCCGCCTTCCGTTGAATCACTAGTTCCTGACGTCGTTACCACAACAGCCTGGGTGACTGGTGGCTTGGGGCTAGACACTTGCGCAGGCTGTGGCTGCACCGGCTTTTTTGCGAGGAGAGTTACTGTTGGTGGAACTGGAACAGGTGCTATTTTCGGTTTGGTCACTTCAGAAATCTAAAATAATATATTAAAATATTTGTTTTAGTCATAAATCACTCAAAATAATAGCTTTTAACGCCTTCAATTATTTTTACCATAAATCTGTTGCCTATTTAAACAAGAGATCCTGTAAAACCAACCCGTCACTTAAGTGGTGAAAATGCGATGAAGACATTTACAAATGGGGAATGTGAATGTGATGCGATTTATGGGATTTAGAACGGGCATGGGCATATACAATCTTGTACAGCGTGTGCTTCTCCAGAATCTGCATGCTTAATATCAAATTTTAGCTTTCTTCCACCTGTTACATACTGTTTTCAATGACCCTTTTATAATCGTACATATAATTTCAAAAAGAAATAATTGTTTAATTTCGCCCCTAGTTCCCTACTTACTGCCGGCATGGTTATCTTCTGTTGGATAATGGATGGATGATGCGGCTGCTGCTGGTCCAACACAGATCGAATGTGCTGTTGCTGCTGAAGAGCAACGCCTCCAACGATAGCCGTGCTGGCAGGTGACTGAGTGATGATCGTCTGCGAGTTAAGCTGGCTTTGCTGTAGGGGAGCCGCTGTAGTCGGCGTCTGGGTAATTAGCGTGGTCTCCTTGATTCCGCCAAGAATTACCTGCCTCTTTTCCCCACCAACCGTACCGCCAACTGTGGAAGTCGGAGTGGATGGGCCCGAGATTATGTGTTGCTGGATGATAGACTGATGTTGCTGGAGCTGCGGAATGGGCAATGAAGCGCCCGGCTTAGCGGCAACTAATCGCTGCTGGGGTGCTAATTGCGGCGAAACGAGCTGCGCCTGGGGTTGTGGCTGGTGAAGCTTAATAGTAGCCGGGATCTGGTTAAGCTGCGACAGCAGTGATGGCGACATTTGGCCAGCACCCAACGCCGGAACTGGTCGCTGGGGTGCGATAAAGATTTGCTGCTGGGGGGTAGAAGTACGCGGTTGCGCCAGTTGCGGAGCTGTGGTGGTGGTAACCAGGACCTGCTGCCCCTGCGCCGTTGTCATTATCATTTTCTGAGTGCCAGCCACGTTCGCAGCAGAGACTCCTCCTGGCTGCTGCAGGATTATTATGGTCTTCGTTTGTTGTTGCGGTGTTTGCGTCACCAGCAGAGTGGGTGGGGCCGACTGCGTGGATGTCGGAATAGTCGGCTGCGTTTGCTGGGCCACAAGATACGTCTGGCCTTGCTGATTGGTGGCCAGAACATACTGCGTCTGCGGAGCTGGTGTGGAATCCATTGCAGTCTTGGGCTGCAGGATCACCGGCACAGTTTGCAAGCCCTGATCCGTCTTTATGGTGGCCGTGGTGGCAAGTTTCAGTTGGGGATGCGGGGCTGGAGAAACCACATTGCTGCCGGGGAAAACAAGTTGACGTTGGGTCGGTTGCACTTTAGCCGGAATGAGTTGAAGCTGCTGTGCCTGTTGCGATTGCTGCTGGCTTTGATCCTGACTTGGTTTGGCCAGAGGTGGAACGTCATCCATATCCTCATCCTCCAGAATGGATGCCGCCAGATCCGCATAGAGATTGGCTGCATTTTTCGAGGGAGTCACCTGGGCTTCTTCCTTGCCGCCAGAAGATGAGCTGCTGGAACTGCTGGCAGCGGCATCTAAAGCCAGACGCTTATTCTGCTCCTCGTCAATGGTTAATTTTCGTTTGGCAGCTGCCGATGCAATGATGAGAGTGCGCCCGCTGGCATCTTTCGTCACTACGTTTGCGCCACTCAATGGAGCGAGAGGTGGCGGGGCCGAGTCAGTGATTGGCTTTTTTTCGATGGCCATCTGGGGGTGCAACGGTTTAATGGTAGTCTGACCCACCTTCACCGGTGTGTGCTGCATCAGCGGGTTGTTCACGAAGGCGCTTATAGCTGTTGAGGTTACCTTGATAGGCTGGGTAGCATTTGTGCCTGAAGCTGTGGTAGCCACAAGGGCTGGCGGCTGCGGCGTCTGAGCTTGGGCCTTCTGCTTCTGTTGCCGTTCAGTTACCTTGTTGGCCAACAAGCTTTTGATGAGCGAGGAGCTTGGGGGTGGCGTGACTGCAGAAGAAACGCTTTCCTCAGACGCCACTTCCGTTTGTATAGGATCACTAGATGTTTGCTTGGGCAATATTGGCGTGTCCTTTTTAACGGGAACAATGCTGGGGGTGGGTCTCTGTTGCATGGCTAGCGGCTGAGCTCGCATCCTAATGCCTACGTAGTACGTCCCAGGCAGCTCTATTCCGTCCAGGTGCCGTACAATTACTGGTCCCACCGACTGGTTAAATATAAGCCGCACTAGACGAGGAAACTGCATGTGATTAACCACTGAAAGCTTACCCGCCTTCTGGCAATGCGATAAATATATTCTGTATAGTTCCGCTTGTTCCACACGGAGATCGTTACCGTGCCCAGCCCGTTCATACGTCGCTCCCAGCCAAGCCAGCGCGTACTGTTCATCTTCGTGTGTAAAACTCTGGGAGGCGGAGGGCAGACTGGGAAGGGTAACGGTGGCAGCGATTGGTGGCAATTGTACCTGCGGCAGACTGGGTACAGGCAAATTAACCTGTGGCAGACTGGGCATTGGCAGACCGGGAAGACCTGTAACCAAGGGCGTTTGCTCTCCGTGAGGCAGAAGCACTTGCGTCTGGGCGGGCGTAGGCGTGGGCAAAACTGCTGGCGGTTTAACAGCTACTTGCAGCGATGTTGGAAGTGTAGTCAGGGAAGTGGCACCTGGAGCATGAATGGCGGGCATGTTCTGAGCCAGCGAGGCAGCCATGTTTCCAGGGAAAACCTCTACCACACGCATCAGTATGCAACCGCCTGTGCCATATGACTGAGCCTCCACTGTAATAAGGGTCACCAGCAAATCTATTAGGCCACGTACTTGCATCAGCATCGAACATGGCCGAGCGCCAAGACCACTTAGTGCGTAAACTGCCTCCAGCGTAAAGATAATCATCATGACGTCGGTAAGCGAGAGGAGCAACATGGCTCGCTGGTAAAAGTCCAGGCCAAGGCAACGATTGATGTGCTGCGAATTGCCCTCTCGGCCGCACAACTTGTAGAGTATTTCCAGACAGCTCATGATCACCGCGCGGTCGTTTGAGTCAATACCCTCGCAGAGGGTGGCTAAAAGATTCCGCGACAGCTCGTCAGTGTTGGGGTCTAGCAGCTCGAATTGTTGAGCCAGGTTTCCAGCGGTCTCGAGGGCCTGGATGTGGATGTTGCCTAGAACAAGCGAAACGTGTTTCAGTTATTTTCTTTTAAATTGATAAAGAATACAATAGTAAATTTCCTTGCAGGGCATTTAGGATAGCACCTTGTTACTTCGTACATTCAAAGCGTTATACTTACTCCATCGTACATTTGCTCCCATGACCAAATAACGCCACAAAGTGCGGTTGGAAGCCAGGAGTGCATGATTCTCCTGATGAAAGCTGAGTGTACGGACTAGCTGGACAATCTGAAGTACTCGCTGTCCCATGCGCTCATCAGTCCCGTTACTCCGGCGCAGATTAAGGAAGTGCAACTCGTCGCAGGCCGCCAGTAGTTCACTTCGAGCGTCAGAGTTCTCACCGTCCTCCTTGCTTATCAGACCGTTGTCCACCCAAGCCTGCTCATCAGTGTAGAGCTCTAGGACCTGTGGCTTGTCGTGCAGCAGGTCGCGCCAGAAACTGAGCTGCGAGTGGTGTCGAACCTCGGCGTAAATGTGCTGGAACAACTGGCGCATTGTGAAGTCAGCGTAGACGCCGAGGTGAGCAAGCAGCACATCAAGCAGTTTGGGGCACTCGGACAACTGTAGGGTGTGGCGCGCCTCGTTGGCCATAAGTGTGCACACGTTAATGGCGAAGTCCTGCTCATTGGGCAGGGGGGAAAGCAGAGACAACAGCAGCTTCTCGTAGCTGCTGTGTCGGTGCAGCTGCGTGGACATCTTGTACTGTCGGCGGCGTTCCACATTAACAGAGTGCTGGCGCTGGTTGTAGGCCATTGGCACCGCCGGCAACGTAGAGTGCGCTGAACCAAAGATGCTGCCTAGGCCACCACCGGCGCCAGACAAAAAACGAGATCGCGAGCGTCCACCGCCCATTTCTACGTTCTCAATAGCCGCCTCCAGAGCCTCCATCTTGTCTGGATCCTCGCCAAAGAAGTTCAACCGTTCGTACTTGTCCAGATAGCGTCTGTAGATGTGCTTGATACTAGCCGTTCCGTTAACGCAGCGCTCCCGCAATGTATCCATGGCGCTGTACACCTCGTCCCACTCGTCCCGCATGGTCACCTTATTAAAGCCGCCTCGTTCGGTTACCTCGTTGTACAGCTTGTACAGGTCGACATGCTTACCGCTTATCCTGGCGGGCTGTGTCAATGGAGTGCTGTTTGGGCAGAGGGAAAGTGGGTCAGGGCATCTCAAAATACAGAGGAGCCGTGTCAAACTCACCCGCGTCGTTCGTGAAACTGCTGCAGGTCCCTCCAGAACTCCTCCGGAGGTGACGCCGGCATCTCCTCGACCTTCTCCGGCATGATCTGTAACTGGGCGGGATTCTTGGCGCGAAGCGGAGTCACCGGGGCCGCAATCTTGCCCGGCGTCTGTGGATCGCCCGGCTGAGTGGCGCTGTTTACGGCGGCAGCAGGCAGCGACTGAAGCAGCACCCGTACGTTGTCGATGGTAGTGGCGCTCATGATTGGATCTTTTTGTGTGGTGGCTTGGATGGGAAACACTTAACACATGATATTCTAATAGTAAGACACGCAGATGCTAATTAAAATTATTTAAAAAATTCAACAAAAATTACAACGCGACGCTGACGCGGTACAGCAGAGTTGCATTCACTAGCAGGGCCGTCAACAATTGGCCCGTATATCGATATGAAGTATCGATGTCTTTCATTAATGTATTTTATATTTATTTATATTCATATTTTATTTTATTTACTGTCTTCTTTTCATAACTCCAAAAACAGCATCAAATCTACATTGGCTCAATAATGAAACGTAATCTGTTCTTAACTCCATCCGAATTTACCGTTGGTGGTTCAAAGTTGAAACATATCTCTCTCTCTTGCTGATTGAAATCTTTAAAGAACTAGTAAGCTGCCAGTTTGCTTCAGTTTTAAGCTGAATAATGTTATGAAACTGAACTTTGCATTACATTTAGTAACTCTTATTGAAACGAATTAAGCATTTAAGGCCAAAACTCATTAGAGCCCAGAAATTTGGATAAAAAAAAACTAACTACTAGTTTACTAATATCGAATACTTACAATCGATTGGTTTGGCTACACTGTGCACACATGTGCGCTGGAACAAACTTCGTAGTTGGGTAACATTTAAGTTGGACAAAACATTAAAACAAAGAGATGTCAGTGCGTGCGATGGGAGTACTGGGCCAGGCGTGCCGCCTCGGTCGCTGTGCCCAAGTGTTGAGGCAGAGTCACCGATCCGCCCCAGCAGCGTTCAATATCGCCCTTGGATCGCAGCATTCGCCGGGTGGTAAGCCCTACATTCGAGCAACTGGCTCCCCGGAGGGATTCTAATGTTTATATAACACTTATCTTTCCACTTGCAGCTCTCTCGCTCCGTCGCTACTCCACTGAGACCAAGCAGGCATCGGGGACAGTGGTGGACAAGCATGAGTTCCAGGCAGAGACGCGCCAGCTACTGGACATTGTGGCTCGTTCGTTATACTCCGACCACGAGGTCTTTGTGCGCGAGCTTATTTCGAATGCAAGCGATGCGCTAGAGAAATTTCGGTACACCTCGTTGAGTGCTGGAGGCGAGAATCTGACTGGAAAGGACCGGCCTCTGGAGATTCGTATCACCACCGACAAGCCACTGATGCAGCTAATCATCCAGGACACGGGCATCGGCATGACCAAGGAGGAGCTGGTCAGTAACCTGGGCACTATCGCACGCAGCGGATCAAAGAAGTTCTTGGAGCAGATGAAGGAGACCCAGCAGGGAGCCAGCTCGGAGGCATCCTCGAACATTATTGGTCAGTTCGGCGTGGGCTTTTACTCTTCCTTCATTGTCGCCAACAAGGTAGAGGTGTTCACGAGGGCGGCTGTGCCTGATGCTCCCGGACTGCGTTGGTCCACGGATGGCAGTGGAACCTACGAGATCGAGGAGGTGCCTGACGTTGAGTTGGGAACGCGAATCGTGCTTCATTTAAAGACCGATTGCCGTGAATATGCGGACGAAGAGAGGATCAAGGCGGTGATCAAGAAATACAGCAACTTTGTGGGCTCACCCATCTTGCTAAACGGAAAGCAGGCCAATGAGATCAAGCCTCTGTGGCTTCTTGAGCCTCAAAGCATCAGCAAGGAGCAGCACCATGACTTCTATCGGTTCATTAGCAATAGCTTTGATGTCCCGCGCTTCACCCTACACTACAATGCTGACGTACCCTTGAGCATCCATGCGCTGCTGTACTTCCCCGAGGGAAAGCCTGGTTTGTTCGAGATGTCTCGGGACGGAAACACCGGTGTGGCTCTCTACACCCGAAAGGTGCTTATTCAGTCCAAGACAGAGCATCTGCTGCCCAAGTGGCTGCGCTTTGTAAAGGGTGTTGTCGACTCTGAGGACATTCCACTCAACCTGAGTCGCGAGCTGCTCCAGAACAGCAGCCTGATTCGCAAACTGTCCAGTGTGATTTCCACCCGCGTGATCCGTTTCCTGCAAGAGCGCTCCAAGAAGCAGCCAGAGGAGTACGAGGCCTTCTACCGCGACTATGGGCTCTTCCTGAAGGAGGGAATTGTAACCTCCAGCGACGCCTCCGAAAAAGAAGAAATCGCTAAACTTCTGCGTTTTGAATCCTCCAAGTCGGAGACCGCCAGTGGGCGCATGTCGCTGGAGGAGTACTACAACGCCGTTCCCGCAGAACAGCAGAATATTTACTACTTAGCAGCACCCAACCGCGTTCTTGCCGAGTCCTCGCCCTACTACGAGAGTCTGAAGAAGCGCAACGAGCTGGTGCTCTTCTGTTACGAACCCTATGATGAGCTGGTGCTCATGCAGCTGGGCAAGTTCAAAAGCAAAAAACTCTTATCCGTGGAGAAGGAGATGCGCGAAGAGTCCAAGGAGACAACAACGACCGCCGACTTTGGCGAGGGCAGTCTGCTGCGCTCAGAACTCGACGCTTTGATTCCTTGGTTGGAGGAGGAGCTCAAGGGGCAGGTTATTAAAGTAAAAGCCACCACTCGTCTAGACACCCATCCCTGTGTAATCACTGTGGAGGAAATGGCAGCCGCTCGCCACTTTATTCGCACCCAGAGTCACCAGGTCCCAGAACAGAATCGATTTGCCCTGCTTCAACCAGAACTGGAGATAAACCCAAAGTGAGTCCTGCTGGTCACCTTCCTTTCGTTGCTTTCTTATTTTGCATTTTTCCTGACCTTAGGCACCCCATCATCAAGAAGCTTAACAAGCTTCGTGAGAGCGACAAGGATCTGGCCCAACTTATCGCCAAGCAGCTCTTCGCAAACGCAATGGTGGGCGCCGGTTTGGCTGAGGATCCCCGCATGCTGCTAACCAACATGAATACTCTGCTTTCGCGGGCCCTGGAGAAATATTAGAGTGCGCCGTAAAAGGAACAGTGTAGATCTACCGACTATGTAATATTAATTTCTATAATTAATTTGATAAAACGTGTTGAAATAGTTTTAAATATGTATAATTAAACGTTTTAAATATTTTAATTCCAGAAATTAAGAGGAATATAATTTCTTCGGGTTTTTTTTCAACTTAGTGTGCACAAAAATGACATTTTATACAAAGTGTTTTTTCATAAATGTATTCTTTGTTGAAAAGCTCCATAAAAACCGCTATTTCTAAAATAGTGTAAATAAAATAAGAAATTGTTACATTATACTAAAAAAAAAACATTTTGTGAGCTATTTTGATAAAAGGTAAACCTTTCTTGGGCCCATTTAGTTCGAGCAATTGAATTTTTCTATGGTACAAATATATATTTTCCATACAAGTTCATGGAAAAATTGACCAAGCTATCAGAAATATAAAATATTAATTTTGATGTGCTTATGCTTTTCAATTGCGTGCATTCTTTCGGTGTTCGGTGTGAAAGCAATGGTTCAATTGTCTTGGCTTTAGTGGGAACATTGTTAGTGCATTTTGTCTTCCACCACGTGGCAACGCTGGCTCAAACTATCGCCGAAAATCCGCCCCGTGACTAACGTTTATAAAAGCAAAGCAAAATAACTCGTTGGTGTTCAGTATCCGATCCGCGCTTTTAAGCAGCAGCCAGCAGTAACCCGAAAAGGCCACAGAGCAGCGAATTGCTTTTAATTAGATTTCTAATCACGTGAGTGAAAAAGCAGTCAAAAGATAGGCGGTCATGTGAGGCTAGCCCTGCGGAAAAGTTTCGGGCCTGCGATAAAACATGCTGCTGCGACAACTTCAATTTGAACAGAGTTCAAACAGAAAAAAAATTGTACAATATTTTCTGCCACGACATGCACACACACACAGGCAAGCCAATGGCAATGAGATTCCTCGTGAGTGTGCGTTTTCCGCGTTGAGCAATGGGAAATGGACAAGGAGCACAGGCATCTTCAGAACGTGCACAAATTGCCGTTTTCATTTTCAGCCTGGAAAACCAGGTTTTTAACAACTGTGTGTACGTGTGTAATTTTCCAGACCGTTGTCATTGCCAATTGGACTTACTATCCGTGATGTGTGCCCGTTCTGTCATGCGCTCACTCTCGAGCGCACACAAGCACATGACAGCACGCACATACACACAGGTCACACTCCACACAAGCGCAGTTCAATAATCCGACGAGTGGCCTCTCGCTCATTCTCACTCTCTCTAGCTGCTCTCTCCCAGTTTTCGTCGTTGGCTACTCGCTCCGACATGCCCACTCGCGATTAAAAAGTATATTTAAGAATATGCCGTGAGCGGCCACTCGCAATTCGTTCGTCGTCGCAGCAGCATTGGCCGCAGAGCAGCGTAAAACCCCACGTATATAGCACATATATTGTACATATAATAAAAATACTTTGTTTCGACTTGAAGCAACGCATACATATAACGAGCGCGCATAACATTCAGATTCAGCCGTGCAAAACGCCGAACAAAAACTATAGTGCAATCACCACAGCAGCAGCAAAACGAACTAAAATTTCGATTTTTGATCATTTGTAGCCTAAAAAACACACAAACAAAGCAAAATGTCTTCTGAAGTGAGCAGCGACAACCCCATCTATGGCCCCTTCTTCGGAGTTATGGGAGCAGCCTCCGCCATCATCTTCTCGGGTAAGTTAGAATCTGACTAGAATAAGGATGCCATGCCCGTGCTGTGAAAAATCGAACATTTGTGTGGCGTAAAAGGTAGAAGAAGAAGAGCAAATGCGGGGATAAGCGTGTGGGCGTACGGGCTTCTGTAGGTGGTAGTAACGGGAAATAGCGGCAAGTGTACGAAAACGGTGTACGGACACGGGCTTACTCACACATAGGGATCAAGGTGCTCATATGCCTGCGCGTGACAAGCAGAATATCCAAAACTCTTTGGATCGGCAAACTCGATTTTGAAACGAATAGTATTCCCCCTTTTTTACAACGTAAAGAATTAGCAATTTTAATTTCGCAGTGGCCAAGTTGAAAAAAGAAATTTCGCTTTTTCAACATGCTAAAAACGGCATTACTCATACACACTCATGTGAGCGCATCGCTCTCATGAGCGCTGCGCACTCTCTCGGACTCGATGCCATTGAGCGTGTGTGTGTGAGAGCGAGCAAAGTTACTGTTTTTGGTGAAGTTTATGAAGCGCGCTTTCCTTTTCTCACAACAGTCACAAGACCGTGGGGAAGTGTTGCCATATTAAAGTTTTTTCTGTTCATCTTATTGGTTAGAGCTTGGGCAAACAATGGACTAGAAACCGTATAGAAGAACATAAAACCCTCGCTTTTCCTCTTTGTAAGCCCAATTAACTGGCAACTTATGATTCAATATTTATTGTTCTATAATTCGTTGTCGGGAATCGCATGCCAAAGAAATCCATATAAAGGACAACATATTTTTGTGCGAAAGTACATTCCTATCGATATCTTCTCAAGCCCAATTAGCAGACAACTTATGACCCAATGTAAATGATCGTCGGTAATCACATGCCCAAATCGTTGGGTGCATGATCAATCGACTTTTTAGCCCACATCACATGGTTAGCTGACGATCTTTTCAGTGGCTTATCAAGACCACTCATTCTCAGTTACCTTACTGATAAGTGGCTTATTTACCAATTCAGTTGGCCATGATAAGATAGCAAGTTCCCAAGCGATTGTCGCAAGACGAACTTAAGGCATTATATGAAAAGAACAGCGAGCACGCGCTGCTGCTTATGAGAGCCCAGTTTAGGCTACCCCCACACCGCTTTCCATCGAATTGTGACGCAATTCTTATGTCATGTTACCCTGTAATGTCTTGTGATTTGCGCTAAAAAACCCTACACCCGACATTTTAATTTGATAGTAAGCAATGAGGTTTCCTATGATGTTTACCTGGCCCATTATCATCACCCAATGAGTAAAGTTATCTGAGTTAAAGACTGCTTATGCAATTAGAGTCAACAGCATAAATCAATTTCCAGCTTTTATCAGCGCTAACTGGCCTGCTGATCTGGCAACGCCGCTTGACGATCACATGAGTGCCGACGAATGAGAGTTCCAGTTACTTATCTCTCCAGCTCTCACTCTCTTTCAGCTGGCAAATGCATTTGTCTTTTTCGATGATAGATGCGACGACTGAGTCACTGCACTGCGAACAATGGGCGTTGCTTTCAGCTGCGCTTTATCAGCACTTGCCGCCACTTGGAATGCTGGCCCACATCCTTGCTTCGCAGTGGTCTAAAAATACCCAAATGCCACGAAAATCCTTCACACAATGACATTCAGCTCCTGCAGCACACTCGAGGACGCACACACTCGCACGTTTGCCTGCGCAATCGCAGTAGCGGCAATAGGAGCAGATATACATAGAATGGTAGTTGGGCTAGTAAATTATGTAAAGGCGGTTATGCTAACGCATAATTTGCTGCCACATGTGATGAATTTTCATCATATCGGCACATGCCACACTGGCCAGGCCCCACCATTGTAATCCCCGACTTTAACGAGCGCACACATTGACTCGGCAACTGGGATGCTGCTGTATGTGTGAGCTCATGCCTTTCATTCGTATTGCATTTTAATCAATGAACGGCTAAGCATACTATACACCCTGTTTCCATGGTACAGCCTAGAATACAGTGGGCGCTTATCTTATCTTATTTTCCGTTTCCCGTTCAAATTCTTCTCGCTCGCAGGAGAGATTAGAAAAACAAACACACCTGCAGCGCTACACATTTGTCCGACGTGCACTTATTTCTGACTACAACCTGTCTCATCCAAAAAGCTCGCCACTATTTGCATCGCTCGCAGTTCCCTTTGATTTCTGCTCTCTGATTGTGCACTCTG
The DNA here is from genome assembly GCF_004382195.2 of Drosophila sechellia. Classification (NCBI taxonomy): domain Eukaryota; kingdom Metazoa; phylum Arthropoda; class Insecta; order Diptera; family Drosophilidae; genus Drosophila; species Drosophila sechellia. The sequence goes on along the minus strand of NC_045950.1, from coordinate 2,917,334 downwards.
CACTCAACTGTGACGCCTTCGATGGGTTTTTTTCTTCGGTGCTGTGTTTTTTGCCAGCCACAGTCTCTTGCTATCTCCCCGTTTTATAATTATCTTCGGATGTGCTGGCATTTGTTGTTGTTCTCTTCCTCTTTCGGCCGATTATGTGCTATATTGTTTAAATTTCAACGCCCACAGAAGCGTCTGCGATGCCGTCTGTTTCTTGATAAATGCCTTGTACCGGTTTGTGTGCGGTAACTTAAAATGCACAGCAGCTCTACAGGCAGTTAAAAGGCGAAACAAGTCACTGCCATTTCGGTACTTTGAAATAATTTCTGTGATTTGAATGCGTCGCCAATAATGCCGAAAAAGCATCAATGGCACAGCAGCCAATACAACGATATAAACAAATAGTACGGAAATTCTAAACGATGAGTTCCACTTTTCTGTTGTGTTTTGAAAGAAACCTTATGCCAAAGAATTTTTTCCTACTTATCATATGATAGCTATCCGTTTACTTGTGCATATAGTCTAGGAAAACCACGTGGTGTAAGCAATCGGAGAAAGCACTGGGTCAACAGCCTATGTTAGGCTTTCAATGCTGAATAAATGTTTATAATGTTAATGCCATTTCACGCAATACGGGCCACAAACGCACCAGAATATTTCTGTACTTGTGCTTGAGAGGAATCTGCTTTTTTGAGGATGTGTTCGTGCTTTTGTGACGACAACCTCGACCTCATAGATTTCTGTGTGCTGGTGCTAGGCGCCTAGATATATCTCTTGTGGCTCTAACCAATTGCTTGTTCAAGTTCATTCTGGTTTTTATCATGGGAATTTCCCATGATTTTCCTGTTTAGTGACGTAGATAGTCGGCAGCCCACATTGATCAAGAGCAGAACAGTCCATAAGTTATGGTGATTATTGGAAGATTCGATTCGGCGGTGCGCTTTACGTGTTCCAGAAGTGCGCTGATGTCTTCCAAATCGAATACCAGCAATTCTTGGCTCGAGGCGGAAAGTAAGTAATTAACATCGAATCACATGACTCGGTGGATATCTGCTCTCCCGCTCCGCCAGCTTTGAATACACCCATATATCTGACACTTAGCTGAGTTGGTGGTGTGCGTGCGGCTTAATTCGATTTATTAGTCTCTCACGAACACACTGACGTTCAGTTGACCGTCACATGAAACTGGTTTTGTACTTCAATTAATGCCCCATCGATACACAAAATAAGTTGAATCTCTCGCCACTGGGTTACCCTGCCCACCTGCCTGCTCCATAGACACCGATCCTAGTCCAGCTGCCCCCCCTCGGAAACCTGTCGTTTATACTATGTACTTCAGCTCGGCCTTATCAATATTTGCCCGACTTTTCGAGAGAGCGAGTAATAAAACCCGCCGATTTGCAGGGAGAGGCGATTTGGAATGTGAGCGGAGCGAGTTTTATTGCTCTCCAGCTGAAACTCAACTCTGGGCGATGAGTGGCACTTTTGCGGGTGCGGGGACTTTGGGTTTTTTTTTTATGAAACAAACAACGTCAGTTAAAAGCGATCATGTGACTGCGAACTGTTACGCCCGCGGCCAAAGTTGGAGCAAGGGTATCCAAACTTATTCGGTTGGCCAGCGCTGGAATGGCTGACAAATTGAAGAGTTACATCATAATGTTAAATGTTCTGGCATAATTAGAGAATCGCGCTTGAGGTTAAATATGGCTTGTATACTATGGCAATGGGCGATTTGTACATGTTTTAATTAATACCCTTTAAGTTTGTAACTTATGCATATAAGAAATATTCCTTGACATTGTATTTAGATGTAGATATGGGATAAATCCTGGGTCAAATTACTAGAAAATTGCCACATTAATATGTTTGTGATCGAAAAGCTTTCCCAAAACTAATTGTTATGTATTTGATTTTCTTATTCAGCCCTGGGCGCTGCTTATGGCACTGCTAAGTCTGGTACCGGTATTGCTGCCATGTCAGTGATGCGGCCTGAACTGATCATGAAATCCATCATTCCTGTGGTCATGGCGGGTATCATTGCCATTTACGGTCTGGTGGTGGCTGTGCTTATCGCCGGCGCGCTGGAAGAGCCCTCAAAGTACTCACTATACAGGTAATTATCGATTGACTACTACCATGTACGATTCAACTTACTAACTATGTCAATGTCCAGGGGCTTCATTCACTTGGGAGCCGGTCTGGCGGTGGGCTTCTCTGGCCTGGCAGCTGGTTTTGCGATCGGCATTGTGGGAGACGCCGGTGTCCGTGGCACAGCACAGCAGCCTAGACTGTTCGTGGGCATGATCCTGATTCTCATTTTCGCTGAAGTGTTGGGTCTCTACGGCTTGATTGTCGCCATTTACCTGTACACGAAATAAATCAATCAATGCAAACACACAACAACAGATAGACAAACGGCGCCCAGCAGTCAACAGCAGCCACATCAACATCAGCGGCAGCTTCAAGAGGAGCAGGTAAAATTGTGTCAAGCCAACGAGCAACGTGCAACATGCAACTTCCAACAAGCAAAACCACAACAGTGCGTGTGCGGTGCAAGCCCGGCGTGGACCGTTTGTACATAGGGAGAACAACCAAAACCAGTCCTGCCGGACTGCAGGATCTCCGCCACGCACTGCCCATTGGTGGCCGCCGATTTGCACCTGTTGCTCAGTTTACCTCGATTTGCTGGCGCGTGGTTTAGCTTAGTTATTTTCCGTTCAAAATCAGTCTTAAACACGAGGAAAACAATTTGCAATTAAGTTCATAAAGATGTAATAATTATGTTTTTTGCTATATCAAGAAATCCTGCTCTTTTACTTTTTATTTTGCGCTCCACAATTTTGTGTGCTCTTTGTTATTTGTTTTTTCCATTATTATTATTAAATAATGTTTAGTGTATATGTAAAGTTCGTTAAACAAAAAGAAAAAATTGTAAAGAAATCAACAACCAACAATTGTCAGAAGAAACTTTGTACATTTGCATTGAGCCTGACGCGGCTGCAACCAATTCAGATCAACAAATTTAGCGAAAGGGCCAAAACAACAAACAAACAAGCAGCAACCACAACATCAATGCTACCGCCCGATGCCATCCGGTGCGGCAACGTACCGCTCGCGTCCGATTGCCGCTGTTTGGGCGCGCCCCGCCCCCAACTTTGGTGGGAGGGGCGGAAGCCCAGTACAGTGGTGTCTCTGGATGTCGGACGGCAAGCGGACGCTTGGCAATACTTTATCGTCAACTGCGAAAACCAACTACATGCAATCATTCACACACACACACACACACACACAAAACCAACACACACACATACAAAATGTAACTAAGTCCTATGTTTATTTTTAATTATTGTTCAATTCTAAGAATAATATATTAAAAATTAATAATAATAAATTATATATATAATTATGATTTTTTGTGATAAGAACAGATGGTAATGCAAACAATTACGGTATTGATATACATAATATATACAGAATATATATATATATATAAACGAGAACAAGAAATCATAAACAATTATACATATTAACACGAGATAGTTGTTATAAAACGTACGAAACAATACAAATCAAGTGAATGAATGTAATGCGACAAACTAAAAAATACTGCAAATCAACAACCACAACACACAATTTTTCCGCTGTTATTGTATAGTAAAGAAAATATTATATATATAAATATATATTATGTATAAAATATTAACAAGAAATTGTAGTAGCAAAATTATAAACCAACAAACAAGAATACCCACAACAAAAGTCGTGCAAGCAGAACCCAAAAACCGTAGACGAATGTTGCAAATGAAACTCATACCAACAACAACCGCATTAGCAACACGAAATCTACCAGAAAAATCCAACAAAAAAAATTGTAAAATCCCAACAAATTAGAAGTTATAAGCAGCAACTTCGGAACCGAACCCAACAACACCCGATCAACATGTATAGTGGCATTAGGCAAATAACAATTAATTTGTAGGGGAGCCACGCAAGCCGAACGACCCGGTCCCGAGGAGGATGCACATTCCACCGCCCGTTGGACGCCGATGCATTCGTGATGCTGAGAATGCGGAGGAGCTCAACCTGTGCGGAGGCGCTGAATTCTCGGGACCCGAATCGCTCTGCTTGCGCACACCTCCCGATCCCCACAAGGTAGCGACCACAACAGAAATGCACAAAACACACCTGCATAAACCACTTGTGCTCACAATCAATCAGCAATTGTATATAAGCATGTGACGTTGCCTGTCAATCACAGATTCCCCCATCCGACACCGAATGATGCAGCGTCAGTGTTACGTTCCCATCGGAAGACGGTGGGGGAAACTAATTAACTCGATTGCTAGCTTAAGCTTAAGGAACTCACGGAGCAAGTGTTGAATAGTCCGTTTATTATTGTTACGCGTACCCCCAACAATTGTGTCACGAATTCATATTGTTATTTGTTTAAGTTGCATGCACCCACAACATATACATGTATCCAATGGTGAGGTTTTAAAAACTGTAACTGTGTATTCGAAACAACTTATAAAGCAAGTAAACAACCATCAACAACAGACATTGTATGAAATAAATTGTAATTTCTAATTTCCAAAAAAAAAAGTGTATTTTTTATGGGAGGGTTTATCAACGGCCTTGGTTCATTTATTCTGTGGGCTCAGAAAAATAATAAAAAGCGCTCATGAAGTATTTGAGAATCAGCTTTATTAATGCTATTATTACTCAATCCTGGGAAAATGTTCGAAGGAATCTCTTCTGACCCCATAAGGTGTATCATTTTACGGTCACAAGTAGAGTTAAACAATGTTTGTCCGCCTGTCTGTGTCCGTTTGTATTGACAGCATCATTAAGTTTATATATCTTGATAAGGATCGCCAAGTCACATACTTAATCCCAAAATTTTAGTGTTTACGGGCATTCATACGGACAAACAGATGGGCATGGCCAAATAACCTAGGATAGTGATCCTGATCAAGAAAATTTATACTATAAAGGAGGGAATAAAGCTTATAGGTCAAAAAAGATTGTTTCTGGCCATACTTGTGGGTGGAAACATTAGTAATCATCGTCAAACTAATTGTTTAATTTACCAATAGCGATCTCTGTTGTTTAATTAAAAACATATTATGAATCGATTTTATTAAAAAGGAAGGTTCACCAGTCGTAGTCAGTAACAAAATGAAACTCGCGTTACTGGTTTTGCTGGGCAGCTGTTTCATTGGGCAATTGGTAAATGTTGTGAAGTTTGGTAGAATACTTATTGGCTTCTTTATTTCGCCAGACTAAGACCCAGTTGGTTTACAAGCTTAAGAAAATCGAGTGTCTGGTTAATCGGACGCGAGTGAGCAACGTGTCTTGCCATGTGAAGGCGGTCAATTGGAATCTGGCAGTGGTGAATATGGATTGCTTCATGATTATGCCTCTGCTTAACCCAATCGTAAGGCATAGTAACGAATTCCTCATGAGATCCGACTTTAAGCTGTTGTTTCGCAGATCCGATTGCAAGTTTTTACAAAAGACTACAGTAACCAGTACAAACCATTCTTAGTTGACGTTAGAATCCGAATTTGCGAGGTGATTGAGAGGAGGAACTTCATACCGTATGGCGTGATAATATGGAAGTTATTTAAGCGTTACACGAATGTTAACCACTCCTGCCCTTTTTCGGTATTTTGCATGTGGACTGTGTCATCCTGATCTGATTGTCCTTAATCATTTTCCAACTGCAGGGCCAACTTATAGCTCGTGACGGTTTTCTGGATACTAGCCATCTGCCGCCGTTTCCTCAAGGATTTTACCAAGTCAGCTTGGTAGTTACGGACACTGATTATGTAGGCACAATGAAATTCTTCCTCCAGGCCATGGAACAGATAAAAAGCAAGAAGACCCCTAGTTCCTAATGCTATCTAAACTTGGTCTTCAATTAGAGATTTCTTTACGTTTTATACACATATGTACATGTGGGAGTAATATAATTTACATTTCACAAAAAAATTATATCAATATGTTAAGCCAAATCTTTCAAATAAATACAACCCAATAATTAGTATTACACTTGTTAAAAGGTAATTAGCTGATATGTAGTGCCCCAAAATAGTTATAGATTTTATCTTTATAGTCCATTTAATTTTCACTCAGCATTTTGTGTCCACTTAAAAAATATTTTTTAGCATAACTAAGCATTTGTCTGAATGTTACTCCGATTCTAGACGTTGCATACAAGATCATTGTGTGTAGAAACACATTCATCTCCAACTAGTACTGAAATAATTGTGACGATTAATAGAAGCGATAACCAGAAATGCATTACAAATATTTTAACTAGTTACACCCGTCACTACCATTGTTGTTAAGATTGTAATATGTATTAACATATTTATTATTTATGTTACATACATATACTCAGAATCACTGTGAGTAGGCAGTTCATGTAGTAACGAAGCGCACCACATATACTTGCAGATGTTGTGATTGTCTGATTCGAACAAGTGAAAGGGATTGCATAACTAGACCTAAAGAAAATATATGGATCAGGAGAAGGAGTGCTAAAGACTAAGAAGAAAATTTTAAAATGGGTCTAATGAGTCTTTTGTTTAAAGTTTACATTTTACAAACGCGTATTGATTGCCACCTCATTCAACCCAGTGCACCGTTAAAAAGTTTTTAAAAACTAGATTTTGAGGAACTTTCCTATGAATTTTTAAAATGATGGGGATCTTAGTCAGATTTTTGCAACGTAAACATTCGTAAAACATTTGCGAACATAAAAAGTAAATCAGTATCAACAGCTCACACGATAGAAAAATGTTATTCCAAATAAATATATGTACTCTTTTCAAGGGTATAGGAATGTAACTTCCTTCTCATTGGCATACTGTAGTTTTTCGAAAATGCTAAACTTCGGTTTTAATTAGATCAATTTCTTACAACTATATTATATAACTGTCATTTTATATAAATATATATAATATACTTGAATTTAGTAAAATTAAATTACTAGGTAATCAAAACAAAAGAAATCGTAACTTTTACGTTTTCGGCAATAAAGTGTTTGGCAATGATATTTTTAAATTTTAAAATTGATAAAAAAAAATTTATACTTTTCCGGAAAAATATAAAAATATTAGAAAAGAAATCATACTTTTGTTGTTTTTGATCATAAGGATTCGGTTCCACTAGTTTTCCGGCTACCATGCTTACTTTCCGATTTTTATGAATATGTCAAAAGAATTTGCATTTCACTGTTTAAATGTATACAAATATCTTTTATCTTACTATAAATTCGATGCTGATATATTAAGATAATTTATTTTGAAAAACGCATTGCCAGAATAGTATTTATGTAGTGTTTGTTTTTTTGAACAAATATTACATTTTTGTGTCCTGATAACCTTTGAATGTGGATATACTTGGACAATGGTATTATAGAGGCCTTCATTTAAAAATAATCGTTAGTCCCGTGTCCGAGAAAATATGGGGATAAATAAGCACAGCCTCATTTTATCAAGCAATATACATATTTACTACATACACTTGCCTGTATCATATCCTGTAAAAACTATAGGTATTTTTAATATCAAACATACAACTCGATTTCAATTTATTAAATTGACACAAGAACAATTGGAGATACAATATTTATAGAAAATAGTCCCCAACGATTTAGTCAAAGGACCAAATCGACTAAATCGACTAGCGAATCGAATATCAAAAAAATGGGGTGTAATTAAACGGTCCTTTTGAGCAAGAACAGCTCTAATTCCAATTTTTAGGTTAGCAAAGCGTGTTATCCATTTTTTTATTATCCTTTAAATTCCTTGTATTACGCGAGAATGTGATATTTAAATTACAAGATAGAAAGTTTTTTGCCCAATATAAGCACGTTAGTTATAGCATTAGAAACTATATATCATTTGATTAAGTCGCCATCGAATATTCCCCGAAAATAAACGAAATAAAAATACGTATATAGCATAATACTTGATTTTTTTTTATATTTTTTCATTTCTCAGCGCATTACATGATCTTGGTTTTCAGAATCGGTTTGAGTCCACTTGTACATACTATGTTGTGTATATAGAGTTCTATAATATATTGTATATAATTCTTTTGATTACATTAGTTACAATCGAAGCAAGATCTCTGCTGTTGTGGCTGTGTACCGCCTTAGATTTGGCCAGAACTGAATCCAAAATCAAACCTCGCAATATAAATACTTCTCCTGTATACGTTCGTATGTGTACGCCTGCTAATTACCATAATTATGTATGCTTAATTCATTTCTGCCTGCAATTTATTAAAGCGGTTTTAATATTTAAAATATGGTTATGATAGTAAGTATATGTCTCGTACTGGGTCAACTAATCTATGTACAAACTCAAATTCAGCTCAGGGCTAAAGGCAAATGCATAACTGGGTATGGGTATGGGTATGGATATGGGTATCCACCTCGAAAGGCTTCTCCGAAATGGGGTTGAAAACAAAAAGCCGAGGTAAGTGTACTTCATCTGGATCATTGCTTATCCTACAGACCGTTCGCGATACTAGCAAAATATGAAATTAGCCTACGGCTTCCCCTTGTTTCTTTGTGTGTACTCATGTAGTGTGCACTACTCCCTTGTTTTTCGGCTCCGCCCTGCTCGAATCCGAATCCTTCGGTCGCGAGCCGTATAACGCTGCCCCTATATACTCTCTTCGCTTTAGAAAACTTGTCTCGAAAAATTCTTTTGTGTATTTTATGCTTGCAAAATTTGAGGTAGTTTTATTTTATTTGAATTTTTTCCATTACTTCTCTCGGATTCTTGTTTGATACTTATTTTCCATTAGTTATAGACTTCTTCATTTTTTGCAGTACAAAGCGCTGAACAACTCGGGCGAAAGGCATCGAAAGTCTAACCGAATGGAAGAGTCAACTAAGCTTGATCGGCTAATATCATAGAGTATTGCTTTAAATCATGTTTGTGGGCTGCGATCGACAGACGCAAGGTCCTCGCGACTTCCTGCCTCCTCTATAGATACAGATACACGGGAATTACGCCTACATTTATATATATATATATATATATATATTTATGTATATTTTTCAATCTTCTTGCTAAGCTTAAATTACGTGAGGGGCACAGATACGCATCTACATCTACGTAGGACAACACACAAATACATTTAATACACTCGATCCGAAGCGAGCTTTTATCGTGCAACATAGGGCAAGTGCTCGAGCGGGAATTAGGGTATTAGCAGTTATAATAATTTGTGGCTCCATGCCCATGCCGCACACTAAATTAATCAGTCGTTCCTAACAACTGGGTTCTTGTTGTTGATTTACATATTTGGCAGTGGTGAGTACTCTTTTATTCATGTTTGTGATTTTCGTCTTCATTTGAGTTTACTTACTTTAAAAACATACAAATTCATTCGCATAGAAAACTATAAGAATCGATTACCGTTTAGCCTATATGCTTCAAGTGTCGAGTTTGAAAGTCGGATACGTTTGAAAAAACATAAAGGAAAAGTTCAAGGATCGTTGAATGGGTTTTGGTTTGTCCGTAAAACAATACAAAATAAAAACATGGGATTTTGTGTTATACTTCGCTTGTAGATTGTTGATCTTCTTTCGAAAACTTTATTTAGTATATTTTAGTTGGTTTTGCCTTGGCTAATTTCTAAATGAATAGTTTAATGTAAGTTTAAACGCGAAACTAGTTAATGCTATTTTATTTACAGTATGCATGATGCTTTTCCGTCTCTTCAAGTTTTCACAAATCGATTGAGAGACGCTGATGAGTTGGCGAAAGTTGCATTTGATTTGCACTAAATTAATGGATAATCGTCTTGGGCTTGGGTCTAACTTGAGCTAAAACTGTTGCATTGCTGTTCGAGTTGAGTACAAAATGTTATACAAATATTTCTCGTATTTTAGCGGTAAATGCTTCAAGTCTTGTGTTCTTCCACGTCACTTTACTATTCTTAAACATTACTGCTCAGTTGTGTGCGTAGATTTTCCGCTTTCAGTGTAAGTTTGGCCAGTTTCTAAGAGTACAATACATTAAGAGGGGGACAACAAAAAGAAAACAAAATCTAACTTTAATTTTGTCAATAGATTAACATAAACTTGGCTTACAAACAAGTGTTGTCCAGTCGACCATTCCCACATGAATCTCTACTAAGTATACATTTTAGAAATTAAATTAGAACTAAGAACTAGGACATTTGTTCATAACAGCACTTGCTAGAACGCGTGGGTGGGTTGCGATTAGGTGGCCACTAAATGCTTCTGACTTTTACTCTTGATTCCATCCGAATATATGTACAACGATCGATAAACGAAACTTGGATGGAATCAAAAACTAAACGCCGGTTACGCGCACCAAACAAAACAAAAACAAACAAAGCGGGAGTACTCATAATTTCTATACATTAATGGATGCATGTAGTAATTTACTTTGGTCTTACACTAACTAGTCTACTTGTCACTGTTTACTCGTTTGTCGTTTGTTTTTCGGTTTAATTACTTAGAAAATACTATAAATCTGGTATGCCCCTAAATGGGCACCAGTGCGTCCGTTGGAACCAGCTTTTCCCTCGCCGGCGGTGTCACTTTGGGTGGTTTTCGCGGATGCTTACGCCGCTGTTGCATCTGCAGCTTGGCGATGCTAAGTACCTGCTGATAGCTGGACACCGTCTCACAACTCGCACTGCGCGAACTACTGCTTCCATCTTCCTCTTCATCTTCATCTTGATCCTCTAAATCCTCCTCCTCTTGATCCTCATCCCCATCCTCGTCGCAGTCGCTGCCGCTGGCCTCGCCAACCTGCTGCTCGTTGACATTATAATCGTCGGCGAACAAGTGGGAGTCATAGCGTAAACGGAAAGCCGTGCTGAGCAGGCTATCCACGCGAGTTTTTTCGGCTGGCCGCATTTGCTTGATGTGCAGTACCTTAGTGTGCTGACGCGTTCGGTTAAGACACTCCGGCAGCCACTCGTCGGAAATGCTGTTTGGAAGAGAGCAGAAATTAGCATCTGGGAAATAGAGATCTCTTCAGGTTGGCTTACATCTCGCGCGGGGACCATCGCACGAAGCACTCGTAGCCGCCTTGGCTATTGCGACGTCGCATCATACACTGCCCCTGGAACTCGATGGCCTGGGCACCGTTGGTGAGTGTGCTAATCTGGCGCAGGCGGTGCTGTAGCCCCTCCATTATGCCCGTGTCGAAGAAGTCAAACATGCGAGCTGTAATTTGAAGTGTTGAATTAGATAAACTGCATTTTATCTTTAGGGTCAAAACCAATTATTTTTCAATGCATTAAAATTTCATTCAAGTATGGTCTTTGCGCTGATTTTAAGGTATTACTTTATGTTTTATGTCTTGGTAAACAAAAATTATATTCACCTGAGAAAGGCTGACGACGATATCGCAGCTTCTTGCCATTCTTACGGAGTTGTTTGGGCACTGGCGGATCAGAGGTGCGTTTGCTGGTGCTCTCCCTTGCATTGTCAGTGGCATTAAAGTGGTTGTTAACATGCTTTTGCAACGCCAACTAGAAGAGAAAGATAAAAAACCAGGTTATAGACTTGCACACACATCGTTTTTGAATTTTACCGACCTGTGAGCCGAACCGTAGGCCGCAGCCCTCCACGATGCACTTGAATTGCTTGGAGCCTCCATGGGAGAGCACGTGACGCTCCAGCCAGCGACGAGAGCATGACTCCTTGTTATACACTTTGCAGCCCACCCACAGACAGGCGAAGGGACCTGTTTGTGTATTGACGTGGTGCGTCTGCATGTGGTCCAACAGCTTGGAGTTGCTCTCATGCTTCTTGTTGCACTTGTCCCAGTAGCAGACGCCGTCATGCCGCTTTCCGCCTTTGCCGCCCGCCCCTGCTCCAGCCGGAAAGCGGATGGTCTTTGGCTGGGAGAGGATTGGAGAGATAGCGCTCTTTGGCAGACTCTTGCTGCTGGCTTCCACCATCGCAATGTCCACCACAGTGCTGGGCGGAATGGATCCGGCAGTGGAGGCGGAGCAGGCGGGCGAAGGAGCGGCTGAACAATCGTCCGGAGAGGCTGGGGATGGTGCATTGCTGGCCAGTGAGTTGCTGTCGGAAACGGAGGAAGAAGAACTGCTCGCTGCAGTAGTGGGTGGTCCCACAGAGGCGGATTTGGAGGAGCTAGTAAGGAAATGTTTTAAGATTAGTCAACATTTCTTAATGTTATAATTTTAAACTGTACTCACATGGCATCGGCAATTGAGTTGCTGCTCTCGCTGTTACTCAGACTTCCACCGATTCCTGACTCGGGCGTGGGCAGGTCCCTTAGCCGCTTGTGTGTCTGATGAGTTTCCAGCGAGGCCACCGACTTGTCGTCCTCTTCATCGTAATTGCTACTCCCACTGCTGCTTCCTCCGCTGACCGTGGAAATGGGAGTGGTAGCATCGTCACTCTTGGCCAGAGGGAGTGTCGGCATTGGAGGCGAGTCTGTGGCTTGAGAGCAGTCATCGCCGCCGCTGGAGATGCACGACGAAGTGACCAGTTCACTTAGCATATCAGTTTGGCTAGCAGCTCGCCGGCTGCTGGCACTCAAGTTGCTGGCCGCCGGCGAGGGTGATCCCAAGCCGGAAGGCGATGCTGAAGGTGAAGGTGATGGAGCGGGCGTAGAGGCCTCTAATGAGAGATCTGCTGCCGAACTAACCGAGTGCGAATAGGTGCTGCTGCTACAGGAGTTTGAGTTTGAGTTGCTGTTTGTGCAGTCTGGCAAAAGTTCGTGCTTCAGCGTGTCGGCCTCCGATTCCGGTTCTCTTTTGGGCAGCTGCCCGGCGAAGCTCTGAGGCTTGGGTGATATTGTAGGTAATGAGGAAGAGGTCATGGAGCCAGTCTGGGAAGCCAGCTCCGTTGTTTCCACCTTGATCTTGCTAAATGCAGACAGGGTGCAGGAGTTTGACGCGGAGAGGGCCGGGGAGGATCGCATACCGTGGCTTCCGTTGCTACTGCTGCTGGGGGAACTGAAGGGAAGCGGCGTCAACGGTGGCGAAACCTTGGCAACCAGCTTTGAGTTCTTCACCAGGTCAAAGAGATCGGGAGCGCTGTTGGCAAGCTTCATTGTAGGTCCTTGCTTCGAAACGCTCAGCGTTGGGGTCAGCTTCGAGGGTGCGATGCTTACTAGCGGTGGCGTTGGTGTGGGTGTGCTAGTAGGGGGTCCTGTGGTTCCCGTACTCTTGCGCAGCTGACCCAGCTCCTTAGTAGCAGACGTGGGAACCAGAGGAGGCGGAGTTGTAGGCGTTGCGATTATCGGCGCTGTCCCCACTCTGCCCTTTGCGGTCAACCGCTTCTGGTAAGGCTTGGCGGCGGGCAGTGACCGTTTGGCCGCTGGCGAAGATGCGGCAGCCGGGGAGCATGCGGGCATGGAGGAAATCGTCACAAGCGGAGGCGGTTGCGTGGAACTGTGCAATGGCGGCTTCACAATCGCCCGCTGAGGCTGTATGGCATTGTTGTTGATATTGCTTAGATTATTCGAGGCATTATGGTTGTTACTGTTGCTGGCAGTCGAATTGTTGGCAGTGTTCGAATTGGTATTGTTCGTAGCTGCCAATGGCGGCGGCTGAGTGGCAGTGTTCGTACTGTTATTGTTTGTGGCTGCCAGTGGTGGAGGCTGTGTGGCAGATATGATTTGTTGTTGCTGGTGCTGTTGGTTATTAAGAGCTATCTGCAGACTCATTAAGTATCCTAGGTACTCGGCCGAGTTCACAATATATAATTTGTTATCTTTGAGTCCAACTTGCTGGTTGTTAAGTGGATTAACAAAGTTCATGTTGCCGCAAGAATTGGAAGCCATAGTTTCTGTAATGGAAAAGTAAGCATAAGCGAAAATTCCGAGACTTAAAACCGTCCGATCTGTAGGGAAATGCAAGCTTATAGACCGACTTTTTCGAGTTCTTTAGTCTTTTATGCCTCTGCCAATTATGTCGAACTAGAAGCTTAGCTATTCCCACTTTCAGAATTCATTTCATTAAACTAAAAATGTACTATACTTACCGTTTAAACTCATGTTGTTCTGTCTGGCCAGAAGCAGCTGATGATGGAGATAGCTTCCAGCTCCCGGAATGGCTTCAATGGGGAATTGCCCATTGGCATTGGGCAGGCCAAAGGGATTGCCCGCCGTGGCTAAGTTAAGCAGTCCAAAGGGATTGCCAGCCGGGGCCGCCGCTGCTGTAGCCGTGGTGGCCGTCGTCGTCGTGGCCGTGGTCACCTGTTGCAGCTTAAAGACAGTGCCGTTAAGGAAGTACTGGGCAGCAGCTGCCTGGGCAGCCTGTGCCGCCTGCGCGGCCGCGTTGTTGGTGGCCGCCGCGGCCACTGCAGCTTTGGCCACGTTGTTCAGCTGCATAATATTGGCGGCAGCCGCCAGCTGTGGCGGAAGCTGGACTAGATTAGGCAGCTGTACGGGCAGCTGGTAAAGCGTGGGATTGGCGGGGGCGGGCGTTGGATTTAGTGCTGGCGCTGGGGCGGGTGTGGTGGCCGCCACGGGGGCGGGCGGTGAGATCTGTTTTTGCTTCAAAGCGGGGCTTGTTACTGGCGGTCGGTAGACCATGGCCGCCTTTCCCTGCTGCTGCTGCTGTTTCATCTCCGGCGTCCTGGGTGCGATGGCCACGTGTTTCTTCGTTGGCGATTTGCCCGTATTGGAGCCATTTGAGGAGCTGGACGAGGACGACGAGGAGCTGCCTGAAGATCCACTGCTGGGTGTCTTACGTAGATTGGGTGCCACCTGTGCTATCTTGGCTGGCTGCTTGTTGCTGCGTTCGATCTTTTTTAGCGCCGGGACAGGCAAACTAGGACTGGGAGTGACCACGGGTGCGACAGGGGGCCCAGATGAGATTGGGGCGACTGGAGCTGGAGTGGGCAAGGTCTTGGATGCCTGCTGCTGCTGTTGTTGCTGCTGTTGGGCCTTCTGCTCTTTCAGCTGCGACAGGATATTGAAGTACTTGTTCAGCGAGGCGGTAGTTGCGGGCGTGCTCATGGTCAGCGTGTTGGCCGGATTGCTCTGTTGGCCGGGCTGCGGCGATAGCTTTCCGCCGCCAGGAGGCGGCTTCATTTGGGATTTAAAAAAACCGGTGATCTTGGTCTGCGACTCCTCCATAGCGGCCACTTTCAGTCTTTTGCTTGCGTCAAAGGAGCCGGGCAAATCGCTGCGCGCTTTCTTAGCCGCCGCGGCTCCTCCACCGGTTAAACAGGACCCTTCACCGCTCAATCCTAATGCCGCTCCCGATCCGGCCGCCGTCCGCTTGTTTTTGTTGGCCGAGGCGGCGGGCACGGCAGTGGAGGTGCTGCCCAGACTGGTGTTCCACGGCCACTGGAGCGTGGGAAGGAGACTGGGGTTGCCGTGGCGCTGAGGCGTCGTCGGCTTGGACATGACGCTGGATGCGTTGTGCTGGCTCAGATGACTGTGGTGAATGGCTGGTGATGGAGGCGTCTGGCTGGCGCTGCTGGTGGGCGGAGAGGCGGCCGCTGTTGAGCTGCTGCCGCTAGCGCTTCCAAGGATCTGTGGCGGCATCTTGCCCAGCGGATCGGGCGGGTCGCTCAGTTGCGAGTGCGCACTGTACGGGGAGCCGGGATCGGACGCATCCTCACTGGAGCCCGTGCTGGAATCCGCGCAGCTCAGTGAGGTGGCAACGCCGCTGCAAAAAGGAGAAGGGGAAGTTGATAAGTACACGGGTGTTATCTTGTGCTGGGGCTACACTACTGATACTCTGAGGGATTTCGCTGGCCCCTACTGTGGCTATAGCTGACTCGGTTACAGCCACACCTTTTGGACGCGGGCCAAGGGAAGGGGAAGTAGATTGAATCATTTGTAGGAGGACTATTGCTTGGAAATTTTAATTCACCAACTCGGCAATTACATTGCAGTGCACCTTTAATATGTTTTTGTTTATGCTTTTGTCTTTTTTTACACGCCTTTTTATATCTTTTTTTCTTTGATTGTTTATTTGCCTGGCAGTGTTGGAAGGCCAATCAAATTATTCTTGGATGTTTATTTCCCGGCAGTGTTAGAGAATGTGCGTCGCAAGCGCTGTTACCTCTAACAGCGCGGCTAACAGCTGATAAATTTCCCAAAACAATCCGCAGTAAAAGGCAAGCAGCTACGAAACTAAATTTAATAAGAGGCGCGTAAAACAACAATTTTGAAATTAATCTTAAAAAAATCGATTTACTCGCTTTTGTGATACAAAATATTTTGATTTAGAGAAACTGTAAATCAAGCATATATTCATTTTACACGAGAAAAAGAGAAAATACGGTTGAAGGAGAACGAAGAGAGAAGGAGAAGAGCGCAAGAGAATAATGAAAAACACAAGGGAGGCAGCTGCGAAATTAAATTCAACAACAGGCGCGTAAAACAATATTTTTAAAATTAATCTTAAATAATTCGATTTACTAGGTGTTTGTGATACTAAATATTTTAATTTAGAATAACTGTAAAAAGCATGTATTCATTTCACACGAGAAAAAGGGAAATTATTGTTGCAAGAGAACGAACAGAGAAGGAGAAGAGCGCAAGAGAATAAGAGAACTTACAAACGGGTCGATAAACGCTAAACAATTCGTCTCTGTTTCGCACTAATTTTCGTGGAAGAGAACATGAAAAGTAAACAAAAAAACTGGAAGAAAGAGCGAACGTAAAGGAAGAAAAAACTCCCTCTGCATCTCTTTCTTTATTTACAACAACAACGATGAGAAAGAAGAAGAAGAGGCATGGAAGGCAAGGGCCGCAATCTAATGCGGGAAAATTTAAGTTTCAGGTAGCCCCAAGTCGCGTGTGTGTTTGTGCGGTTTTGGTTAAACACATGTACATGTGAAACGGGATAAACGTCGGCAAGTATACAAAAAATCCTCTGGTTACACAAAAAGGGTATTTTTGAATTCGGGTTGCTTTTTTGGTGCTCGAAAAAATATACAAATAGATACTTTTTCGCTCTTGGAACACGTACATGTTTAAGCCTTTTAAAAAATGAATTTAACACGCAAACTGTAAATATACAATACATAAGTGCAGAATAAATACAATCCCATTTATGCATCAATCAAATAACTAAATCGAAGCAAGCGTGCATTCTACATATTCTCTACTTATTGTACAAAATATTTTATTTAATTTTTAGCTAAAGCGTCTCTTTACTAGATCGTTAAAATAATCTTTAGTCGAGCTTGGGTTCTAGGCCTGAAATCTTTGTGGACAGGGATTCCCAGGGTTTTGTATTTTCCGTCGGCCTTCCGTGGAACATTTTTAATCACATCCCAGTCCTACCTACTCAAAATTCAGATCTATGTACAAAGCAACATTCAACATGGAAAACAACAAAAAGAAAACTCATGAAATGAAAACACATTTTATTTTATGTTTGCCTACCCCGGGAGATACCACAGATTACGACGACCAAACTGCTTTTGTGATAAGCCTATTACGGCGGATTGCTGTTAACTGCGTCCATCTTCCTCCTGCATTTGTGTCATTTTTTAATGGGGTTGACGACCCCGTCCATTTTTGTTTTCGTGCATTTTAACGATGCTTTTTTTTACGGATGCGGATTCATATTCAAATATGACACACAAGTCTTTTGGGCTCAAATTTTGTTTAATTCTAAAAACAAATTGAAGGACACGTAGTCAAGTCATAATTAATATGGAGTACGTTTTATAAACAAACATCAATACTATCAGTATATGCGAGTACACATACTTTTGATCACTTGTTTTAAAACAGTAGGGCTTAATTTAAAGCTTTCCTATCGTGAAGTGGTATTCACTATTATTTTTAAATGTTGGAATCACGTAATGTTGTTTTAAAGCATATACATTTAAGCATAGATTTCTTTTTAGCAATTTTAAATCACCCGTATGCATCCCTTAACGTTGCAATTTTTTCGGGGAAATAATATTTATATATTTAAAGAGCTCATTAATGGACAGACGCAGTGCATTTATATATTCGTAGCGAAAATCGTAACAGCTTTAAACTACACTTTGTTTCGTTGACTGGCAGTTAATATAGCTAACATTTTGATCGACATAATCAGACACTTTCTGTTTGCCGTCGGCCATTTCCAGGGGACTCAAATTCCCTTTGCCCGTTGCAAATTGTGAATCTGGTGGCACTGAGCCCGAGTATAAGTTATCCGATATTTATGCAGTAGTCCTTTGGTAGACGGCGCCTTTCAATTGCAGCCGTTTATTATGCATTCAACGCAAAGTTGATGCTTAAATTATGCACTCTATTTAATTTTCCAGCCATAAGCAAAGCTTTATGGCCCCTATTCACACACACAGGGGTCATATTAAATTCATAGAACGAACGCCGCACGGCAAAAGCGGCAACAATTTAAATTTTATTAGAAAATCCCATTAGATACACACGCACACACTGAAAGCGGCTTCCACTTCCGCCAGAAGTTGCCTTTGTCGTGCGTTTGTGTGCGTGGGTCGGATGTGGGGGTGTGTATCCAACATACACACACACACGCAAGGCATGAATGAAGAAGGCAATGGGTGGAAGGGGAGAGGTGGTATGGGGCAGGGGGTGGCGCAAAAATCATTGCATATTTGCTTGGGCAAACAACAATTGCACACAATTACACACACACGGCCGCGAACAGCGAACAGTGACAGCCAGCAGTTATTTAACACGTGATGTAAACGGAATGTAAAGCATGCTGTAATAGTCGGGCGAAACTAAAAATGCAGGCCGAGGCAGCGCTGCAGCGGCGAGGCGGCAGAGAAACATGCGCAGCAGCAGAGAGGGAGCAATGCACGATTACTTTTATTTTGCTGGCGTATTCTTTGGCTTAACGACTTCAGCCTTCGTCGGTATACTAACGTTCAACGCTAACGCTATGCTATGCGTGTTCCCAGGCAGGCGATCCGATTCCGATCCGTTTTCCTGTCCGCTTTTCCACACTCATGCACACACAAACACACAGACGAACACAACAACAACAACGACCGACCTTCAACTTTAATCTCGGTCTTAAAGCATTTCGTACTCGAAATAGTTGCTGCTTTAATTATCCACACAAACACACGCGCGCACACTGGCGATTCTGTTTCTACGAGCGGGCACGCGAAGCATAAATATCCATTTATCCAAAAAAGAGGCGGCAGCAGAAGAAATTCCCACCAATACACCGAAACCGAAGCCGAACCGAACCGTATCTGTATATTTAACTTTATCTTCAATTCTGATGCAGTCCGCTTTCTGCAGGCGCGTCCGTCGCGTTCGAATGTCGGAGAGAAAATGGCCTAAAAACCTGGCTTCTTCACAAGGAACAACGGGAAAACCGACCGAGCGGGATATTCCCTGTATAATATTGGGAATCGAAAAGGGCATTTTCTGAAAGAGCGAAAGCGCTCTCTTTCGCTCTCACTCTCGCTGCGCTCCCTACGTTTCAGCCCATTATTATTATTATTTTTATTTATATTTCACTTTTGTTGTTGGCACGTTAAATATTTCCTGTTTGTCGTCGTCTCTCCGCTTTGAACCCGCAAACGGGAGCGAGGGCGTTGGACGGTGGGCGGGGCTGAGGTCGGTGGCAGCAGTTCATGTTATGGTTATGGTCACGTACTCCTCCCCCTCCCACAGAACATCCCCCGCCAGCCTCATTTTACTTTCTTTTCCTTTTCGCTGCCTGCCTCGGCGAGCTTAAATGTTTATCTAATTATTTGGACGTCCTAACTCGGCCCGGCGGGCGTGAAAAATATTTAATTCCTGCATAAATCTCTGCAAAATGAGTCGCCTACATTTGGCACCGACTTTTAATTATTGCTCCTGTGCTTCTGGCTATTTAATCGGAGGCCGTGTGTAAAAAGGATCAAGTTTGGTATAATCTGTGGTTAATCTATGCAATTTCGTTTCCAAGCAGAATGCACAGTGTAAAGTGTGCAGACAGCGACTAATAACTATTGATAAACGTAAATGAAATTTTCAAATTTTCATAAGCAGCTCTCAGAATACAATTTTGTAAGGAAAATGTTCGAGGCAACTTAAGATGTATCCAACATTTGCGTTATCCCTTACTTTAGTGGGATCTGGCCGTATCCGTCTGTCTGTCCGCGTGAAATTTAAGATCTAAGTAACTATCACTGTGTATGGTAGTCCAGGTAGTGACGAAGAGCACTGCTTTTCAGATAACAATTACTTATTGAAAGTCGGAGCTGGAGGCCGGTGAAGCAAAATGCTATATCTATTTATGTTGTTGGAAAGGTATCCTTAAATGTCATATTATTAAATAATTCTTTAACCGTTGCACATAGAGCAAAAGGGTATACTAGTATCGTTGAAAAGTATGTAACAGGTAGAAGGAATCGTTTCCGACCATATGTATAAAGTACATATATTCTTGATCAGGATCAATAGTCGAGTCGATCTAGCAAATGGTATATCAGATTAATGCTATATAAATGAAACTTTTGTTTCCGGAAAATTAATTAAGAGAATGGGAAAAAAATCATATTCCGCTTTTTTTGTATAGTTAGATTTTACAATATATATGTATAAACAAATTAAATTTGATTAAAATCGTACGAATATATCATAAGGCTGCCGTAGAATCAGTCGGAACATGTACTAGAAACTATAATAGTTCCCGTTACTCGTAGAGTCTATCAATTTATGTATGTATCTATAATTTCGATAAGGACACCTATTCGAATCGATAAGAACATGTCTGTCAGTCCGTAAAATACTGAATTAATACTTAATTCAGTAATTTAAGAACAATTCTTCCGTTTTGGATTTCGGTTGGTGCTACCTCTTCCTGTATTGTTTTTAGAAACATTTTATGCACTGTGTTTCTGGTTTCTAATTTGGTATAAAACATTAGGATCGAATCGTAGGGTTACGAGATTATCCAGGAAATACCATGTCCAAGGTGCTTATGTAAATTGCCTTGACTCGGGTGAACGGGAAGTCGGGGGTTTGAAGTAATCCCAACCTTTACGGGTTTTTACCATTTTCCAAATCAAAAAGAACGTGTCCGTTTTCCTTTCCAACAGTTTGAGTAGGTATCGGTTCCATAACTTTTGGTAATCTGCATAAATTTAACACATTTTTAGCAATACAATATGCCAGAAAGAGGCCAGAGGATACGGATCTCCTAGTTCCGCATCAAACCCTACATGTCACCATATTTGTTTTCGCGTCAATTTTGATTTATGTGTGGCATAATTCCAGGCGTTATAAACTGTTTTTGACAGCCGAGTTGGGTTTGCTTGGGTGGCTGGGGCTGTGGGTGGTTGAATGTTTGGCTGTAGAGCTTGTGGGTGACGTACGCATGAGTTATGGCTAGTACCTGCATCTATTACTTAGCATTTGATAAGGGTTCGTTTGTTATATGCTAATTTGACTCTTTCTGCGTAAACTATTTTGCAAATCGCCCGCCGTTCTTCATTAGCCGTGATAAATGGAATTACAGTTTATTTAATTAACACATTGGACGTCCTTAGTGCGAGTTGACAAACACACAGCAAATATTTCAAACGCACAAAGTAACAAGCCGGACAATATGTTGAATTACATTTACCCTTTTCGCTAGGCATTGACGTTTATAAGTGGCTTTTTCAGGTACAAAGTCCTTGCAGAAACTTGAAGTTCCCAAAAGCAGAGTGGTATTAACAGTACTTTAATTTGCCCATATATGCTTTAGGTGGTGATTATCCAACTGAGCAATAACTTCCAAAAACGGCTTTAATTTGATAAGCCACGTTAAATGTCTCTCCATTCATTACATAGTCCTTAAAGAAGAGGCGAAGGAAAAGGACTTACGTATAGCTTTGTTTATTTCTCCCAGAAACAACAACTCAGCCATTTGCGACTACACAGGTCGGACTATTCAGACTCCACTTGCATCGTTATTAGAGCCGAGTAAACAGAATATAGGTCTTCCGGGAGAGTGCATACACTGTGTACTTAGTTGTGTGTACCTTCACCTTCCCTCACATACAAGCATATGAATATTCTGCCTGACTGGACCCCCTGACGGCACCCCAATTATAACGCGCTAAACAATAAAGAAAATAATAATAAAACGCCAGTGCTCACACATGTTTGCCGTACACACCAGACTGTGTGCCTGTGTTTGTCCTGAGCAACCCTCGCTAATGAAGCTGCGCTCAGCTATGTTTGCACACGCAATTTGGCTTCGCCTTGCTCCTTCCTCGACAAAGACCCGGGCACCAGGACCTGGACGTGGACCTGGACTAGGACCTGAAACGGGAACTGGATCTGGACGTGGTACTGAGGTGTGGCCGAGAGCGAAAGAGGGCCCAGGGATTATCACCGGCACCAATAGACCGAGTCGAACAGATCGAAAAACAACAGGAAAAAGTACGCATGAGCCGAATAATTGATACCCTGTCGGTTGGCCTACCCCGAAGGGATACTTTTCAAATCGTACGCGAGAACTCTGAACAATACTCAGCAAAATAAATGACTACTGTGTCCGCTCGTAAATTAAAAGTTGTTGGCTCGTAGATGAATCGGTACAGCTCAAACCACCATCTGCCAGTGCCATAAAAAAAGCCAGTGCAGATCAGTGGGGGTTAAGGTATTAAAAACAATATGACTCTTTGTTTAGAAATTAATCTTATCAATTACAAGAAAAAAGCGTAATACTTTCTTATACTTACACTTACTTATATATTCTTATTCAGCTAAAGAATTTAAATCTGCATCTATTGGAAATTGTAACCATTAAGAAATGCCTCTAGTTCTAAATTGTCTCGTATGGTAATTGATTGATGGTAATGATTGATTAACTAGTCACTACTTTGTTATTTCATTGTAACTTTTAAAGTAATTTCTAAATTACTACATCATTGAAATAAATGGGCATTCATAAAGGTTATGATAGAAGAGAACTACACTATACCAGCATTTCGTTCGGAGCTACCATTAAGCTTTAGGGGCTTAATAAAACACCTAAATATGTTAATTAAATTTAATTTCTCACATTTAATATTTAAATGTATCAGGTACTCAGCTAAGGAAGTAGAAAAGTGAATTTTGCGAGATTGCACACGAGCCTTTGATCCAAAGACATTCGATTCAAATAATAAGAATATGTTTTATATATTATTTCTACAGAAATAAAGTGAATCCGTTAAAAAAATAACAAAATATTTTTTTAAAGTTGTTGGCGGTTGTTTGCTGCTTGTGCTTACGATCGAAAGATGGACATGGCTATATCGACCGACCGACCAGTGATCCTCATATTCACGGATTCGTTAACCTAATGAATCTAATATACCCATTCAATCTAAAAGGTTAGTGATACTCTGATAATAGACCACTATTTATATATCCATAGCTTGGTAATGCGACTAGCGAAAACTTTTTTTCCAAAACTAGAATAAAATTCGCTAAGTTCTAATAGATCAGAACCCGTTTGTTTGATGTTCCTCTAAACAGGAACGGTTAATTATTGGCCTCATATCTTCACAAACTTGTTAGTGAAAGTTCGTCGATCCGATTGGTTAATTATATACATATGTATGTATGCATGTGTGTAGATGTGTTTCAATATTTGGATATAACCAATGTCTGACTGCATACGATACACAAAATGTCGCTTAAGCTGGCCAAACAGTTGCCGCAACGTTGCAAGATAGATGTAACCAATGTTTGTTGTTGCTTTTGCATCGGCATTATGTCAATCCGGAATATATTCCATTAGCTACTCGGGAAACATACTCCGAACTTACGAACAAACATATGTACATATGTATGTTCTTAGTGCCGCGGGTCCATTTGTGCGAGAGAGAAAGTAGAAAGGCTGGGTGGCGAAAGAGTAAGGGAGAGAGTGAGAGAGGCCGCTTTGTTTGGCGGGAACAAATAGAAGTACAACAACGCCAAATCACAGCTGCGGGCAGCGTTGAAGAAGCGTCGCTGTCGACGTCGGCGTCAACATAAAAACGAGCCGCCCGCTGGCTCCCCAACCCCCTTTTAGACCCCTCTTCACCCCCCTTCCTCTTGCAGACTGTGCTGTTACATTTGTTTTGACATTGTTTGTAGTTCTTTCCTAACGACTGTCTCGCTCACTCCGTCATTCTGTCCAACAATCAATTTTCTCCCTATCACGCGCGAGTGTGTGTGCTCGTTGCTTGGCTATGTTTTGCAGCGCGCCTTGCACTCGCTGCGCTTTTTACCAGTTCTCGTTGGAGTGTGAAGTTATGGTACATACATACATACGAGGTAGGAATATTAGATTTTTCTTATATTTAAACAGTTATTTGACGGTACGTCCTTTTTGACCAACATGTGAAACATGTTTGTACATTTAATTCTCTTCAACTGGATGCAAGAAGATTAAAATTGCAATAAAATTAATAAATAGTTAAAAAAATATTGAATAAGTTTTAAATCAGTAATATATAGCTAGCGTGCAATCACTTTAAAAGAAACTCGTTCATCCAAAACCAGTGTTTTTGACTACACCGTTTTTCTAGTAGCAAGAATAAAAATATTATGTTTGAGTATTCAATTCGTTAAGTCTCCAAGTGGGTCCACTACAAGGAATCCACTGAATTGCAATTTTCTCCCCCTGAAATCCCCATTTATAATCCTTCTATTCTCCCGTCCATCACCACCAAATGTACCTTTTGGGCGGATTGGGCTGAAAGGGTGGTTACTTTGTGATGAGGGGTTATGTGTGGCCACCTGGGTCCACCAGAGTCGTTTTGCATTTCGTCCCACCTCTAATTGTTCTGCTCCTTAGAATGCGGTCTCAGTCTCCCACTTTTCACCTCTACCCGTAGTTCTTTTGTGTGGAGCCGTTTACTTGCGCAGAAGTACGCCTTGGGGCGCAATAAAATGTTTAATAAATTGCAAAAGTGCGCCGAAAGCGGCAAGAGGAAGCGGAAGCCAGCAGCAAGTGGAGACGGAGCTGAAGGACGGCCCGGAACACAGATGGGGCTGGTCAGGCGGAACAAGTCAATGACACATCCCATATACAAACATATTCTAATGAAGCCGAAGTGAAAGAGACCAAATGCGGCTCTCACACGTTTTTTGGTCAACATAGGAGGGCGGAGAACGGGGGCGTGTCGTGGGCGTGGCTGGGGCGAGATGTTTGGCTTGCTGGGCACGTAAAATGTATTGAATAATTACATTGGGCCGCCTAACGGCATACGAAATGAGCAAGAATCCAAACTCGAATTCGAACTCAAACCGAAGTTGAAGTCGACGCCGCGACAAGTGGCGGCCCGGACATGGGCCACGCCCCCCGTCGAACAGTCGAACCGCCCACCTCCTGTCTCCCACCTGCCTGGCGAACCTATCCTGCCGTGGACGTAATGAGCGCCACAGGAATTGGGCATTTCGAAGCGCAGCAGGAAACAAACTTTGTGGATGACTAAGCCGCTCCGAGGGGAAACGATAAAGATTGATGAATCCACAGAAATGCATCTCGCCCGGCAATCTGTTTCGTTGGAACTCAGACTCGGAACGGAGGGAGCAGGCCGATGGCCTTTAAGTAGTGCTAAAGTATCAATCAAAATGCGTGCGCTCGGAACAATCATGAAATTACTTTGAAATTTTCGAATGCCCAGTCAAGGTGAAGAAGACGCAACTTGAAACCGAATCCCAGTTCTTCTGGCACCGAATGCCTCTGGAGGCATCCGTACAAAGAGCCGAGAAATCGGTTACCAAATCGGAGAAAACAAAGCGGGAACACAAAAGATGATTTATCATTACAGGAGGGGGTAGGGCGAAGGAACTGGTGGACTTACAAATTGGATTGCCAGAGGGGATCGGAAAAATTAGCTACGCAAGGAAAAAACGACGTGTGGCAGTTTTGAGCTGGGCCGCATACCCATATTTATTTATTTATTTATTTAAGTTATTAATATAAGTAATCTTTAGTGTTTGCGTAACAATGGCACATTCAACGACGCAACATATTTATTGAAAAATGCAACAGGTCTTTCGGTTGTGTCTAGTTGTCTCAAGATAAACCCTATGGTAAACCATTAACTGCCACAGCACACACTTACATACATACATTGCCAGGGGGAAACATAATTATCTTCAGTGTGCCCAAGCCCCAATCAAACTCATTTCGAGGAAAGCCGACGAAATTCCTGACAAATTCAACATTTGGGGCTGACACAATGTCAATGTTTAAGTTTTATTTCCGAGCGGAATAAGGACTTGCGCAGGACAGAAAAATCCTGCATAATTTAATTGTCCTGTTGCTGGTTTTAGCCAGTTGGCTCGGCTTCACTTCGTCTACCTGGTTTTGTTTGTTGCCTTATTGCTTGTGAAAATATTTGTTCGGAGCTGTTCGGCACTCAGAGAAATATCTCTGGTCTGAAGCTAACAAGATTTTTCCAAGGATTTTTGACTTCCCAGTTCATTTATTCTATCTTTAGGCAAGAGCAAGTAAATAAAACATTACATTGTATGCCTCTGTTGTATTAATTTTCTCCCAGCGCAACTGTGAATTCTGTTTGTGCACCATGCTCCCGTCACCTTGCAACTTGCTACAGAGTGCAACGTGCCTCACTCACACCCGTGTCTTTAATCCAAATGCGAGAGAGGCTAACTGTAGGCCAAGAAGGCAGGCGACAGGTGCTCTGGATCGAGTGTCAGGCGGGTTTTTGGGGGGTTTGCGGTTCGGAACCGTATCCTCACACAACTAGTGCGTTGTTCTAACTGTATTGCCCCAGCCACCCTTTGTGGGGCTAATTAAAGCTTGCTGGGAGTTGGGGAATCTTTGGGACTCGAGATTAGTGCGTATGTGCCACTGGAGTTTGGGATTAGTCAGTGGGCCAGAAAATCCAAAGCAGTTTGATTGGGACTTTATGGGCATTCCGCATTTTATTGGAGTGGTGACCCCGACCTGCTGCGTTCGCAGACAATTCCATTAACATTAAATGGTAATAGACGGCAGAGCGGTCCAAAGATTCCACAACTCACGTTCCTCGAATTGGAAATGGAACCAGTCGAAGAACCGCGCTGGCGATGGGTCCAGCTGATAAATTCATTTTGTGCCCCTAGAACCGAGGAAAAACAAAGAGGGCTTGGAGACCGGAGTGGGGTAGGCAACGGCGACTGAAATTCAATACCATTTTGGGGGATGACGACGATGATGTGTGCCCGATGGTGATAGTTATTGCTGTTGGTGTTCCCAATTATTGATGTTGCCTGGTGTCATTGTTGCTGTTGCCGCTTTGTTGCTGATGCTGTCATGCGGGGTTTCTCCTCGGGTCTTCTCAGACTTACAAATGATTTTGATTTCAATTTTTCCCTTTTTGTTTGCCACCAACTATAACTCCGCACCCTCCACGCGGGAGATGCAATCGTGGAGTATTGAGTGCTGGGTAGAGGGGGAACTTTTGTGTTACAATTTTCCATTAATACCGCAGAACAGAGGCGGAGTTGTGTGCAGACTGACTAAGAAGGGGGAGATACATATAAAACTCAATTTTTCCATATTATATTTCCGAAAGGATCCCCGAGCAGTCACAGGACGATATAGGAGTGAGTGAAGGACATGGAGAACCGGTCACCCAGGCACTCAACTTCCCAGCTACACGGGAGAAGTCACCAGCATTTGCATATGAATGCTGGGAACGGAACCTAGGAGAGGTGGGGATCGGATACAGCTCGAAGGAGCACTCACACATGACTTGTGCCCATAGACGCACACCCACACCCACAGATGACTCACATGCACTCGTGCTCCTCTCGTCGTCGGGCACTTTCAATTGCCAGAGAAGTATTAATGGCAGCATTTGAATAACAATGACGATGCAGAGCCAGTGTGGCAGTTTCTGCAATTCAAATTCAAACGACTGCCAGTCACCGGAGAACCAATACTTTCTGGCAGGCGTGCCACAGCAAGTGCTGCAATTAAATCAAAGTCGGGGCTAATTTGAGCTGCATTCGTAGAAGTGACATCTTTGGTAGCAAGATACTTTTTCAATGGAATACATTGGATCGAAACGTATTCGATAATTTGGTTGACAAATGCATCGCATATATCAGAAAGGCTTTCTTCAGATACGCTTTTAATTTTCAATCAATGCTTGAGGCAGCGATTTACAATAGTCAGTTTGCAAAGGCCGGACCAAGTGATTTGGCCTGGAAAATCCTATTGTTAAGGATCAGTATGGAGGTCTTCAGAAGGAATTTAGGTACCCAAGGTCTGGGCAGGCAAAAGTATCTCGTTATTGATGTAGGCTTTTCGTTTCCTCCGATAACTGAATGCTCATTTTCAGCGGCGATTTCCGAGAATCTTCGACCGATGCCAACCCACGTAGTATAATGAGCACCGAATTCAGGGAATTTCGCCATCTGAGGGAGAATTCATTAAAGATCAGCTGAATTTATTCGAGGCTGCCTCTGAAATATGCAAACGTCATTCAGATGTCGTTAATTACATCCGTGCACTCCGCAAGATCGCTGCCTCTTGAGAGGAGTTGGAGATGGAAATGTAGTTGTTTAGATTCAAGAGTATTCCGTTCGACTAGCAAACTGGGTTTCATTAATTATTTTCGAACACACATCTCGTATTTGAAATCAATACAAACAGTAAAATTTGAGCTCTGATTTGAATTGATATGTCATCTGGAGCATTAAATACCCTAGCTATTGTCTTGCTCTTGATGCCAGGTAAGTGGTTCCTTTAAAACCTGTGTGCCAAATGACCTTCGGTTCATCCATCAGGTACATTTTGTCAGTGCATTGACTGTAACGCTCATTGGAAGTTTCACTGTGAGACTAACTTTACGGGGTTTTACTGCGCTGCAGGTGCTTACGTCCACCAGTGGGTGGTGCCGGAGGAAGAATACAACTCGGGTCTAAAGGGTTTTGCCACCCCATTTGCAGCATGCACGCCGTTCCCCTTAGAGATAAGTTCAGTTTGTAGATCTTCATCTGAAACCACAAGCCCTCTCAATACTTTCCTCCTGCAGGTTACGTCGAGACGTTTTGCTGCCTGTATTCGCCCTCGAATGGCTGCCAGTTGGCCCTTAATCCAGGTATCTTCAATAAGGAGAAGCTACCTGTCACGAGATGCCGGGACTGCATTAAGCACTGCCAATGCTCAAACAAGGCAGGAACACCTCTGAAGCCACGGATGATTGTGTCTCTTCTGGGAATGTTTGCCATGCTAACCGAGTCGATCTACTTGACTCAGAAAGTTTGGGCAGGATGCGGTGCAGAACTTATTTGAGCATTGACAGTAGTTAAATGTGTAAACTATTCATTGAATTCTCGTTGAGTACTATGATTTTGTATCCTCTAATGTCACGAGGCTAACCAAGTTCAAAGCGAAGACAGTTGCACCGTAGGAGGAAGTACAAGTACTGGAGCTCTATCGTTTAGATTGGCAAACAGCTACATAATTCAAGAGACCTAGCAAGCTAATAAAAACTACAAATGGTTGAAACGAAAAATTGATGTCCTTTGTTAAATATCCTTCAGCTTTGAACTATTTGACCACCAAATGCCAGCTCTTGGGTCGGGAAAAGGCCTAGAGCCCAGAGTTGCCCGGCGGTACGTGACTGAGACCATTATTGTTTACTTATCTACACCTAATTGCTTCTGGCTACACTTAATAATATGGCACAGACATGGCCACAACGCCATCGTCATCGTCGTCATGGAGAAGTCATCTCCACCCCCTCAGGAATGAAGGCGGAGGTCTTGCTTGTTTGTTCGGTTTCCCACTTTGTGTTGGTCCACTCGCCGCTTCTCTGGCGTTTTCATTCAGCTCGAGATTTGTTGCACCATAAAAAGGGCTTCTCGAGATTCTCCCCCACGTCCCGTAGACCCTCCGCCGTCGCACTGCTCCCCAGGTTATTGTGTTCCATCCGAGGCAGTGGATTCGGAGCCTGGCTATTTGTTTGCCCGTCGTCCGTTGTGCTGTCTTCTTGTTTCTGGTTTGCCCTTCTCGTTCTGTTCGCTTTTTCAATTTGGTGGGATGAAAAATTTCATTGGAATTGGATTTTATTGTGGGGGCCCCTTCTGATGGATTTCTTTTTCGGTAGGTACAAATTGTGTGACGCTAATGGAGCATGCGGGCGGGCGAGGGTCTTCGATTTTCGGGCGAGAGAAGTTGGACATCGGCCAGCGACATGGCTCATTAGCCGAGAGATTAAAGTTGTTTCAATCACATTAAACTATTGAAATACTATCAATTCATTGCAGAGCGTGTGCTGCACTGCGTCCGTCAGGACAATTTAAAAAGGTCGCTTCGGAGAAGGGAACCATAATTTTCTCAGATTTACCGGAACCTTCTTGATAAATGTTTCTTTATTTTCGACCATGCTTCTTTTCCATTTCGCTTTCCCCCTGTCATTTCGAACCCATCTATCTTGAGTGCTAATTGTAACGAATTTCCAACCCTCCGAGTGGAGAGGGGTGTGAATAGGGGATGCTTTCAATGCCTGTCCACAGTTTGCCCAACTCCGGAGGAGCAGATGGGGGAAGCTGGAAAAGCAGTGGAAAATTTCTGGTTCTCCGCTTTCCCTGCACCGCAATGGCTTTTTGGATTGCCCCCTCTTCCGTGTGCCGATGCATTCGTCGCAATGTGACAATTGATAATTTAGCTGTGGGACTCGCCTGCCCCCCGCTGCAATTGGGGGCGTGGTCCAGGAAGTGCGTGACTCGACCGACTTGCAGTCCATGGGAATATCGTCTATGAGCAATAATCAGGCTAATAAACATTTCATTCACAGGCCCCATTGAGCGGAGCCAATAATAACAGCAACATGATGGCTGTCTGCATATGCCAAATGCTGAATAGGAACCACGAAAACAAAGGCCCCAGTGCCTCCGCCCCTGGGCAACACATGGGGCGGGAAAGACGATTGCTTTCGTTTTCATCGTTTGGCTGTCATAATACGAGGGCTCCAGACATAAACCGGAAATTATTGTTGTAGCTTTCTTGCCACAACCACAAAACTTTTTCTTTGATTCCGATAAAAATCTAGGGGTGTTTGCAGATCAATATGAAACGGAAAATTATCGAAAGCTGGTACTTATCATAATAGAATTTCAGATTTTCAGCTCATTTAGAAGTGGCGACTCACATACCTGAAAGATAAAAAAGAAAATTGCTAGCTTAGTGGACTGTCCAATTTCTTATCAAGAAATAACTTAAAGAGAGTTTTAAAATGCGAAGCACTCCCCCAAAATCACTTTTCCGACCTGAATAAACCAGACATCTGCACGCTGCAATCAAAACGAGAACAATAGAACAACCTACAGCCAGTCTCCAATCCCCTCAGTCCAACTACCAATCACCCCATCCCGTAAACTGGTTAATCCCACGCAAGCCCTAACGATTAACCAACCCGAACCGAAGCCAAACACAATCCCAATTCCAAACTCCAGTCAAGCCGAACCGCAATGAAAACTGCAGCCCAAAGAATCCAGATAACAACTGCAGATATCAACGTGGCAGGAGCAGGAGATACACCGACAGTAACGCCGTCATAAACGCCGCCAGTGAAAGTAGAAGTAACATCCGGAGGAAAAGGATCGGTAACAATGCGGCTGGGACGTTCCAATTAAAGGAACAGGCTTAGTCAGCGAGAGGATAAACTGTTTAAAACGGTGGAATTGTTTCCCGCCCACAAAACATTATTTGCTTCAACCCTAATTCTAATATATAATGTATAAAATCAAAAGTGCCCAGTCTGGTCCATGCTTGTAACTCTTGTATCCTGCTAAACTATTCTAACTATTAGAAGTTATCAGAAAGTAAAATTAGTTTTAAAGTCGCACTGGATTGATTTCTTTCAGTGCGCAAAGGGAAGTGAACACATTAACTGCTGGCAAATGAAAAAGGAAATGGCCGCAGGAAGGTAAAAGGGCTAGTCAGAAAGTCATCTCGAGGGTAGGCTGTTCGATGGGAAATCCCATAGGAGCGAAACAATCTAAATAAGCATATAGATGGGATTAAAGTTTACAAAGGCCAACAAACAACATCAACGTTGAAAGCAAAGTAAAAGGAACTAGTAGTAACGAAGTTGTGGATACCCTAACATTACGGTTAGGCGATTTTTACACTCTCCGTGATAGCTTTAATAAATATACAACATTATTAATTATTTCCCTTTAAATATATATATAACATATGTTAATTTTTAGTTTTGTACCAAAGTATTCAAGTATGTTGTTTACCAACACTTATTTCTCATTTGTTTCAGACTGGTTGGAGAAGGCAAAGTACCCACTTGGGATAGGCAACCAATACTGCATACCCAATGAGCGGAAGAGCGGAAGTGGCGAGTGCAATAAAAAGGGCGCGGGAGAGCCACGCCAACTGTCAAAACTCCCACGATGTCCGAATCTGCACCGAGCGAAACTTCACTGTAGAGGACTGGGCGTGCAACCCCTCGGACCTTCGGCGGAAGCTAACCCTGTGGAACGGACGGATTGCCGGTCGGATTGCTTGGCAAGAATGGCAACATCTGAAGGGTTAACACGTGGTCCACATCCAGCTGCACATCGACGTCCACGTCCGTGCTCAACGGAGTTCAATGGGGTTCAACGGGGTCGGCTGATCCTGGTCCTGCCTGGGCATTTTGTATATTCAATTAGCGCCCGCTTCCATGTCGAACATTTCCGCTAGTTGGGGCCCCGAACGCCGGCTTCGAGTGGTTTTGGGGTGGAGCTCTGGCAGCCCACTTGTTTGCATTTCTAATGCAATTTGCGGCTGCAGCGCTTTTGTTGCCCTGGACTGCCCTGCGCCCAAATTGTGTGGCGTGTCGTGTCCATTAGCACCTCAACGCTTATAATACATATTCATTAATGCCCAGCCCATCACGACTCCCTCATCAGGCGCCCACCGCCTACCAGCGATCCTGCACACGTGGCCCCCTCGCTAGGGTTTAATTAACCTCCAAGGGGAGCGGCCTTATCCGGAGACAATCTCTTTAACTGCGGTGCAGCAGATGGAAACTTCACCCGACCCCACCACCGCTTCCTTATCCCTCAAAGGTGAGCCGTGTCTGTTGTCGCTCGAGTCACCGCAAAATGTTCTCATTCATTAGACATTCGGGCAACGAAAGTAAGCTTAGACTGATGCCCGAAGTCAAACTTGATTGACTATTGTAATTGTTGTCCACCCCTTCTGCTCGCTTCGATACCCAAAAGCCCAGACACTGATTCCGCCTAGGACAATCCGGTATCTGGTGGACGTGCTCCTTTTTGTCTTACACATTAGTTAAAGCTTGCGGCAAGAGCAACAACAAGTACAACAACTACCCAACACAACAAAACACTTAAGCGCAACACTTTTAATTTTACAGTACGCTGCGGACCGAGGAGATTGGAGGAGTTGGGGCTAACCCTTTGTGGGTGAGCTGGGGGCGAGCTTGAAACCGATGCCCGGCACGTGGACGTGCGAAGAACATGACGCCCTCGGAGAGCAGACACAAAAGACAGACTGTCGACGAACGGGGACAAGACGGGGCAGGCCGAACTATTTAAATGCGATTTTCGGCAGTGCTGAAAAGGGGGTAGTCGAATTCGGATGGGGAGGGCAGGGCACCCTGAGCCGTCGGCACGCGCACAAATTAGTGAGCAGCAGATATGAAAGACTGGGCTCGTGCCAGTTGCTCACTCACTCACTCACTCATTCACTCACTCGCATTGCCACCAACGAGAAAACAACAACAATGGGGTTGCGTATAATCAAAAATTAACATAACAATACAGTGCGCCGAGCAACAACAAGTAATCGGAGGACAAAAGGGAGGCCAAGTGTTGCCGGGGCAGATACTCGAATAAAAAATACACGAATATCGAGATGAATTCACATGGCAAGAACTTAAAGCCCAGTCTTCGCCCTCGACTGAGCCCATAATGAAAGGGTTAGCTCAGGAAAGGGAAACTGTTGGGGGGAGGGGAGGGCGATTCGATCAGGAGAGGGACGAGGGTCGGGGGCAAGGACGGGGAAGGACGGGAAAGGACAGACCTTTAAGCACGGCGAACGCACCAGGAGAGCGGTCTGGCTTCATCTTCTGAGCTCTACACTCAGACAAATATTTGCTACCCACAAACGAGTTTTGTGGCACTAGCAGGATCGTATGACGACTTAATTTCCACGAGCGATCTCTGGCTTAAAACAGTGGGCTGTTAAAAATAAGTCCCAATAAAGCTGATTGCCTTTAAGCAGACTGCACCTGTTGAATGTGATGTAAATCACTAGTGCCTAAAGGGAGCATCAACAAGATCGTAATCTTTCAAACCAAATCAGTCGGAACTCCATTCAAATACAGGAATACTTTTAAATTGAGAAAAAGTTCTTACAAAATGTGATAAAGGTTTGGCAAGTAAAAGAAGCACGTAGTTATTCTCAGTGCACTGAAAACACAAAACGTAGACGGGTAGGCAAACAGAGGGAGAGAGAGTGAGCTGGGTAGACAGAGACAGAGCAGACAGGCACGCACACAGCCGCACAATTCGATAAAGAAAATTCCCAGCGGGCACTTAATTTACTGCTTGGCGTTCCATTTCATGTCCATTTCCCAGGCTTTTCCCTCATGCGGCGGTGAATACGCACTGTTGCCACTTTTCTCTGCCGAAGGATCTTGCAGTGCTCTGCATTAACA
The DNA here is from genome assembly GCF_004382195.2 of Drosophila sechellia. Taxonomy (NCBI): domain Eukaryota; kingdom Metazoa; phylum Arthropoda; class Insecta; order Diptera; family Drosophilidae; genus Drosophila; species Drosophila sechellia. The sequence continues at coordinate 2,882,743 of NC_045950.1, read as the reverse complement.
TCACAAAATAAAAGGCCTCTAAGCGTTATTATTTTAGATCTGTATAACACTGTAATAATACTAATTTTAATGATATTTCATTACTCGTTACATGAGGTAGCGTGGTTACCATAGATCTTTAATGTCAATTTATGAATTTATAATTTTTTAGCTTCCCTGAATAGAAATAGTTTTACACTATTATGTATCGATCCGGATCTAGGTGGATGTAGATCCGTTTACATAAATACGATCCCTGGTCCGGTTTCATGTTTCGTGGTGGCCAACTTGATTTGCTTTCTGGGAAACTGACTTATTGCCCCTCCTCCTCCCCCTCCTCATTCCTAGTCCTGAACTCTCCGATTTCCCTACCACGCGTGTCACACACCCCGCAACTGAAAAGCCAAAGAGGCCAGTGTAATCAACATAATGAGAGCGAGTAAGAGCGCGCATTATGATAATAATAGTGTGCCAAATGCTCGTCCCGGGGTTCTTCCATGGACATTCAGGGTTGCCAGGCAGCGGCAGCCAAGGGTTGCAGGGCCCTCAACTTCAACTTCGAGTTGAGAGTGTGTTGTGTTTAGATTTTAAAAATATTTGAGTTATTTGAGGAATGCATTTGGCTGTGTTTGGCTTAATCATTTGTTGTTTTTTTCGATGGATGCTTAGAGTAGCTTACGCGGCACAACAATGAAAAGGCTCCTGGCACGAAATGGCACTGATCTGCTCGCGGAGTGCGTGCGGAATGTCGATTGTCTCGCTGAAGGGGTGGCTATGAATACTGAGAACAGGGACGTTAATATCAAGGTTAAGAATTCTTATAGGTACAGCTGGGTACTTTTTAGCTCTCTGAGGTACTGAAAAATAGCCTACAGGGCCAAATAGCACAAACCCATTTCTAAAGAGTGTTCGATCAAGTTTCAAAATAATGCTGGGCATATCACTGGTGCTACCTTCATATTGAAGGTAGCGTATTGAAAGAGATTCCGAAGTATGTAACGCTGTGTAACACTGGATACCGAAAACCCTTCAGGCCGTGTAAGACTGCTGATACATACGTCGCTGTAATCGGCACCAGTTGAATCATATTTCCGTTTGAGATTTGTGGTACTTTAAAGCTGGAATACCCTATGTGATTTCCTTACGGTCTTAAAGGGCTTATCCCTGAGGCAGCCTAATCCTATTCCAGCCTACTTCTCCTTTCACTCAACCGATTCCCTCCACTTTTGAACTTCACTTCCACATCAGTGGTTCCAGAATAGGAGATGAGACAAGAAGCCGCTTCTGTTCTCATTCATCTCACTCGAGACAAAATCAAAATTCAACTAATTTGCATTTTCGATTTGCATATTTACACAGAATCCAGCCTATCAACGGCTGCAGTCCGCTCATCTCCCCATTCACCAACTCCAGGCAAATGCTCTGTCATTGAAATTAAATTGATTGCAAATACTGAAGATTGACTTGAAGTGGGGAGGCCGGCAAAGATGCGGATGCATCTGGCGGGGAAAGCAGGCTGGATCCATGTTGATTTTTGATAACTTTCCGGGCCTGGCTTCCAGCTGCACCCCCAGGTGAAGTCGAAGTCAGGTCCTGTAATTGCAGTTTGTGTGCTGAAGGGTTGATCGGGTTGCAATTGTGCCAAATGCCATTAATGAAAATCACAAACACAGTCCCTCCGCCCTATTATGAATCTGAATTCCAGACCGAATCCGAGTCCGAGCCGAAGCGCGAACCCTTAACCCCCGGCACATGGCACTAAAACGCCACCCTAATTTGAAATTAAGCAGCCTTCGTGTGGATGGGGTTAAAGGGTGTGCAAAATGCATTATACTAGATGCGTTAATGGAAAGCCAAGAGGATGGTGGGTGGGAGAGCTGCCACTCAGCCCGCTCAACCCGGACAACCTGTCCCTCTTAAGCCGGGAAGTCCTTTGAACAGGGACAAAGTTAAACAGAAGAATCATTTTAGTCTGAGAGCTGGAAACCTGGATCGCTGTATAGCTGGAGAGCAGAAAGTTGTCGGGTCAGGTCACTTGGACTGTTTAATAAACTTTATTTGGCTGCTGTCCACTCGTCGCTGAAGAAAACTTGCGAGCAACTTTCGGAAATTGACGCAGCCCAAATCAGTTGCGAAACAAGTTGATTGAACAATTTATCAAGCGCCCAGCGAGCAGAAGGCAAACATCTGAAGGACGGATGGGGTGGCATGCTAGCGAAGCTGAATGGGATTGGGTGCTCATGTCATGAGCCAGAAAAAGAAATGACAGCACGCGTCATTTTCGGAACACAAGAAGGGGCTTCTCTGAGACCCAACCCCTGGCCCATCGGTGTTTACTTTGTCAGGATTTGCTCGTGCCACCCCAGAGCTGCTGCTTAAATCTATCTAAACAAATTGGAAAATTTTATAAAAATTGGTTTATGATGCTGACATTTGTACGGCATCCGGAAGAGGGTATGAGTGCAGGCCAGGCGGATGTTGTCAGGCAAAAACACGGAATCCAATCCAAACATCACTCGAAGAGAAAAAGTGCAGCCAAGCGTTCAAGTCCTCAGCTCAGGGAGTGGGCTTCACTGGATGCGAGCTTAAGTCGCCAAGGTGCCAAGAGGTTTGCTCAATATCGGCGACGGCTCCCACATCCCAACAGGTGCCGGGTGATGGCTGGATCTGCTGATGGCTCCATCAATAACGGGGTGACAGTGGCATTGGCAAGTGGATGAGTGAAACAAATCAATAAGCTGGAGATGGAGCCGAGTGTCAGAGGGAATCGAATCGCTGTCGGGAGAGTTCAAGTCGGCTGAATCATTTAACTTGGCCGCTAACTTTCCATAAGCCATAAAGAAAATTAATACCACTTTACTTCCCTGTAACACTTAAACTCGCAATATAAATCCCATCTAAACGCTTTAAATTACACCAGTCGACGGCGAGTCCTCAGTCATTAAATTGATAAATACCCAAACTTTGCTCATAATCGCCTGCGAAACGGGCTCGTCTTGGCGAAACAGCTCCTTGGATGGGTGGGGAGGCTGGACTAAGCCCTCCTCCCTAAACAGCCAGTCACCATGAGGCCAAACATTTATCAAGGCCCACCAGTGGCAAAGGCCTTCTCCTCCAGATGCTCCCTGATGTCAATGGCGCGTCTGGAACTGTTTGCCTTACCAATTTGCGAGCAAGAGGTCGGATGGGCGGCCGGAGGAGGCGGGTCTGCAGCCGGATGGTGATCCATTTAAATTCCGCACATAAATTAACGCACTGCCTGCCTATATCTCACATATGTCGGCAGGCAGTCAACTATGGCCACCAACTCCGACTCCAAGTCCATCTCATACTCAGCTCCTGGTGCAGCCTTTCATCTTGATTGCGGTCCAGCCCTAATCCAGGTCCTGCATCCGTTTGCCGCCTCATTGGGCGGATCGTTTGGGTGACTGACTGGACGACATATTGATGTATTGGCTGCCCGAATTGAATGACTGTCCTGGCCAAATCATGTCAGCGCCAAAATGTTACTAATATTGAGAGCAACCCAGCCAGCCAACCTGAACTGCCTCCGCTGCCCAGCCTCCGCTTCATTACTTTAAATGCCTTACACGTTCAACATTTAGGACTCGCCGGAAACAGGGGCAGACAATGTGGCCAGGGTGCCCCTCCCCTCTTGCGGACGAGCGTACAGGGTGCGAGGGCAGGCACAAACGTTCCATTGATGCAGCCGACGCACGGCAAACGCATTTCGCACGCAATTCAATCTATTTCCCTTTGTCAGTCGCAATCTTTTTGTCACGGACTGCGAGTGCGACTGATGAGAATGGATGATGTCGCCGAAGTTGCCGGCACTTTTTTACGGACTGAGCAGTGGAGGAAGGGGGTTTGGGAGTCACCTCACTATTTGCTGATTACAATGGTGCCACATATTGCTTTTATGACAGTGAACTGAGGAAACTACGACACGTGTAGATGGATAATAATCAGCATAACATCTTCTGCTCAGAACGCTTTAGGAAAGCGCTGTATTCGGGAATCGAACTCAAACCAGCGATAAGGGAAGAAACTTTTATGTCGGGTGATTAAAGATGAACTTAAAGATTATTATATAGCAGGTATTGCCAAAAATGATCGATGTGGAAAATGACACCACTAATCCTCTAATGATGCTAAGCAACCCTTAAACCAACGACTAATCACACTGAAGCAAATAACTCCGCTTAGTTCAATTTTATTCCCCGTTTGCTGACATCCCAAGCGATCTTCCACAAGCATTGTTTCTCCCCTTTTTTCACTCACTACAAAACATTCTCTATTGGCATTACTCCGTTCCAACGAAATTAAAGTCTTTCAATCAGAATGCTTCCATGTGTGTTGCATGCCACTTTAAGTTGAACAAGACTTTGGGGGTAAAACTATAAAAAAGTGTTACACGGACAATTAAGTTTTTATGAAGCATTTCCGCTAGATGGCGCTTGTGGGCAGGCGAGTAAGCAGGGAACACGAAACAAGTTCACATACAAAAATACACACAAGCTCGTGGGTTGAGAAATACTTTAACTTTTCGAAGTAGATGGGTTCATGGGGTTGAGCCACAAATGTGTGGGGTTGGAGGGCGTAGCATCCAGAACGGCATGTGGCTGTGGACTCTTTTGTTGGCTATTTGCATTTAAATACATTTTAATTAGTATTTATTGTTTTTACAGACTTCATGGCGCCGTGGACCCGGGCTGAACAAAAACAAACTCGACCCTGCCTAGCACTTAGCACTCGCCAAATTAGACATGCAGCAATAATGACAGCGGCATCAAGGGGCTAAGTTAATCAAAGGGCACAAAAAGGGATCCCAACGACCCCACCCGCGAACTGATCCACTGCTCCACCGGTCTCCCCGATGAAATCCCAATCAGAACAGCTTCTGCTTCTTTCTGCTCTCCTTCTGCGGAGCAATTAACTACGCTTTGATTAAAACTCGACACATACACACGCTGCTGGCGGCCGTTGACAAGGACGTCGACAGCTCAACCGCCCACCACCACCCACCAGCCTGGCCAGGAGCACAAACACCCACCGCACCGCACCCGCCGCCTAGCCACTGTCTGTTAACTAACAGCTGTCATTTACACCCGCGCCAGCTTAGACGCTGTTAAGGCAGTCCTTTGGCAGTCCTTTTCCTCGTTCTCGGACCCTCCGATGTTCCCAAGTCGTTCGTCGGGAGTCTCAATCGGATTTCGGCTCTGAGGGACGTCGGGACGTACACTGGGATTAATAATGTCTGCTATGCCCAACTCCAGAAATACAAATAGTAATAGTAGTGAAGACTGTAAACTAACCAGTGTTGTAAAGAGCCCCACCATATGTCCTTTGCCGTTATTCTTAAACCACACTATTAAATGAGTAATCTCGAGCTAGGAATATTTTTGATCTCTGCTGAGTAATAGAGAGCTCATATGGTTAAATAAATAAATCAATAAATAAATTAGATGATTGTATTGTTGAAATAGCTGAGCACGTAAAGTAAAGCACTTAAAGTAAATTGTTTGGCTATTTTGAAATTTTGCTGGTAATATTGCAGGACCAACTTTTAATGGCAGTGTTTCTGTCGCCTGTTGGTAATTAGAGTGCACTTCGTGATTTCGGCTTAGTTCGTGCGCCATCGACTGGCACTTTATAAAGCCCCGCCACCCCGCGCCCGTTCCCCACAGCTACCCCCGTTGACTTCCGTTGGCGCTTAACGGATGTGCCGCTTTGGGTTGTACCGTAATAAGTTATGACACTTTTGGCGCTTAGTGTGCGTGGGCCGCGCTGCCCCCAGTGCCAGTGTGTGTGTGGGGTAAGTGTACTGGTGTGCGTGCACGAGGGTAAGAGCCACCCCTTTGTGTTTTGGCCACAAGGAGTTCATTGAAGCGCATAATCGCATGTTAAATGTGTTGTAATTAAAATATTAATTTCTTCGTTCTTGTGCCCGTCTCGCCAGCCAGTAGTTGGTTTGCCCGATTCCACGCCACTCCATCTATCCCATCGACGTCGTAATCAGCATCATGGAAACCATAATCATCAACAATACCGTCGTCGTCACCGTCTGCTGCCTTGTGGTTTTTCGGCTGTTCTGTAATTATAGTTTTCAGCATTTCTTCTGCCATACACTAAGTTTTTGTTGGGTGAGCCATGAAAACGTGGGCGTGAAAGAAACTTTGCAAGGACTTTCGTTAAACAGGCTGTGGAGAAGTTTTTATAAGTGCAGCTTGAGGATCTGATAGGCAGGAGTTTTAGATTATTTGCTTCAATTGGGAGATATTTTGTAAATCCACACAGATGGTTGCATTGATGATTCAGTTCTTGGTTCCTTGATCAGTCAACTTTGAATTCCCATTTGACCCGCGTTCAATATGCCTGCCCTTTTCCATTGTAAAATTTAGTTAAAGTTCGGTAATGGAATTAAAAACTCACTTAACGTGGCTGTTTACATTAGATCCATTACGCAACGTGCACAAGCACAGACACCCTAAAAAATACATATTACTTAGTCAGGCCCTGCATTTCATATTGGACGTTCAACCACCCAATCTTCTGCTGGAAAACTGCGGTGTTGTAATCGGATATAATTCCTGCTCTCCAGAGAGCAGCCCGCTGGCTCCAAAGTCTGGCTGAAAAATATGCCACTCGGAAGGGACCAAAGACAAAACGCTGTGGTCCAGGACACACATGCGTCGGCTTCTGCTCCTGCTTGTGCTCCTGGTCCTGGTTTTGGCCATGGCAACTAAGCCGTCAGCCGTGGGCTTTCACATTTGATTTAAAAAACGAATTGGAGAACATTAAATGAAACATTCTACAACAAAACCGAACATTTTGGCCCAAGTGACACTCGCAGCGGGCTGACGAAAGGGGCGGAAGTGGTTGGGCGTTATAAACAAAAAATTAAGCGCATACGTGAGCTGCATGCGATTTGGAGTCCTGTCCCTCCGGCCCTCCTCCTTCTTGTTTGCTGTCTGCTCTCTGCTGGTCTGGCTTTTTTGCTCATTATGTGCGAGGTCGAAAAAAGGAAAAGCCAAGGAAAAACGTTCACAGATATGCCTGGGCACTACCCTCGTGTGTATGTTATTGTTATTAAACGAATTCCCGGATCGAATTTGGCCGGGGGAACGGTCTGTCTGGCTTCGCCAACCGTGCGTTGCCGGCATTTTGTAACCGAGACTGACCGCAACTTCACTTCATTGCTGTCCGTCGCCATTCGAAAGTCCGTACTCACTACTCCTCATTAGCGATTGGCGCCCATATGAAAAAAAAGAGTGGCCCGTTCAAAGTGTCAATAGATAGGACGTCACACCTTTCAGTACAGTACATGTTCCTATATTATACCATAATTAGTATGTTGATAAGACGGGTGGAAGCCCCGTCTTTGCCTTGTGCAGTCCGCCCACGTGACTTTGGTTCTCTAATTGTCCTGGTTCAGGAGTGGCGAAAAAATACCATTTCAATTCAATTCGTGATGGGTATCGTGCCTGCGGCAGTTACCGGGACAACCCAAGTCGGCAAAAAAATAACCAAATCTATTTTGCCGGCTTATCCACTCGCGAGGCTGGGCCAACTAACAAATGGCTTTCATTTCACTTGACGACTTGCGGCAGATAAGCTGGTGACCCCGACCCTTTCCTTGCCCCAGATCAAATGAAAGTATTAGTAGACCAGCAGCTAGACAGGCTTGGGACCCTTGTGAAAAGCCTCGATTTCGCCGCACGTGACCAAATCATTTCCCCTCACGGTGTAATTTTCCATGTGCACTTCACATGTCCTGGCAAGGACTCTCGATGAAACCATGGGACTGAAATTCCTTCGACTTCGGTTGGCGCTTCCCTGGCCGACTGGCAATTACTATTTTATGCTGGGGCTTCCACCAAGCTCTTCACTCCAATCGACGGGTCTTGGCCTGCTTTATGGCTATATACTATTGCATACTATTGCACATGTATGTATAAATTATGTTAATGGCAATTTGTCGCTATTTTGGCCATTGCCTTGTTAACAGCCGTAGTCTTGCCTCCATAAATATATGGACTGATATTTAGGCTAATGAATATAAATGCCATCATAAGGGGTCCAGTGCTACCTTGTGAGAGCAACCAGTTTTCATGTTCTATCGTACGTATCTACCAATAACTTCCGTTGGGATTCTATAGAGGTCTATAGGCGAATTCCCCATATAAAAGTGTTTACAAATGCATAAATACTATTTGTTTGGTAACCATTTTCCACCCCCTTTTCCTTTTACCCCTTTAAAGTACTAAAGCTTGGCACCTGAATACTTTATAACTAGCTGATAACTAGGTTGTCCCATTTATGTGTGAATGGTTTTCCAATTCTCCTGACACCGAAGATTTCCTTTTCAATTGAAACTGCTTTCGGGATAACCCTTGGAACTCAATATCTATATATCATCAAAGGTCCATATTTAAAATTTGAATAGTGTTCATTAATAACAGTTGTTTGATCCACCTAATGTGCCGCCCTCCTTGACAACAGAAAGGCGATTGGGATCGGCTGTAAGGGACCTAAAAGCCACCACCCATGAAATGCTGGGCAGGAATATTCCAAGGAGCGGACTCTTATAATCCTTTTTAAGTACACGCATGAATATGCCACATGCTGTTTGCAGCAAATGCAACATTTGTGTCCAAGGCCGTCGAGAACAGTTGTTCCACGTGGTGGCGGTGGTGCTTCTAGTGGTGATGGTGGTGGTGGTGGTTCTGGTTCTCTCTGGGCTGAAAATCGTGGAAGGAAAACAAACAATTCAAGTGTTTCGGCTGCAGGTTCGAGGACACGTGCAGGACCTAATCCCGAAACTAGAGCGAGAGCCGCACCGCAGGAAGGGAATGGTGGGAGATGCGTCAGCTGGGAAATTTACCTGCAACGAAAAGAGCGGAGTACGAAGATTTTTTAATTAAATCCCTCGCAACAAAGCATTAAATGTGAGTTTCTTTAATGCGTGGAAAATGTGCGCACGGGACCAGGACAGGGAGGGACAGGACCCATGACCAAGCCGGGCCAATTAGGATTCATAAATCCGGGCTCCGAACTTTTTACCAGCCATCAAATTGCAGGAAGCGCTGGACATAAAAACCATTTCGGGTTCGGATGGACAATAAAAACACAGACTCAAATTGTTTGACAATTAAAAAGGGAGCAATCAGAATTTGGACAGCCGGACAAAAGCCAGCAATCCAATGATATCCGTACATACATTGGTGTGATACAGTGTAGCGGGCTCTTAATCAACAGGGATCTGAATGGGCCGAATTTGGCAGCAAAATAAGCGCAAAACGGCGCACAAATAAAAATGTAAATATTAATAAGCGTCAATATGCGTTCAACCATGGCAGAATCCCGCCGAGCTCTTCGACGAAGCCAGCGAGTTTCAGCCAAACAAGCGAGCAAACAAACACGAATGCCGCCAGGATCTGCTCCCCCTTCCCCATCCGATTCCCAACCCCGACCCCAGCCACCACTCACCCCAAACCTCAGTTGAGCCATCCAGAACCGCACACAGGAACAGCAAGGAAAACATTCAGTCAGACACCGAGGGGAGATGGTAATCTCCCACCACCCCTTAGCCCTAACCACCGAGCACCCTGACCAAAGTGGGTGCTGCCACCCACCGAATCCGAGTTCCGTGCTCGTCGTCGTCGTTTACCACTCGAACGGATTCGGCCGGAGTCGGACCAAACGCTAATGTTAGACTAAACGCGAGCCGGAGACCGAAACCGATTTCCGCCGCAGGCCAATGGGTTTGAGTACATCCACAGTGGGTAAAGTACACCACAACAGAGCGAAAGATTGGAATGATTAAATAACTCCTTTATCATTTATTAATATTGTTACTATTATAAGTTGTCACTAACAGACCCGACTAATTTATTCTATTATCAGTGTTAGTATTATAAAAATAAATATGAATTTATATTTATGTATATTTTATTTGAATTCTCAAATTTTCGAATCGAATTTCGAATCGAACTCTAATCTTGCTTCGATAACATTATTTTTAATAAGTTTACACCCCGCCGAGACCCACTGTGGGCGAATGGCTGTCGCTTTTTTTTGGTCCCGATCCTTCCGCCGTACGCTCTAACACCACACCCCCTATAGAGCCATCATCATATCAACTTCAAGCCATGGACTTCTGTGAAATGGAACTTTCAACACCGGAAGCAGCGTGTTGCATGTATTTATGTAGATATAAGCGGAGCGGCTAGCCCTTCAGCCACCCGCCTGCCGCCCTTTCAGACCCTTTCAGTGCTTTCTAACCACCGCTCCTGGCCAGAACTGTTCAGTACCGAATCGAACCGAACCGTATGGCATCGTGCGGAGTTCGCTGTTTCATAGGCGCGACCATAGACCAGATTTCGCAGCTCTGCACCCTCTTTAGGCAAAGGTCGCAGCGCTACTGGGACGGGACAGGGGTAAGTCAAATTAAGGTCCATGTTTCTGGCGGTGATAAAAAAACAAATTCCAAAGTAATGAATTCCCAACTTTTTGTCAGCAATTTAACGAAATTATGTATTCATGTTTCTCAGAGGATTGCTATTCGGGCCATTTAAAGATGTAGAATATCTGGGATAGATAGACTTGTTTAATCAAGTAATCAAGTTGGTTGGCTGAAAGATAAACAGATACAATGCAGATTGCAATGAAAGGCTTTCATAAGTAAAGAGCTTACTTTAATGCATTGCTTGGACACTCAAACATGTTCAATTGAACGCTGACCTCTGGCAAACAGAGTGAAGTAGTCCCGGCAAACAGAACTCTGGTCAAACGAGAGTGCTTCGTTTTCATGTGGTCAGAACCCTTCCATTAAACCGGCTGGACAGCTCGTGGCGTGATGCCACCCCTGAGCCTTTAATCAAATGCAATGCATGCAGATCGTCGGGATTACGTGGAACTTGCAGGCTGTAATAAGTTGTTATGGTTGGCTGCTGCCTCTGCTGTGTGTTTCATTAAAAAAGTGTCACGCGGCCAGAGGACTCGTACTCCCTGCCTACCTGGCAGCCTCTGAAGCATGCATCAGCAACATCAATGGGATGTGTAAGCCTTTGACTTGCCGGGGGGTTGCCTCGCGGCACTCGCTCGGAAAAAACAAACCTGTTTGGCCCGAACTTGCCATCAGGGTTTCTCGGCCAGTGTCCACTACGTATGAGTGACCAGTAGGGGCAGCAAATCTCAATGGGAACGGAGGACAAAGGACCGAGTGAGTCGCGTGTTCCATCATAATTCAGGGCCTGGAACTCGACTGACGATCGGGGAGGGGGTTGCAGAACGGTAAACGATTTTGCGATAACATCTGCGGCGGTATTGCGATTGAGCAGCGAGGGTTGCTCATTGCATAATTATGCCATTGTGCAATGAAGTTCACAGTGCTGCTGCTGATTTAATCTAATTTGCCAAGTTCACGAGTTCGGGGTGGCTTCCAGGATTTACGAAAACCAATGTCGGCCCATTGACCCAAAAGATTCATGCTCCCCGTTCAAGCTCCGCATCACCTCAAGCTTCGAAGAATTCACCCACGACAACTCTCGAATAACGAAATCCCTAAGTCCAGGTGCTAAAGATGCCGGGCTATAAAACATCGCCGGCAAAATGCCACAAAATCCCCGCCATAAGGCGCAATTCATAACTCATTTGTTGCCTTGTGAAGGCCGCGGGTGAAGAGGGGAGGACGGGAGCACATCCCCTTGATAACCTCCAAACCCCTCCATGCCCCATTTGAATGTCTGCTTGTCGGTTGGCTCATCGTGTGTAATGGCAACGATTTTCACTCTTTTGTATTTGATTTTCGAAATTGTAATGCCAAGCAATTTCGGTTTCAGTTTCCACTCTTGGGGCAAAGGGAGGCAGCGTGTAACGAATGCGCTACATTTGTCAAATTAGCCAGGGCAGATAAGCGACGGGCGTGGCCAAAGACGAGCAAGATGTCCCAAAGCGAATGCAGTAATCCACTTCTGAGGCAATTACTTGTGTTGATATTTATAGCCATCGCTACGTGAGAGATTTCTAGCAAGCAGACATGGAAAGTGAAAGGCGCGTAAGATATTGTTGTCTTTCGAAAGTTACAAGGACGAAGGGGAGGCGTTTGATCGATAGCGTGACGGTATTTAACGAAGCGTTTAAAATTTAAGGATGCGTCGAATAGCTATCGAAACATGTTTTGAATTCTTCCCGAAAATCGTACATAATTTAATAGCTAATTTCCGATTCAGGTTGGAATTTGTAGGGTACTTGTCGACCGACTCTGGCTGCCTCATCGGATTGGATGCCCCTTTCTCCGGGCAATCGGTGTGTTATTGAACTGAACTTGACATTTTGCACTCCCTGCCAGAGAACACGCAATAAAAAGGATAATACACACAGATACACAGCGGTTCAGCTGCAGCCACAGATACCAGCACATCCACAAAACCCAGCCGCGTACACACACCCAAACCGACGCGACCCCAAACAGGAGGCAGCTGCTGTCCTGTCGGCTCGGTTCGGATTGGATCGGATCGGATCGGGACAGGGTATACGAATAATAAAGCCGGATTCAGCGAGTAGGCACGGTGCCGCAAAAAACAGGATGAAAGGACACGCGGTGCGTTTATGATATTATTTGTTGGCTTGCAGAGCACAAAAAGTGGGGAGTACGAAGGGAATGGATATATTGAAATATGGAGGATGGACATTTACAGTCCCGCCAAAAAAAGGTGGCTTAAAAGGCGTAAAGGGGGCAGTGCGGATAATTCAAAGAATGCTACAAAAATAATTTTCTTTTAATGCAGCTTACGACTATATAAAATCTATTAACAATTGATAAATATTCGTATACAAGCTGTTTTGAAAGCTAGTGTTCGCCTGAGAAACACTTTTATTTAGAACAAGCTGAATATAATGGATTGTATCTTTAAACGCAAAACAGCAAAAGGGATAGAATGATACCAAAGTCAAACTTAAAGGGAAGGGAAAGACCAAAGAGCAGTTTGAGCTTAGACCAACTCGTATTGAAGGCAGCCGGCGCAGAGATTTTAATTAGATGTAATGTCAACGTAATGAGGTTTATCTCATCTGGTCCATGGACAGAGGAGGGAGTTTCCCGCCGAAGTTAATCCCGCTTGGCCGCACCGTTGATCCTCATCCCAGCTTATGTATGCGCCATAAAACCACACTCTCTTCGGGCTCCTCCTTGGGACTTTCCAACTGTCAGCTATTTAGGACCAGGAGTGGGATTATCCGCAGCAGTTGAAGTCTCATCCAGCAGCTTGAGTTGCTCATTAGCAGCCTAGTCGCCTGCGTGGGTCCACAAGGATCTCGCAGAATGTCAGGTCGTGCCTCACAATTAAATGGCACAAAAACAGATTAGCGCCGAACCAACAATGCGTAAGAAAGAAGGACGCTCCCTGCATTATGGCCTTTATGGACGGGGCATTAAAATAATTTTTATGAAAATTAACTCAGCTAAAAATAAGAAAAGGATGAACGCAGTTCGTAGCGTGTGTTTGCTCGTGATAATTGTCGTGTGTCCTCGAGTATGGCTGCCTGGCTGTCTGTGTGAACTTGGAAACTTGATTTTGCGGAAGAAGACAGGCAGCAGGAGCAGCAACAACAACGCGCAACATCTGGCGCTAAGTAAAAACCGTGATACACACGGGCAGATGGAGGGAGTCATGGGACGGGCTGACAGCGCGGGACATTCGGGGAGCTGCATACGTATCCTGGCCCATCGCGGGACCCCGAGGTTCCTCTTGAAGCTGAAGCTCAGAACAGCAAGGATGCGCGCGCAGCAGGCGGAGGACGCCTGAGAAAAAGGAAGTTGGGCAGGCAAGAACTCGAGTCCTGCGAGCTAAGGAATAGCTAGCGCCGTTCGTCGCTTGCCTGGCAAACTTTGAAAGCGGGTAATGGCACTGGGACGCGGGGAGGGGAAGGTGGTCTGCTAGGAGCGGTAAGGACATGGCCGGGCAGCGTGAGAACATTTTCATGCAGGATATTTTTTCAGTTCAAGAGTGGAACACACCCTGCTGGGTAGTGCTACCCTATCGCACTCGCACTCACACTTGCACAATCACACACACACTAACAGCTGTGAAACAGGCTGCTTATGAAATTTCCCAGTATTGGCAACACTTCCGCGTTGCTCTTCCGCTCTCTTGCATTCTCAGCTCTGCACATGCGCTCTGGCAGAGAGCGAAGACCACAAAATACTGGGATGTGCCCCTTCCCTTCCGCTTTCTCCGCCGACGACCCTCCTCCATTGCGCCTGGTGAAGTGCACTTCACTGGCTGGGTAAATATGTATAGCTCTTCTCTGCTTCTTCCCCACATAGTTTTTCTTATTTTTTTGGGTTGAGCTCTTCTCGCTCTCCCGCTTTTCCTCTCCCCGGCCTTTGGATGAGCTCCTTTCATGCCGTCGTTCGTGTGGTCGGGGGTGTTATGTATTTTTTACAAGTGTTTAGTCAAATTCGTTTGGCATTTCGGGCAGGGGTGCCGACGAAACACTCCTCCCCCGTACCGTCCTCATCTCATCTGTTCTCGGCGTGCGGTGAACTTAAAGAGAGGAAAAACGTGGGGCGAGGGCGGGGCGATTTGTTTACAAACGCGGGGCAAAGCCAACAAGAGAAAAGTCCCTACCCTTCGCGCCCTTCGAAAGCACGAAAAGACGGAAAGGAAGCATTTTAGAATGAAATTGATTTTTAGTGTAACGAAAGCGGCCGTGTGCAAAGGGAACGGACGGGGATGATGTGATGGGATTAGGTGATTAGGTGACTTAAAGATTTTTTGGCGCCCAACCTGGGGCTTTTCGAGGAAGTCTATGATTGGTTGAGTTCAAGAAAGAGTACTTAAATGTATTAAATGATAAGTTTAAATCAATAAAATATATGTTATGGATTATCGAATAAATCGACCTTGAAATTAATATAATTTTTTATCAATGTTACTTCAACTGCGTTGAAGGGCTTAAAAAGTCTTGTTTTCCCAAGGATTTCCATTACTTTCTTAAGCGTTTAAGTGGCAGCAAAATGTACAACGACTTTTTAGTGTCGGAGTGGATCATTTATAACCAATCCCCCTCTGAGCGTTTGAGTGTTTAATGTCTTCGAGTGCCTTACAAACGTTCCCATAGAACACGCTGCGATCGCGTACAGCTGATTTCCCCAGCACAATGCCCCCAATTAGGCAGCTTGTTGTGAACAAAGCACAGACTTTGGATGCGATTCACTGAGATCTTCTTAACCATACATCCTGGGGCAAGGATCCCGAAGGATCATTTTAATGACATTCAGGTACAGCAACAGATGACGGACAACTCGTCGCAGACCGCAAGACAATTTTAAATAACTGTGCTGAAAAAAGAAAAGTCTTCAGACCCCGAACCTAAAAGAGTTGTCCCGTCATGCGAAACAAACATTCAAACAGATGATTGCCAAAAACCAAAACAAAAGCAGGTCGAGACACTGCCCCGAGAAACAGCTGTCAGGGAACGGGAACGCTCCTATGGAACCAGAGGGTAGAAACCAGACAGAGACAGCTAGATGATGAGAAAGAAGAGGTGGGCAAACAGGAAAGTGCAAGGTGCAAAAACCAGAAATGCGACCGAGGGGGCCTCAACATGGAAGCATTAAACAGAAGCAGCCGTAATGAGCCGCCTGCTTCGAGGGGCTCGAGTGGTTGGTCCCACCCGATGATTAGTCCGCTAAGGACGAGGATCGAAAATGGTCGCTCCCCAGAGGGTCTCGATCAGGTAGTTCAACCTGCATCGGTTCCGTCTGTCCGCCTGTTGAGCAGCTGTCGTTAATGATCTGCTCGGGTCTAGAACGGTACACATATGCAGTTTTATTGTTAGCGGGCTGTTTACGGAGCAAAGCAATCTGCGCTTGCAGCACATCTAATCTTTCAGCACCGCTCGTCGTGTTTCGGTTTGGGTTTCGGATATGGGATCGAGTTTTTCTTTAGCGCTCTGTGGAAATTCTATTTGTCAAACAAACAATTTCGTTTGCATTATTCACGGTCTGATCTGACAGATAAATAGGGTTCCCTGATAGTGTGAGTTTGACTGAGAGTCGTCACCGCAGGTTTTCCTGTGAGGCAGGTAAAGGACTGGCGAGGCAGGAGATGCGGTTTCAGGTGATCCTCAGCAGCTGAACAGCCATTTCAAAGGAACCAAGTCATGGCTACAACAGTTTGTTGATTAAAAGGATTTTCTTGTTTTTCTACGTTACGCAAACGTAACGAGGGTCTGTCATCTTTATCGTTCATTGGAAAAGATTTTCTCGGCGAGAGGAGAACCCAGTGCACCGAGCGTTTTATGGTTAGAAATAAAGATAAATGATTGTTTTTCAGAAGCCTAGTGTGATTTTAAGTGCGTCAATTTCGGGGTAGAAAGGTGCATTGCATTGAAAACAGTCATCCATTTTAAACTTCGAACTATGCGGTGTGCTTATGTATGTGTATACCTTAACAAAGCTTTGCCCTATTTTCGTCAGCTGATTTCCCGTTCATTAGCAGAAGTCCCCCCAGAAGTCCACCCACACCGCTTAGCACCCAGCCCATGCGAATGCCGCATCCTAAGCACACAGAGCCCCCATTCCGCCCCTGGGTTCGTGGAAACACCCCCACTTCCCACCTCCACCCTTATTGGAAGGGACGAACGCGTCGCTTGCGCATAAAACGCGATTTTAATCACTTTCCGTTCTGCGCCGCTGAAGTGTGACTGCCCCAAAAGCCGTCCGCTGCCTTCGCCACTCAAGCCTGCTCCTCGGAGTGTCCTGTCTTTGGCTTGTCATTGGGTTCCTTTCTGTGTGTTTCTGCTCCGTGCGAGAATAATTCCATTTAAATATCCACGCATAAAGTTCGCCTCGGGTCTGAGCTGTATGTTAATGTAATTTTTATGCTGATTGCGAATTTCCACATTTCCGGGCGGCTGTTCGCTCCTTTGTCAGAGAATTAACGGGGGGAACCCGCGTGCGTGCCTCCAGCCCTCCCTCGGTTCTTGTGAGCCGTAATGCCCCCGATTATGATGTTTACCCATCGTGCTAGGCCCGTACTGCCGCGCTTCCTCTGTCTCCTGGATCCTTCCCCCGGTTGAATTTTTGGTCGGCTTTTGTTTTATTCGCTGCCAGTTAAGTGCCGCCTTTTGTTTATGTCCTCGCCGCGCAGCCAGTTTTAATCAGCAGCATTAATTTAATTTAATTTGATTTAATAATACATCCCTGCATATGTTTCTCCTTTGTGGCCACTAAGTACGTCTAAGTGGTTGTCCGAACCGAAGCCTGCTCCGAAACCAACACCGAATCCAGCTCCAACTCCACGACTGATCTATTGTGAGGCGAAATATGGCTCCATTGTAGGGGAACTGCTCTTTGTGGGGCTGCTCATTAAAAAATGTACAAGGATTACGGCCAGGAGCGAAGGTAGGTTGGCTGTCCATTAAGGAATAAAATCAGGCTGTAATGAGGGCAAATGAAGAGGGAGGCTCAAGTGGCTCGTCTGGCTTAAAGAACTTAAAACAGAGATCTGAATTTCACTTAAAGGTAACACTTAATGGACTTCAGTGAATTGCCGCCCGTTTAGTTTCCGCATCCGTACACCAGTTTTCATTCATCATTTCCCAATCATTCAAACGGGTATGCAATTAAAATTACTTCGGCTATCTCATTTTGGCCCAACTTAGGACTCACATTCCTTTGATTTCGGCTTTCAGGACCTCGGCAGGCAAATAATTTAAATGAATATCTCTTTTTCGTTCCAATTTTAAACTAACAATGTTTTAGCAACACTTCAAAGGTTTCAATTTCAACATCAACTTGGCAACAGGCAGGCGCGCGGCATGTTCGGTTGCCACATCGTGTGGCACAAGCACCAATACGCACGCAGCCACACGTACACACGCGCACACACCAGCAGAAAAATAATCAAAAATGGCATATAAACAAACACGAGAGCGACAACGAACGAAAGCAGCCATCGCCAGCTACAACCATCCAGCCTTGCAACCCTCAGGCCCTTCGTCCTTCAGCCAACCACCCCCCGCCCCTCGCCCTCTGGCGACGCTTTTTGCTACCTTTTCTCCGCCCCTACGCCTCTCCGCCCCGCCTGCTCTCTGTTTGTTCAAAATGTTAAAATCCTGTTTATTGGATTCAATGGTTTGTTAATTGCCAATTTCAACTCCTTCCACCAGGGAAAACTTTTCGCAGTCCCTGTGCCTGTGTGCATGTTGGCGTCTGTGTGCGTGCGCCTGCGAGTGTGTGTGGGAAAAGCGTCTCACGACGACGCGTCCTGCGCGTGTGAGTGTGTTTGTGTCTGGGCTCATCGATTCCATAATAATTTCCTGGCTATACAATTCATTAGACGCCGTTGGAGCTCCGACCACCTGTGAAAGCTGTCGTCTTCGTCTCATGGACTCCTGCTCAGAAACACTGATTCACAGAACCATAGCCTAGGTCATATATCCTGGTTTTCCCATCGAGAGCCGTTTAATCAACCACTAGTTGCCCAAGTCTTGGGAAAGATAAGCTTAACTAGGTATACTTTGATTCTTTTTATCCGGTTAAGTGAAAAAGGGTTCAGCACAGAAGTCAAGTAAGTGTTGTGAATACAATATTTCGGTAGTCTTGTTGACACTTATGTGCATTAATTACATATTTTCCAACCTCTGTCCAGCAAATTAAATCATATTTAAATCTATAAGGTGGTATTGAGCTCGCAGATTTTAGAAAATAATGTCGATTTTTTCGTTTTATTATATTTCTTACAATTTAGAAAAGAAAGACAAATAATAAAATGAAAAAATCCAAACATGATTTAAAATTGCAGTCGTGACAGTTTTGGGTGACTTGTGATTTAAAGTGTGCGTGTCAAACTTTTGAAACAAACTTGCGTTACGCCTGTGTCTCTACAATCTGAAAGTTTTTTCTATTTAGTTCCCGAGATCTCGACGATTATACGGACAGACGGGCGGACACACAGACGGGCGGACGCACAGCCGGGCGGACAGACGGACGGACAGACTGTCATGATTCTGATGAAGAATGAAAATACTCTATATGTTCGTTACGGAATTCCCTTCTTCAACTTGTTACACGCTTTTCAACTTACCTTTCAATAAAGTAATCCAATTTAAGCCACGAGTAAGGTTAATAACTGTTGGTTCACGCTTTTAGGCATATTTCTTCGTCTTCGTCACCCCCGCTTAAGTGCTTATAACTTGGCATATGGTTGTCTGGTGTCACATTTAATTCAATCGATTCTTTTGCTGGGAAGGCAAAAAAGTGGCAACATTGCTGCACAAATGCGAAGCAGACTCGGAGGACAAAGGGCCTGCCAGCTGCGATTGCAGCAGTATCACTTGGGTGCGTTCAGGAGGAAAGGGGGCTGCGAGCTGGGGGAGACGCCACGGATATGTCGCGCAAGGCTGCCAGGATATATCGGAGCGTGACAGCGGCCAACATTGCCGGAGACGGCAGCTCACGCACTCGACAAAAGTTAGCAAGGCTTAGAAAGCGTTTTTTTTTGCTGGCGTCGGGGAAATGGGGTAAAGGGGGATAGGGGGATTGGAAAGATGGCCATGCCCACCCACCAATTTGAGTTGACAACGCATTTCCGCTTCGATGAATTCGGTCCTCCTCATATACTCCCTCTTCGGTTTATTGGTTGATCCTTTGTTTGAATCGGGGCAGTTCATCATTTTCCAAAAGTTTTTCCGTCCGATATTGCTACCTCACATATGTTGCGGAAATGTCAGGGAAATGTGCATGGAAAATCGGCTTCTCGCTTTGACAGATGTCGAAGGCCATCGAGTGAGGAGGGTAGGTGGAGTGGGACCAATTCTGGCCACAACTAATAGAATAGCTATCTGTATCTCTCGTGGACCCTTCGACTCGCTAGCCACCTTCTCCGTCTGGCGGCAATTGGCAAATAATGTGGAAGTCATGAAATATTTAAAATGCCACGACTGAAAAGGTGGCCCTATCCCCCTCTAGTCGCTGCCACACTCCTTTCCACGCCCACTTTCATTTTCATTTTGCGTTTTCTGCATGCGACACAACATGTTGAATTTTTAATGCGGATTTTTGGCAAATATTTTTTCATCCCGCTGGAAAACTTTTTAAAGCATACTTTGGTGCATCGCTGATCACGGGTTCGCTGTGGGTGGCATAAGGGAAATGACATAGGAGTTACATATACTCGAACGGTCGCAGATTGGGGCAAAGCGTTTTATTAGGGGGTTTGGGGGGCAGGCGTTAAGAGGTGAAAATGCCAGAGCAGCTTAAATTTGCACTTCGATCGTGGAGTGGGTATTAGTCGAAAGTGAGAAAGCCATTTCGACGGGAATAGGAGGCGGTGGGCCAGACATCCAATGAATGCCAGGCATCGCATGAAAGATAAACCAACAGAAGCCAGCGCCTGACTTTTGGCCTACACTGCGAACGGAAACGAAACGAAACGAGACGAGTTGAGGCAAAACGCACGGGAATGTGGCAGGGCACCCGCTCCTGATCTCAGCCTGCCCCACGGAAGAGACAGACTCCGGACAGAAACACAGGCATAGTAAACATTTTTTCCTGCCCTCCCACGATTTGCTCGTTTTAATTTCTTTTGCCATTTGCCTGCTACATATTTTCACACTTTATCGTCACTTCCATCCTGCTCCTTTGAACCCCTATGCCCCACTCTGCCACTCCGCCATTCCGCCCCAGCTTCCAGACCAGGTCTTTGTTTGTTTGCAGCCTGTCTGTCAAATGAATTATTTGCATAGTTTTGGGCAGCAGACCCAGCAGAATCGCAAAATAATATCGAATCAGACTCCGAAAATTGCATCCGACTGGGTTTTCTATGCGCACGCTGTTTTTGTGCCTAAGCATGGATTTCCACGCCCTTCGCCGCCGTGTAAACATTTATTTGATGCCTGAATAAGTTTTAAATATGCATGTCCTGGAATAGATGCCTATGCACTCTGCATATAGATGCAGGAGCCCCTCGTCCCGCTAATCGAATGTGTGATATGGACTTAAACGCTCTTTGGTGTGGTAAGCGATTCAAAGCTGGACAAATCGTGAATCATAAATGAGTGGAGTGCATGGGGAATAGGTGCGAAAAGGTTAGAGAATTTGCGCAGATGAACCGGGCTAAATAAATAATCTTTTAAAGAACTAAACTGGCCTTCGCAGTTTAGGTAAAACACACAGATGTTTAATATTGTTCACCCTTTCGGATTAAGAGCGAACAGAATGATTTTGATAAGCTTTGTCCTAAAAACCACCAGATAATTCATCGGTACAGCATACGATGTTAAACTTTTGAAAAATCCAGGTTCTTTTCAATCTATGCCCTTCAAGACTTGATAAAGGATGAGTGGTCTCAATTGCTCCAGCTGCATTCACACAACACGCTAATCAAAGTCCGGCTGCACTTGAAAGTCGCCGGGGAGTAATTGCAGAAGCCTTTCAGGGACCGGACATCTCTCCCGTGCCACTTGAGCCCAAATGCATTCAGAGCAACTATTCGGCGGCGGGTTGATTAAAATAGCTTTGTGGCAATGAAGCGCAGCGAAAAAACAGCCGAAATAAATGACTTTCGTTTAGCGGGCGGCGGAAGCGACAAACTATGGACGCCATTGTGCATCGGGGTCCGGGTTCCAGGGTTCCAGGGTCCAGAGCCCAGAGTCCCGGCCAGGAAACTTTTCAAATAGACATTTTCAAAGGGAAACTTTATGCCTTACTTAACTGCCTGTTTGCGAACTTTTTTATCAGCAGCCCCAGACCAAAACCAGAATCAGAACCAGAACTGAACGGAGACTGGCCGGATGTTTAGTCCGGCGGGTTAGGATTCCCGGGAGGTCGGGGACTGGAGCTTGGGCTGTTTCGTCCTGTGGTTAGGCCATTTACAGCTAGGACCTCGGCCAGCAGACTGTCCACAATTTATGATGTATGCAAGTTGGTTGGGAGGGTGGCCAAGGGTATGGGGTAGTGGGGTCCGGGTTAGCAACACCCGCATTTATGTGCGACTATTTGGTTTATTTCAAATAGAATCACATTCACACACACACACTGGGACACTTAGTGGTCTTTATTGGGTTGTGTTGTTCTTGCTGCTCCTGGTGACCCATGGCCGGCACCCACAGTCGATGCGGTTGTTTGGACATCCCGCCCCCAAACCCGTTCCTATCCTGAACTGCCCGGTTTTTATTTTAGTTTGGAGTTAACCTTTTTGCAGCACTCGCATTTAATTTGAATCCTCAAACACACTCGCACACACATTTGTCATTATAGTTTATGTAGTTTGCGGTCACATTTGGCCAGGCAATATGGGTTCGGGTCACCCTGCGGCCAGGCTTGTGTTCCAGCCCCAATCTTCCCCGCTATCCCAGCGCACAGTCGAGTGCTAATTTTAAATGTATATGGATATTTTATTGCTGCCATTAGAGTTATTGGGCTGAGATCTGGTAGTTGTCGTTCTTGGTTGGTAGTTTGTTAAGTGGTTGAGTAAGATAAGAGTGCGAAGGGTTACTGGCTATCAGAATTTACGCCAAAAGATGAGGTTTCCTCTTAAGTGAGTTTTACAAAGATGTAAGCATAGGGTAAAATCCCTACGGATAGTCGAATAACCAAACTTCGAAGCTTGTCATGTATGTTATCATACATACATCTCTTTAAAATCCTTCTTTCAGTTCCTCAAGATATTAAATAATCAATATATAAAAGAAGGGCTTCACTTGCTAGGACTTCGTTAACCAACACCTTTTACTCAACACACACCAGCACAGATATTCACACACACAAACACACTTATCAGGGCGTCCAATTTGTATTAGAGCTTTGAGTGCTTTTTTGGGTTCCGCCAACTGGAATTTCTTTTGTGGCCCGTTTTTCGAGCGCTATTTATTGCCCTTTTTCTGCAAACCCCTCGCACGCATGCACCACGCCCCTCCGCCGCTGGACCCATTTTAGCCCCTTTTACCCGCAGTTTGGGGCGTAAAACCCCAGCTACGATTTCGCATAAATCAAAATAACTGTCAACGGAACCGGCGCCCATAGTTTTTCGGACCCCACAGCGGAACAAAGTGGAACGGAATCGAATGTGGCCGTGAGTAGGAGAAGTGGGGGAGGGGCGGCCCCTCAAACAGGAAGGCAGTGACCATGTCCATGGTTCAACGTTCCTGCCCGGAAAAATCTGAATCGGAATCCGGTGTGCCGTTCAGTGCGCAAAGGGATTCCGAACGGACCAGGGTTGCCACCATCCCAGCATAAATGTTGACGCCGTTGTCATTGTTGTCGCCGCCATTTGGCTGGCAATTTTTTCCCATTTTGTTCTCGGCGGCGTCATCATAATTAATTGCCCAACTTTTGCGGTCAACTGTGACTAGGCAGCACTGAAAGTCCCGCCACAATTTGAATAATATTCCATGTTCTCGTATTTGACCCGAAATATCAGCTAATGGAGTCCATCGCAATGCCCGTGCACTTCCCACTGGAAAAGTCAATTACCCTGAATGAACCTTGATGAAAAGCAGCGAATTTCATTTCATTTCGTAGTCAAGTAATGAAAACAGACACTGTACCCAGTACGGGTCCACCATTAGGTTCTCAACTGGTGTCGCGACTGAATTTGATGAAGTTTTAATAAAACCAGCGACAACAAACACCGGAGCCCCGAAGCATCTTTCTGCTGTTTGCCTTTTTGGCCCAATCAAAAATTAATGAGTGCCAGGCGCTTAGAGGTGATAAATCACCTTGACAAAAGGCTCCAGACCTGAAGAACAAGGACCACGGACGACAGTGGGAGCTGACAGGCGGAGGGGAGAAGCCTGAATGGAGGAGGAAGTTGGTCTACGTTGGGGGGGAAAAGCTCTTGGGAAATGCTGGCCATAATAATAATGAATGTCGCCTTTGGTAATTTGCTTTAATTGCCGGCAAATTCGCCACACAGAAACTGTAAGAGGGTAACGTTCGAGTGAAGCAGTTCCAGTGGCCAACAGACATGAAAGTATGCCCATCATATAAAATACTTCATAGCATCGGGTTTTGAAAAAATCTGGCCATAGTATTTTTAAAATGGTAAGCTGTGACTTACAGGATCTAGATTTTGATATTCTTTTTCGTACAGCCGCAAAAGTAAAAAAATTGAAGAAGATTTTGGGTATTTAAGTGTCTGAAGGACACTTTTACTATACTTATAAAGAATATAATCAGTACGAGCTCCAACCGGGAAAAGGTGTACCTAATGCCGCCCATCATGGTAGGAGTGTGTTCTGTCCGCTGCCTATACTCCTTGTTGCAAGAATTTCGTGGGGTGGAAAATTCACAAGAGGGTCGAAAAGAAGGAAGGCTGCGCAGCATGACGTGGTATTTATTAATTTCTTTGACAAATCTGTTGCGTTGAGTGGCGTTCTCATCATGTCCATCCCGCTTACCTGTCCTGCCCGCCCACAAAGTCCTGCCCGCCGCCGCCCACCGCCCAAGCCCCTGTGTCCTGGTTTTGTTTTGAAGCACTTTGTCAAACTTTTGCAACAACTTTGTGGCACACCACGGGGCAAAGTCGCAGCAACTTGCTAAATGCCCAGTCACACACATCCAGGGTGTGGAAGGGGGTAGGATGTTCGTATAGACAGGGAGCAAGAGAATCACTTGAAAAACGCAAAAGTAATAAACTTAATTGGTTTGTTCGCAGTTACTTGAGCTCGCTCAGACGACGACTCTCCAGCATTATCACCACCAGAACCAGAGCCAGAGCCAGAACCAGACCCAGACACATCCAGGACCTCCCTTGGAAGTCCTGCCACATCCCCGCCTATACAGCTGGCACCACTCGAGCATTGCGTTGCGTTTTGCGCTTTTAAGTAGTAAAGTTTATACTCTCGCCTTGTTTTACTTTATTTCGCCTGCTCGCTTTTGAGCCAAAGTGTTGAAGTTTTCTCTTCGAGTGCCTGCGGGGCTGAAACTGAAAGCAGGACGAGGTGCGACTCACACACAAACTCTCCGAGAAATAGAAAAACTTTTGCCGGCATTTGAAACAACAAGAAAAATCGCTCATACGACACGTTGGCTCTGCGCTTCCCCTCAACTCGCCAGCCTCAAGTGCTTATTATTTTATCTAATGAATCTGTTTGAGTTACCTCCAAAGGAGTGAGGAAGGAAAGACTGGGTCTAGTTCATGTATGAATACGGCGGAAAGTTTCTCAAGTGCTTTAGCTCCACATCCACGTCCTTCTCCCCCGATTTATAAAGATCCTCGTTAACTGCTTTTTTTCCTGGCACTTTATATTGCCCCATTTAGCGTCCTTTGTGTGTGCGTGCAGTCAGAGTAGTAGATTTTTACTATGCATTTTTTGCAGAGTGAAAATAAACCCAGAAATGTGCCATCTTGATGCAAATCCTGTCCTGTCCGACTTGCTCATCCTGCCTCAAGCCCCTTGCGACTCGGTGTCAACTTAGTTGGCCGCGAGATGACGGCACATAATTATGGCCGGGATACCGGGATACAGGTGGAAGTAAAAGGATTCCTAGCGCCAAAGATGCCGAGCTTAGCTAGATGAGTACTCACACATACTCACTGAGGTGTGCGCAAAGGAGCAGGAGAAGCAGGGGCACTTCCTGTCTTCGGAAGATTCGGCTGCCTTTTGGTCCCGGCACTTTCGACTAATTGAAGCCGCAGCAGGATGCAAACTCACCTGCAAAGAGATGGAGAGAGAAGACCATTTAGAATAAGGCGGCGGAAAGTCGAGCCAGGCAGTTGCTTAAGCTAACTTTAGTTTTTCCCTCCTCACGGGCCAGATAAAGTTAGCAAAATCCTGTAAATTATGTTTAATAGATAAAGGCGGGCAGAAGGAAGTTCAGCACAGGAGGCTGTCTAGACCAGCGACTAATGGAAAGCAAACGGGAGCGGGAGTGGGAGTCCCACCGCTGCCACTCCATCTCCTCCTCCCCAAATGCTGTCAAATTTATAGGAGGAAAGTTTTCGGCTGCAGCTCGGCTGCTGCACTTGCAGTCAGACAGTTGACAAGAGTCCTTGGCAGCCTGGTGTCATATTATGTCACCCAGCAAGTCGCTGGATCCCTCCCTCCCAGCTTTCGGCAGGAGGATTCCCTTTGTTGGCCTGCCCTCGGGCAAAAGTAATAAGTCTGCGACAAAGAGGAACAAACAGAGCCGGCCCAAACAGGCGCGTAATGAAGCTGCCTGGTCGGATGAGTCAGGTTCCGCTTGTCCCCCTCGCTTCTGAGTGACCATATGATGCTGTCTGGACCTGGCTGTGAGCAACCGGCTGCTTCCTGGCCCGCCCGTGTTTACCTGGCTGAAAAGGGCTATAAAAACAAAGACAAACACGAACGAGAGACGCTGGCGAGGCGAGGAGCTAATGTGGAAATTCAGGTTAAACTGGCTTCGCTCCGTCACTCCTCTTTTCGAGATGGGCTCGCTCCTAAGAAGAACTCTCCTCCAAGGATGCAAAGTCATAACTCAAAAGTCTAATAGCAGAGCCACTGTGATGGCGATGGCGAGGGCGGAAGGAACCGGGATCGGGGCGGGGTCACGTGGCGCACGCCCGGCAAACAGACAGACAGACGTGTGACTTAATAGTTGCCGGAGACTGCAAAACTGGATCTAAGGAGGGGATGCAGAAGAAGACTGCGGCAAACAAAAAACTACTGGAGGAGCGGGAGTCGTGGCGAAGGTTTCAGACGTTCTTAACGTGGCTCACAGATACACACGAACATATGTTGCTCGGTTCGGTTTGCGTCTCAGCAGGTTGTCGCTACCTTATGCCCCTTCTGGTCCTGGAGCCCACTAGTTTCCCATCAGCAGCAGCAGCTCCGCTAAGTCAGATGCTAAATGGCATTTGGGGACACCACCAAACACATGGGAGCGAACAAGAAAGAATGAAAGGGTTGCCTTATGGGACTGAAGATAGAAATGCTCTTTTAAATATTAATTAAAGGTTTGTTCAGTGATGAAAAGCAATAGAGCAATCATCGTTAAACATTGAGAAGTATAGGAATATTTCCTATACAATTATATTTATATTTTTCAACCTTTGTAAACGTCAACATTACACATTAGCCATTTTATAACTCGGAGATATTAGTTTGGATTACTTTGTTTGTAGACCGAACCCATTACTAAACGTAAGAAATAAAAACGAGAGACAAAGCCGATTTTTATGATTTTAACTGGCTGATTTACTCACTAACAGATCACTTATTAAAATTAAAATACCCCGTTCAAGGGTAAAATACAAAACTCACACATCCACGAACAGCTGAGCCACGATATGAGTGGCATTCTGGAGCTGGTTCTACGTTTGGGTTGGGTGATTTCCCTTGTTTGAGCTGCCTGCAGCAGCAGACGCCGAATTTTTGTGTTCCCAGTCCTCGAGTCCAGAGGATTCTGTCTGCGGTTTTTAGCTTTTTTCTTCTCAAACTTTTTTTGGGACTGGAGAAAAGGAGTGTTAAGTAGCGATTCGGCAAACTTCTCCTCGCCCCCGGCCACATGTGGCGAGGTAGTTTTGACTGGCTTGTCACTCCCTGTCAGTTGCAAGTAAGTGGCTTGGCTGCCGGTGGTGCAAGCTCTTCTGGCAGCTTAGTTGTGTCCCAACACTGGCGATAAGATCGTCTTGTTTACATATGCCAAGTATTTGCCAGGCGAAAGTGATGAGCTGCATTGGAGTCTGCCTCCAAGCTACTTACTCGGACTAAAAGTTCCCTGTCCGCTCTAATCCTGGGCTTCGAATAAGTACCCTCATGGCTACCTCATTCCCCTCCGAAGGAGCTTAGCCCCGTTTGCCTCTGGCCGACCAGCTCCCCTCAAACATAATTGCTCCAATGTGGCAACAATTTCGGGACATGTTCGAAACAGGACATAGTGCCCGTATTCTACTGAAGCTCTTCCAGGCGGAGGAGCAAGCCAGCTTGTGGGTGGGTAAGGCGGTCCTGAAAAACTACGGACAGCTTTTACTTACAGTTGCGAAGCAAGGTACAAAACTTTTTCTTACCCGTGAACAAACTTTTCGGCACACACGAGCCGGAGGAGTGTCGTGGGTCAGCTCCGTGTTGACAAAGGCCAACCGAGAGGTAGTGTCCCACTCAGCTTGATAAATGTAATGGGCTGGAGTAAAAGTGAAAATGGCAGCAAATTAAACGCAAGGAACTTGAAAGCAACTGGGCGGTTGAGTGATGCCAGGGCCAAAACGAAAACTTTTGCGGGGGACCCAAAAGGGTTTGCACTTTTCCTTGGCAATTTTAATTAAAATGGAAAAATGATTTTATGATTTACACGGACCACTGCCGGCAATTTAAAGCCATTTCGCCCACTTAAAGCCGCATCTTGTGCTCGAGGGCCTTTTTCAATTTGTCTCCAGCTCAGACACGCCAGAAAACTGCCAGAAACACGCGCCTTTCCGAATGTTCTTTCGCTCCCCATCGCGGCGAAATTTACATAATCTTAATGCAAAGTCTGTGGAATAGAGGATGGGATTAAGCCTTAGTGCAGACAGGCGGACAGACAGGGAGCGTCAGCGGACAGGACAGCAAACACTTGGAGTGCGGCTACCACTTTCAGTACTTCTCAAGATCGGCGGAACATCTCAAGCAATCGCACAGCCTCCGGATTCCCAGATTCAATACCCTCCTTGCGTCACTTGGAGGCTGCAAAGGCGGCAAGGGCCTGCAAATAATGGATGCTGGCCATTCGTTCCGGGGAACGGGTTGGGTTCCGCCCTTCCCCCTGCGCCATTGCTTTTTTCCGTGTGTGCGAAAAGTTGACAACAGGCAAATAAGTGGCAGGAGTGGCGGCCCGAAAAGTCAATTGAGTGTGAAAAGCCAAGCGAGTTTAATTTCCAAATAAAAGGGCTCTGATTTCCCAAATCGAAGGGGTTGAGAGCGGAGGCCACGACGAACTATTAGCACACGTCTGGAGACGGGCAGCAACCCTTGCAAGGAGTGTGCTCCGGCTCCTTTATCTTGCGGGTTGCGGTTTGTATCGTTGTCACAGCCCGCTCCAACGTCCGTCCGCTCGCAGTCTCCATTCAATTTACAGCCCTCGCGGGCCTCACAATTGACAGTCGTTAGCATAATTATTACACAAGGCTTAGCCGGGCGGGTTCGATGGCATTCGGATGGCTTTCGGAGGGTGGTGGCTAATCCTCCAGAGCACCACGAGTGTGTCAACACCCACTGTCCCATCTGTCACCCACCGCTGGCTCCCTTTTCCTTCCTAATTCCTCTTGTCATTTAATAAAAAACTGTTTGAGGAATTTAACAACTTTTTACCTTGCACCCCAGGGCATTCGGAAGTCCCTGCGACAGGGGGAGTGCCTTGGTTTAATGTAGCAGCTCAACTGAACATATGATGTTAATTTCTTTGTTGTTCCCAAGGAAATGGGTTTGGCAGGACGGAAGCTTGGATTGATGTGAGTCAGGGACGGGGGCGACTTTAAATTCGACTTCTTCCCAGGGAGGCGGTGGTCGGGGATCAGGAAGTTTGCTATTGAGAGTTGATTCCGCACATCCTGCCGACTTTTCCCTCCTTGCCGTCTTGCCAACTGCTAAATTTAATGGCAAGCAATAACAGGGCTAAGAAAACCTTATAATTAACTATCGTACCACTCCACCTCTCTCCAAAAATCGGACTCGTCTCACCGTTTAGAAATTAATTTATTCAGAGCCCGGGACTTAGATGGAGTCCTGCCATCTGCGACCAGCCAACTCGCCTAATGACAGTTGATGTAGTGGGACGGTCCGGGCTTATAGATAGTTGTGTGCTAGACGGCACCAGATCATTAACTCCGGCGATTGCGAATGCTAACGGCAAATGAGGACTGGGCACGTGATTTCGACGCGCTCCCCTCGAGGAGTCGACCACTAGATTTGGTGGGGCGTTGCGGAGAAAGGTGACTCTGGAAATTTTAAAACTGGAGAGTCTCGACCGAGTCTGTTCCGAGTCACAATTTGAATTTCACAAGCCATTGATTTTTATTTGATTACCACGACAATGAAGCGACGAGCGCGGTAAACTCTTTTTGGCTCGGCCAGGACAGCCGAAATCTGGGGTGCCTGTGATGGTGGCAGAAAAGGCACAAAGTTGAAATGATTTTCGGTAAAAGTTTCTTTTCGGGGCGACAACTTTGCATGTCATTCGAATGCCGCTGCCGTCTCTGGTATTTCGAGTTTCCTTTTCGATACCCATCACTAGTGCGATTGAAGGGTATTTTTGGATTCGTGGAGACGGAGGTACGAAAGGACCTGCAGTTTTACCAATCTATGTTTGGTAAGCTGTACAATGTTGCAGAATCTTATCAGTGTGATATTTTTATACTATACAGTGTAGTTAATAGTGATAAAGATGTTATTTTGACAGATCAATAAATGTTAAATATCCTATCACTTCAGAATGCTGGGTATCTTCAAGTTGCAGCCCTCCTTTCTACATTTTATTGTGGGGGAACTACACCGGCTACGTGGACCCTTTTCTAATGTCCTTGGTCTTGGGTTGTGTTGCTTTGCTGGAATTTATTGCAGCCCCACACGAACAGGGCGGCCTGTCTAGAAGTGGGGCCCAGGAGCAGCTGTCCAGGGAACCGGCGGGCGCTCCGCTCCGGCTGTCAGAAGGATGTCAAAGGCGTCGTCGCCGCCACTCGGTGGTGCATCCCTTTGCCATTTACTATCCACCATTCACCCCATTCACCCTCTCCCTGTTTGCTGCACACAATCGCAAAAAACTTGAGACAATCGAATCAAACTCATTCGCCCGAAATCATCGACGTGTAAAATTACGAGATAACATTGTTAGCTGTCCCGGCAGGAAGGTCCCGGCTCTGAATCCTGCTCCAGCTCCTGGCCCTGCTCAGCCACTCGTGGAAATGTGTTCAGGATTTGAAATTGAATCGCATCGCGCTTAAGCAAGAAATCAACGACACAACGACACCCATTGACGACCACATAAATGTCGAAATATGCAGTCAGCCCAAAGTCCAATGAGAGCTCGGGGTGGCTGAAAGGACATCGGTTAGTTGACGGCGGAATGCCTCGCCAGCAACTGGCAGCTGGGACCCCGGTAGTCATGGCACTATCCCTCAGCCCGGCTGCACATTTCTGAGGTTTTCATTGTCGGTTAGTTGAGTTTTGCTGTTTGAATTGTCAGACGGCTGATGGCGCCTGGCATTTGGCATTTGCTTGCCTCGAACTAAGTTTAATTGGTTTATCCTTTGTGATTGTGCGGCTCCCCCGCAGTCCCGCAGCCATCAGCCTCGGATCTCCATCCCGTTTCCCAGCCCGAAATTCCTGGAACGCTTTGGGATACTTATGCTTATGAGTGAGTGTAATTAAGTCGCTTTTCGGGAATGCAGATTGTGAGCCTGGTCGGTGCTGGAGGGTTGGCACGGTAGTGACAACTGAGGCATGAATGAAAGGATCAATGAATGGTGACTGGGGAGTGAGTGCCTAAGTGGCTTAAAAGGTTACTGAACGAATGGAGAGCAAGTTATTGCAACCTCACTTTGGGCAGGTCATATTTTATCTAATCGGTTTTAATCACAAATGGCAGCCGTTTTGAGCAATTACTTTTGTACTTGTTTATTTTTAAGGGTATTCGCATTTCATCTCTAGTCGAATCGCCTGGCAGTACTGGGAAGCCCTGTATCATCTATATACTTTTAAAGGCATATGGCAGACATGCAATCTCCATGCCAGACACGTTTGCTAAAGGGTTTCGCTTTCATTCAATGGTGGGCAGGGCACCTTGGGCAGTCCGGGACAATCCCAGAAACTTCCAGGACAACAAGCAAACACCCAGTCCGCCCGTCTATCAGGGAAATGGCATTATTATAGTCCCAGAATGTCCTTCGCTTATGATTCGCCCTGGCCAGAGTGGAAGCACCCTCTCTCCCACTCCGTTCTCATCCTGAACTTATCGGGCACTATCCCTGGGTCCAACTGCTTAGCAGTTTGCTGTCTCGCTGCCATGGGCATGTCCAGGTCCAATTTCCAAGAAAGCAACTCTAGAGAATTTCGAGTTTAACTTTTTACGCTTGAAGCGCCTTTCGTTTCAGTCGGAACTCAGGTTCAGGTTCAGGTCCAGGTCCACGACCACGGCCAGGTCCATTGGCCAGGCCCCAAACCAAACGGCAAACAAAGCCACAGATGCTCGTGCCCGTGGACCTGCCTCCATACACTGCGAGAATATTCAAGACAGTCAGATAATATTTTTCGAAGACGAAGCAAATGTAAAAATGGTAGGTCTAGCATTTCTCAGAAACGTTGTAGTAACTTATACATAATATATCTGTCTGATTCGTCTTGTCTTAGTTTAATATGGGTTTGTCTTCAAATTACTACTTCATTCTATTGAAATTTTTTAAGAGGACTTAAGGAACTCACTTTGTTATCTCAGTGTATACTGGTACCCATTCCCTTAAGCGTACTTCTCCCTGGCGCAGCCTTCGCCCTGCCCTTCATGCATAATTTCTCCTCGAATTCTGCAATCGCGCTCCTCCTCCCAGATTCAACTTCTCCAACTTCTTTTTAGGTGGAAGTTTTCCCGGCTGCGCTGCTGTTTTTTCCGTTTTCTGCTGAGAAATCTGTTTTTAAGTTTCAGCAATTTAATATTTTAAGTCCACAAATTGTTGCCGGCGAGGATTACGATGGTGTGCATTCTAATAAGCTGTTAATTGGTTGCCGCTGCAGACGGGCGACATTGTTGCTATAGCTTTGGCTATATAGCTAACGGTAAAGCTATACTGCCACCTAAATCTCATCCCTCGCTGCTCGGTGGCAGGCTCAAATGCTTTTAGTTTAAAATTTCATTCTGCGAATTAAGAACTTAATAGCTTGCGAACGCGCTTTTCTGCAGGGCAAACTATTAAGCTTACCCATCATAAATGTCCTGCTCTCCCCTGATTTATCCCTTTCTCTCTGTCTGAGGCTTAATTACAGTCTGCTTTCCCTGCAGCAGTGCCAGGGCATTTTGCCCATCTGGTAATTCAAAAATAGTTAAATAGATGACCGAGCACCTCGACGGAGTGTCATCTTCCCCGCCTCCTATGCAATTGGTTGCCATCCCAATCAACCAATGGGCATTGAACTGCAGTTCGATCGCTCATATTTAACTAAACCTATATCCGGTATAGGAGTTCCCCTTTCGACTGACGCAAGTCCCTTTAAGTGGTTTAGTTCTTTTGAAGGGAAAATCGGATCATTTCAATATTGAGGATGACAGATAACGCTGCCAAAGGCACACCGCATCTTCGGGGTTCTTTGTGCCGCCCGATCTCAATCTGAAAGAAATCCAGCCTCTCATGTGCACATCCTATTTTCATGGTGCCTGCACAACAAAATGCTGTCTCATCATCTGACTTCAAAGGATTCATTTGCACAATACTTTGCCTCCGTCCCCCATTCGCCTCGTTCGCTGAGGAAGGAAGTCGGCGGAAGTTCTGTTCATTATGTCCTTGCCAAACATTGCCTTGACATCAACTTAAGAGCTGGTCATCCCGAATCTCTGTCCGTATCCATTTCAGTGTTATTTTTGCCCTTTAATATGCCCAGAATTCAGAGACTTGGAAGTTTATCTGTTTAATATGGCCAAAACAACTTTGATGTTCGGGTAATTAACATTAGAACTCTTCCAATTTCAGACTAATCCCAACAAAACCACAGGAAAAAGTGCATATTATCTTTGGAGAAAAGCGGTTGCTTCTTTCGGTTTGAAACAGCGTTAATCCGAGCGGTTGCCGCTACCGCCAAATGTGGCAGGCAGTCTTGGCCTGCAACTGACGGCTGCAGGATGCGAAGGACCCGGAAAGAGCGAGGATGGGAAGCGGGAAGGGAGAGGCCGCAGGACCCTCGCTTGGTCTTTTGGCCGCCGCCAATGTTGATTGAAATGCGATTAGGGTCGGGGTCGCGCTCAGCCGGGGAGAATCAGAAGCGAGATTTGGCCACTGGCGCATAACAATGCGAGTGATGAGGGCAGACAGGAGCGAGATATGGTGGTCGGCGGGACGGGAGCGGTGAGCGGTGAGCCCTACATACCCACAAATTGATGATGAGCACGGAGCGCACGAATCATCTGTGCGGCGGATTATGCAAGGTCCGTCTGTCCCGCAACAAGAACCCCCGTCTCCGGAGGCCATAACTCGAATACGCCAGTTAATTGGCATTTTGTGCGGCGGCCGCTCCGTTCGCAATATTATAATTATTGGAGCTTTAATCGGGCTTATTACGCTCTTCCGAACCCACTAACCCACCGCAAATCGAGCCGGGAATCATCATCGCCATCATCGGGATCAGCAGTTACCATTGACATCGCGGCGGCTTCAATTATAATTGAAATTCGTGCAGGACGGGCCAGTAATTAAAGGCGGGGAGCTACGTGATTATATCGGGGGTTGATTAAATAGATATCGCATTATATTTGGTGGGTATCATTACGGCGCGATTGTTGCCCTTACGAAGTTCGGTGGGCCTATTCTTTTGATTGATGGTTTATCGGTAAGCGTTGGCATAGTTTCCAGAAATTCTGTCGACTCACACTGACCCTTTTCAAAGGGGTTTCGTTGCTAATGACTTGTGAGGGGAATGTATATACCATTATTATGCACAAGCGCCCAGAACAAGTATCAGCTGAGTGGAGTTACGACTCTCTCTCACATTCACTCACTCACTCACTAATTCACTTACTAACTCATAATTAAACGCCAATTTGGGGCACATTTTCCTACTCATTGCACAATAGTGCGCCAAAATCGCGGAAACTCCCATCGGGGAGTCGGTAGGCTAGTCTCCGATATCGCTCCACGCCTGTCAAGTTCAATATCGCAGCTCGATAATCAGCCAGTCAAGACTCCGGGAAGGAGGAACGGGTCTGCCCGGGGGATTGGGCAGTATGTACTGACAGCGTGGACAGAGGCAACAACGAATGGTCAGTCGGCCAGGCACATAAATCAATTCCAGTTCGAGAGCAATCGAATCGAATCGACCCGACATTGCCTTTGATACACTGGGGAATGGGGTACATCTAGTTGGTAACTCAGCATCAGCCCAACAGATTATATCTTGAATTAATTATAATGCATAGAAGATGACACATCTGTTATGTTATATAAAACAAGAAACTACAACAAGTATTAAAAGAATAATTACAATTAAACCCACATCTCTCAGGTCCATTAAGCAAACTTTTAATTGCTAATCGCAAGTCTAGAATTCTACACTATATTTAAGGATATTAGTATTTCCTTCTTGAAGTTAGGGTATTTAAGGTTCGACACTAGCTCTCATATCGGGCACTGATATTTCTTTAGCTTTAATTTGCGATTGAAAATCTAGGCGCAAAGCGAAACATGTTTGGCAATTAATTGGTTAATCAAAATGATTAATTTGCATGAGCCCGAAGCACTCTTTGCCATTCACCATTCGCAGCCAAATTGAAGCTGAATTTATGCGCTAGGAAAAGCTGTGGAATGGACCAGAACGAGAAAATGGGCAGGGGCGGAAATGGGCAGGGAACAGGAAAAATGTCAATGGGGCCATAAAAATGTCTGGGAAGCTGACCAGCCGGATAACTTGCTTTTTCTTTGAGTCAGAGCGTTTTGGTTGGAGTTATCAGAGTTTTAGCTTCGACATTTGTTGCTATAGCAAATGAGCCTGCAAAGATGATAAGTGTGCCGCCGATTGCCAGGGGTGAATAAACCGAGAGTTGAGGCTCCAGCCTCCTGAAGTGTCTCGTACGCCCGTGCAATTAAAACCTAATTAAATCGATTTGGTATTAAGTATTAAGTATACGCCGTGTAGCCGCGCAGAGGGCGCCAAAGTCACTCATTTAAAGCCACTGAAATAAAAATGAAAATGAAAGAGAGAATACTGGCATAAAACATTCAAAGGACAGTCAGTCGAGAGGGGATGAATACAGGAGGTGTTCACCGATTTCGTGCGCTGATAAAAAGTGAATCGAGAGCAGAGGCGCAGGCAGGCTCAAGTGGATGAGTGTGTAAGTGAGTGTGTGAGTGTGTGAGTGTATGAGTGAGTGAATGAATGAATGACTGACTGTCTGACTGACTGACTCGACTGCCTGTTGGCCGAAGCGAAAGGGGTGTGCCGATGTGTGTGAGTGTGTTGTGCGAGCTTAGGCGTTCGCTTTGTAGGCGCAAAAAGCGACACACAAATGACACTTCATAAAAATGAAGACAACCATAATGATGATGATTGTGATGGCGATGATGATGATGGCGATCAAGCGAGGGTGCGATGGGTGTGTGAGTTGGATAATAATGATTTCAAATGTTTCCAATGCTGTCGTCGGTTTTGGTACGTTTGCTGCCTCGAAAGAAAAAACGAGGACTTCTGGGGTGCCAGAGTAATGTTTTAAATTAAGTAATTTGCATACGGACATGGGGCTGCCGCCCATAACAAAGCCTCCCTTCCAGATGCTTTGAAAATCGTTCAACGAGTCAGAAGAGCTTGGATGTAATAGAAATGCTGTCCACGTCAGTTTTTTTTCTTTTTGCATTTGCATGCAAATGTGACGAAATGAAATCAACGCCTGTAGTTTGCCAAAATTAAAATAATAAAATAAAAAACAGTGAAGATAATTCAAGTCAATGGCCCTTTAAACTAAGGGGATGTTTAATCATTCTTACAGAACTGTTTGAATTGGGAAATAACTTTTGTTCTAAAAGTATGATCCAAACCAATGCCATTAGCTTCAAAACTAAGACAAATCATAATTGGTAATATAATTTGTTAAATACTAGCTTACGGCCCCAAACTCAGGCACTGCTTAAAGGTATTCGCAAGTTAAAGCACACTAGTGGGGGTTAAACCCCAATGGGTAATATATCACGCCGACCGACTCAATTTGCCAAACCAAACCCCCATCGAACCTGCTGCCCAGCCCCATGCGAGGATTAGATTTACTGCTTAACTTTGGCCGGCGCTTGAGCTCCAGCCCAATCCTGCTGCTCGGCTTCCACAAAGGCACAATAGGCAATCCTCAAGTAGGTGTATTTTGTTGTCGTTGCCGAGCCGCATAATTAAAAAGTCAAGTGAAAAATCACATTTTAACGCAAATTCGCAGGGAGTGGGGCCGTCGAAAAGAATGAATGAAATTTTTGCGCTCGAAAGCCGTCTAAAGTAATAAGTTGGCGCTGAAGGGGCGCCAAAGGGGTGGCTGCGCATACCACACCGGATTGCGTCAAATGCAAATGCGTCCATTGTGCCCGGGGCCATAAACAAGCGGGCTGCAAGCGGCATTCCAAGGAGGAAGGATCAGGCATTCCTGCTCCGGAGGACGATGCGCCAGACCCACCACAAGCACTTGAGGTACAGCGGCGACGTCAGAGTGGAAAATCGCGAGCTGCAGCCGAAAGAAACGCGCTATTTTCCTCTGGCTGGCTTTGTTCACCCAACAACTTGCATAGCAGCAACAGAAGCCAAAAACGCTAGAATGCCTACCCGAGACTCTGGGCATTATGCAATTAAATATTTAAGGATATGCCAGCCCCAGTCCGGTCAGTAAAGTATGGTCCTAGCAGCCCAAGGAACGGTTTTCAGGCATAACATCTGTTTTTATCTTGAACAAGAGCCAAAACTACACAAGTGTGGCACACAATATTCAAAGATACTTACTAATTGAATGAAAAGGAGGGAGTTTACGTTTTTCTTTAATGCCTGCCTTGAAGAGGAAATCATATTTCAACACACGCATAAAAGTGCCTTTGTTTACCGAATTTAGCAGAAGACGTTACTGGTTCACCGAAAGCCGTAAAATACATTTTGTAAGTTCTTGTTAAGATTTCTTTACAGAAAGAATGATAGTTTTCAATCTCACACTTCTTATTTATTACTTTTAATCAGTTAAATGCAGTGAAATGATTTCCCTTTAATTTATCTCTTGCCAAGCTCTTCCTGAAAAAACCAAGAAAATTAAAGCTTTGTCTATTTAAAGGCTCCAAATAAACTTAAAGGAGAAATCTTCGGCGAGGGAGAGTAGAGGTCTCCTTCCATTTTCTAAGAAGCTAAGTGAAGACGCGACTGTCAGTGCCTCTTTTAAGTGCTTACAAATTTCACTTTTCCGTTCTAAGCAGCATCCCATTGAATTTAGGATTCCGAGTTTTCGCTGCCTCTGTGCTCGTTGGGAGCTTACTTATTTCTACTTTTTTAATTTCATGCAAATTTTCTTTTTCAAGATTAATGTCTGCGCCAAAAAAAGTTTTCCAGGGCCCATGAGGAAAACGAGCAGAAGTTGGCGAAAGCGAACACAGTAATTACTGTGCAGTTCGAAGATGACAATACCCTTTTTCGGTAGTAGAGTCTGATTCATAATGTTATTGTTAGGACCGAAGAAAGTTTTAATAAAGATATATTTAATCTTGAACATAACTGGATTGAATAAATATTAAAATGTTGTTTGTAAAATATATTATAATGTTGAAATGTAGCATATAATCGAAGTTTCTTTCGAGCTAAAGAGTGCGATATCAATAATTGTTTAAAATATTTGGTACTATTAGGTGATTTTTTTATATACATATCATACATATATTTGTGCATTAAAATAATCACTAACTTAAGAATGGAGTAGAAAAGAGTATCTTGTTATTTTACCCGTTACTCCTACAGTAAAAGGGTATACTAGATTAGTTGAAAAAGATGTATCAGGTAGAATCTTTTCAGAATCTGTCAAAATTTAGTATACGAGTATATCGATGTGGCCCTGTCTGTATGATCGTCGAGATTTAGGAAACTAGAAGACTTGGCCTCACTAATTCTAACGCCCAAAAACTGCAAAAAGGTATCATGTGCACATTTTCCCAAATTGTTTTTGGTAAACTTGAACCGATATAGCTATAAATGTTGATATTTCTCCCCATATTATCAGTGGCTGAGTAACAGGTATCTGATAGTCGAGCTTTAGCATTCTCTCTTGCTTTTCTTCTATATCCGGTTTCTTTCTTGGCCAGGCCTAAATAATTCTTGAAACTTTTTTTGGGAGGGCGTGGCGTGGTATCTGGAGGGTTAACTGTCTGTCTGGCCCCAAAAAAA
Organism: Drosophila sechellia; assembly: GCF_004382195.2. NCBI lineage: Eukaryota > Metazoa > Arthropoda > Insecta > Diptera > Drosophilidae > Drosophila > Drosophila sechellia. The sequence goes on along the minus strand of NC_045950.1, from coordinate 2,843,740 downwards.
AACATCATACAATCAACAAAGATACTCGAAATGAATTCCAAAGAATATTTGTTGCTCCCTGTCCCTGGAAGTGCATTGAAATTTAATTAAAGCTCTCCCGCATAACCCTTAAAATATGGCAGTTTGGGGAAAATGAATTCATTCTCATTTCGGCACTCGTAATTCAGCTGCTTAATCCTTAATCCCAGCTTCAAAGCCAGTTTGTAAAAACTTTTTAATTGATTTCACTTATTCTGTAGCAGCAAATTGGAGCTCTTCCTTTTCGCTTTTGTTTCAAATCGTTTTTTAATTTCGCGTTTTTTCTCGGCACGCTCTGTCGCCTTCTAGTCCGCTTTTCTTTTGGATAAATTTGACTAAAGCAATAATGTTGCCTTCAGGCATTTGTGTAGTGAAATGGCGGTGCAAAATGTTGGATTTGACTTGGAAAGTTTTCAATAGAATCGATTTGGACGACCCCCACCCAGGACTTTGGAAAGATATTTTTGTGACACTTAGATTCAACATGGGGATGGGATATAGCTTCCAGATTTCACTCTCGCTTGCAATCGATTCACTTTCAACTATGTGTTCCGTAATCTGTGCTTCATCAGCGAAATACCGCTCCAAAGGACCGGGTAAACCAGCAACAAGACGAACAAATCCAATGCGAACCCACGCGTTGGCTTGTCGGTTGGTTGGGGCTTAATGACGACAGTAAAATGACTTAAATCGCTGTCAATGTTGACACTTTAACAAATTTTTTCACTTATGCGCTTTTAAATGCAACTCCGCCGCCGGTCGGTCGGTCGGTCGGATGGATGGATGGATGGCGGCATCCTGAGCGGGGAACATGGAAAATAATTATGCGAAATTTTTCAGCACACTTTATCCATTGTGGCCGTTGTGTTGCTTTTTCAACTCCAACTCCGCACAGACCAACTTTATTTTGCTGTATTTTGTTTGGTTTTGGTTCGGTTCGGATCGCCTCGGTTCGGTTCCATGGCAAAGTTTGTGCAAAAATGTGTGTGTTTATTAAAAAACGTGCAAAATATTGTTGTTGCTGGGTTTTTTGCTGCATCCTGACAACGTTGTTGACGACGATGATGATGATGATGGTTAAGTCGTCATCATTGTTATTGTTGCCGACTGGCTGCCTGGCGGGCGTGTCCATTCAACCGCATATAAATCGCAGCAGCGGTCCCACGGACGGACACTGAAAAATGCAACGGAAACGCGAATGTGCGACGGGGGCGTGGCACGGTGCTTTGCGAGGGGCGGGTGGCAGGCGGCACCCAAAAACATCAGCGAACAGCCACAACAACTGAAACAACAGCAGTTCGAAGACCGATGTTGCAACCAGTTGATTGGGGACTTTAGGAGCGGAGTGCACCTCGCTTGAAGAGGTTGGGATCTGGGTAGGTGGGTAGGAGCCCTGGAGCTTTAGCTGTTTGACTGACTGACTCGACTGGTTAGAGGGGACTTCCAGGGGCGTGGGGCACGGCCTGTGGTTATCCGCGGCCAGCAGGTGAGCCTCGGAGCCCCTCGCCTTATCTCCTGATAAAGCGCGACTTGCAACGCGTTGCGTGGTGGAAGCTCCACTCGGAGTCCCCTCCTCGCTCCACCGCAGAATTATGAGAGCACGCTTCATAAACGTGAGGAGCGTGGAACTGGCAACCGGGAACGGGAATTGGAGGGCAGGGTGCACCGCATTTTTCAACCGGGGTGCGCTACACTTTATGTGTGTGGGCATGCTGCTTTCGATGGCCTATGGTCTATGGAGCTTCGGTGGGTGCTTGATTAAAGAGAGTGGATCCGGAGACGATGAAGTCATGATCTAGTGTGGCACAGCATTTGCAATTGTATAAAATGAATCTTATATTTTAGAGGTTTTTATTTTAAGTAGAACTTTTAATTACGAATAAGAAGAATGTAATATTTACCTTATCTCTATTTCAATACAAGGTTTAGAAATCTTGGTTCTATCCAAAAAAATATTTAAAAACTGCATATTGTAAAGGTGTATATTCTTTAAAGAACGTGTGGTGAATACAAAATTTATACCATCGATGGAATATTAAGGCACAATCCCAATTTATTAATTGATATATTCACTGAATGCATATTCATGGTATTTCCTGCATGTCACCCACTTGAACCCTGTCCTCCCGGCATCCGACTACTCACTGGGCCCTGGGAAGGGTATCCATGGTTCCTTATGACTCGGTGCCGCCCCTTCCATCTGCATCCCCCTTCCGTTCACCGCTCATAATCTTCTCCTGCGCATCGGCTCCAACTTCTCCGAAGGGTCCCCTCCTCCTTTTTCGTGTAATTGAATTGTTGCTGTTGTTGTAATTGCTTTGCTACCGTTTTTAAAATCAAGCAGCATACCGGGCCAACGCATGTTGCCCCCCACCAGCCCACTCTTCCCCGATCCACCGTCAGCCTGCTCTGCCCCGATCCCCAACTCCTCCCTTTGCCTTGCTGCAGGGCACTTAGCTGCATTTAATGCGCTGTCTGCTGCTGCCTCTTTGCCAATTTTGCGAATTTTAAACTGGTTTCCCAGCCGCCTTTTTTATTCTGTTTTACACATAACTCTTCGCATATTTCTGCTGTCGGTGTGTATTAATTTCAATACACCTTGCCCCTGCCCCTGCCCACTTGCCAATGCCCCTGCCCCGAGCTCCATGCCATGCAATCCCATTTTTGGGCACCTGGTGCGCGTGCGCTCGCATGCGTAATGAGGCAAGGGTTACGCATACGCCGGACAACGGACAACGGACAGCGGACAGCGGACATCAGATACTGGACATCAGACATCGGCCAGCGGACATCGGACATCGGACATCGGACGGATGACTATATGATGGCACTTGCTGCCGCACTCGTGTCGCCTGCACCTGTCGATCGATCGAACGGGCGTCATGTGCCGCTCGCCGCTTGTAAATAATTCATGTTGACAACTATTTTAGCCGGTCGCAGCTCTAGTTGGTCGCGGCTGACAAACGACGGCAGCGACTGCGATTGACGGTGTATTAAATTATGATTGACACATTGACTGCCTGGCTGCCTGGCTGCCGGACTGGATGACTAACTAACCAACAAACCGAGTGACTGAGTGCGGACGAGCGCTTATCTTCGTTGGGGACTATACATACATATGAGCATTAGAGTGGACCTATTTTCCCATCAGGCATTCATTGCAAAATTCGGCTAAGTCTTAAATTGGCCAATTAGCGTGAGATTTACAAATGTAGCAAAATGATAAGTTATTATATATTTCCATGACCAAACAAGGCAAACACTTCGACATCGATCAAAACCAATATGATGGGTCAAGGGTAGGGGTTTCTAAAGAAGTCGATTAGCATGTCGTTTGAAACTTTTTTCTTTGAAGAAAACTTGTTATCACAATCACTTGAAGTTCTTTTAGTCAACATATAATTTTACCTCCAACCATGTCCACCTAAATGCCCACGAATATATACACATTTTTGTATGTACACATTGAACTCGTTATCAGGCATCGCCGGTGCTATTGACCTTTGCTGGGAGGGGAGGTTCACAATGTTTACGCTTCCAGTATCAGCTGTTGACATTGAATGGACAGGCCACAAGTAGGTTGTCTCCTCGGAGGTTTGTGAATTGAAAACGTATCCCATTCAGGAACGATGGCGTCAGTACAGCCCCCGATGCCGCCGAATTTTGTTTTCCTTGCGGATTTAGCACATTATTGGCTTGTCAAACCCCTTCCTTACCTGAAATGAAATCAAAAGTGAACGAGAAACATGTTAATTAAAAACTTTTTGGGGGAGCGGATTAACGGGGAGCGGATTAAATGGATGAACGAGGCATGTAATGCTTCAGCAATTAACAATTAGCAAGTTTATTGCCGAACTGCACAAATCACGTCTGCTGCGAAAGCCGCTCCAATGAAGCGCGAAGCTAAAGTGCCCGTAGAAGGGTAAAAACGCGGGAAACGAAGTGGAAACGCCTTCATATCTGACCTACGTCCTCCATTTTCCTCGGCAAAGAGGCGTGGCAAAAATAAACAGCCAGCCAGAAAGCAGAAAAAGGCAAAACAAATGCAAAAGTTTTCTAATTAAAATCGCGTAAGTTTTGCGCCAGCCTCGTTAAATTTTCCCTAACCCAAACTATCCTGCATGGGAAGTGCTATCATGTTTTCCTGCAGCTTCCCAAAGTCAAGACTTTATGGACTCCTCCTGCTGCCGTCATCATCGTCGTAATTGTTTGTTAATGCCCTGCCAAATGAGAGGCCGTAAACAGGAAAGGAGTCCGTGGCGTACAGGGGAACTGCCACCATTTTCTGGCGGTGTCGTCGGCACACACAAGTCGCAAAGAAAAAATGAAGTGCAGAACCAAAGGGGAAAATTAAATTAAGAGCTCAACACGCAAGGCGGAAATCACGCGTGTCACGAGAGGCACGTCGAGAGGCAACAGGCTTCTTTGGGGTCGAGGCTCACTTTATCGTTATTATTATGCTCCATATTTATAGTTGTATTTACAGCTGGAGAGACGCGGGCACGTTGGATGGTAGTGCTGATGATGTTGATGTCGGTAATGAATAAGCCACGTCGGGCCAAGGACTCGCAGCTCGGGAGCAATCCTTGCTGGCGTCTAGACTCACAAAACAAACATAAGGGAAGTCGAACTGAGAGGAGCTGAGCAGCGCAGCACCACGTACGTATATGTACATATCAAAGTCCTGGCCCACCCACACGAACTCCAAGCTCCAACCCCCCACTTCAACACACAACTCCGCTCTGGAATAAACTTAACGCCTCTTTAAACCTATGAAACATTGCATCCTGCGAAACTCTCTTTCGAGATTACGCTGGCTGACTGTGCCTTTGTGTGTTTTAAATTCTATTTCGAAAATGAATTTTTAATTGTGAACCTCACGGGTTCAAGTGGCAGAGTTGCCACTGTGGCCATGAAAATCAAAATTCTGGCAGCGCCCTGGCAGGCGAATTCTGTCGGATATCGAAGAAAATGTGCAGCAGAGGCAAAGAGAAAAGGAGGCGTGATGGGAACTACCTTATCGGCAGCAGTCGAAAAGGATATGAAGTGGAAAAAACATCAGAGGACTTGACGCGAGAATGGTCGAGATCGACTTGCGAAATACCATAACTTTAAGGGAATCTAAAGTTGAAATTTCAGATGCAAAAGCGTCCGAATGGATGAGACTACTAAGACTACTAAGAGGTATTAGCAATTGGAAACTACGTTTCTCAAGATTACTTGAAAGCTTAGAAGGTGAACACTCTTTACGACAATGCTGCTTCGTAGACAATGTATTAGTTAGTATACAAGTAGACAACATTTATTTCATCCTAAAGTATGATAATGTATATGAAACCACACGGAGTTATGTACCGAATTGTTTTCATCGGAGGTTTCTTTTGCAAGGAATAGAGATCATTTTTTAAAAGCTAAGCTATTAGTAATATGTTTTATACTGTGAAAGAGCAGTCCTTAGTCAATGTTGAACGTCGTGGTACAAAGCCAGCAGCGAAAAAAAGGAGCAAAAAGTGAGCACGAAACCGGAAGGAAGGAAGACTCTCTCTCACACACACACAGAAGCAGTGGGAGCGCGAGAAGGACGCGCACACACACAGGCACAGACAGAGGGAGCAGGACACGAGCACACACACACACACACGTAGACATAACGACGGTAAAGTGCCAAGCGACTTTTACAAGGGTCGACAAATATGAGGCAAACGAACGAAGCCGCCGGATGGCCAAAAAGGGAGCTGCGGGTGGTAACGAGAAAAGGCAACACATTGAGCGCTTTAATGTGCCCCACCCTGGTCTTGGGGAGAGCACTCCACCCCGTATCCAATCCCTGCTCCTGCTCCGCTCCTTCCCCTGCCTGTCTGGCCTCGGGGGTCGCAGCTCAGCCGCACCCCCGAGCCGCCGCTGTGTTAACTTAAATATTTTATGGGGTGTCAGCATTGTCGATGTTGGCGCGATTGTCTCTGCCACCCCTCGGCCCCCGTAAAACCTCTGAGATCCGTCCACCTCACTCATGTGAAACGTTCGCTTTCGTTCCTCTTCTTTATCGGGTGCGTGGCTTGTCTTTTGTGTTCGGGGCTAAAGTAATTTCAAATTGATAAGAATCGCCTCCGAGGTGGGTGGTTGGTCTATTTCGGGGTGGGACGAGGTGGGGGTATATTAAACTGATTTGTTCCGAGAAGAAGTCGAAGCAGCCACGTCACACGCTTCTCAAAGTCAATTGAAATTAAGTAACAGATTTTTGCGGACAATGTAAGGGGTGAGGGTTGATGGAAAGGCAAACTGAGCGATGAGGAATGTAATTCCTTTCAACGTGAGTGTCTCTGCTGCTGAAACTTTCGCCAGCCACTTGAGCCGAGGAGGAGCTGCCGCCCATCAGTAGCAGAGTGCAGGATCAGAACTCAGAATGCAGAAATTTGCATAAGTTTATTAAGAGTCCAGACCTGGGGCCCGAGCCACTCGAAAGTGCAGCCAGCTGGCCAGGCACAGAGAGGCGGACAAAGTCGTCTGACAGACGGACTTCAAGTAGCCAGAAATCGGCAAGACAGGAACTGCCACAACAGCAACTGCACAAAGAAAATTGGGAATTTAAACTGTTTATATGTATAAACTTATAAGTTGTTTACACATTTGTATGCTACTTTCACACAATAAAGCAATCAATCCTTGGAAAAGGACGAAAGTTCAAAAGCAAAATTCGTACTTAACGTGTTATGGAAATGAATAGCTTATTTTTAACTTTATCAAATTAAACCTAATTGACCATTTTACAATTTAAAAACCGATTCCGATTGTGCTCAACAATACAATCTTTACTTTCGCCTTGATTTACCAATGTTTTTCTCTGAGTGCAGCCGCAATGAGGACAACCACTCCGGAGCGGCCAACGTTGCGTATGCGTATTATCAGGAGTCGACAATAAATTATGTGTCAATTACAAGAGTCAATTGCATTAATCATCGCAGCGACTTGGCTGCAAAGATAAAAAGGCGCCTGCCATCTGTTTTGGTTGTCAAGAACGAGGGCGTGGCCACTTGGACCGCAGCTGCAGCACCTCCGCCCCTTAATGCCCAGCTCCTCCCAGATTGCAGTGCAGAAACTAGAAGGAAACCCGTTCGTCAGCTACTTCTTTCCCCAGATACATGCGGAGATTGTCATAAATTTAACGCAGTCGACATGGAGTTGCAAACTTTTTGGCAGCAGCCACTCCACGTGCCCCTGCCCCGCCAAGTGTCATGTAAATGTGCAACAGCCCGGAGACGGTTGCTGTCGACATGAAGTGGGACAAGTGGGGGAGGAGAAGGAAGGGGTCAGAGCCCAAAACACGACCCGGCTCGAAAAGCCGCCAACTGCTTTTAACTGTCATTAATTATGTCAAAATAAGATTTAAATGCTTTTTGTCTGTGCAAACACTTGGAGCAGCTGAGGAGGAGGAGCGCTCCACCCCAACCGACAACCCCTAAGCAAAGGTTCCATCCTTCCAGAGACAAAGTTTTTCGTCTTACTAAGCTGGCACTGCAAAAATACAATTTGCTTAGTAAAACCCCAGGACTTTCGGCATCTTTGCATACTTTTGTCATTGGCTTAGAGGTCTGGTGTGGTCTCAACTTGGTTATTTTCCCTGGGCTTTGGGGGCCAAATGAGCCAGCTGTACCAGCGCAAACTTTCATTAATTATGCGCATTCGGCGGTGGACTGGTCTGACATAATGAGGGGCAATCGGCTTAGACTGCCCTTTGTTGAGCCTGGTTAATAGAATTTTGAATAAGTTATCAGTCGGCGCTTACAAAGGCACGCAATTGTTTCTGCTGCGTCAACAAATCACCGATTCATGTCTCAGATCGCAGGACAACAGGCAGCTGTATCCTGGCGCCGAACAATGTGTTTGCTTCGCTGCGGCAGAGGCACAATTCAATTGTGGCTGCCATTGTGCTGTAAGCCACTTCTGCTGCTGTCAGTCAGAAGGAGTCGCCGCCCTGCCGATTCCCTTGCACTTCGCTCGAATCGAGCCACTCAATGCAACATGGCCAATTAATTACACAACAGCATGGCCCACTGCACCCAGCCCCCCGTTGAGTGGCCGCAGTGACCGCAACATTCAAGTGTCTAACCCACACACCTGCAACAAAACGAAGCGCTTCTGCTCACCTGGCCAACGCTGCGTATACTTGATGCGGCTGATTCTGATTCCCATCCTCCGAGTGCTGCAGTCTTCCAGTGTCTCTTTTTTAATTTGCATAAATTACGGAGCAGGGAGCACTGGCAGCTGAACTGGTGCTATTTTCATTGAAGAGCGCGCTTCATTAAAATTAAATTTAAAAGTATACAAAAAAACGCAGTTCAATTGGTGGAAATTCTGCCCTTCTTCTGAGTTTTTGCCTAGTTGCGTCTGGTTCCCCGCTCTCCTGGGGCCCTTGAAAGGCCCAACCACAGCGGAGGTTGGGAAATTTCAATGAATTCGCCGCCCAGCGATTGCAGTTTGCATTTTAATCCCATTCAACATCCGGGGACCGGGCTAATCAGGGTCCGCCGATGCTTCCGGGCAGAGCACGATTGCACGATTTATGTCGTCATCATTGCGAAAGAGCCATCGGTTCGGATTAAAGCTGGCTTTAAGCCGAAAGAGTGCAGAATCAAATTTGACGAGACTGACATTAATCAAGACTATTTAGGTCTTGAGTCACTAATTGACTGGCTAATTGTTGGAATGCCCATCTGAAGCTGTTAGAAGTGTCGAGCTGTAGTCTTCTTTCCGCCAGATTGTCGTGATTTTCAAAATGAATTCAGAAAGTTTGTCAGGATACAAGCAATTGCAATGAAATGTAATCTAATATGACTCTCCTTAGTCATTTCAAAATCTAATTAAAAGGCTATATCAAAAACGCAATTTAAAATATATTAAAACTCAAGGGCTTTAAATTAGAATTTCAGTGGAGATTTTTGGCTAGCCCGGTACCTGCGAAGGGCCTTCAACGCGCGGCTGCTTTTCACTTTCTGCAGATTCTTTTGGTGTGTCTGTCTTCTGAAGTCTCTTAATTTGGCGTTGCATCTTGGCCTGGACACAAGCCAACAACTTTGTCATCCGGCTCCTTTTAGCACTGGACTTTTAACTAGACCCTCGCCCTCCTTCCGCCTAATTGGCCGCTCACTGGCTCATTTGTCTTGCTCGAACTCGGACCCATCTCTTTCCGCGGCCCTTGGCTTGTCCACTTTTAATTTGGGTGAAATTTTCCTTATTTATAAGGTTTTTCACTTCATTGCACTCGGTTGTCGGCCAAGTAGCAGTCCGCCCTCCTTCCGCTCGCCACCAGACGCTCTCGAGGCTTTGTCCACTTTCCTCTGGCTTCGACTGTGGTATCATGTCACTAAATCAGCACAAATTGCTCAACTGATTTATAAATTTCTTGGCCGAGTGCCAGCGATGTAATCTCATTGCTTGTAGCTTTGGCCAGCCACTCCTCCACTCCTCCACTGCCTCCGCTGCCTCCTCTGCCATTTACATCATCGCCGGCGTTGTGTTGCTTTGTCTGTTGCCATTCTGGCTGTATAAATGCTACCAAATATGTCAACGGGCTGCAGTTTCCTCTTTTGTTTTCCGTGTGCGCTGTGCTGCTTGGCAATTTCTTGGTTTCGGTTTTGGGGTCATCTGGCCAGAGCTGAAAATAGATTTTCGTGTCCGAGTCTCAAGCTCCTTCGAGTTGGCCCAGGAAGTTGGCCTAAATGGGATCGATAAAAGTTGCCAGCTTAGCACTGCTGGGCTGCTATTTAAATTCATGAATAATCCCTCGAATCACCTCGACCAGAACCGCATTCTGCAACAATTATCTTTGTTTTCAACTTTTAAATGTACTTTCCAAAACTCAGAGAGCGACCTTCAGCCAAAACCGGCAACCGCTAGGCAACTGGCCAAAAAGCAAACAGAACCACGGCAAAATTGCATGGAAATAACAAAAAATATATGCATAGATACAAATGTATGGTCTGTGTTGTTGTGAGCGCAAAATCAACTCCAAAGTTAGAAGTCAGCTGCGAGGGTTACTGTTAACTGAAGTAATTGTGGTCAAAAACTGATACTCCAGTCTCGACTTCAAAGTGCCTCATGGCTTGAATTTATATAACTTCTCTTAAACAGTAGAAAAATTTAATTTCCAACACAGGGCAGCCCCTCTCTAAAATTAATAATTTGTTGATAAATTCTACCACTCCATGAACCCCCCATCGAATACCCTTCACAAGCGCTTTCGAAATATTCCCACCGCCGAGATCCCCTTCCCGCATCCGTAACCCCTTCGCTTCCGCTGTGCTGTGGGTACCAGTTGATAGTTTTGACCACTTTGTGCGTTGTTTTCAAATAAATTTCGTTGGCTAAAACTTTTTAATTCGCATGCAGCAACAGCTGCACAAGCTTTGCATGTTTATGGTAATTGCATTTACAAGTGGGCTGCGGGGCAAGTTCGCTCCGAGCTCCAGAGTAAAGGGGCTCAGCTCAGCCGGCATGGATCAGAAATCCCACTCGAATTGCTTGTTTATATCAAATGCATTGATGATAAGTGACTGCACACTTTTAAATTGGGGTCCAAGTGCAGACATGCGGGACAAGCTCATCATTTAATTGAACCGGAACGCCAATTGAACGAAAACCAGATCGTAAGGGGGAAGAGATATGAATCGGCACCAATTACAAAAGTTGGTGGTCGAAATAGAAAAATAGGACATTAACGAGTCAACCTCCGAGTCGAGTTTGACGAGTTTGACACTTTCAAAGTATTTTAAAATTGATAGAAATATTAATTATAGTTAAAGTGCGAACGAGAATTTCTAACATTTTTTGGCTAGATGGCACTAATTCGGCGACTTTGGAACCTGAAAGATGTGTGAATAGTTATTATAGTTATGTAGTTCAGATCTCTGAATGTCATACGGACAAACGGACAGACGGACGGACAGGCGAACGGACAGGCGAACGTGGTCAGGACGACAATGGTAATAGTTCCGAACAATAATATATATATCGGAAAAGCTTCCTTCTACTAGCTTAATACTTTTTTTTACTTTTATCGATTATAGTGTGTCCTTTTACTAAACTGTAACAGATATACCATTATATTTAGATCCGATTGCGTCTTTTTTAAAATAGTCATAGACCGAGTTCGAGCAACAAATATATATGATCCCGGCGACTTTCGCGAATCTGGGATTCTTAAATTGTAGTTAGACAGGCAGCCTGAAATATGCGTTTCGCCCAATTGGCGTGGTGTTTGTTTTTGTCGACGTTCCACTCCATGGGGGGAGTGAAATGCGTGGGGCACAGGACCCCCGGGTGGATTTTTTGGGTCCCGCATTTTTCTGCATGAGCGGCAACAGGAGCGTTTCGAATTCAAAGAAGCGTGCAGCGCTTTCCGCCGCCTGTTGAGGTGCCCTTTGGGAATTCGGGGGGGGTATGAGGGTAGTGGTGGCGGTGGCGGTGGAGAGATGCCTGTCACCGGAAAGCAATCAGCAAAATAATCGAGTGAGCCCAGAGCCCTGTGAGAATGTGTGTGAATGGAATTGGCCCTCGGGGTTGTGATTGTGATATGTGTGCAGCCCAGCAAGTGCTTTAAGTCACTCACGGCGCACACTTGTCGCTACGCTTTAGAAGTTTGAAGTGAATTTAAGATTCAGAAAACTAAAATGAAGATCTGACTGGCTAAATAACTGATACTCGTACTCAATGAATGTGGTGAACATATTTATGGGTGCAAATGACGCCGCCTGATGCATCTTTCGGATCCTGGTTTTGCAGCATTAGCCACATATTAACTGCCACACGCTTAACCCGCACTTGGCCACTGGGGTCTGTGGGTGCTTGTTCGAAATCGCTGATTATACCTTAATTGCCAACAGTGCGGAACATGAAGCCCAGTAAACGCGCTTTTCGCCGTCCTCGTTCTGCTTCCTTCCACTTCCATTGCGCTCGATGATCCCCTTGTGCGATTCTCGTTTTCCATTTCTTCCAATTGCCAACTTGAAATGCAATACAATGGGCATTAAGTAATTGTTGCTGTCGTTGTCGTTGCTGTTGCTTTCGCTGCTGCTACTGCAGCTTGTTGACAAATCCGCACATTTCTCATAAACTCGGCCAAGTACTTGCTCCCATGCACACAACTGGCGCACAAATATGCCGCCCGTACTTGGTCTTCGCATACCCTGTGCTCTTATGAGGACTGAGGGCGTATTAGCTGGGCGCTACAGAGGCCATTGTTTTTTGAAGTGATGGGACATAGCAAACAATTGGGTAAGCCACGCAATTGGCATCACTGATATACCCAACGAAACATACCCTCGCCTATTTTCATTTCGTTTTGACTGTCGTGCAGTTTTTTGCGCCGATTATGACGCGGACGTGGACGCGACGCTTCAATTGGAGTGGAGTGCCTCCCATCTCATCCCCATTTCCATTTCCAATTCCATGCCACTCCACCCGTCCCATGCCCATGCCCATGCCCATTCCCATGCCTTGACACATGGAGGCCCAGTCCGCTCGCATTGCCATTTATGAGGGCACATTATGCCATTTATCGCAGCTTAAATGCCGCACATAAAGCCAATGCTGGCCTCCTCGTCCTCGGATTATTGGCTTCTTGCTGGGCAGGCACAGGGGCAGGTAGGAAGGGATTGAGCCGGGGAACGACCCTCCTGCGACCCTCATGCGACTTGGACTTGGGTCGAAGTGCCGATCGCTCCCGGCTGGGGGTCTCCGGCAATAATAGTGCTCGGTTATCATTGCAATCAATTAATGGAAGTTATTACTTGCCAGGCACTTGGATTTCGGCTGCCATTATTATGTTTTAAGATTTTCATTTTATTTAACTCGTTGCGACTGCCATCAGTAATTGCTTCCTCGGTTCGAGCAAAATAAATAATGAATAATTGTGCAGTCGCCTTGACTTTTGCATCTAAGCATATACTTAATAATTAGATAATGACGCCATGAACGGCAACAGCCACAATGGAACCATTAACAATGAAATTGCAGCGCGGCAAGCCGCACAAATATAAAAACACAGTATGAGCGTATTCAACCTTTGCATTGCCGTTTTTGCTCGTTCGGTTTTTTGCAAAACTAATTCGCAGAAAAGCGAAAAAATCCACTGGCAAAAAGCATAAAGAATTATGTGGCTAACCTTGAGTTTTTTATTCGCTATCCAAATGCAACTAACGAAACGAAAACCAGAAACAATCGCCTTCAATCTGCGGGGGACAGAGTCCCATTATCCACGGGCTTCAAAATCTGGGTGTGGTGGAGTCGCATAAGATGGGATCTCAAATCGCTGCCAGATTGGTATTAAATTTGCTTGAAGTCGCCCAAGGATTCAGCATTGAACTTTGATTCGGGCACACTAAACAAATCTTAGATTTGTTAACCAATTGGGGTCAATCATCCAATGCACATTTCCGCGATCTATGAAAAACTTGATTATACAGATGAAATTAATGGTATTAAGAATAAATGAATCATAACCCCAATCACACTCTATTCAGAACCCATGTGTTTTACGATCTACCGGGAACTGGAAAGGGAGTGGGCTCAATTTGAAACTTCTTATGCGTAATTAACGCACACAAATTGGCCAAACGAAATGAATTTGAATGAGGCTGGTTTGCATTACTTCCCGCCCGACACACACAATAGAGTCCTAAAATTGTCATAAAATCGCCAGAAAAAGAAACTCTAAGACTATTCCGCTACGGTCAACACAGAATCGTTAAAGATATGAAGTTATGGGACCCTCTTCTCCGAGCCAGAAAATTAAGTTTAATGAGCATTTTATGCGTCCCAGCATGAGACACTGCGAGCTGAAGTATTTATAGATTGATTTATTTTATTTCCTAACGGCGAAACACAAAATTTGAGATGCTCCAGGGGAGCGGACCAGGCCGATCGGCGGAAGCGAGTGACTCACGATCGAGGTACAAGTTTGCGTTTACGTAATTGCAATGCCAAGTGCTGCATGCAACGCAATATGCTGCCAACAAGCAGCATATGCAAAATTTTGAAACTCTTTGGCTGCCGCACCGCCGCCAAGCTGCCAATATGTTGCAACATCAGCCGACGATTATTATTTATATGGGACTTTGGCCCGGAGTTTTGTTTGCCTTACTCTCTATACTGCACTCCCTTAAACGATACTATATAGACATGGGTATGTGTGGCAGGCTGGTTGGCAAACTGTGCCAAACTTAAAATTTATTGCTGCCGCAAAAGTTTCATTGCCAATTTGCAGGGGATAGAGCGAAACCCCCGGCTTAAGCTATCAAAAGTGCTTAGGACTTGTTTAGCAACTTGGCGAAGATTGCAATATTGATGCAGGCAGCGCCAGGACACTAAGGACGAAAATGCTGTGATTGGGTCTTAGCAGAGGGATTGGACTGGGAGCAATAGAAAGACAGATACTCCGACCCAATGGGTATTATGTTTGCTCGCCAACTTGCAACCTTTTTCCAGATCTCTGAGTTCCCAGCGCCTGGGGCTACCACCATCTACCCCTTCGGAGTTCCAGATGCGGCCGATGGAAGCCGCTTAATCACTCAGATGTAGCCAGCAGACCCAACGATAGGAATCGCGACTCCAATTCAAATCTGAAGAACGCCCACAGACAAATGCCGGCAATCAACGCCATCCAGATAAAAACAAATATAAACAAATAGCGGGCAGCATTTCTGTTCATTTCCAACATTTTTACATTTTTACATAAAATTCCAGGGGGCGGAGAGGGCGGCGCGGAAGGGAAAGTGGCCATTTTATTTATTGTTATTTCATTTCGACCGCAAATTAAAAGCTATGAATAAAAGCGCCAAGTGGAGCACGAAGATGGGAGGGCGCAACAAGGTGCAGGCAGGAGGAGCTGTGGACAAGGAGAAAGACGCCACAAAAAGCAGCCAGCAAAACATGCTGAAAACGGAAATAAAAGCTTATTAAAGCCAACACAAAATGGAGCTCGAAGAGGTCCGAGGTGGGGGACTCCAAGGGGTGGTACGGTGGTACGGACCGGCAGGGACAGGATGAACGGTACGGAAGTGCAGAGCTAAAAAACAAACACTAAATCAAACATTACACCCGACGAAAGTGGAGGGGGCGGGAGTGAATATATAAAAACGCACAAAGGAAAAACGTGCAGAAGAAAATCTTGGGAAAATAGCAGAAGGAACGGCGCCTCACTTTCTATGCTCACAGCCAGGATTCGCGGACAGGGAGACTCTTTTTTTACGGAGCAGATGGAACGAACAGAGTGGCAGAATGGCAATTCAAAGGATAAGGAACTACTTTTTGGAAGTGTTTATTTTTCACTTTCGAAGACTATGGCACCTGGAAAGCAGCTCTCTTTAGAACGGCTTTAAATTGTCACTAAATATATTTATTGATTAATTAATGTAAGCCAGAGGCAGTTTACAATTAACAGGAAATTTATGTAATCGAACCATTTCACTTGCATATCGATTGTCTTCAGGCTTAATCTATTCTATCGATACTTACAATAAAGGCTGATAGGTAATCGACAGATACTTAAATATCTGTGAGTATATTAAGGTACCACAGGTACAGGGATAGGAATCAAATGAAATATAGCTTAGTAGGTAACCACAAGTCGAGACATTTCGCTCCACTATTGCCGTGTTCATTTCAGAGCGCTTGGAGCGAGTGCAGGGACTTGAGTAAACAGCGGGCCGACATCAGTGGAAAGTGGGAGCAAGACAAATGTGGGCGCCACCGCGACGCCTTCTCCGAGTCCCCGAATCCCCGGGAAGGAAGCCCTGAAAGCCGGTTCGGCATCCTTTTTGCAATATTAAACGCAGCAATGACACCCATGGGGTGCAGGGCCGCATGCGGGTTAAACACTGCCTCGGTGTGGGTGCGGACTACTAGAAGACAACTAAATATATACATACACCTCGTTATTTGTTGGCATTTGGCTGCTTTTTGCGGCTTTTGTTGACACGGTTGGTGGGGGAGGGGAGGGACCGAGAGAGGAGGGAAGAGAAGGGGCGGGCCGCAGGACGACGTCGGCAAACAAAGTGAAATATCAAGGGAATTAGAGTCATGGCTGGGATTAGCGATGAATGCCCGACCGAACATGAGTGAAATACCGCCGGCAGAAGGAGTTATAGCTTTAAATTTAACATGGATGTGGCGGAGATCGTAGTGCTGGAATCGGCATTCGCTCGGGACTAAACTAGTTCCATTTCGTAATCCACTAACCCTTTTTTATTCACGCACCGCTGGCAAAAACCTAATCGCATGCTAAGTGCTTCACTTCTGTGTAACATGAGTGAGAGGAATATGTATGGCCCCGAGGTGAAGGCACGCTGTTAGCCGGATAAGACGAAAGGATATGTGGACCCCTCCTCCTTGACGATTTCCCATCCCACTCATACATTCCGGCAACAATGCCAGCAGAGAGCTTTTTGTCATAGTATTCCGGAGAAGAAAAGCAAGCGTCTAAGAATTAGACTTCAAAACGCAGAGGCAGCCGGAAAAGTTTAGTATAGCTAGAGCTCAAGTACCAGCTCAAACGCCGAGCCAAGTTCTCAGCCCGCTTTTCCAGCCCACCACCCACCACCCACCTCGAAGTCGTTTGAATGGTGCCAAGCGGCCAGCGCTCGAAGGCATTTCCATGATTACAAGCAAAGGATATGGGCCCAGAACAGCAGGGCAGCACTTTGAAATTGAAGCTGCTGGGAAAGGGATGAGTGTACACATGTATGCCAATGCGAGGGATGGCATCCGGCTCTGAAGACCTCTCAAGTCAAATTAAAGACTCGACACCCCCACGTCAGAAGCTCCTTCAGAACGGACCAAGCGGCTCTTGGCCCACTGCCAAGCACCAAACTTAGTAGCCATACATGAAATGGATCAGCTGCGGGCCCTTGAATCCCGCTTGAGTTGATAACATTTTGCATTGCCAAACTGTGAGAATCTGGAGTAGAACCAATAGGCCATATAGCCGGTTGCAGCCACATTAAATCCAATCGGTGTTCTTCCCAGCTCCTCCATCAATCTCAGCTACGCACTCTTACCGGAAGACGGTGGGAACTGGTAACTGGCGAAGAGGAGAGTGCTATCTGGTCATGTGGCACCTCCAGGAAATGTCTCATGCGGTTATCAGGAGCGGTAATCTTATCAGTGGCCGCTGGCACTCGGAGCTGACAAATGTTAGAGGTAGAAGTGCATTTCTGGCGCGATTGGGCTTGTGGGGTGGGACACAAAGAGGACATTGACTGCAACTTGTGGAGCACATGGAATGGGCGAGCCGGGCACTGGAGCTACCCGAAGACCATGTGGCGCAGTCAATAAAACAAATATGACAGGCCGGGGGAAGTCGGGGAGCGACGCAAGTGTAATGATAATAAAAGTTTATGACAGCAGCTCATGAGCTTGTAAGGCTAATGTCAACGTACTTTTTCATGCGGCGGGGGCTTGGGCCGCCAAATGGGTTGGGGTGGAGGTCTTGGTGTGGGGCTGAAGCTCTTTGCAAGTGCCAGTGTGAAAGCGCATCATGCTCCACTGAACTTTTGGCGGCGCAATGAAGCAAGATTTTGCACAGGTAGTCTCCAAGAAGAGACTTTGATAAAGCGTTGCTGGCGGAAGAAACCCTGCACCTTGTTCGAAAGTCCAACTGGAATTGCCCGTAAGTAAAGCCTTCAATCGGTCAACGAAGCTCGCTGAACCCTGGCCCTAATCACCGATATAAATCCCTTTTCTAAGCACAACTGGGTAGCAAAGAAACAAGCCGCCAATTCAGGTGTTCTGGCGGTTTCCCACTTGCAATTAAACGTTTTTATCTATATTTTATTTGTATTTACTTGCCACTGCTTGGACGTTAAGGGGTTCGGGTACCAGTGAATCAGTTCCAATTAGCACCAATAATTGGTTTCACTTGCCGCAGAGCTGCTAACGCAACCGATCGACTTAATATATGCAAATCAAATATTTAATGGTCACTGCAATAATAACCCGTTCGGTGGCAACCTCTGTGGCAAGTGTATAATTAAACGCAGACACACACATGGACACTCAATGGCCAAGTGCCGAGCCGACTTTGTAATGGCCAGAAGAGAAGCAATAAGGAGAAACACGCACGAACTGCAGGCCCAGAAAAAGGGGGAAAAGGCCGAGAACTGGTTGCTAAATAATTCACACTCGTGCGCAGGGGGCCGACGAAATAACGGTTCATTGCACAAACTAATAATTACATAATGAAGCAAAACACAAGTTAAACTTTGACCCTGGCCAAGAGAGGAGCCGGAAGTTCTGGCCAACTTTTGTATTGTGTCCGTTGCAGGAGGAAGGAAAGTGAAAAGGTTGGTGGGCTATTTTCCGATGCAATGTAGATAAGCTTTGAACAACAAGTGCTCATGGGGGGAGACACCTAATAATTGTTCACTGCAATTGAATGTCGGAATACCTTGGCCCACACGGTGCTACAAGTGCACCCAATGACCTATAAACAAAGCTTCCATACTTTCCAACTCGATAGCCATTCACGGAACACAAATGCGATATGAACTCCGGAAGGGATAATCCGACTTTGGCCATATGCTGCGACTTAGCCAACAACTCCTAAGCAGCTTGCACTTGGCTTTAAAACTGCATAGCCAAGCATAGTGGGCCTATTCCCCTGGGTAACTGGCCTGCACACATTGTGGCCAGCCAACATAAAACAACAACTCCAGTGAGCATTCCCCGAAACATTAAGGCACACCAAGAGTGCCTATGTTTTGCCCCTGTGCCATGACAAACCGGTGGGCAGGGGCACTCCCGACACGAGAGTTGCAGTTACAATTGGCCATGTGTGCGGAGGTCAATGACAATGAGCCGAGGCCTCGAAACCCCAAGTCCCGGCCCAAGTCCAATCCCAATCCGGCCCAAACGCAAGCCCAAGACGCAGGCCAACGAAGCATGCATACTAAGCACCAGCGGTCTGCAGGGTAGCGGGATCGCGGCGGAGGCCGGCGGAGGACCAGCTATGTGTGACCACCGGCCAGATCCCAGTGCTCCACTGAGCGAAATGCCTGACTGCACTCAAGAAACAATTATTGGGAAAGGTGGCTCACCTCGCTATTAGCAGGTCGAACTTATTGCTCTTCTTTAATGAATCAGCGTACTACGTTTTTTTCGTATTGATAATGTGAATATGTATATTTAATAATGAATGACCAATGCAATACAATTTCCACTATTCCCTGTACGCAGCTAAGTTAGTTTTAAAAGTTAAATTGTCACAGCCGACTAAAGTTACCACGTATACTTATATCTCTTTTAATAGCATATATTTCCATCCCAGCACGAAGATAACGATACTTATTTATGCAATATTAAAGGATGAATTAATTGATCAGAATTTTATTTAAAACCAACGAATTAATAGGGTTCTCATAAACCTTATTTATTAGTTAGCATAACTGTCAGTAAAATAAATGAAATAAAGAATCTGATTAGGAAGTGCTTCCAAAGACAACGTTACAAGATCAATGTTCTGAAAATTATATTATTTAGCTTTAATCCCCTTTTTTGTCGCAGTGGAGTTTCAGTCGCATACACAAAACACAAAAGGCAAAATGCATTCGTGCGTACGCCAATGACGATGACGACGCTGCCAGTTAACAACACGATTTGTTATTTTTGTAGCTCCGCCTAGAGCCCCCAGATCTCCACGAAACCCTCCGCAACCATCTGAAGCCTCCAGTTGGCAGGCAGCGAAACCTTAATTCTAGCAACCTGCTGGCTTTGCTGAATTTATTAGCAGTCCGTTGTCCGCTGTCCGCTGTCCGTTGTCCATAGTCCACAGGCCGCAGCCAGTGCAATGGCTCCCCGGCAGACGGACATTCGGACGGAATGCTGAAGAGGAGCCATAAATACAGACCCAAGAGGGAGGGGTTCCTTTGGAGGGGAGCACGGTGGAGTTCTTCTCGCCAGAAACTCCGCATGATGCACCGCATTCCTCGGCAATCGATGAGTAAATAATGACCAACGCAACGCAGCCAAACTGGGGCGAGCAGGAGGGGGCGTGGCCCGCAAGGGCCGTGGGCGAGGGAGGGAGGTTCTGGGAGGGGCATGTTTTGTTGCCTTTGTTGTAATCACACTCAGCATGCATTTCAACATGCCACTGCCCCGCCTCTCCCCGCTCCAACGACTTGAATCCACAGAAATCCATTCAATTCCCCCGCTTAGCATATTCTGTGGCTTCTTATCGTGGTTGCGGACGGAAAAGAGGGTTCATTATTAATCAGAGAAGTGTTTCGAAGTGAAGCCGAGTTTGTGTCCAAAATTGTCAATATTGAATATTCCACATTTTTATATGGGTAATTCCACACATTTTCCCAAGAATTTCAAATTAACCCATAGATTCACAAATAGATTTATTTTAAATATTAGAAACATTTAATGATTTTCTAATGGTGGCCCAAATGTCCCAGTTATATAATTTGTTCTCAGTGTTTCGACTGACATTAGCATTAGCGCCTATTGTCATAAAAGAGATGGTGGCAGCGGGGGAGCAAGGGAGATGGGCAACCAACCTAGTCGCCCCATTATAATTTGAGTTAATTACGTATTTTAGCTATATAAATATTTCATATGTCATGCATGCCTGCAGTTAGCCGGCAGTGCATCCCCTGCTCCCTACTCCATTCCACTTGCAGGCCCCGTGGAGCGGCAGCCAAAGAAAGGGGAGAGCAACAATAACAGACCCTGCTGCCACCGCAGACTAAACAGATTTTTGGACTGTGTTGCACACGACCTTTGGCGTTGAAGCCACATACACATAAACATACACCCACCCCACCCCTTTGCACACGCGTAATTGAAAATGAATTTATTATGGGCCATGGAGATGCATGGATGGATGCTGTGCTAGTTGGTCAGCGGGGGAAGGTCAGTTGGGGAGAGGTAACTAGGTTGGCAAATAGAATTATAAACAGGATGCACGCCCACTGCCATATCCCAAAAGCAATCTTCGAGGGAGGCGGGCCCCAAGGGTGTGGCCCACATTGAAGAAGGAGCAAGTCAACAATAAACAAGGATCGGGCTTCATTTGATTGGCATTAAGCGCTGCAAATCGCCTCAGACAAATCAAGCGAAATATTTTTAATGGGTTGTTCAGCGAGGGATGCGAAGGGTGTATATTTTGAGTGAGCTGTGGCAATCAGATACAAAAAATACGATAACAAATTAAGCGTTGAAGTATACATACAACCCTGGTATCAATACAACGTTAATAGACCTGCATAAAGAAGTTTCGAGCATACAAACTATATATTGTATATATTCAGTCCGTTTTCATTATTTTTATTAGAATATAAATTTTATTACAACTAAAGAAATTCTTCAATAATCAAAAGCTCTATTGAACAAGACGTAGCTTGTTGGGAACGGGTGGTCCAATGCGAATCCCGATGATCGTATTTAACGTATTCAACTTCCTGGACCAAATAACTTCATTAGGGAAGTCGAAGCTTCCACCGGGCCAGGAGTGGCTCCTCCCCGATCGCAGTTCCTCCTTCGGGAGACAACTTAATTACCAATTTGCCCCTGGCCTTTTGCCTCTGCGATTGCCATTGCGCTGCTCATTTCCCTGAAAACACCCTTTTGCCGGGCCTTGTTTCACGTGGCCAGCAACAAATTGCTCCGCAACAGAAGAAAGAGCAGGGAACCGAAAACAGCAACAGAAAATTTCACACGCTCCCAGGGTGCAAATTCTGACCAACTCAGACTGATGGCCATTAGCACTCCAGAGCGAGGAGTTGGGCCGAGGTGCAACAGCTGCAGCAGCAGTAATAATAATGGGAAATGCAAATACCTCAGTGGTTTTTCGTGGCGTTACCTGTTGATATTGACAATGGGTGCGTCCAGCTACACTGCCCCACCGAAGGCCATTAAACAGTAGCCAAGATGCAGGGACAGCCGCACTGCATGCCTTGCAAATTAGACCGAATTAACGCGGCCAGGCAGAAGTATCTATTTACCTGCAACGAGAGAAAAAGAGAGGATGTGAGAATGCAGTGCGGATTAGCCGGATAAAGTTGGTGTTTGCTCAAGAAGTTAGCTTGACCAGGACTGGCTAATTGAATCCCTATGGCAGGTTGAATGAACTGAAAAAGGCATTCTGAGAAAATTAAGGATCTGGATAGAAAGATTCTGCGAAGTCTCTTTAAGTTTAAGGGGCGGACGCACTCATTTTACTTTTCCAGGTTTACGTTTTGTAATTCAAAACTGGGATTAGAAAGAAGTAGGCGTTTTGAGCTCTTCTTCCATTTAATCTCAACCTACAAGCTGAGTGGCTCAACCCCCATGTAAGAAAGCTGGCGACAAAGAACTGTAAAAAGGAAATTAAAAACCATTCCGGAAAGGGCAACATCTTGCCGCCTGAACGGAGTGCGATAAAGCGGAAAAGCTAAAGAAATAGAAATCCATGTGCAGCTCAAATGGCGACCACAAATCTAAATTACCTCGTCCGTGCACTAAATCAAATGGAGCTCGGGCCTCGGAACCCGGACGCCCGAAAGGGAAGCCCAAGGGCCACCGCAGCGGCAACAATAGTGGCCAAAGGTTTATATTAAACAAGCGGCATGCGGCATGGAGCAAAGCCGAATGGTAACTCAACTTGTTACCCTAGAAGTGTGGCCCACAACGACGACGTCGACCGCATTTTGGCGCCCTGGGGGGATGATTTCCATGGTCGATGGCGATGTGCCTGGTCTGGACTCCTGCCCCTCCGCCCTGCGGTCTGCGGGCATGGGCGCCTTTTTTGCCGTCTTCAGTCTGGGGTTTCCAGCCCCACACCGCCCAAACCCCTTCGACTGCGCTTGTAATTAGCCATAATTCACTTGCCTAGACCGAAGACAGAATGAAGCATAAAATATTTACGCACTGGCCAGCCAGGCACCGGAAATATGCAATTTGACGCAATTTGCATGCAAACTCCGCCAGACAGCGACTTCTTGCAACTTTCCCCTTGCAACTCGCAACTGGCCGCTCGCAAACACAGTTGGCAGGCAGAAATGAGTGGCACGTGGTTGTGTTAGGTGATGCAATCATTTCCGCTCTTGCGTGCATATCGATGCTGATTGCCAATGCTCTGGCAGAAATCAATTTCCGTTTTACCATCGTCTGCCAGCGGATGCATTGCGATCCCTCTGCGAGAAACGGGTGAAGGTGAGATCTGGCCAAGGTCTTATATTTCTAAGTGGGATTAATGGCCTCCGATCTGCAGCTGATGGTGATCAGCAAGAGAAAAAGAGAAACAAAAAATACAAAACAGACAAGGAACAAAAAGGAAAACTGCACTAGAGGCGGTTCCTGTCTACTAAGAGGGTATGCTGGATTATTTGGAAAGTACGTAACAGGTAGCGAGATACGTTTCCCCGACCATAAATAACTATCCTTCATGAACTTAGCTGAATGGCAACATTAGCATTAAGTATACAATCGCACTGCTGTGTGCAATCTATATGATGAACATGCTTAGCAGGTGTCGCGTTTCACATAGTAAGCGGTATCTGATAGTCGAGGCTCGCGACTGTAGCCATCTAAAGTTATAATACTCAAGAGATCACAAACTTGATATTTCGATTGCCTAAAAATAGGAATACTACTTATATTTATTCCTAGTCTTCCGTAGTCACTAATAAATAATCACCACAGTGACTCAATGAAGCGAAATCAAGAATTCGAAGAACCGGACTTTGCGTCATGCAAGATATTACGGCTCAGATTAATAGAGTAGAAATGGTTTCAGAACACATGCCATAAAGCAATGGAGTTGATATCATATCAGTTACTCATTAGCTGGTAATCAGATCGCATTCAACGCAAACCGGAATTATCATACATTATATCGGCTTAACGCATTTAAAGTTTAATCTGTGATTTTTTGTCTGTGTTGTAAACGAAGCCTGCCCCGGCAGACAACGTCGTAAAAGTTAAATGATCCGTAGACTGGCTTGTTGCTTATCTGTGGGCTTCTCCCCGAGCCTCTAGAAATCCCCTCCAGCCACCTGTGCTGCACTTCTGCTGGTGCAAACATTTTCTTTTCATTAATTCATAAAGCATATTTTTATAGAGTGGCAACACATGACCCACGCGGGGAACGGGTTAAGGGTGGACGGAATGGCCTGCAGTCATCGTGGGGCATTAAAAAGTTGCAGTAATGGAAATTGTTTCGTGAAAACTGCGAACTGCCAGTTAGCTTGCTGCCATCTAGCGGCGAACCGAGGGACTAGTGGGGACTTGGAAAAGTGCTTGAAAGTTGTTTTGGGCACGCTTTTTTTGCCACGGGAACTTCAAACAGACTACAAGTCGACTTGATGCTTCTGATAATTTCATCTAATTTGAGTGGGTTTCCACATCCCATTCAGACCCATCTGCACATCTACTGTAGAACGGTATGGCTATGGAATTCAATAAAGTGTCCAGCTTACAGCTTGGTTTTAAATAGGGTTCAGACGAAAATAAGTACAAGTTAAAAGAACAACGTTCCAAGATTAAACAATATATATAGTATGCCAGCTAAATGATTGCCATAATTTGGCAATGTATTGGCAATCTTGCTTTCTGCAATAAGTGTTTACACTCTTTGCCAACTTTGACTGCTCTCCCTTGACGCCCCAGTGAATTTGGCTCCACTAGTTCAAATTAGTTGTATCTTCGCCTCGAGGCGGTTTTTACTCCACTCCTGGGCGACTCAGATCTCCCAAAAAAGAAAACTCCCTCAGTTGTTTATCTAACAAACACACCAATTCGGGAAACAACATTTTGTGTACCGACGGATAGAATGTTTATTTTGATTTGTACTCACTCCCCACGCGCTATTTGTTCTATCCTCACCCCGCCCGAGGCCTTATCTATACCACCATGCGCTACATTCATCCATGATGATGTTTTTCCGAGATGAACGGGACGGCCAACTCGGGGGCTTGGGAACTTCGGGCCACATACGGCCTGGTCCATAATTTTGTTTATTTAATTTTTATGTCATGGGCCGTTCGGGCGCTTGTCGCTTGTCGGACGTCTGCCTTGGCTGCTCGCCCGTCAAATGTGCCGCCGGAGACTGGGGAACGAAGCCCAGGGCACATGGGCATGGCGAGTGGAGTGGAGTGGCTAGGATTGAAGCGTGCTCCGAGCACCCAACCCACTAAGACGCTGCATCGCCATTATCAGCAGAATCATCATCAGCATCATCATCATTGGCAGCAACTTCTATGGCCTGCTCCTGGCATAAAGTTGTCATGCCTCAGTTGTTTGATTGCCTCTGCTCGCTTGCAGTTGGGCCCCAAGGCGGTGGATGCCTGGATAGATCCCCCTAGCCCACTGCTCTCCGCCCCATCACACAGCTATATTCAAGCCAGTAGTATCGGTCTTTAAGTCCTTCTCTAATTTAGTTTTGCTCAAGAATTCATTATTCTCGGTTAAGGAAATATACAGCTGGTTAAGAGAGTACTCAGCTCCTCTAATCCTTACTAACTTTGTACTTATCCTGAGATCACCTCCTCTTTTTGTTCCCTCGACTGTAACTAGATGTATTTCCCAGTTGAACGTTCCCTGAGTTTCCCACACGCTCTCGGGAGTCGTCTGCACTTGGCTTATAGGAAGGCACTCGCAGACAGTTTTATTTTCATTTTCCATTTGGTGTTCTTCGACTTAGTTTCGTTCGCTCTCCTGCTTATTTTTTTATTTCGGTGTATCTATTTCCCTCGTTTCTAATTTTAAATCTTGCTTGCTTGATGGCCCGGGCTGAGGCGCGTTGTTTACGGAAGTTTTTTCGTCCACCCCTCCTGGCCAGAGTGCATTGCCATGTTCCACAGGCGACCAACTTCATTGTCGTCTTCCTCAATGTTTCTTTTGCCTTTTCTTTTGCTTTTGCCGTCGCTGTCTGGGTTGTATCTTCGCATCCGAGTACCTGAGTATCTGTGTATCTGCCGCTTGAAGTCAACTTGCTGTTGAGTCAAGTCAATGTCGTTCTTCGACAAACTTTGTTGACTGCGGCACAGACTTTAATTTCAAATCTATTAGACAGTCTGCAAACTACCATCCGCTGGCTCGCCCCGCCAACTTCTAAGCTTGCTGCACCGTTTGTTATTAATTGATTTCCTTATTAAGCCTCGCTGCGCTGACGGAGCTGGAAAGGCGGAGTGATGGGGGGAGTGGCATCCGGACTCTTTGACGTAGTTTGGCTAATTAGAATGTGATTAAAATTTGTCTGGTTCCGGATCGGAGTCAAACAGGACAGCACAACTTAAAAGTTTCTCTAGGTGCGGACAGTCTCCCTAGATGTTGCAGGAAAACTTATCTGGCTACACGACTTTCACATTCTCTTCTGACTGAAAGCTGTGCTGACTTGAACACATAAATCGAATGGAGTGTTGAAAGTTGTTGCAGCAAGGCCTTAGGATTTATTTCAGCATGGTCAAACACTAGGAACACTAGTCAGTAAGCACTCGATTATAGCTTTGCTCCATACGAGAAATGTCAGAGGGACATTTCAGTCCTGTGACTGAAGTACATTCGGATTTGAAATATTCCTTATCCATTCTAGAAATATCTTTTACTGGCATTTATTTCACTAATCTCAGAATGTTTTTATATTTTGCTTTCCGCCGCTGCTGTTGTTCTCGATTTCAATGCGCCCTCGAGTGATGAGTGCACTTTATTTTATTGCAATCTTAAATCCAGACTGCTGTTGCATAACACAGAGTGGGGGCGAAATGTGTGAAATGTGCACATACATGCTGGATGAAATGTCTTCTTCCATTTTCAATTATAAAATCATTTTAAATTGCCCGGCCGGCGGGTCCATTGAACTTTGCTTTTGATTAATGAAACAAAATCACCAGCAGCGAAATCTGACGGGAATGCCTGTATAGGTTATACTCAACTGATTAGCATTTTGGGTGCTGCCGTCGCATTAAAATAAAAAGAATATTTGTTCGCGTCGGGCGAAATGCAATTTAAATTTTAATGCGCTGTCTTTTAGCAACGTCGAGAGCGGCAGCACCGGAAAATAAAATAAAAACACGAAACTCGCAATAAACCAGGAAAAAAACTTCGGCACACATGGTGGATTGCTAATGGACGCAGGGGCAGAGCTCGGTGCTTGTGGTGGGGCAAGTGGCAGTTGCATGCTATTTCAACCGTTCTGCTGCCCCAAAGCACTCCCCGTGCCCCCCATCCACAAGCCCGAACACGCACTGCTACTTTTACATTGTATTACATTTAGTTTGCCTGTTTTTGCTGGCAGCCTTTCTGCCGCTCGACCTGGCAAATGTCAAAAGTTAGCATCGAACGCAGCTCATTAAGGTGGTCGAAAAATATCTCGCAGATACATTTTCAATCTATCCCAGATAAACGCCTCCCTCAGTAATAAAGTCCAGCACGAAAGGACGGTAGTTTTAGCGTGACTGCCAGTACCCCGGAATTTAAAATTTCTTACCATTTGCAAATGAAATCATTGTGATGTGTAATGTATGATCTATTCACATATCAAATTTCCCTTTTAGTACTAAGATGCTCGACTTTCTTCAGTTTTATAACTCTTATTGATTTTACCTAAGCTCACACATCCACATTCCACACAGAGTCCCCTTAATTTCCGAATTTAAAGTGACTTTTCAATAAGGAAGCTGAGCTCCCTCTATTAAAATCCCATCTCCTCCGAAGTGGAAAGGACCGTGTGCCTGTTCCCAGGACATCCCTGGCGCACAGCTTGACCCACTTAAGGCACTGCCCCTCCCAGGGACATTTGAAATCTGCCGCCACTCATAGCCCAGAGCTTTGGACATCCGGAGACTCAGCTTTTCGCCCGGATTGGCTGGCTCCGGCCCTCTTGCCACGCATTAATCATGACAACTCTGCCATGTCAACGTCGTCACCATGCAAAGCCAACAAACTGTCACTAAATGTGCGACTTTAAGCGCTCTTATCCTGCTCTACACTGGGAAGGAAGAATGCCGCTTCAGCCGCTGCCATCCCATCCGCTCCCTCAGCCGGTTCCCGTTCGCAATATTTCCTGGGCGCGATTCCGACAGCCCGAATGTGCGAGAGAGTTTTCCCAGTCCGAAAACCAAAGCGAGACACATCATCCACATTCGTTTGGCTTTTTTGCCATCGCGCACATTGGTTTGGTTTTGCTACCGAGCTCTTTGAATATTTCACACGATTGCAAGGGGCACAGTGGGACGAATATCGCGTATACCCACCCATTAAACCATTATCAGAGACATTTAAGGGGGTATCCCTTAAATCAACTTATTTCATATAATTCAATATAGATCGGTGACAAGAAGTGGGGCAGTACACATTTATATTTAGCTGATCGGCTGAAGTTCAATATAACGTTTACTAGATCCATGCAAGTGATCTATCTCTTATAAAGAGACGCTCATATTGTGTTGGCCATAAGATTGTACAAACATACGTTTTAAGCCCTTCTGATGATAAAGGCATACGAAGTCCTATAGCACTCCCTGATATTCAAGTGCATTGCAATGATAAAGGTCTACTTTAGCTGTCCACTAAACGTCTGCCCACTGTACCCACTTCGTTGTTCTGGCCGAGTGAAAAATAGTGTAATTTGCAGCGCAGAACAGAGCTGAGTGGCTCAAAAATGCAGCCCAGGGTGAACAGAGCCAAAGTTAATTTGCAGCGACGGCGAAACAAGCTATTAGCAGGTTGCACACAGGCGACAAGGGGACAGTGTCGCCGTGAGGGGTTGCAAGAGGGCGGAATAAGGGGCGTGGCGCCTCCTTCTGCCGCCTGCCTGCATGTGTGCTTCTTGTTCTGGCCACAACTCGTTTTTTCCAGCATTTCGACTGGCCATGGGCTCTGATGAACGTGAGCAGCACGTTGACGCTTTATGCTTTTCGTTCGGATTAACCCGGCTACTGCAGCTGCACTGGAAAAAATGCAACTCAATGGGAAAAGATGTCGGGTATGACTATTATCTACTACAATATCAGATTAATAATAATAATAATAATATCTGAGCTTAACTTTGCAACCCTACAATATTTTTTCGTTGAGTCTCGATACTAATTTTGGCTCCGTGTACGTACCCATTACGTGTGTGCCCGTGCCGGCGTATCTGTCAGATACTTTAGCACAAGTGCTGCAAAACTTTGTAAATAATGCCCGACCGGGGAACCCTCCCCCCACCGCCGCCACGACGGGCTGTGTGCATTCAACATGTCATGAATGAATAATTAGCCGAGGCAAGGCAACCCTGGCAGGGGCTGGGGAAACTAGGAAGCCAACTGCAACCATCCACACACGGCAACACGTAAAATGTTTCCACACTCTGCGCTGCTTTAATTAATTTAAGTCGAGTCGAGTTCAGTTGAGTTGAGTCGGTTCTTCGTTGGCCGCAAATCCCCGCGAACTAATTTCGTTTTGATTTGTATTACTTTTTCGTAAATATATTTTATTATGCGATAATCATGCATATTCATAAGAGCCGCTAATGCCCCAAACGAAGCAGACTCCGCCGGCTGCACTCCTCCACCCACCCGTTTTATTAGCCGGAAATGCAAACGTTTGTTATGCTTTTTGCCCGACTTATCTTTTATTCATGTGCATTAAGTGTGTTTCCATGGCACTGCAGTGGATTGCCGATCTGAAGGGTTGGGATGCGATGGGAACTGGGCTGGGCGCTAGAGCTGGGAGAACGGTTAACAGGTTAATAAACAGCCGAGCCGGCATCCAAAACCAGTTAAAGACGCATATTTTTGCTTTACTTGTATTTAATATAGACGACTTCCTTTGCCAACTAATTTATGCAACTTGTGTTTGCTTGTCTACGGCAATCATCTTGGCGTTTGAAATGCCCGGGAGTGCGGAAGGAAATGGGAACCCTAATGGATAGTTCACAATTTATTTAGTGCGTACAGAAAAATGGGCTAATTTCTATATTTCTAGCTTATTAAAATATAAAGTACTTTTTCTTTAACTATTTACAATCAAAACGCCAAATGGCATGATGGCTACTTGACCTCCATCGGATCCCCAGCATCTCGTAACTTGTGCTATTAATGCACTGCTATCTCCCCAAATGAAATGTTAACAAATTTCGCATGTATCGCAGTTAGTGGCTGATTTCACACTTCTGTACCGACGGCAAAACTGTCTCAATCGTTTACATAAATTCGCCGAGCTGTCTATCAATAAATCTAAGCCCGGATAAATTTATAGCATTTCGCTGCTGTTGCTATCCGTGTCTAACGTTTCCTCCGTCTTTCTCTGGCTCGAATACGGAATACGGATTCGTAGTCAAGACTACCTCAATACGAGTTTCGTTTGCCTAAATGAGTTTTTCGCTCCCAGCTTGGGGCGTTGGGGGGTCTGTGGCGGGGGAAACGAGAATAACAAGCGTGTAGGAATAACAAAAAAAGCGCAGAATCGTTTAGCATATTTTAGCATATTCAGATACCGCCGAAAGAGATGGACGAGCCCGAGCGCCTCGCCCGCTCTCTGTCGCACTCAATTATTACGAAACGCAGGCAGTAGTTGTTGGATAGTTGTTGTAGTTCATTAGCACCTGTCAGTGACAAGCATGTGCCCCCTCTCCATCGATGGAATAAAAAACCTCGGTTCAATTGCCACAAAGCGCTGCCCCAATGAAAGTTTATGGCCCGTTGTGGTTGTTGTGACTGATGATTCCCTATTATATTGCTTTTTTTCGCTTGCGGGTTCTCTGGTTTTGAAAGTGAATTTATAATTAACTCGGTTAATTTTTAGCGTTCGACGCTCTTTGAAATTAATTAATGTGGGAAGTTTTCGAAATGAGTAGAGTGCGCATTAAATTTCAAATTTAAATGGCAAACGAATCGGTTTTGACATTGGCGTTGTGAGTCACACTGATCGTGATTCAGTTGACTGGTCGTGGCCAAGATGCGGCCAAAAAGCATTTAACATTGCCCTACGATTTCAATGCATCCCAAACAAATCTAGTTTCAAAGTAGTGCTTACTATTCTATTTTATTTCGTTATTTTGTAACATATTCTACCAGCCTATATTTATTGTGCTCATCAAATATACATAATGATAAAGAGTTATTACTTGTGTGATGATATTCCTTAAGGAAAGGATTCGGGGAATCCACTTTGGAACCTTTCAGCTCGCTAAGCTCAAAAGGTGAATAACATTCAGAGAGACACAACAGAATCCTAAAAGAACTCGTACCGCTCATTGGCATCATTGGCAGAATAAAAGGAAAAAGTGAATCGCATTACCAAGT
Organism: Drosophila sechellia; assembly: GCF_004382195.2. Taxonomy (NCBI): domain Eukaryota; kingdom Metazoa; phylum Arthropoda; class Insecta; order Diptera; family Drosophilidae; genus Drosophila; species Drosophila sechellia. Next base: position 2,812,463 of record NC_045950.1, on the reverse strand, counting down.
TTTATTGTGCTGATTTTGTATTTGGCTAATTCGTCGTCAAGTACCTTGTGTGCCCGCTTCTGCCCGCTCCCTTGCTTTTATTCGTGCAGTATTTTTATTTATATTTAATTTGATGTGTCACTTAATATTGTCGACAAGCGGGGGGCAATGTCAACATGAGCGAGTGAGAAATTAAGATTTATTTTGGGTGGAACAGCCAGAGGCGCAGGGGAGATTGTACATATGGCTTCATATACATGTATGTACATACGTGGTGGGTGGTGGAGGTTGGATGTCGGTTTCAGCTGTTCGCGTGTATCCGCGAATTTGTATCTGTGCATCGGAAACAGTGAGCGAATGCGAAGGTTGTCCGAATAAAAGCAAAATAAAATACGTTCGACAAGTATTCCCTCACCCGTCAATTTGTTCGTCACCTCCGCCGATGCTACTGCATTTGGGCAATGCACTTGAAGTTAATACATACAAAAAACAACACTGTGAGCCGCCTAGGAATAGTTTTTTGTGCTAAGAAATGGAAAATTGAAACTTTTAGGCTATTTTCGACACTTTAAGAACTTTAAACCTTTTGCCTCGTGGCAATTTCCATTCGAATTCGAATTCAATTTAATTTAATTTTCACCCCGGGTCACTTACAAATTATATATCATTTGGGGCCAGCTGCTAATGACCCAAGCAGCTTCGACTGTTGTTAAATTTATACATTTTCGTTTTCGGCTGCCGTGATTATTACAAATTTCTGGTGTGCGCCGTGCCCGCAAGAGAATCACATCATTCGGAATGTTCGAGTAAGTTACAATTAATTATGAATGTTAATGATCTTCAAACAGAGTAAAACCAACAACGGTGGGGGAAGGGGGTTAGATGGACCCATGGATAAGCCAAAGCCGAACCAGGAAGCCTGCCCGAAAAACATAAAACATGCTCGCAGAAAACCAAGCCGAGTCCAAGCTGCCACAGCTGTTTCTGATGTTAATTTCATGCGTCCAACAGGTTTGCCGGGTACTAGCCACCATGCTTTGCGTTCTCTGTGCCATATTTCACGTTAGTTTCAGTAATTTTTTCATTTCGCCACGCTAACTACCACACAGCGTGCACTTAAGTGTCGTCGCTCCGCCTGTGAATGCGAGTGCATGCACTAGTACGGGTATCTGCCAGTACGCGTATCTGTGGTATCTGTATCTTTCAGCCACCACTACGACCCCTGTATCTGCCCCTGCCCCACCTCCTGGCCCTGCCCCCTGTACCTGTCGCCGTTTCGGGCTCAATCCCATTCCCAATTCCAGCCTGCCTAACGTTTTGCTGCTTTTAATAGGTTTTTGTGCGCCCCGGGCCAACACACACGCACAGCCGAGATACCGGGTATCTTGTAGATACTTTATCGGCCACGGTTTCGCCTTTAAGTCGGAACCGCCTTGACTGGCTTATGTTTAATTACAGTACCCCATTCGCTTGTGAATTAGTTTCGAGAGCCGAAGAGCTGTAAACTTGTACTTGCCATAAATAAGAAAGAAGACGCACACCAACAACAAAGCCTTAAAGATTCCAAGAATGTTCTTCGGTGGCCTATTCTAGCAAAGGATAATGACCTAGTGTGTAGTTCAACCGCTCACAGTTCTCTATGTTCCTCAAAGGAAATAAGCAGTTGAGTTAATGTTTTTTGTAGTATACAAATTTTATTTTGGCTGAGCTATTGGCCACCATCAATATTATATTTAATATAAGTATTAGATGATCTCATTTAAAACAATACAATTCTTCCTTAGTGATTTTTCTTTAAAGGATGCCTTGGATCAGCTACACTTTCGGATCTTTTAACGATCCGATCATTTCTATAGCCACATAATATAGTTTTCTTTGGCAAAAGTAACCTAAAGCAATGAACTGCAACGCAGTTTCCCAATGTATCTGAAACCACAGCTGCAGCAGCTGGCGGTGTCTTTCAAGCCCGGTCTTAATAAAATGCGTATGCAAAGAGTGCGAGAGAGCCAGTCGGCTGGGCGAATATGAATGCATTTGAGTCATTTGGCCAGCGACAACCATCATTTACACCCGGTCTAAGAGCCGTCCTCGATACCTGTTCCCGATCTTCCGCAGAATGCGGACGACGAGGACAAAGAGGCTGCAGCCGCGAACAAAGGAAAGGAAATCGAGTTCCCAAGAGCGGCTGACTCATCGGCTGGGTGCGAAGAATGCTGCCAGGGTGATGGACGCAGTCAGGGTTTATGGGTTGGGCCCGGGTTGACATGGGGAAAGGTGCATTGGATACATTTTGCAGAACCAGAGAGCTTGCGAATTCCCGAAAAATGTATTAAGGGTGAGAAAGAATTCTTAAGTGTCCTGCCAGGATAGAGAATATCGGCTGGCCGTTAATTTCTTCTGCTCGGCCAAAAGCGGCGAACATGGGGACAACAGACTGATAGCCGTAGATAAAGCGCTCCGAGCCACTTGGGGATCGCTGCGAGATGGGTACAATAAATTGGATTTCTGTGAATTTGTAATGTGCGCTCAAAAGTTCCAAAGAAGCAGCCATAAAAACCAAAGGAACAACAAATATGGTGTCTTGTCTGCTGAGCAAGTATTCGGCATACACTTATTCATAGGAAACTCAGGGTCTGAGATATGGTGACCAGACAAGCTGGAAAACGTAGAGCGGAGTGTTGCGGACAAAACTGTCAAAGGGGCGAGCACTGGCAGAAACCAGGGACTCCATTGGATCGGCTGCGCTCAGAAATCGCCTTCTAAATGGACCACTTTTCCCAGTGTACCGTTCCATGTAGTCTGTCCATCAGTCAGTTGTATATACTCACACAGCTACACACACACTCTTACGCGCACAAGTGCTAACTTAATTATTTAGCATGCAAGCAGGAACGGAAACAACAGCAACAACAGCAACAACAAGGCCCAAGAACAACTTCAAACTCGGCAACAAAGAAAGCCCGCTAGAGCCGCTCCCCCAGCCAGCTCCGCCCCTCCCGACCAACAAGTGCCGACAAAAGCCAAATCTCAGCTGAGGCAGCAGCAACGTCGCGAAGTTGGAGTTTCGTTTTGGGCTTTGGTTTAGGTTTTGGTTTCGGATTGGGATTCGGCTGCCCTCCCTTTTCTCCGTTTTGTTGTTAAGTAGATTTATGCACGTCTAGTCTGAAATTATTTGAAACAAGTTTAAAGGCATATGGGTAGTCTTCACGGAGAGACCCCTGCGATTCTGCGGCGACTCAGGTAGGGAAGGGCGTTGCAGACGGCGGACCTAAACCTAAAACCACACAGCCAGCGAGCCGGGGACGACGGCCAGTACATTAAATCGCCATGAAGTATACAAAATACAACGGCAAACACATGTCGACGTCGGCGACGTGCCAAAGATACAGGTAGGCGGATACAGATACGAATGTATCTGGATGAACTGCAGAGGGCCATCCCTGGCCCTGATGCTGCTGCTTTCCCGTGACATTGGCAGAGTTCAAGAACTGCCCCGAATGGGGGACGAGAGGAGTAAGCTCTCCACGTCGATTCCACGAATTTCACACTTTTTTGGCTGCTTGATTATGATGATTACGATGACGATGATGAAGGATTAAGATGCGCTGTCGCGGGCACGGCGAGATGCGAAGATACATTTGGCCACATGCGATACCCGACAGAGATACGACGGCATTTACTACTGCATCTGCATCTGTGTGGCACAGATTCATTTTAGTGTCGATGTGGGCTTGTGGGCAAGGCACCGTAAAAGCAACACTTAAAGGCGCTTAAGCAGCCATTCGAAATCGCAGGATGCAGGGGCATATGCACGCAGATGATGTATCGAGTACTTTTGGCGCCATCTGTGGGCAAACTCAGTCATTTGTTCGCGAAAAAAAAAGTCATCAGAGAACCATCCAGGGACATGGTGGGATTTTTAATCAAGGCCTTCACTGATATCTGCCCCGAAGAGTTCAAAGACCGAAAACAACCCTTTCGTTAGACACCCTCTCGAATTTGCCTTTATGCGGAGTCACCGCCGCTGCTCATCAATTGCATTTGGTTAACGCCCTCGAGGACTCTACCACAACTCTTCATTTTGGTTTTCTGAGGGGCTTCCTTCAGCATATCGCGTGACCCGTCAGCCCAGTGGGGCGAAGTGATAAAAGGGGCAGGAGGATGTGGGGAAAAGGGAAAAGTCCAGGGCAACGCCTCCGATCGCTCAATGGTCGCCAAAGTATCCGCAATTAGCTATACAGCTCCATTTTAAGCGTCTCGCAATAACTCCAAGCAAACATATCCAAACGGAAGTCTTCGTTCTGCCCTTTTTGGCTCATTTTGGACTCTCATTAGGCCAAACTTGACTTTTTCACAGCTTATAATGCTAGCTGGCGAAGGGAAACAGAAAAAATTAATTTATTATGTTAACAACGGCCATACAAAAGTTTTGTAATGTTTAAGCCCCGGCAATTAAGTGACAGAAGTTATCATCTCCCTGGGATCTTCACATGTGTCAAAGCGGGGATCTGTCGAGGGTTAAGGGCCGGTTCTAGTTAGCCCTTGTCGTAGCCGGATCCCTTTTGCTCCTCCTCTCCGGTTGCGTGTTTAATAACATTATGATTAAAATCATTTTGTGTCACAGACAATTGTCGCACGCACTCACACTTGTTTGGTTGGCGAGGAAACAGGCTGGCCATATGTGAGGGAATCAAGGACACTCCCTTAAAAGCCAGTATGAACATCCTTCATTCTGTTTCGATCTAGTCCCCACTAATGAGCGCTTCTCTGGGATAAAAGGGGGCTTAAAAAAAGGATGTGCGGATGACAGGGCATGCATCGTAATTGGAAGGATTGTTAATGATTAATTACCGTGTTTTAAGTTAGTCTTATCTTAATTTTGTACTTGCCCAAACTGAAAATTACCTAAAGGAATGGGCTAATCGAATTTAATGAATAACCATTGTCGACTTCAGAACTAATGTACATTATATTACTAAAAGTGAGAAAATCATATTTAGTCGATAACTGATACTACTGGTAAGCCCTTTTAAAGTTTGTTTTAACGATAATAGTTTTGGGCAGTTTGCATAATCATCATATACTTAAGACCAGAATCTTTACGCTTCATTGCCAGTTTATCGGGAGAAAGGGCTGTCTAGATCGACCCCTCGGGTGATCCTGATCCCACATATGTTAAAAGTTTTCGACGATAATGTACTTACTAAATGAGAGAAGTGGTATGAATATAATACAGCACAAGTTAGATACAGTATCCCATACGTTTGAAATGGTTTGTAGGGAAATCGTATAGCCCAGATAAGTAAACAATAGATTTTGTAGAATTGTGGGTTACTGGGTCATTAATGCGTCATGTACTGCCCTCGTATCCCCGGTTCGTCACATTTTTTTTACGACTCAGTGAAGGAAATTTGTGATACTTTTATTTTTATATTTCACTTTGCTTTACTCATAGTGTTTCGAGGTATACCCAAAGTGATAAGAACTTTGACGCCGCTCCCCACTTATCCTCACTTATGCAACTATCTGATAAGTTCCCGCATGTAGCTGGTGACAGAGTTTCCCCTGGATGTTTGGTTTGTTTTATGTCTTGGCAAACATTTGATAAAGCAAAAAAGGGGAAAAACGAAAATCCCAAGGCAAACATCGGTCGAGTAAAAGTTAAGCAAATACACAAATATTTGTTAATTATTTCTGTCACCGACTTTTCTCACTGACTTCGAACTGTCGTTGAACTTTCCGGCATTTGTGTGTCAATTTTAATGAGCGTAGTTAACATTTTAGACATTTTAGAGTCTCAAGACTCGCCCAAAAGGGCAAAAGAGCCCTGGTCAACCGGCGAAATTTGGTATATTTTCTTGGACTTTAATGGTTTGATTTACTATAGACATTTACGACTGCCGCCCAGCGAAAAAAAAACACAGACTCCGCCCACATATGACTGTGTGTGCGAAACAGAAACGAACGAACGAAAAATTCCCTCACGCACTTTTCCACTAAATCGTTTGAGCGTGTTTTAATTAAATAAAAATAAATGTTCGGGACTTGCGGAACGCTCAGTTCCAAGTGGAAGGGAAGTTCGCAGGGATCTGAAAATATTCGAGGAATTCCAGGACGACTTTAAGCCGGGCCATCTCATCTTGGTCAGCAAGCAGACATTTCGCATTTCTTTTTTGTCCATAAAGGTATTTTGCAATAAGCACGAAGGCAGAAGGGAAAGAAAATATGAAGGAAATAAAAAAGCATTTGTTCTTATTTTATTCATAAACTTTTTTTACACCCCATCGGGAACTTTGAAAACTTTTTCAGAGAACCGGTATTTTGCTTCCCCTGCCAACCACACTATCCTCATATACAGATAGATACTGGCGACTGCAGCAGACAGACGCAGATGAAGAGACAGCAGCGGCGGAGAAGCCTGGACTAAAGTCAAACGGAACCAAGCCAAGCCGAAAATGTATCTTACGGATACACAAACATGCCGCACGTCTTTGTCTACGTAAATGGCCCATGAAAATGAGACAGGCATATACATATACATATAAACAGCACCAGCGCCCAAAACAGCAAGGAACTCGCAGGAACAACAGAGCAAGGACAAGGACAGCTCAGCACGATAGTCGCCGTCTTCGGCGCTTCGCTTCGATGGCGACATCTTCATAAAATGAAAATAAAACGAAAAAAAGTGCCAAAAATCGCGTGTTGATAACAGCGCGCGAAATGGAGGAAATGGCCCCCAATGTGGCGACTTCGAAACAAGGTATTAAAGAAAGATTCTTATACAAGAAAGCAACAAATGCAGAAATGACTAGGCGCTTTTAACTGGCATAAGTTTTGAATACTTGACTGGACACTAATTGCAACAAAGTTAACAGGATTGTATGCGGTATAAAGCATTGTTTACTTGGACAAACGTTTGTGCTTCATCGGTAAAATGGTAAAAAATGTACAACAAAAGTTCCAGCAGCTATGTCCACGGCGAACGCCATTAAAGACGTGTATCTTTCATTTTGGAGAGCAGTAATTGCAACGCTTCGTTTGCACTGATGCAACCTTTATTGTTTTTGCTGCTTGCTGTGGCGGAAAAGGCAAATTGAATTTCTAATGAACAACATCGAAATCAGAAATTAGTGCGCTGAAAAGTGGCAGACCTAACATAACAGTTTTGCATGAAAAACAAGAAAATAACCAATTAAATTATATGATTACTTTTCCTGACTGCAGAATATATATTAATACCAGCAGTATTTTATATTTTTTAATATTATTATTCTTTAAGACATTTAAATAAACCCCGCCCGTATAAACGACGAGAACTATAAAATCGAGGACTAAAGAGGCTTAGCTAAGATTCTCCCACAAGCTCGTATATCTTGTAAAACGTAACTGTGTTTTTCATCAAAAAGGTGAGCAATTAATGTAAACACTGCTGGGTTTCAGGACTGTTTAAATAAAATAAGCGCTGAACTACCTTGCTTCACTCCCTATCAGATTAATTTACTTTTAATGACCATGTGGTTTGGCTTTTTCTCGCACTGCCACTGGGCGTGGTACGCCATGCAATTTGATATAATTTTATTTTAAAATAACGTATTTTTGCGTTCAATTTGATTTTATTTGAGCTAATTAGAATCACAAACTCTTTGCCCTTCCTAACCGCAAACTAATTTCACGCGTGAACGCAAATAAAAGCGCACACAGCCTCACACAATTTATGTGACATTGCCTGTGGATATATATTAATTAATATATTTTGACACAACATTTCATGTCTAATCAATGGACCAAACAATGGTCGAGCACCACAACGAGCATACCATCGCCAACAAAGTCCACGAACGACCGTACAAATTTCAGTTTCGATTGTCAATTCAATTCACATTGATCAGATGTCAGGCTGACACTTTTTAAGCCGATTATGATGGTCTAATGGTTTGGTGCCGCACACTTCCCTCCTCTTTCATGCCCCAAGTCGCTCCCAGAGTTTTCTTCATTGTCTGCTTGTTACCCAGTTATTGCTATTGCTATATTTCCGTTTCCGACTTCTAACGAACTTTCAACGACGCATACTTCATTCACTTTTTCTGTACGCATTTTCCGCTCGTCAGCTCTTTTTATTTCCTTTAATTAGCTTTGTGACTGGTGCTTTCTTCAGCGTTTTGCAACTCGAATCGAGCCATTTAGTTACACTTTTCCTTTTAAAAGCTTCTGTTTATGTTTGAGTTTCGGTTGAGCGTCGAAGTGGAGCAGGTCACATCCCAAGGTCAATGTCAAGAGGGAAAAGCGAGAAGTGGAAGCTGGATGTAACGAGTAAGAAAACAACTGCAATACGAAGAATTCAAAAGACTATGGATTCGGCTTTCGGATTTCTGACTTTGGTACAATGGGTTACATATGTGTTAGGAAGTATTGCTAGTAATCTGAGCAAACAGCATTAAATTCAAATTAAATTTCCTAGGGATGTAATTTCTTTAATTGTAAATTCATCCTAAATATTCTAACGATGGCTACAGATACTTTTCACAGATAGTCCTTGGCACCACCAGTGCAGCGGCAGAATAATTGCCACATGCACCACAGAATTGAGTGCAGTTGTTGGGCTTATCACCGCATGACCACCATGGCACATCACTCATACGCCATGTTTGTCCAGCCGATGCTTAAAAAGTTAATGACTAATTTTCGCTTGGGCACAGCTCGAAAAAAGCCAGTGCCTGGAATGGCCGTCAGTTGGTTCTCTGGACGTCTGTCTGACCAGCGATGTCAGTGGGGATAGATGGGGATGGGTCTGGAGTTACCTTTTCGATGTGATGCACTGGTTTGCTGCTGTTGTTTCAGCTGCAATCAGGGAGGCATGCCTCGTGTCTGCACGGAAGTACACACTACACTCACAAATAAAGTTGCAACCGAATGCGTAATCTCAGCATTTTTATGGTTTCTTACTAATGAGAGTATAAATTTCAGAAGCTTATGCCAGCTAATTAAAGAATTTAAATACACTCCTTCCCAACTTGTATCCTAACATAAGTATTGTATGCGATAGATTTTAATAAAATCAAATGTTTTTCAGTTCATTTTTCCACAGAAGGGAATACAAAATATTTAAATTATATTTTCGGTGGAGTCCTTCTGTAAGTGTATACCGAAGGGCCAATGGGCAAGGGCGAAGGGCAAAAGGGGGAGCAAACGACGCCTGTCCATCGCCCGCCGCCTGACGTTATAATTAATGAAAATTCGCCACGTTCCAGTATGTGATGTTGGCTGATGGCTGGCCCAAAAGTGCGCTCAGAAAATATATGCAAAATCGGGCACGGCACGGCATCAGCGGACGCCGCTGCATCCCGGCATTTGGCTAATATGATTTTGATTTTGGTGGCCGGCATTAGAATGCCATTAAGTTGTCGGTTTGTTGGTTTTCTTTCCAACGGGGCTTGCACACTATGATTCTGGCGCGTCGATTTGCACATGAGATGTGTAAGCGATGCATAAATTATGCATCTGTTGCACAAATGTGCTCTGGGGCAGACCCTGAATGGAATATTTGGGGCGGGATGGCGAGCCCGTGGAGTCTCGGCACTTTCAGTCGTCTGGATGGCACTTCCTGTCTCGACAGCCCTAATTAAAGAGTTGAATAATCTACTGGAGAGTGAGATTGATTAATTGGAATTAAGATTCGGTCCGACGAACTCAATTTGTGAAGCACTATAACTATTTAAAAATATTAATTTGATATGAAATTTGATATTAGTGACATGTCGATAGATACAAGAATTGTAAATTTAAAGTTTCTGGACAGAACAGTGTTGCGGAATTCGCTTTAAAAAAACTGACTTTCGAAATTTAGATGTTCATGCGGAAAAATTTATATTTGTACGGTCAGAGATGCCTAGATTTACTTCAGTCAGATATGCATTCTTCTATCCATAACTAGGCATATATACATTTTTTCAGATATAATTTGAATATTTTGTACGATCTTGGCTACGGAAAAACTCAGAATAGTATTAGTGTAATCGCACACTTCAACTTGCGGAAGTTGGGGGCGGAAAGAAAAGTGTCCCTAAATCCCTACTATTTCACACTTTTTTCGCCATTTCACTCGCCTAATTTTTCCTAATAGCTGTTTTCACTCCCCCAACCCCGACTTCAGCCAAGAAATCCCTGCTTGAGACCGGTTCGGGTTTTGCCTTTTTGATTTATGGCCCCGAAAAGTCGCGCACGTACTGCAACTAGTCCGCCCGCCGTCACCACCCCCTCCTCCAGCCTTCTAGCCATTGTTTGTAGAGACAAAGTAGCGTGCGAGCAGGGAAAACAACTGCAAACGGCGAAAAGAGTCTGCATTCTACAATTGCGAATTGCATTTTCCATGGAACGTAAATAGAAGCTATTTAGCAAAATGTGCACGAACAACAACTAGAACAACAAAAACAATGCCAACAACAAGGGAACAGCATCCCAGCTGAAGAGATACAACCCACAGAGGCGTGGCAGGGGAAAGGGGCGCGCGCACGGCGGCTTTGCTCCGTTTTGAGGTCAATGTACAAAGCATGCAACCAGGCAGCATTTATTACGACTTAATGCGCTCCCTTCGGGGGCAATTGGGAACCTCGGAGGGGGAAGGCTCTAATTTCGTGTTTAAACTGCTTTTCACACAACCACTCACTCACACATGCGGGGGCACGGGTGGTTGTTGCAAGCAAAAAGAATACGAATTTAGGAGTGCCACGAACAAGAGAGATTTTACTTGATTATGCATGTATGTATTAATAACAATTCACCTCACTTATTTCTGGTCGTACATATTCTTATTGTGTAAATTTTATTCTTTTTAGAAATTATACCGCGTATGGAAGTCATTGGAAGTTTGGCCCCTGATTTTGGGCATCACAACTAACAGTCAATAAACGACACCGACATCAGCGGAATGCAGCACGCAAAAACCAAAAGGGAAGACGAGGACAGCAGCAGCGACAAGGACAGACTGTAACAGGGGCGGCGAAAAGGGGGTTCGCATATATGTACATATATGTACATACATACAAGTAGAAGACTGGGAATCCTATCAGAGAACCAACACGCGAAAGACTGCTGCAGAACGTATACAAAATGTGTAAAGAAAACACTTAAGCATTAAAACACAGTGTACACTTATAAAAAACAAGGTATCTCTATAGACGATTGACTCGAATAACATATACCTGATAAGTGAGGCGATATATGCAAATAGCGGAGCGACCGAAACGTATTTCGATTTATGTTCAAAAGGTTTTTCATTAAACCAACACTACATATAGCACTGTTAACGGTACTTCATTTTCTTCTCCTTAGTCTTCGAGTCTTTTTCTTTGCAGTTGCAATTCAGCCTAATCTCCTAGCGTTTATACAGCGGAGCACTTCTGGCTGACATTTAAAGAAATAAATATATTTAAACCGAACATAAATTTCAATTTAAAAATGTTAAGTTTTTGAAGTGTTACAGTTTTTAGGGCTAGGGCGTAAATGTGGGAGTGGCAATGTTTACTGGGAGCTCTTGTAGTTACCGACGATGGCTAGATTGGCTCTTTTACCTCTATATCTTTTACCTGTTGCAGAATCTAGAAATTTTCTTTAAATGAAAACGAAAGATAGCCCTAATTTTCGAAATTCAGACATGGACTAGATGTGCATTTCCTTGCCGATGCAAAAGAACATTGGAAAGAACACTTCTTTGTCAGTCTAAGAAAGTGACAATATTACGATTACGAATCAACCTTGCTTTCGGTATTTTTAAGCGCCTTATATTTTTCTAAGTTTTTTTCGGATATCGAGGCAGCTGCTTCGTGAGCGCGTTCACCATCTTCAAAAGTTGGCTAGTTAAATCAAGAGTTCTACACTATGGCCCTAAGACTTGTCAGGCTCACATTGATAAAGGCCAAAAAGGAGCTGGCAAATGGTTATGCCAAGACATGGCAAATAGCATCGGAAGCACGACCTCTCTGAGTGCACGACCCGCGGCAACCAACGGTGATACACACACTGGCAATTGCAACTTATTATATTACACTTTCGATGTCATCGCGCGATGTTGCCGCTGTCATTGCAACTGCAATTGCTGATGCTGTTGCAGTTGCTGTTGCAGTGCTGCCGTTTCGGAGTCACTTAAACGAGATAAATCAACGTGGGCGATTACACAATATCTCAGGGTGATTGTCGTCCCCTGCCACCCGCTGCCCGCCGTGCATGACTTGGCGAAAAGTGCAACAGCAACAGCCCACAATCAGCAAAGCAAAAGCAAAGCAAAAGCATGGCCAAAAACTCGCGCCATTGGAGCAGTGGGTCGCTCTCGGGGTCTCGTGGAAATATGTGGAAAAACGTGGAAAACCTGTAAGACCAAAGTCGACAAAATCAATAGCACACTCACACTCGCTAGTCCGGCGACACTGCAAAAAGCAAAGACGACGCTGCAGTTGCAGCAGCAACAATTGCGTTGCTGAAGTAGGCAGTTACTCTTGCAGTTGTGTTTCAGCTTTATGAGCGACAATTAAAGTTAAATGCCTCCGCTTCGAAGCTGCGGATGTTACTCGCTGCTTATACTCAAATGCATACGTGCACATGTATTTTTGGTTTTTGTTTTGCTCTTAGAAAATAAATACATTTTAATGACTACGCTCAGTGGAAGTGGGATTGCTTTTTGTGGTTTAGGAGCACGTTGAAACGAGCCAGCGAACGAGAGAGCTTAGTTCACAAAAGCCGCCTTTTGCCAAGATTCAAATTTTAGGCGCACAGCTCTGGAAAGATTCGCAACGAAATCGAAATAAAAACAGAGCCAAACACAAAGCTACCACAAAATGCAATGCTGTTTGGCGACGACAAAAAGTACACACACACGAAAACCAAAAAGGGAAGAAAAACAGAAACAGAAACAGAAACAAAAAAAATAAATAAATCAAAAGGAGTTCAACGACCAAAAGTTTAAAAGATTTCCGACTGCCAACGAAGAGAGGCAACGCCGAAATCACTCACCAGTCCGCGAGGGAACGCGATCTTGGGGGGGTGATACGAGGACGGTGATAAGGCCAAGCCAATTGACAAAACGCTCGCCACAAAACATTTGAAACATGCTGCTGCGAAACGAGATACAAATTCCAAATAAGCGTAGCTAAGATAGAAGATGTGCATGAATTTAGAACCATTTTTGAAAACCGAAACATAACTTACACATAATCGACAATTGTGCAGCAGATCGGCAGACCGCACCGCTCATATTCAAGATTCATTTCCCCAAAGGGGTGGTTTCGGACTCGTATCTGCATCTATATCTACATCGATGCAGCCAGGAAGCCGCCTTCGTTTGCTCAACCGCCCACGCGCCGCATTTGGAAAATCAGCAGCTCTGCTACTGCGGCGCATCAGCCGCCATTTGCGGCTGATAAATGAACGCATGTTGTGCGTATCTGCCAGATACAAATGCCTGCAGTCCGTTGCGGCCTTTGCTCTTCCTTTGTTTCCATTCCGCTGCTGCCTCCACTGTGCTGCGCATTTTTAATGAGCGGAAATTAGTTGGCATTGCGGCAAGAGGTTTTGTGGCTGCCCATTTGAGTAGATACAAATGTATCTGTAAGCCATAAATTCGCAATCTATGAGGCACGTGCCTCGTAGGCCCCTTACAAGACTGGCACTTTGCAGGTCTGTACAATTATTGGAACGATTACCTGTCAGATAAATTCAGCTCAATCGGCTATTAGCGTTTTCCAGATATCGCTAAGCACTGCAGATTTGGTTCATGCGTTTATCATGACTGCGATGGGCTGCATTCTATTTGTGTCTCACGGATCAAACTTTTGGATCACTTTTTGGTAGTACAGCGCGTGTTTATATTTAGAGCATTTTCTTTGGCTCAGACTTGCCATTTCATTTCCGTTTATAGCCAGGCAGTGCATCTATGAAATACATTTGGCAGCTTGCATTGTTAGGACTCTTAATGATGCCATTAAAAACGACGATGAAAAGGGAAAGGGGAAAGCTGCTATTGTTTATGCAAAAAGTTTATTTTTAATTATATTATATTTTAATATATTTCAAAAATTAGATACGCCCATCGCTTCTGCCTTTGCGTTTAAATAAACCTCAAAAAGAGTATCAATCAACCATTAAAAAACTCAAATTACCACTAGAATTTAGAATTGTCGAAGAGCAACGTAGTTCGCTGCAAAATGCCAAACTTCAGTAGTGTGCCCACGACATTCACTCACCTGTCTGATGACTCCGACGAGTCGTACCGATCGAGACACCGCTTCTTGGACCCCTTTGTGCCACGTTCTCCTCCAGTTGTTCTTGGGGCTGTTGTCACCGTTGTTGTTTTGCCGACTCCCACTCGAGATGTTGTTGCAGTCTTCCTGGCGCCCTGGTAGAGCTGAGATCGCAATGCGTTTATATCCAATTTGGCGGCTTGGGCTCCGAACCCGCCAACCACTCCGCCCACCCCCCGTTTGGTGCCCTGCACGATTCCAATAGTGCTGGGTGAGGTAAAGGGCCGAGCGGGCTTGGCCGGGGGCTTCAGTTCAATATTGGATGACAGAGACGTGCTTTTGTTGATGGGTGGTGTGGGTGGTGGGCTTGTGGGAGTAACTATCGGGGGGGCGGTGGTTGTACTGGCTGGTGCTGTTTTAGGTGGTTTGGCTTCTGGGCTACTGTTTTTGCCGACGCCGGCGCCAATTGTCAAACTATTTGTGTTGACGCTGTTTTTCAGCTGATCAAACAATGACAAAGCCGCGCTGGAGGTTAAAGTTTTCCGTCCCGTTGCTCCTGCTGTTTTGGCAGAGAGTGTGGCCAGAGGGGCTGCTACTTCAGCTGCCGACTCCTTGGTCTTCAGTGCCGTATCCTTTGGCTGAGTGGCTGACATTTTCCCTCTCTACGTTTGCTGCACTATTGCTACAACGACGCTTTTAATTGGTGTTAACTGCTGCCAGAACTCTGGATCTGCTTTGGCACACATTTGCTATTCCCAGCTGCTTATTGTTAGTCGACGGAAAGCCAGTTTGAATTGCATTAATCTGAAAGTTGCTCGTCAGCAATTGTTAGCCGCACTGCCCTTAAATGGTATTACCATTTCGATTTTCCCCATCAGTTTGCACAAATTGGTATTTATATTTCGCCATGAACTTGCATTTTATGACTTTCGTGGGTCGGACTCTCGAGTTACGAGAAGTTAAAATATTTATACAAATTAAACAAAAATTCATTTAAATCAATTGCACTTTTATGACTTTTGGCATTGAGCTGCACTTCACTTCTGCACTTATGACACACATTTTTCAATTCGATTGATATTTCAGTCGAGAAATTACTTGATCATCATAAAATTAAGCGACGTCGCGGGTTCGGTTTTGATTTGCGATCCGTTACAAAGTGTTCCACTGTGCTCTATGGCTTTGTGAATGGCCAATAGTTATTTCGCTCTCGGTTGTTTCCGGTGCACACCCGAAATTCATTCTGCAAGATTGGCAAAAACGCGGTGCTCGCAAGCTCAAGAAGGCGGCAATGAAACCGAATTCAAAACCGAAACGGGTAAGTCAGGTTAACCTCCTAGTCGCTGTGACTGCGGGCCAGCTTTTGTTTATTGACAACAATGACGGGCCAACAAACACATCGCAATCTAATCAAATGCATTCCAATGTGCCTCTCGCTCAGCAAACTAGCGATTCACTATCACGGGGCCAACTTGTCTGCCGCGCGCACCATCCATAATTAATGCAGTGGCCACTGCTCCTAATTGCCGCCAATTGCCGTGTAACCAAATTAAACAAAGTCTAAGAAGCGCTGCACTGCAAACTAGAATTCCGAAACGCCATCGATTGGCAAGCGAAAAACTGCGATCTCCCCACGAAAAAGCTGCGGGCTGCTCTTGCTCTGCCTGCCGACTGACTGACGAGTGGGGCCAAGTGGAGTGGGAGTGGGCCGAGCTTCGCGGCCCCACCCGAAGAGGGAGCCGACGAGCGCCGAGTCGGCGGACCGAGTGCCAGTCGAATGGCTTAGCCAACTAGAACCGGGCACAAATCAAGATACGAAGCACGCGAGGCAAGAACGAAGGCAACGAACTGCCGTTCGTTTTTATTCGGCGCCCAACGAGGGGCTCACCGAAGAGTTGAAGGGGAAGAGGAGAAGATAGGGCCGCGTGCAGTGTGTTCACTTTTGATTTCTGAGCAGCGGTAGCAGGTTTTCGAGAGCATTGACGAGACAAAGGGTCGCGTGGGGAACTGGGGAGCTTGTTGCGCTACAATGTGAGTTCTTTCTGTGTGTGTGAGTGTGTGCATTTGAACTTCTGGGGAAGTTCAGAGATTCTGTATTTGAATTTCGGCATTTGGCGGCTGGCTAGATGGGCAGCAACTTCCGATGTGTCCGCGGTGGCAAGTTCGCTCACACACAAGCGACCCAAGCTGCAGCTACCTGTTGATATGTGTGGGAACTAATCAGAATACAAGAGGTTCCTGCGGTTCGATAAAACTCAAAACCGGTTCATCCAAGCGAGCATGGTTATATGGGAACTTGAGCTCGAATTTGGAGCTAAATACAAATGTGTGGAGAATATGCACCCAGAACCAATACCTTGGCTATATCTGTTTTGGCCCACACATTTAATAAGGCCAAAAAAGTCAAGAACAAAAACAAAAAACACGAGTCTGGTATAAAAAAAAGAGAAAAGTAAACAAAGTTAATGCAAAAACAAAACAATAACAAAACAGCAAGGCAGCCAGACCAGCTCTCACAAACACAATCTAAAATCGCAACTGTTTTTAAAGACCAAAGAAAGGGAGGGAGCGAGGAATCAAACACAACACGTGCTTTTATTACGCTACAAGCAATTGTACGTACGGCCGTGTGATGCAACTGAGGGAGAATGCAAAAACAGGAGGGACAAAGAAGACATGTTTACGCGAGAATTTTGCGGGTGTGTGCGAGTGCAACAAAACCCGTTTGGTGGCCAGTTTTACTCTACCAAGAAAATGTTTGTTCCTATTGAACGTTTTACCCTGCACTTGTGATCACTTTAATTAAGTGAATGAATTCATTTCCGAGGAATGCATTTAATACAATCAAAATGTTTGAGCTCACAAAAGCTCTACAAAAAATAGCTCTCTCATGCTATTGTTAAATAAGTTTGTAAGCTTGCGTTTGCATTTTGCGATTCATTTTCCGAAAAGCTATTAAACTGCAGCAAACGGAGAGAGAGAGTGAAAATATGATTTAGACAGTAATAAAATTACAAGAAGAAACCACTCCTAAAGCAAGGGTTAGGAGAGAAAGTAACCATATCGCTGCATTTTGATTGCAGCTCAAACTTCGCTAAACATTTTTTTGTAGATGTATATACATATGTATGTGTAGATAATAATAAATTAAATTAATTATAAAAATAAATTATAATCAAACATTTTATTTCCTCAATAAAATATCTAAGTTTGACTTCTAAATTTTGTGTCTTTTAAATGCTCTCGGTCTAAAGCTCAGCTTGCCACAGCTTACAGCTTTTGTCAGCGATGTTACGTTATAAACAGTGATGCCTTTTCAGTATATTTCTAGATAATTCCAAAATTACATATGTGTGCATGTAAACTAAGTAAGGAATCAAACCAGTTTGAAATTGATAGCGGACTGCATGATGTTCTTTGAATATCAACGGGACAATAGGTTGTTTATAAATATATGCCCTGATTTCGAATGCTAACAAAAAAATTATGGCAACAAGTAATATTATTGTCTATAAAACAAGAACGAAAATGTCTTATAATTGTCTTATACAGATAACTTTTGTTTCGAATTCAAAAACGAGTACGCTAAAAAATACACTTATACGCATAAATAAATATAAAATAATATAAATATAAGTTCTTTTAAAATAAAACAAAAAGCATAAATATAGACACAAGCCTTTATGTTAAATTAGTTTTTGAAATGAACTCTATGATAAGTATTTTCTTTTCTATTCCAATTAAATTTATAATGGTTGTTCCCCATGCAATGCACCGCGTTTAAAATGTTCAGCTGCATCAATGGATTAAACAAGGAAAATAACAATTTGATTACATATTTTTTGGTTTTTAATTTATTGAATATGATCTTAAATTATTTTTCCAAATTGATGTACACCATGAAATGTGGAGAAAGCATAACAACCTAATTCTTAAAATACTTATTTTTTCTCATTACCTACTTCAGGGTGTATAGCTTTTTATTTTAAATCAAGGACTTTGAAGAAAAGCCATTTTAGATTCATCTCGGAAAAAATTTAAAAAGGCTGCACACTTAGTTGATATGAGAAATACTTATTATTAATTTCATTTATTCCAATGGGTGGGCTGCACGGTGGCAGAACAATGTAAAAATCTGTGAATGGTGAAGGGGAAATATTAGGTATGAATTCTTTAACTTTATTATTTAATAAAAAAAAAAATGATATTGGGATCTATTTATATTTGCGGTAACAATTAGAGAAGACATATGAGGAAGGAAGAATGTAATATATATAATGAATATAAATATGCAATTAAGGATAGAACTAAGATAAGAATAATAATGAGAAAGAGTAAATAATAAATATTAGAAAGGAATCAATAAAAATTTAAATATTTCAGCGCGCGTGCCAGCAACTACGGACGGAGGGTCACACTGGACCAATCATACTGGCCCACTTATGCAGACAAATACCACACTGACGACGGTCACACTAAGCAGAGCCGGATCCTATATAAAGCGGGCGTCTGCCTGTTATTAGTCACTTCGCAGGTGACAGCGGTCAGTATGCAGTGTGCGCGACCTGAAAGAGTTCTCACACGAAGTCGCTTCCCGTATGGGCAACCTTTAAAAGGTCTGTCTCCAAATTTTTCAAGCTCTCTTTTTATCGTAACTTATCAGCGTGCTTTGGTAAAATTCATTCACGCAGACTCTCTATATTTATAATACCGTCGACTCGACTTGAAATATTTTAATGTTTAACGTTAAAAAATGTTCATGTTCCAAGTTATTATTCTAACTAATGCTTTTTATTATATCTTGCCTCGATTTTAAAAATTATTTTCATTCGTCAAATATTTAAATATCACTAATTTTTTTATTTATGAGATAGAACTCTGCGCTTAACTTTCTTTTTTTGTCTATCAGCTATCATCACAGTCCACTTGCAATGCTTAAAATTCAACACTTTTATAAGTTTGTTTAACAGATCTATTTTATGCGCATAACATTCATTATATACATAAAACCATAATGGGAAATCACTACTTTCATTTGTGCACTTAATGCGTTGCTCAACAATAAATTTTTTTATACACATTTGTTTTTTATTATTTTTAAAAATATTTTCGAAAACTTTAATGTGTATTTTGCAAATATTAAAAAATAAATCAGATGGTGCCTTTAATTTCCCGAAGTCCGAGTCTATTGAGTAGTTTTTCTCATGTATGAAAAGCTCTGATGGAGCTGTTAAATGCTCGGTTTCTTTTAAAATTACCGATCTGCTTTTATCGCAACTGGATCCTTTAGCAATATATCCAACAAAATATCTACTGGAAGTTAGTTCAACGGGTACATCATTGCACAAAAAGTTATCTATATTTTGGTCAAAGTACCTCTCATTGTCTTGCAGAATTTTGGAAAATGATACAGAGTATTCTTGTTGCTGTATTTCTTTTTTTTCAATGAAAGGCTGATATATTATCGAATCGAACTCTATTGGCAACATAACATCATCATCTGATTCGCAATTCGACTTTTGTGAAAATTTAAAAATGTGTAGAGATATGAGCTTGGCAATTATTATATTAAATTCGTTAACTGAAGGATTTCTGCAGTTACCACCTTTTGCTCGAACGCACGCAAATATATTTTCAAGGGGATCCTGGTTAACTCTACTAGTTAAAAAGAAAAAGTGGTCTGCGTGATCCTTAAAGAGATCTTCGACGAGTCCAAATATAGCTTCAGTAGTTTGGATCAAGCCATCAACACAATATATTTTATTCCCGTGATATTTATATATATATATAAATATTTATATATTATAATATTTATATATTATAATATTTATATATTATAATATTTATATATTATATAAATATTCCTGCATTTCTTTTAGTTTATTCCAAACTGCATTGTTAACTTGAAGCGCGCATTTCATGGGGTTTTTGTCAGTTAATACTCTGCTATTCAGACAATCAAAGTAATCATTAACCTTTTGGACAAATGCAGCCGTAGAAGCTGCAACTTCGGAACTATTTCGATGTAATTGCTTGTTTTGGTTAGAAGTCTTAATTGCCGCTGCAACCGTGTGGCTAAGTGTCTGAGTTGCCAAACATACGCGCATTAGCTCAAATCTAGTTGGATTAACGTGGCTTCTTGTTAATTTAGTCATTCTCGTTACTGATCCATGATCTAATTCGTAAACCTCTCGAATGACATCAAAATCAACTAGTCCGTCAGGGGTTTCAAAATTAGCTTTCAGAAAATTATTCCTTATAGACTTGAAAAGATGCGGAATGTCATAAAACATATAATATTTTTTTTTTCCATTTTTTTTAAATACCCCTAACCCCCCTATGGCTTCCGATTTTATTAGAGCGATCAAGTAAATGCTCTATTCCATCTATAATATCAACTGACACATTGTAAGCTAGGTTTTTTTTTTATTGCTACTTCATCACAAGCCAATATGCACTCTTTATCAGATGCATTCATTTCTTTAATAGATTCTTTAAGGGCTGAGTACAAACATTCGTTGTCTCCGGGCTGTAATTTTTTGATGCTGTTCCACTTTTGCAAAGATGATGGACTTGGAAAATTTAATTTTAGCGAGTCTCTTAAAAACGTATATGTCGATGTGGACCTGTAATATATGCTCTGAGCAAACAATTTTTCGCAATCATTCCATCTTGTATTTGTGCCCTTTTTTTTCCTTAATAAGCATTTTCGCCAATATTTTTTCATTTCTCGTTAAATTTATTTTTTCTATTTCAGAATATATGTTTTTCTTGGACTTGGATTCCAACCTAACTAATTTTCGTTTTAGATTTGAGTTTTCTTTCCTCAAATTTTTAATTAGAGTTTGTTTCTCATCTGACAATTTTTTAGAAGCGAAATATTTTTTTTGAAACACTTTTAAAGTTTTTGCATTTTTATGGCACTGCCGACAAACTTCAACGGGGGACTGTGAGCGGTGTCTTTTTCGTGGAGGCGATCCTACAGCATTTAAATTAATATCGTCATTTTGGCAACTATCATATTTTGTAAGATTGCGATCTGGAATTGTCCCTTGCTTCAAATATTTTACCCCAATATCATCTGGGGAGAAATGATCTTGGCATAAAAACAGTGATGAAGTGCTCGCCATAAAATCTTCTGTAAATTGGCATTTTTCCGCCCATCATCAGGAAATCTAAAAGTGGGATAAGCTGCACTTGTTCCCACTTATGAATCTTCTTTTTTTCTTGGCCATATACATAAGGTCATTCAAATGGGCCATTTAAATGTTTTTTTCACTTACAATTTATAAATAAAACCTTTGTCGAAAAGCAGCAGCACGTTGTATAAGTCGAAGAGGGGGCGGAAAAATCTCTCAAGAGTCATAATCATGCGAATGTCAAAGTTAATGCGACTCAATACGTAAACACTATTCACTATTCACTATTTATCGCAATTACTATTTGCGCTTATATTTCCGTACTTCACTATTGCAACAAAACGATTTTAGTTGAATATAAACTCGATTATATGCGAAAAGATAAAAAAATCGAGGAGCTCTGCGTATAGTCAACTTTAAAAAACGGGCTAAGAGAAATTAAAAGGAAAAACCAAAAATTTGGCGCGCTATTCTTCCCACCCAAAAGTGCGCGCTTTTTAAAAATATCAAATTGGAATATACCAAAAAAAAAAAAATTTAACTGGAAGCTGAATATAATGCGCATCTTAATAATAAAAATGGTTCATTTACATACATCATATTAAGTCAAATGACTTAATAAGTATACTAAATAATTAAAGCAAATACAAAGGAAATTATTATAACTACTGTAATTTGAAACATAAATTTTCCAAAAAGAAGACATAACATTGAGAAATAAATATTTCATAAAAATAATAATTATTTTTTAATTTCATAAAAAAATAATAATTTTATTAATAAATAATAAAAATAATAATATTTCATAATAATATTTCATAAAAAATAATAATACGTAGTAGAAAATAAAAATTAATAAAATAAATAAAAATATGAAAACAGTTCGTTGCAAAAGTCATATCGTCAGGCACGAAGTGCGGACACAAGCACTCATTAATCAATGCCTTATTAATTTTTCTCACGCCGCAAGCTGAATACCCTAATGACAAGTATTCTAATATAAAGTCATTTTCGAACGCCGCAAGCTGAATACCCTAATGACAAGTATTCTAATATAAAGTCATTTTCGAAATTTATTTTGTGATGTACATAGATTCGTCTCTTACTATTTCTAAGCTTTATTTAAATAATAATAACGTTGAGGCAATGCAAAACAAGAATTTTTCGCATGGTGCCAATTGATAAAAAATAATATAGATTTACAGTCAACGAACTTCTAAGGTGAAGGGCATATTTTGTCAAATTTACAATACATGAGCATACGTGTGCACACATACAGTTGTATGCTATCACTGTATGCGTAGAAAAGAGCTGTTTGCTGTAGCGCTCTCCGCTCTTTCTCTCTCGAACAAAAACTCAAGGGAGCCTGGAGCCACCTCTAGAGCCACGGCCAAAAAATCGCGTGCCAAAAATTTGTATGGCCGTTACGCATCTTGTTATTCTAGTGTCTTTGCCAGAAGGTTGATGGCCAGGTGGTTGGGGTGGTTCTCCTGTCTGCTAGCATATCTCACACTGTGTCTAAAGATCTCGTCATCTACCCATGGAATCCCAAGCTCCTCGTGGAGGGCGGAATTTTCGTGGTAGGGATGGGCGTTGGAGACTATTCTCAAGCATCTGTTTTGGAATCGCTGGATCTTCTTTCTATGCGAAGCGCTTGCAGTGCTCCATAGTTGTATTCCGTACGTCCAGATTGGCTTGAGAATAGTCTTGTAGACGAGAATCTTTAATTTCTCTCGCAGTTTGGACTTTTTCCCGATGAGCCTGTGAAGTTGCTTAAGGCGTATGTTTGCCTGGATACGCTTCCTGTTGATGTGAGGGCCCCAAGTCAGACTTCTGTCCAGGGTTATCCCTAAGTAATTGGGGGTGCTGGTGGTAGGGATGGTGTCGCCGTCGAGTGTGACCGGGGGGCATTCTCCTCTGCGCAGAGAGAAGGTTGGAATATCTGACTTTTTATATATATGCTTGTGTGTTTTTTATTATTTTTGTTCCGTACTCACGCACTTTCCATCGATGTCAGCAGGCCTGTTGATGATTTGCTGTAGGTATTAATATAAATCGGGAAAATCACATATATATATGTCGGAGCACAATTATTATTCTCCATTTCGCGCAGCGAGTTTCGAACGCACCGAAGATCTACACACAATTAATTTGTGTCACTCACTTCTTCTCCGTGCTATCCTTCGAACCACACTCGGCGACAGCGACCACACGCTGCCGCCGCGCGCTGTAACGGGAGATGCCAAAGCTACAAAAATACAGCCGACCAATAGCAACGCAGTATGCAATAATGTAATATGATGAAATTCCCCGAAATGATGAAATTACTGTACTTCTGGAATATTCTTTTTTTTTTTTGTTTTTTTTAAATGGTCATTCTATTTATTAAGGTTTCAAAAGGAATCGTTCAGTAATTCCTCTGAACTTAACCTAATGTGTGATAAAGATAAATGAGACCAAGTGGTATCTTAATTATAAAGTACAAAAGAAAATGTAATATGTTATATTATCCTCCGGGTAAGGAGATCGCTGGGGTGTACCCTCTTCAGTCTTCGGAGGGAGATGGGATCAGCTAGGATAGTTGCTAGTTGGTTCGGGTGGGCTATAAGCCTGTCGGCATAACGGCTGCTGTGGAAATTAATCTGATCCCCGAGAAGGGTAACTTTCAGATCTCTTTCGATGACTATGTTCGTCACGTACCAGGGGAGCCCAGGTGCGTGACGTGCAGCTCTCGACTGGACCACACGGAGCCTATTAAGCTGGAATATTCTAACACACAATACAATATGATGACATACCAATGATTTCCCCGAACTGATAGAATTATTATTCTTGTGAAATATTCTAGCACATCCACCAGCTTACAAAAGTATGCGCCGACACGGCCATCCTGACCTTTACACGTCCTCGTGAAATATTACCAAAATGATTCGTTCTCTATAATTTTATTGTAAAACTAATTTACTGTTGTAGTTTATAATTTATATTTCCTTTCTTAATAAATAAATAAATAGTCAAGTTTGTGTTTGAGTTTTATGTTTTATATTTTAAGTTATTTTCAACTGCAACACCAGCACCACGACCTACTCTCAGCAAAAAACGTACAAGAATGAGAAAACAAACAAAAAGTGTGGCCATTCATGTCAAATATAAAGTAGTGTTGTTTAACGTTATTTTTGTAGGTTGAATAGTATATTCCAACACGCCCCCTCAAAAATAACGTCTATAATTAAAAACATAACAATAATATTCATTAGTAACTATAAAATGTGGGTGGTGTGCATTCTGGGAAGTGTTAACTGATCCAGCATTTGCTGCGAGGATACGGGGAAAACCCCGATCAGATCATTGTAACAAAATATGTTTACAGGAATTTAAATTTGAAAAATATATATAAAAATTTCATTCAGCATTCGATTGGTCGTCTTGCAGCAAACCCAATTTGTCTCGTAACTCCACAAATCTCGCAGCAGGCAACGGTTTTGTAAATATGTCAGCCAGTTGATTCTCTGTAGGAATATACTCAAGACAAATCACATTATTCTGAACTTGCTCTCTGGCAAAATGATATTTAATATCAATATGTTTAGCTCGTTTATGACATGAGGGGTTGTTTGCTATGCTAATACAGCCTTGATTGTCTTCGTAAATTTTAATGGGGTTTTCTAGTTTAATGTTAATACTAGTTAATAAAAAATTTAAGCCATAGAGCTTCTCTCACGGCTTCAAATAGGGCCATATACTCAGCTTCAGTTGATGAGGCTGCTACTGAGTTCTGTCTCTTTGTATTCCAACAAATGAGATTAAAATCAAACATTTTGAATAAATACCCTGTTGTACTTTTTCTATCAATTTCACAACCACCCCAATCAGAATCCACATAACCAATAATTTTATTTTCAAATGCCAAGTTCTTTTTAAAAATCAATTTCATATCGATAGTGCCCTTCAAATATCTAAGAACTCTTTTTAAGTTCTGCCATAACTCGGAGTTATTTTTGCTACTATATCTGCTCAAGATATTTACTGCAGTAGTTAAATCTGGGCGTGTACAAAGCATTATGTACATTAAACATCCTATGAGGTTACGGCATGGGGTATTGCAGTCTTCATCTGAATTAAGTAATTCATAATTTATTTTACTAGGTAAAGGAGTACTAACTGCATTACAATTTTCCATGTTAAATTTACTTAAAATTTTTTTAACATATGCAGATTGGCTTAAATAGATTTTATCTTCATGCATTTCTATCCTAATTCCAATTAAATGTTTTATTTCATTTAGGTCAGTCATCCTAAACTTTTCCATTAAATACCTTTTGAAGTTATTCATTCTTGTCGTATCTCCTGTAGCTATAACCACATCATCTACATATAATAATACATATATGTTTTCATTGATGTTACCTTTGTCTAAAATATATATACAGCGATCAACTAAAGAGTTTACAAACTCACACTCTTTCAATGCTTGCTCAAATACTTCAAACCAGCATCTAGCCGCTTGCTTGAGTCCGTAAATTGCCTTATTCAATTTACACACATTGTCACTATTACACGATATACCTTGAGGAAGTCTCATATAAATTTCCTCTTTTAACGTGCCATTTAAGAAAGCTGTTTTTTCATCCATTTGATGGACTTTCAAGTTATACTGTATTGCTAATGACAATATAAATCGGAAACTTGAAATTCTAGCTACAGGAGCAAATGTCTCTTCATAGTCTATTTGGTATTTTTGAGTGAATCTTCGTGCAACCAATCTAGCTTTGTATCTAATTGGATTTCCAAGTTCATTATATTTAACAGAAAATACCCATCTGCTATCTACAATATTTTTGTTTTCAGGCCTTTTTGTAATTGTCCAAGTATTATTAATTTTATGAGCATTTAACTCTGTATTGATGGCTTCTTCCCAAGAAGATTTATCATCCCTATATTGAATTTCATCAAATGAATTTGGGACATCGTTAAATATAGTGTGAGCATTTAGAACAACTTTATTTAGACTATTATCCTCTTCATTATAGGATATCTGAGGCTTAGTCTTTAATCTCTCACTTCTTCTATTAATAATTTCTATGCCATCATTTTTATTTGGATTATCAATTCCAATTTCTTTTAAGTGCTCTGCTGTTTCACTTTCCCTACTCTCATTCGGGTTGCCTGATCCCTTACTTTCATTCAGGTGATCATCTCGCTTTCTTTTCTTACTCTCATTCAGAAAATATTTATTACTTTCCTTACTATCTTTCAGGAATTGTATGTTGTCGCATTCCTTACTCTCATTCGGGAATTCTGTTTGTATTATTTTCCTACTGTCATTTGGAAAATTTTTATTTTCACTTTTCTTACTATCTTTCAGGAATTGTATGTTGTCGCATTCCTTACTCTCATTCGGGAATTCTGTTTGTATTATTTTCCTACTGTCATTCGGAAAATTTTTATTTTCACTTTCCTTACTATCTTTCAGGAACACTGTTTCAAATTTAACAGCTCTAGAATTAACCATATTGGTTTCATCGACAACAACATCTCTTGCGACAATAAATTTTTCATTTACAGCATCCCACAACTTAAAACCATTGGGTTCATAGCCCACAAAAATACTTTTAAATGATTTATCATCAAACTTTCCTTGTTTGTTTTTAATATGCACATAAACAGTTGCACCAAACACTCTCAAATGTTTTAAGTATGGCTTCTTATTGTGCCACATCTCATATGGGGTCTTTGAACTATCAACTAGTGCTCTGCTAGGAATTCTGTTGATTAAATAAGTAGCAGTTAATACTGCTTCGCCCCAAAAGCTTTTATCTAGTTTTGCACCACTAACCATGGTTCGAGCTTTTTCCGTAATGGTTCTTATCATTCTCTCAGAAACACCATTTAACTGAGGTGTATGTGGCACTGTTAAGTGATAAGAAATTCCTTTCTTAACACAAAATTGTCTCATCTCATTTGACAAGTATTCTCTACCATTGTCAATGTATAAATACACAACCTTTAAATTAAAATGAGCTTCACTCTTGGCTACAAAATCTTGAAACATGCTAAACACATCAGATTTATATTTAATTAAATAAGTTACACAATAATGTGAAAACTGATCAACAAAGATCACAAAATAATTTTTATCATCTAAAGTAACTGGAGTAATAGGCCCACAGACATCTGAGTGTACTACAAAAAGTGGTCTTCTAATATGGGTCTTATCTTTCAATTGTTTAAAAGGAAGTCTTGCCTGTTTACCATTTAAACAGGGTTCACAAATTTCACATGATAACTCTAAGTTGTTTAGAAGACTTTGATCACTAAACATATTCTTTCGTTTCATTTCTAATAATCGTCGTGGCCATCGCTTATATGGCCAAACCTCTCATGCCATAAACGAAAATTATTTTTATGCTTAGCATTTATAGAATATGCTTGAAAATTGATCACAGGTACATTGTTTAACATACCTGAATTTTTTGACAACCATTAACCCATTTTTCGAAATGGTTACACCGCTTTTGTCAAATTCGATCGACATTCCTGCCTCTTGGAGACGCTTTACGGACATCAAATTACCAGCAGCTTCCTTACAAAAGAGTACATCCTCCAGTAGTGTTGGGTAATCCTAGTTCAATTTGAGGAATAAGTTCGTTCGTTCGTTTAAAATCAATGAACTAGGTCGTTCATTTAGTTCAATCGTTCATTTTTTAAACTTGCTTAAAGGTGCTTCAAAAAAAAAAATGTTATGAATTTATTTCATACAATGCTGTCATTGAAAATTAATATTATTTATTCAATTTATGTCAAAAACACTTATACATAATAATAATAAGAAATAATAAAGAGTTTACAAACAGATAATATAGTAATTTTAATGCATTTATTTGATTTCTGAAAAGAGAATAGAGAAGTTTATTAGGGAACATTTTCAATAACATATGATAAAATTATGTTTATACCTGTGATCCATCTACATGTTGCTATGAAGGAACATTAGATTTTCCACTTTATTAGGTTTTAGTAGCATCCGTCTTTTTCGGATGATTTCCCCAGCACTTGAAAATAGGCGTTCGCAAGGAACTGATGTAGCCATAAGGCATAGTCGCTTAAGGCTGTAAGAATATAGATGCGGATACAATTTCTTTCTTTGTTCCCACCAAACCAAAGGGTCAGCAGTCCTCGGTATAAATTCCTCTTCGAGGTATTTTTCCATCTCTTTCTCGGCAGAACCGGTAGTGTTTGCAGCCTTTGTCGTGTTCTTGAACTCACTGTCAAAATCACACCAAACCGAACTCTGATTGGCTGAATTAGTTTCAAACGCAGGTGATTCGAATTCATAATTTTCGCTGTTGAGACGAATTGGAGTTACTTTCCTTTTAAGATTACAAACAGCTTTTTCGTATTCTTCTTTTGACTTGAACTCTCTCTGCGTAGAGTTCGTTACTTTCCAGCTTGCAAAATCGTCGATTCATCTCAGCTTTTAGAACTGCAACAAGTGCAGCAACACATTTATCCTTAGGCGTTTTGTTATTCAAACAGTTCTGTAGCAAAATCGCAAGAACTATAACCTTTGAAAGGGTTACATTCTTTTCTGCTGATATTTCTTCTGTTACCTCCATGAATGGTTTTAATATAGGCAGTAACTCTTCTTCTATCGCCCACTCATTCTGAGATAAGTTTAATTCAGAACGCAGAGTAGAAAGTGTTAATATAAGAGCATCTTTCAACACAACAAGCCTTTCTAGCATTTTAAAAGTTGAATTCCAACGAGTTGACACATCTTGAATCAATTTGAGATCGGGCAAGTTCAATTGGGTTTGAGTTGACTTCAGCTTCTTAAGGCCGAAAGTGCTACGATTGAAAAACTCCACAATGAGTTTGACTTTGTTTTGTACAACGCTGATTTCGCGGAGTCCTTTTTGCACAATTAGGTTCAAGCTATGTGCAAAACATGGTATATGTGGCCAATTTCCTGTTTTAATGGCATTGACAATATTTGCAGCATTATCGGAAACCACAGCAGATATTTTGTTCTCTATACTCCATCTTCCAATTCCAAACTTTGCTATGCTTTCGTTTTGAAGCCATAGATACGCACAAACTTGTAAACCGTAGTTTTAAATGTATGCGAAAATTAATCAGCTTATTCGATAAGCGAACTTTCGAACTAAATGAACTAAGACCAACCTATCGAACTAAGTGAACTCAGACCGACCTATCGAACTAAGTGAACTCAGACCGACCTATCGAACTAAGTGAACTCAGACCGACCTATCGAACTAAGTGAACTCAGACCGACCTATCGAACTAAGTGAACAACGAACGAACGATCAGGGTAAGAGATCAAAATGAACGACGTGAACTAAGTGAACTATATTGAACTAAGTGAACTAAATTGAACTATCGAACTATATTGAACTATAAAGGCAGACCTAGTTCGTTCGTTCAGTTTGGTGAATAGTTCAATTTAGTTCGTTCGTTCACGAACGACACAACACTATCCTCCAGTGTAATCTCATGGTCATTCCGTAGTCGGACAATACCACGCTTAGTGGCATAAATAAATTCGCCTTGCTTGGCCACTGCAATCTTAAGTGGAGGCACAACCTCCACACTGTCGGTATACAGCGACTCATCATTTATAAGATGGTCACTAGCACCAGAATCAAGGACAAACCCGCAGTTATCCATCACTGAAGTATTATTCACTTCTTTTACCATAAACGCAATGCCGTGTGATGTTGCAGTTTGAACTTGTTTTTCATTTTCTTTATTTTTATTATTTAATATTCTTTTATAATGGAAGCAGTCTTTTTTAATGTGGCCTTCTCTGCCACAGTGGTGACACTTGACTTTATACTTTGAATTTCCCTTGAATATTTTCTTTGGTTTAGTTACCCGATTTTTAAACAAATTATTTTTATAAGTGTTATTTTTGTTGTGCACGATCGCGTTCATAACTTTCTTGCTTGTATCGTTGTGGTCATTTTTAATTTTAATTTCTTGATCCAGCAATCTATTTTTCACAAACGCCAATGTCAAATTTTCTTCAGATAATGTCTCTATCGCTGTAATAATTCCATCGTAACACGAAGGCAATGTGATCAGTAGATGAGAAATTTTATCCATCTCTTCTATTTTTGCACCAGCTGCCAACAATTCACTTATAAGTTCGTCAAAAATATGAAAATGGCTTAATAGTGACATCTCACTCGATAGCTTCAGAGAAAGCAAGCGTTTTCGCCAGTTGCGACGCCAAACTTTTTCGTTCATAAACGGCGTCCAAATTCTCAAGAATCTGACGCGCCGTAATGTCGCTTGTTGCGAAATTTAAAAACGAGTCGCGTAGGTACTCTATTATTGTACTTTTTGCACAACGCTCTGCCTTTTTCCAGGAGTCATCTACCTCGTTAGGCATTAAACCATCAACTACTTTAAGCACATCTTGCTCGGCTAAAAGAGCCCTAATTCTAAATTTCCAAATCGCGTACTTCTCGCCATCAAACGGCTTAATATTACGTTTAGCCTTGTCCATTTTTCACTCAAATTCTGAGAAGGAATTAATTTCACAAGAATGTGAAAAAAAAATGCTATTTCACAATTTATTTTCACAATCTTTAATTCACAATTTAATTGTTTATTAGGCATGGACTGGACCCATAACCTGTTGTAGTTTATAATTTATATTTCCTTTCTTAATAAATAAATAAATAGTCAAGTTTGTGTTTGAGTTTTATGTTTTATATTTTAAGTTATTTTCAACTGCAACACCAGCACCACGACCTACTCTCAGCAAAAAACGTACAAGAATGAGAAAACAAACAAAAAGTGTGGCCATTCATGTCAAATATAAAGTAGTGTTGTTTAACGTTATTTTTGTAGGTTGAATAGTATATTCCAACATTTACATCATTTAAAAAAAAAAATTAGCCAATTGACAAATCAAATTTCCAAATTTAAATTTCCAATAAAAATTTCTTTTCTTTAACATAATTCATTTTCTTCTTATTCATATGTAATGCGCAACACGCCATGATCAAGACATTTGCCTTGCACTTGTGCTTACATTATAATTAAAAATTTCATTATTAGCCCTTCAGGATCCATACTGTCTCTTTCAACAGCTTCAATAATTTCGCTACTGTCTCTTTCAACAGCTTCAACCATTTCGCTACTGTCTCTTTCAACAGCTTCAACAATTTCGCTACTGTCTCTTTCAACAGCTTCAACAATTTCGCTACTGTCTCTTTCAACAGCTTCAACTATTTCGCTACTGTCTCTTTCAACAGCTTCAACAATTTCGCTACTGTATCTTTCAACAGCTTCAACAATTTCGCTACTGTCTCTTTCAACAGCTTCAACAATTTCGCTACAAATTTATTTGCAAAGTCTCCGAGATAGTAAGTCGACATGAGCCATACGCTCACATGGTCTACACTAAATATCAAATTCAAAAGATTGCAAGTACGAAATATGAGACTAGCCTAGCTGATAAATCGTCTAACACTACATGGAAAAATATTTTATATGAACTTTCACATATCAAAACATTGGCCAATATCTGCAATGTGCTACAAATAGTATTGCTACCAATACACCATAAAATAGCTTCGTTGCCCATTCTGGATTCAGATAGTCTCTGCGAAGTAGCCTCCTTGATGAGTGAACACTCGGCTTCAGAATCAAAACAAAATTGGAACGACTCACCAGATTGCGAAAACGTTCCTACAGGTTGACATCATTTACAATGTTGTTTTTGGTAAACGACGAACGCTTCTGACGATCAGGACATACTGTAGAGATGTGTCCAGCTTTTCCGCAGGTGAAACAAGTCAAAGTAGACCGGTCTTTCCCTGATGGTTGCTCGCCGGGTTGCTGGACGTGCACTGCCATTGTTTTTGATCGACAATCCGCCTTTTTGTGACCGAGTTTTCCACAGAAATGGCATCTCATTGTTGAAAGTTGCTGGCGCTTTATGTCAGCTGGAGGCATTTCTTCTTGCGGAGTTTTCTTTCGTTTATTAAACGTAAATGCTTTAAGCTCAGTTTGTAATTCACTTCTCGTGCGCACATTTGAAGTAAATGTTAATCGTTGCAGCCTGCTATCTACATGAGCCAACTTAGCAAGCGTTACAGAAACAGCGGATGCCGTTGATTGTATTGCTTTAACAAGTTCGATCAAGTTTTTATTTTGCATTTCCATTAAAACGCGCCACGGCCCATCTATGGTGTTAGGCAGCGAGCCAGATCCCACTTCTGATGTCGGAGCACAATTATTATTCTCCATTTCGCGCAGCGAGTTTCGAACGCACAGAAGATCTACACACAATTAATTTGTGTCACTCACTTCTTCTCCGTGCTATCCTTCGAACCACACTCGGCGACAGCGACCACACGCTGCCGCCGCGCGCTGTAACGGGAGATGCCAAAGCTACAAAAATACAGCCGACCAATAGCAACGCAGTATGCAATAATGTAATATGATGAAATTCCCCGAAATGATGAAATTACTGTACTTTGGTTGACCTGCGATCTGTCGGCAGCAGAAGAGGACAAGCTCCTGATGCAAGCAGTTGTAAATCTTTCGCCTTGGCGACGCAGCCACTAAGACTTCTATCTCCAAATGTGGGACCAGGAGCGACGCAGTTAAAGGAAACTATCACTTGGCAGTATTTGCCTTGAACTATTATCCAAACCACACGATGCTCGTGGATTTTTAATCATGGATTTTGCATAAAGTTAAACTGCACTCAATCACGCCTTCACGAAAAGAGAACGGAAGTATGCAAATCATATGTGACCGTAGCTTGCTACAATCCTACTCGGGAATTTTGTGGTATTTTTCTAGGGCAATGATCAATTTTGCCAGGATTTGAATTTGGCTAAAATGGTTCGTTACCAAATAAGTGCGGTAGCACATATAAGGTTGCCATTTGGCTCGACTCCCACAACCACAGATTTGATTTTTAGTCCCTGTGACTAACAATAAAAACTGAAAAAGGAGTCAAAAGCAATTACCAAATGACATGAAATCTACCAATTTCCTTGCCGTTCATGTCCTCTAAGAGATATATTGATTGACCAATCCTTTCTTTGACTCGGTCCTTAACACCGACAGGAGCGAGTTTCGCGTTAAAATTATTCGCTGCATTACTTAGAACGAAATTTCTTTTAACTACTTTAACTTCTTGAACAAGCTCAAAAGATCGGGATCGTGCTCGGAGATTGTAAGACTTTTGGTTTGTCTCATAAGCCTTATTCAAATGTTTGGCAATGTTGGAGCGAATTCTTTGAAATTCGTCAGTCCTTGATAATTTTACGTCACCTTCTGTGAGTAAATTAAGTTTGCGCAACAGTTTGTAGTCATTACCGTGGGATATCATGTGTTTACCGAAAACAACCTGATAAGGCGATATACCAAAAGATTGGTGAATCGAGTTACGAAGAGAACAGTTGATGCTACTGAGGAACACGTCCCATTCGCGATGGTCAGAGCGAATGTAAGCTCTTAAAGCAGCGTTTATAGAACGGTTAACTCTCTCAGCTCCGTTGGATTGTGGAGCATATGCACCAGTAAACATATGACGAACGCCATATTTCAAAAGAAAGTCAGAGAAATCACGTCTTTTAAATTGAGTTGTCACTCACGACTGTTATCAACTGAGTTGTAAGTCAAGGGAATTTGTATAGTGCCTGCAACATTTTGCGTTTGGCCATCAGCAGTTCGCACAACCGATTTAAATTTATTAAATGGCTTGCTTGATATTAATTGTTGTGCTAGCTCACCACCTATAACCCTTTTGTTGGGGCCACTGTCTAGGAGAGCTAAATGCGATTGACCAAATATGTCAATGTGTGTGAAAGGTCGAATATCGTTCTTATTTTGAACAATTGATGAAATCGTAAAACGGTTGAATGATCGTTTACGAATCCAAAACTTACGAATTCGCCGTGATGATCGGTGTTTTCGATGATGAAGTGAATTTTGCCTAAATATTTGCAATTTACGATTTTCATACTCCAGCACTTGCAAATGATATGGATTAAAAGTTTGGGATAATGTTACGTCAGGTTGAGTTGAAGGCAGAATGGAATGAAAATCAGTTGCCACAGAATTTGGTTCAGTTTTTATTTTCGAGGCTAACGGCGGACACTCGTTTTGTTCGCATAACGAATGCCCTGCTGAGAGTTTTCCGATGCCGATTTATATTTTGCGCAGTTGGGCTTATACACCTCCGGTGTTCCGCAACCATAACAAAAAATAAGGCGTGTCTTAAGGCAATTCTGGTAACCGTGACCTGATTCATCGCAGTTCCAGCACTTAATTTTCTCAGGAGTCCTAACGACACAAATCTCGTCCTCAACATCCTGTTCTTCCTCAGACTGATCTTCGGAATCATCTTCCTGCAGAATTGCGTTAACAAAACGCTTGCTTGTGTTCGGACGTTGGATTGGCTTTGTCCGGGTGCTTCGAAAGAAATCTTCGTGACGATGACATTCCTTACGCAATGTTGCTAAGTTTGGGGTGTCTATGTGCAGTAATTCGTGCTTGATCTCCGGTTTGAGATTATGACGAACTTCAACAGTAATCTCACTGTCCTGCATTGGTTCACGAAGGGAATCTGCAATGGAAAGCATTGCATCCAAAAAATCATCAAAATTTTCTGTGCTACCCTGTTTACGGCGACGCATAGCAATTTTAATTTCACGATCAGACCTCTGATCTTGATATCTTTCCTTTAAACGCCTGCATAACACATTCCAATTCATGTTATCCACCGATCTGTGAACACGCCAATAAAATGCTAAGGCCGGTCCTGCAAACAGTAAATTAGCGAAATGGGAAAGAAGTTCGAAGTTTCCGTTCAGGCTTTGCGAAGTGAGACAATTTACAATTTCGATCGCTACGAAAGTCTGGTGAAGTCCTAACATGTGAATTGTTATTTCTTTCTGAGTTTATTTCGGGAACGTCTCGACCGAAATTATTTTGTATGTCTTGCTGCAGCTCACTCTGTCCATTATTTACAAATGTGGATTTATTCAATTGAGTGAACGCCATAGTGATTTGTTCTGTCACTGATTGTAGCATGCTTGCTTGAAAGGCCTGCATTGAACCCAACTCTGGAATATGAACTATCCCCGCTACAAATTTCCTGTTGGGAATTTGGATCAGACTTCTCATGTTGTTTGCCTGTATTCCGAGAACCTGAACGGGTCATCATCCTGTTACCTTGAGATTTAGTTGACAAAGGCAAATGAGATTCTAACTCGGATTGAGAACATGGCTGGCCACATATGGGGCATTCGTCATGGTTCTTAAGGTAATTGTCAAGGCAATGTTTGTGAAAAGAATGTTTACAACGGGTTTCAACCAAATCCAGATTACATACTGGCCCGTTGCAGATGGTGCATGTCACCGACGCATCCGTATCTACGTCAACTAAATTTTCATTACTTCGCATCATCATTTTCGAAGCTTCTAGAAGAATATATAAAGTCTAACAATTCCTCTCGTTAGAACAAGAAAAATAAGCGTTAAGATCAAACGATCAATAGTAGGCAAAAACGGTAAGATCCAACGATCAAAGATAAGCGAAAAAGATAATGAGTTCGCGCTAAGATCCAACGATCAACGCTAAGCGACAAAAAGATAAAAGTTAAGCGACCAAAATATAATACCTGCGGGTCTTACCCTGAAAAGCTAACGGGGTGTGCATACAGAGTTGTAAAATAAATGTCATTCATTTATTTATGAACTCTTACCACTTAGAAGAGTAACTAGCCGAATCTATCCAGCTAGAAAAATCTCGATCCTAAATAATAAGAAGGTAATTTTTGAATAGTGAAATCCTGGTATTGAACCGACTTTAAATCAGAACTATAATTCCTAAGAATCAATTACTCAAATTAGAATGTTGTTTTTTAACAATACTGTTCGGTTATTACCGAACTGATAGAAAAAAACATATAAAAGCATAACATTTCCTCCGTATGGCTCCGGAACTCTCCAGAGACCATAAATTCCAGGACGGAATATGAAATACCTAACTGAAACTAAAAGTGGATGGATTGTTTATTAACGGGAAGCTCGGTTGTCAAACGACAAGTGCCTAATAAGCCATCGGGCGGTCCCACGTTTGGGCGCCAATTATAACTGTAACGAACACCACCCCAACACACTCTGTCTACTATTTTTACCGGCATGCTCAGGGAAAATGGGCGTGGGCTTTGTGTTGAGATGAACAAGAGTGTCACAGCTACAATACTGTAGACAGAGATACGGTAGATTCAAAAACGATAACCAATCGGTTAAGAAGCGGACAAGAAAGTGTACCTATTGAAGATGAGGCCCAGATGTAATTGGCCTCATTCTATACCCACCCTACCTGTGAAATCCATTCGGACTCCACCCTAATACAACCACTGCTTTACATACCCTTTGGTGCCCAACAAGACATCAGATTAGTTCATTTTGGACCGCATATAATTGAAGATAAAGATAATATTCCGATACATTTTCCTAAACCTAATCCTTAAACTAAAAATTACGTTATTTACGTTAAGGAAATCTCTTATTGAGTAATTTTGCTTATCAACGATAAAATAAAGGAAAAATAATTAAGATAGGAATGCAAATACTGGTATTTAAGTTTACATTAATGCTTTTGTTTGTTTGGCTTACTTTACATTAGAATTATGTGACGGAGCGTAGATTTAATCCAAATTGTGAAGCGTGTCCCTGTAGTTTTCCTCTTTTTGATTCTTGCCGCTGCGTGTGTGTGCTTTTCCTCGTTCTCTTCTCGATAGACACGCACGGCCACACACTATCAGGGCCACACTCGATCTCAATGTTATTGAAATCTCACAATCGATTACAACTCGTCCTATCGATAAGTCTCGTGAACAGTTGACCATCGATAGGGCGCCTATTTCAAAATATCATTCCCTTCTCCGACAAGGCCATTCTGATAAATTACACGCCCTCGTGTATGAGCTACCCTCTGCAATAAATCAACCTTCAACCTTCAGTTGTACTCTTAATGTGACAATCTTATTCATTAACAACTTTGAATTTTTTTAAACTTAATCTTTAACATTCATTATTCATTTCTTAGAATTCTTCAATTTCTTGACTAGTTCGTTCATTTAAGCAATTTCTTTTCAAATCAAAATTTTATTAATTTTCCTTCTTTCATCTCGTCTTTACTTATTCTAATTTCTCATTTTCGTCTCTTATTTTCTTCTCTCATTTTCTTTTCTCATTTTCGTCTCTTATTTTCTTCTCTCATTTTCTTTTCTGATCCTTCTATATTCTCTAAAGCTTGGGTTCTTATCTTAGTCAGATCTATTTCAGTTTCTGGTTCATGAATGGGAACAAGGCCTAAAGGTCGAGCAACCTTTCCCAATAATAATTCTAATGGACTCGCTTTTGTTATCTTATTAGCAGTACAATTAATAGCTAATTGCACGTCACCCAATGCCTCTTGCCACGATCGAGAACTCATTTCAACAGCTGTTAATAAATTTTTCAAGGTACTCATAACTCTCTCAACTCAATCAAATGTAATTTTATCTTTTGTGAAGAGCAAAATTCAACGAACTTAGCACCTGTAAAACTTCTTCCCTGATCAGCCACAATACGAATAGGGACTCCGAACAACGAAATTGCTGATTTTAACGCCATTACACAGCTTTCCGCACTTAATGTGAACGTGTGTTAGAGATAAACATACTTGGTAAATGCATCTATCTGTACAATAACATATTCTTTACGATCGCTTTTACCACTAAGCTTGCCTGATATGTCTATGTGAACAGTATGCCACGGAATGTTTACTTTGGGAATAGGATGTAATTCCATTTGTAATTTTCCAGAAGATGATTTGGACACTCGGCAGGTTATACAATTTTCAACAAATCTTCGAACGTATTTGGCCATGCCCTCAAACCAATAGTAATCGTAAACCTTGTCAAGTGTTTTCTCCCAGCCCAGATGCATTATGGATTCATGTACTTGGTTAATAACTGACCATCTAAATCCACGAGGCCTTACTGGCAAACATAGGGTCGTGCCATTTCTTTGTATGATTCTATACAAAACTCCAGCTCTCAAATCATATGTCTTAGCCAAATCGAATGGACATTCATCATTGTTCAGCTTGGCAACGATTTCTACGATATCTTGATCTTTCTGTTGTTCTGCACAAATCCAATCCTCAGATACTTCAGTTAAGTCGATTCGCTTTTCAACAACTTTCGCATATTCAGGGGAATTTTCCGGAGGAAGTGGATTTCTGGAAAAGAAATCAGCATGAGCCATACGCTTGCCTTCTCTATACTGTATGTCAAAATCGAATGTCTGTATATAAGCCCACCAGCGATAGACTCTAGGCAACAACTCAATCTTATTTCGTGATGATTTTAAAGAATTACAATCAGTGAATATTACAAACTTTCTGCCATGTAAGTAGTGCCGGAAATGCTTGACTGCATTTACCACCGCAAGAGTTTCCAACTCATACGAAGTATATTTAGATTCGCATACACTTGTTGTCTTACTGTAGTATTCCACTACATACGGTTTATTTTCAATTCTGTGCAAGAGTATAGCACCATATCCGATTGCACTCGCATCGGTGTGTAACTCTATTGGATATTGCGGGTCAAAGATAATCAAAACTGGTTTATTAGTAAGATTGTAAATAATTTTTCTACGAATTTCCTCATGTTCTATATTCCACTCAAATTTATTTTTCTCTGAGGTGAGAAAATATAAAGGCTTCATTAGCTGTGAAAATCCTGGAACAAACTGACGAAAGTACGATGCTAACCCAATGAACTGTCTCAATGTTGTCACTGACCTAGGAGGTGGCAAGGCATTCAAAGATTCTACTTTGCGAGTATTTGGACTAATCTCACCTGCTCGTACTTCGAATCCTAAATATTGGACAGAAGTCCTCAGAAAGAATCATTTTTCAACATTGAATGAAAATCCTGCCTTTGATAAAATATCCAAAACAATCTTTAACCTTTCGAGTGCCGTTTCCTTGGTTGGAGCTACAATCATTATGTCGTCCATATACACAATGACATACGAATAAGCGACCTCGCTTAATGCCTTTATAACTGCTCTTTGAAAGACTGACGGCGCATTCTTAAGTCCAAATGGCATCGACAGGAACTCATATTGGCCGTCAGGGGTGAAAAATGCCGTGTACTCGACAGAGTTCGGATGCATAGGAACCTGATAATAGCCACTTGCCATGTCCAAGCAGGTAAAGAACTTTGCACCACGCAACCTGGCTATCTGATCAGATATTAAAGGCAACGGAAACTTGTCAGCTACTGTATTCGAATTCAATTCTCTTTAATCCACACAAAGCCTAGCT
Organism: Drosophila sechellia; assembly: GCF_004382195.2. Taxonomy (NCBI): domain Eukaryota; kingdom Metazoa; phylum Arthropoda; class Insecta; order Diptera; family Drosophilidae; genus Drosophila; species Drosophila sechellia. Next base: position 2,772,732 of record NC_045950.1, on the reverse strand, counting down.
GATCCATTCTTCTTCTTCACCAATAGAACAGGGCTCGCAAAAGGGGAGCTACTCGGTCTGATAACTTTGCAATCTAATAATTCTTGAACTTTGTTTCGAACCACATCTCTCTCACTGGGGCTCAATCTATATGGTCTTCTCTGTACCGTTTTTGTCTCATCAATCAATCGAATTTTCATTCGATCACTTGGCAGTATTTGCCTTGAAAAACTATTATCCAAACCACACGATGCTCGTGGATTTTTAATCATGGATTTTGCATAAAGTTAAACTGCGCTCAATCACGCCTTCACGAAAAGAGAACGGAAGTATGCAAATCATATGTGACCGTAGCTTGCTACAATCCTACTCGGGAATTTTGTGGTATTTTTCTAGGGCAATATTCAATTTTGCCACGATTTGAATTTGGCTAAAATGGTTCGTTACCAAATAAGTGCGGTAGCACATATAAGGTTGCCATTTGGCTCGACTCCCACACAGTTGCCTCTAGATGATGGCTGATGCTCGTTGAGGGTTTGTTGCAGTGACAACGCCGTCTCATCTGCATAGGTGGCTGCTGTGAGGTAACGGGAGGGTATGATAGGGAGGTCTGCTGTAAATAGGGTGTAGAGGATGGGACCAAGGACGCTGCCTTGAGGTACTCCGGCTCGTATGGTCCTTGCCGTGCTGGTTGAGGAACCGCATCGCACTTGGAACTCTCTTCCTTCAGTATACGATATGAGTAGGGCATAGTGTGAACTGGGAAGGTGGGACTTGAGTTTGTAGAGGAGTCCAGGATGCCACACTCTGTCGAACGCCTTTTGTTCTCGAATGCATCGAGGATGCGTGCTACGAGCTGGTGGCATTGCTCGGGTGTTCCGTGGGATCGCCTGAAGCCAAACTGGTGATCAGGGATCAGTCCAGCCTCGTCCAGTACTGGCAACACTCTGCGCAGAAATACTCTTTCGAGTATTTTGGAGAGGATTGCCAGCAGACTAATCGGTCTATATGAGGCAAGATTGGCTTCAGGTTTTCCAGGTTTGAGGATGAGAATGACTTCTGCACGTTTCCACGATCTCGGGAAGTACCCTAGTGAGAAGCATCTGTTGTATATGTTGGCCAGCAACTGGGAACAGGGAGGTGGCAGCATTTTAAAGGCGATCTCCTGCGCAACCTCTTCTGGGGTGACGGGCTCTATTGGCAGGCTAGGAGGACATGGACTCTCTAGGAACCTGGTGGTGGCAGCACACTCTTCACCAGTGCATCTGTCAAATGGGGTAAATGCAATCCTGAGGTGATCTGCAAACGCTTCAGGTCTTTCGGCTTCAGAGCGGCACCAAGAACCGTCCGCTTTGCGCACCGGCGACGCCTTCTTTGCAGGCCTCCTAATATGACGCGTGACATGCCACAGATTGTGTTGTGGGTCACCAGGTTCCAGCTCCTCAAGTAATCTGTCTTGCCGTAAGGTACACAGCTTGTCCTTGAGTGCCTTGGTGGCTCTATCGAGTGCTGCCTTGTCACTTGGGTTGCGCGAGGAGAACCAGATTCTCCTGAAGCGCCTTTTTCCCGCAACGAAGGCCGCAATTTCTGGAGACCAGAGGTGAAGGTCTCTCCCAGGAGTTCTCAGGGTCGTTGGAGGAGGAGGATTGGCAAACCTAGCAGCATTGTGCATCTCCTCGGTGAGAGTCTTGATCGCCGCATCGATGTTGCTTGGAGTGGAGAGTGGCGGATCTGGGTGCAGGGAGGACAGCTTCCAGAATGTGAACTTGGAGCGTTCTGCCTTTGGGGTTGATGGAGCGGGACCCCCACCAGGAGCTTTTGGCGACGTTGAAGTCGCCGGCTACTATAAAGCGAGGTCCAATAGACTCGAAAAACACTTGTAGGTGAGTCTCGGTGATCGAGTGTCTGGGAGGGAAGTAGACCGCTCCAACAGCTAATGCTAAAATGGGATCTGGGACAAAAGTGGGTTTCTGATACCAGTAGTACATCGATGGCATCTGTTTTTAGGAGGTGTTCCACCTCGGCTCTGCTCTTCTGCAGGCCGTTAGCATTCCAAAGAACTATTTTTAGGCCTATTTGCATACTTTTGCGTTGAGGATGGAAGCAACAAGCTGCGTCATTTGCGAGAACATATTCTCCATCATCATTTTGACCATGCCTTCAAAGCGAGACAACATTTATTCCATGTTGCTGGGTTGCGGAGCTTCAGGTGGGGTTTGATGGGCTAGGTTGAGATTGGTTTGCTGTGGCACTTGGGTAGACATGAGCGCATCTTTGTAGCTCATATTGGAGATACTTGGGAGCATGGTGGTGCAGGGCAGGTGGAGGGAATTTGAACGGAGGCTCGATGGTAGCGACCGACCAGCACAGTCTCCTGATCTGGAATACCTGCTTGTTGTTGCTAGCAGGTTCGAGGTTGGCGAAGAAGATCCCAAGTGGTTCTTTGGTTTTCCTCCCAATAGGATTGTGGAGGTCTCTTATGCCCCAGTTTTTCCAATTCTTCTTGGATTTCGGCACGATCACGAGTTACGAAGAGAACAGTTGATGCTACTGAGGAACACGTCCCATTCGCGATGGTCAGAGCGAATGTAAGCTCTTAAAGCAGCGTTTATAGAACGGTTAACTCTCTCAGCTCCGTTGGATTGTGGAGCATATGCACCAGTAAACATATGACGAACGCCATATTTCAAAAGAAAGTCAGAGAAATCACGTCTTTTAAATTGAGTTGTCACTCACGACTGTTATCAACTGAGTTGTAAGTCAAGGGAATTTGTATAGTGCCTGCAACATTTTGCGTTTGGCCATCAGCAGTTCGCACAACCGATTTAAATTTATTAAATGGCTTGCTTGATATTAATTGTTGTGCTAGCTCACCACCTATAACCCTTTTGTTGGGGCCACTGTCTAGGAGAGCTAAATGCGATTGACCAAATATGTCAATGTGTGTGAAAGGTCGAATATCGTTCTTATTTTGAACAATTGATGAAATCGTAAAACGGTTGAATGATCGTTTACGAATCCAAAACTTACGAATTCGCCGTGATGATCGGTGTTTTCGATGATGAAGTGAATTTTCCCTAAATATTTGCAATTTACGATTTTCATACTCCAGCACTTGCAAATGATATGGATTAAAAGTTTGGGATAATGTTACGTCAGGTTGAGTTGAAGGCAGAATGGAATGAAAATCAGTTGCCACAGAATTTGGTTCAGTTTTTATTTTCGAGGCTAACGGCGGACACTCGTTTTGTTCGCATAACGAATGCCCTGCTGAGAGTTTTCCGATGCCGATTTATATTTTGCGCAGTTGGGCTTATACACCTCCGGTGTTCCGCAACCATAACAAAAAATAAGGCGTGTCTTAAGGCAATTCTGGTAACCGTGACCTGATTCATCGCAGTTCCAGCACTTAATTTTCTCAGGAGTCCTAACGACACAAATCTCGTCCTCAACATCCTGTTCTTCCTCAGACTGATCTTCGGAATCATCTTCCTGCAGAATTGCGTTAACAAAACGCTTGCTTGTGTTCGGACGTTGGATTGGCTTTGTCCGGGTGCTTCGAAAGAAATCTTCGTGACGATGACATTCCTTACGCAATGTTGCTAAGTTTGGGGTGTCTATGTGCAGTAATTCGTGCTTGATCTCCGGTTTGAGATTATGACGAACTTCAACAGTAATCTCACTGTCCTGCATTGGTTCACGAAGGGAATCTGCAATGGAAAGCATTGCATCCAAAAAATCATCAAAATTTTCTGTGCTACCCTGTTTACGGCGACGCATAGCAATTTTAATTTCACGATCAGACCTCTGATCTTGATATCTTTCCTTTAAACGCCTGCATAACACATTCCAATTCATGTTATCCACCGATCTGTGAACACGCCAATAAAATGCTAAGGCCGGTCCTGCAAACAGTAAATTAGCGAAATGGGAAAGAAGTTCGAAGTTTCCGTTCAGGCTTTGCGAAGTGAGACAATTTACAATTTCGATCGCTACGAAAGTCTGGTGAAGTCCTAACATGTGAATTGTTATTTCTTTCTGAGTTTATTTCGGGAACGTCTCGACCGAAATTATTTTGTATGTCTTGCTGCAGCTCACTCTGTCCATTATTTACAAATGTGGATTTATTCAATTGAGTGAACGCCATAGTGATTTGTTCTGTCACTGATTGTAGCATGCTTGCTTGAAAGGCCTGCATTGAACCCAACTCTGGAATATGAACTATCCCCGCTACAAATTTCCTGTTGGGAATTTGGATCAGACTTCTCATGTTGTTTGCCTGTATTCCGAGAACCTGAACGGGTCATCATCCTGTTACCTTGAGATTTAGTTGACAAAGGCAAATGAGATTCTAACTCGGATTGAGAACATGGCTGGCCACATATGGGGCATTCGTCATGGTTCTTAAGGTAATTGTCAAGGCAATGTTTGTGAAAAGAATGTTTACAACGGGTTTCAACCAAATCCAGATTACGTACTGGCCCGTTGCAGATGGTGCATGTCACCGACGCATCCGTATCTACGTCAACTAAATTTTCATTACTTCGCATCATCATTTTCGAAGCTTCTAGAAGAATATATAAAGTCTAACAATTCCTCTCGTTAGAACAAGAAAAATAAGCGTTAAGATCAAACGATCAATAGTAGGCAAAAACGGTAAGATCCAACGATCAAAGATAAGCGAAAAAGATAATGAGTTCGCGCTAAGATCCAACGATCAACGCTAAGCGACAAAAAGATAAAAGTTAAGCGACCAAAATATAATACCTGCGGGTCTTACCCTGAAAAGCTAACGGGGTGTGCATACAGAGTTGTAAAATAAATGTCATTCATTTATTTATGAACTCTTACCACTTAGAAGAGTAACTAGCCGAATCTATCCAGCTAGAAAAATCTCGATCCTAAATAATAAGAAGGTAATTTTTGAATAGTGAAATCCTGGTATTGAACCGACTTTAAATCAGAACTATAATTCCTAAGAATCAATTACTCAAATTAGAATGTTGTTTTTTAACAATACTGTTCGGTTATTACCGAACTGATAGAAAAAAACATATAAAAGCATAACATTTCCTCCGTATGGCTCCGGAACTCTCCAGAGACCATAAATTCCAGGACGGAATATGAAATACCTAACTGAAACTAAAAGTGGATGGATTGTTTATTAACGGGAAGCTCGGTTGTCAAACGACAAGTGCCTAATAAGCCATCGGGCGGTCCCACGTTTGGGCGCCAATTATAACTGTAACGAACACCACCCCAACACACTCTGTCTACTATTTTTACCGGCATGCTCAGGGAAAATGGGCGTGGGCTTTGTGTTGAGATGAACAAGAGTGTCACAGCTACAATACTGTAGACAGAGATACGGTAGATTCAAAAACGATAACCAATCGGTTAAGAAGCGGACAAGAAAGTGTACCTATTGAAGATGAGGCCCAGATGTAATTGGCCTCATTCTATACCCACCCTAGCTGTGAAATCCATTCGGACTCCACCCTAATACAACCACTGCTTTACATACCCTTTGGTGCCCAACAAGACATCAGATTAGTTCATTTTGGACCCCATATAATTGAAGATAAAGATAATATTCCGATACATTTTCCTAAACCTAATCCTTAAACTAAAAATTACGTTATTTACGTTAAGGAAATCTCTTATTGAGTAATTTTGCTTATCAACGATAAAATAAAGGAAAAATAATTAAGATAGGAATGCAAATACTGGTATTTAAGTTTACATTAATGCTTTTGTTTGTTTGGCTTACTTTACATTAGAATTATGTGACGGAGCGTAGATTTAATCCAAATTGTGAAGCGTGTCCCTGTAGTTTTCCTCTTTTTGATTCTTGCCGCTGCGTGTGTGTGCTTTTCCTCGTTCTCTTCTCGATAGACACGCACGGCCACACACTATCAGGGCCACACTCGATCTCAATGTTATTGAAATCTCACAATCGATTACAACTCGTCCTATCGATAAGTCTCGTGAACAGTTGACCATCGATAGGGCGCCTATTTCAAAATATCATTCCCTTCTCCGACAAGGCCATTCTGATAAATTACACGCCCTCGTGTATGAGCTACCCTCTGCAATAAATCAACCTTCAACCTTCAGTTGTACTCTTAATGTGACAATCTTATTCATTAACAACTTTGAATTTTTTTAAACTTAATCTTTAACATTCATTATTCATTTCTTAGAATTCTTCAATTTCTTGACTAGTTCGTTCATTTAAGCAATTTCTTTTCAAATCAAAATTTTATTAATTTTCCTTCTTTCATCTCGTCTTTACTTATTCTAATTTCTCATTTTCGTCTCTTATTTTCTTCTCTCATTTTCTTTTCTCATTTTCGTCTCTTATTTTCTTCTCTCATTTTCTTTTCTGATCCTTCTATATTCTCTAAAGCTTGGGTTCTTATCTTAGTCAGATCTATTTCAGTTTCTGGTTCATGAATGGGAACAAGGCCTAAAGGTCGAGCAACCTTTCCCAATAATAATTCTAATGGACTCGCTTTTGTTATCTTATTAGCAGTACAATTAATAGCTAATTGCACGTCACCCAATGCCTCTTGCCACGATCGAGAACTCATTTCAACAGCTGTTAATAAATTTTTCAAGGTACTCATAACTCTCTCAACTCAATCAAATGTAATTTTATCTTTTGTGAAGAGCAAAATTCAACGAACTTAGCACCTGTAAAACTTCTTCCCTGATCAGCCACAATACGAATAGGGACTCCGAACAACGAAATTGCTGATTTTAACGCCATTACACAGCTTTCCGCACTTAATGTGAACGTGTGTTAGAGATAAACATACTTGGTAAATGCATCTATCTGTACAATAACATATTCTTTACGATCGCTTTTACCACTAAGCTTGCCTGATATGTCTATGTGAACAGTATGCCACGGAATGTTTACTTTGGGAATAGGATGTAATTCCATTTGTAATTTTCCAGAAGATGATTTGGACACTCGGCAGGTTATACAATTTTCAACAAATCTTCGAACGTATTTGGCCATGCCCTCAAACCAATAGTAATCGTAAACCTTGTCAAGTGTTTTCTCCCAGCCCAGATGCATTATGGATTCATGTACTTGGTTAATAACTGACCATCTAAATCCACGAGGCCTTACTGGCAAACATAGGGTCGTGCCATTTCTTTGTATGATTCTATACAAAACTCCAGCTCTCAAATCATATGTCTTAGCCAAATCGAATGGACATTCATCATTGTTCAGCTTGGCAACGATTTCTACGATATCTTGATCTTTCTGTTGTTCTGCACAAATCCAATCCTCAGATACTTCAGTTAAGTCGATTCGCTTTTCAACAACTTTCGCATATTCAGGGGAATTTTCCGGAGGAAGTGGATTTCTGGAAAAGAAATCAGCATGAGCCATACGCTTGCCTTCTCTATACTGTATGTCAAAATCGAATGTCTGTATATAAGCCCACCAGCGATAGACTCTAGGCAACAACTCAATCTTATTTCGTGATGATTTTAAAGAATTACAATCAGTGAATATTACAAACTTTCTGCCATGTAAGTAGTGCCGGAAATGCTTGACTGCATTTACCACCGCAAGAGTTTCCAACTCATACGAAGTATATTTAGATTCGCATACACTTGTTGTCTTACTGTAGTATTCCACTACATACGGTTTATTTTCAATTCTGTGCAAGAGTATAGCACCATATCCGATTGCACTCGCATCGGTGTGTAACTCTATTGGATATTGCGGGTCAAAGATAATCAAAACTGGTTTATTAGTAAGATTGTAAATAATTTTTCTACGAATTTCCTCATGTTCTATATTCCACTCAAATTTATTTTTCTCTGAGGTGAGAAAATATAAAGGCTTCATTAGCTGTGAAAATCCTGGAACAAACTGACGAAAGTACGATGCTAACCCAATGAACTGTCTCAATGTTGTCACTGACCTAGGAGGTGGCAAGGCATTCAAAGATTCTACTTTGCGAGTATTTGGACTAATCTCACCTGCTCGTACTTCGAATCCTAAATATTGGACAGAAGTCCTCAGAAAGAATCATTTTTCAACATTGAATGAAAATCCTGCCTTTGATAAAATATCCAAAACAATCTTTAACCTTTCGAGTGCCGTTTCCTTGGTTGGAGCTACAATCATTATGTCGTCCATATACACAATGACATACGAATAAGCGACCTCGCTTAATGCCTTTATAACTGCTCTTTGAAAGACTGACGGCGCATTCTTAAGTCCAAATGGCATCGACAGGAACTCATATTGGCCGTCAGGGGTGAAAAATGCCGTGTACTCGACAGAGTTCGGATGCATAGGAACCTGATAATAGCCACTTGCCATGTCCAAGCAGGTAAAGAACTTTGCACCACGCAACCTGGCTATCTGATCAGATATTAAAGGCAACGGAAACTTGTCAGCTACTGTATTCGAATTCAATTCTCTTTAATCCACACAAAGCCTAGCTGATCCATTCTTCTTCTTCACCAATAGAACAGGGCTCGCAAAAGGGGAGCTACTCGGTCTGATAACTTTGCAATCTAATAATTCTTGAACTTTGTTTCGAACCACATCTCTCTCACTGGGGCTCAATCTATATGGTCTTCTCTGTACCGTTTTTGTCTCATCAATCAATCGAATTTTCATTCGATCACTTGGCAGTATTTGCCTTGAAAAACTATTATCCAAACCACACGATGCTCGTGGATTTTTAATCATGGATTTTGCATAAAGTTAAACTGCGCTCAATCACGCCTTCACGAAAAGAGAACGGAAGTATGCAAATCATATGTGACCGTAGCTTGCTACAATCCTACTCGGGAATTTTGTGGTATTTTTCTAGGGCAATATTCAATTTTGCCACGATTTGAATTTGGCTAAAATGGTTCGTTACCAAATAAGTGCGGTAGCACATATAAGGTTGCCATTTGGCTCGACTCCCACACAGTTGCCTCTAGATGATGGCTGATGCTCGTTGAGGGTTTGTTGCAGTGACAACGCCGTCTCATCTGCATAGGTGGCTGCTGTGAGGTAACGGGAGGGTATGATAGGGAGGTCTGCTGTAAATAGGGTGTAGAGGATGGGACCAAGGACGCTGCCTTGAGGTACTCCGGCTCGTATGGTCCTTGCCGTGCTGGTTGAGGAACCGCATCGCACTTGGAACTCTCTTCCTTCAGTATACGATATGAGTAGGGCATAGTGTGAACTGGGAAGGTGGGACTTGAGTTTGTAGAGGAGTCCAGGATGCCACACTCTGTCGAACGCCTTTTGTTCTCGAATGCATCGAGGATGCGTGCTACGAGCTGGTGGCATTGCTCGGGTGTTCCGTGGGATCGCCTGAAGCCAAACTGGTGATCAGGGATCAGTCCAGCCTCGTCCAGTACTGGCAACACTCTGCGCAGAAATACTCTTTCGAGTATTTTGGAGAGGATTGCCAGCAGACTAATCGGTCTATATGAGGCAAGATTGGCTTCAGGTTTTCCAGGTTTGAGGATGAGAATGACTTCTGCACGTTTCCACGATCTCGGGAAGTACCCTAGTGAGAAGCATCTGTTGTATATGTTGGCCAGCAACTGGGAACAGGGAGGTGGCAGCATTTTAAAGGCGATCTCCTGCGCAACCTCTTCTGGGGTGACGGGCTCTATTGGCAGGCTAGGAGGACATGGACTCTCTAGGAACCTGGTGGTGGCAGCACACTCTTCACCAGTGCATCTGTCAAATGGGGTAAATGCAATCCTGAGGTGATCTGCAAACGCTTCAGGTCTTTCGGCTTCAGAGCGGCACCAAGAACCGTCCGCTTTGCGCACCGGCGACGCCTTCTTTGCAGGCCTCCTAATATGACGCGTGACATGCCACAGATTGTGTTGTGGGTCACCAGGTTCCAGCTCCTCAAGTAATCTGTCTTGCCGTAAGGTACACAGCTTGTCCTTGAGTGCCTTGGTGGCTCTATCGAGTGCTGCCTTGTCACTTGGGTTGCGCGAGGAGAACCAGATTCTCCTGAAGCGCCTTTTTCCCGCAACGAAGGCCGCAATTTCTGGAGACCAGAGGTGAAGGTCTCTCCCAGGAGTTCTCAGGGTCGTTGGAGGAGGAGGATTGGCAAACCTAGCAGCATTGTGCATCTCCTCGGTGAGAGTCTTGATCGCCGCATCGATGTTGCTTGGAGTGGAGAGTGGCGGATCTGGGTGCAGGGAGGACAGCTTCCAGAATGTGAACTTGGAGCGTTCTGCCTTTGGGGTTGATGGAGCGGGACCCCCACCAGGAGCTTTTGGCGACGTTGAAGTCGCCGGCTACTATAAAGCGAGGTCCAATAGACTCGAAAAACACTTGTAGGTGAGTCTCGGTGATCGAGTGTCTGGGAGGGAAGTAGACCGCTCCAACAGCTAATGCTAAAATGGGATCTGGGACAAAAGTGGGTTTCTGATACCAGTAGTACATCGATGGCATCTGTTTTTAGGAGGTGTTCCACCTCGGCTCTGCTCTTCTGCAGGCCGTTAGCATTCCAAAGAACTATTTTTAGGCCTATTTGCATACTTTTGCGTTGAGGATGGAAGCAACAAGCTGCGTCATTTGCGAGAACATATTCTCCATCATCATTTTGACCATGCCTTCAAAGCGAGACAACATTTATTCCATGTTGCTGGGTTGCGGAGCTTCAGGTGGGGTTTGATGGGCTAGGTTGAGATTGGTTTGCTGTGGCACTTGGGTAGACATGAGCGCATCTTTGTAGCTCATATTGGAGATACTTGGGAGCATGGTGGTGCAGGGCAGGTGGAGGGAATTTGAACGGAGGCTCGATGGTAGCGACCGACCAGCACAGTCTCCTGATCTGGAATACCTGCTTGTTGTTGCTAGCAGGTTCGAGGTTGGCGAAGAAGATCCCAAGTGGTTCTTTGGTTTTCCTCCCAATAGGATTGTGGAGGTCTCTTATGCCCCAGTTTTTCCAATTCTTCTTGGATTTCGGCACGATCAGCAGTGTGATGTAAACCCTTGATTACGACTCAGTAGGCTCTCTCATCCCTGGGTTGGAATGTGCGATGCCTTTTATTCTGGGCCACGAGTTGCTGACGTAGCTCAGTATAAGACTCCTTGTCGGGCATCATAAAACCATAATGAGAAGTCAATACTTTCATTTGTGCACTTAATGCATAGCAAACCAATAAATTTTCTTATGCACATTGGATTTTTTTTTTTAATTTTGAAAAACATGTTTTTTTTTTTTTGTAGCGTGCCTTAATTTTTTTAAGATCTGTCCGAGAGGACAATAATTAAATGGTTTGGCGGGTGACTTAACTTAAGGGATACTACATGTATTTGAGGCGGGTTTTAAATAAAACAAAAATATTACAAATAGATGAGATGTTGCCTTTAGTTTTCCGAAGTCCGAGTCATTTGAGTAGTTTTTCTCATGTTTAAGTGGCCGGTTTCTTTTAAAATTACCGATCTGCATTAGTAATATAGGTTTTTTATTGCTACTTCATCACAAGTTAATATGTATTTGTCAAATTATATTCGTCTCCCATTAAAGCGTAGCGCGTTTCGAACTATTCACAGGCGATCACTCAAGCATACTGCCCTGCTCGTTTTCTTACAACCTATACGAAACCTCGAACCACACTCGGCGGCAACGTCGCGACGCATCGTCGTGCAACTAAACAGGCGACGCGTCGTTGTCGCCCCGCTCCAACGGTACTTGCAGAAAAACGAGGGACAACCACAATACAAAGACGCAAAACATAATATGATGAAACAATTCGAGTTCATGCGTAATCTTCTACTACTACTATATACAACTGCGATGCCATCTGCATAGGTTGCAATAAGAGTCCTGTTCGGTGCTTCCATGTGTACGAAACTCGGGCAAGGGATATCAGCAGGGAGGGTAAGAGGCTTATAGTGTAGTTGTATTCTTCCAAAATACAGTTGGTTTTTATTTCATCTCTCCCTTTGACCAGTAAACGGTTAATCGTTTTTGCCTCTTGTAACAAGTACCGTATGGTCGTCCATTTACCGCTTGAATTTAAGTCAACTGCGCAATATCTCTTTCGATAATATTATTTCTTTATTTCAATTTTTAGGAGCAGGGAAGGTCCCGCTCCATTTGAAGTCAACTCGTAATTGACTGCCTGATCTGCATACAAAGATTTCTTAGTCTAGGTCTGGGAGCAGCGCTGCCGGCGTAATCTGCAGCTTAGCGATGCTTATCTATACTTATTATCGATGCTTATCTACGTTATAAATACACAACGTTATACGCATACATTAGGGCTTGACTGTATATGTACACATTGTAACGGAGTGCTACAATTTTCTTGTATGTTATGAATATACAGTACAGTGATAAACCAATATGTGTGCATACTACATCTTTCTCCTTTTGAAAAATAACGTAATAATATGAAGTTATTTTCAAGTATATAATTTTTTTTTTTTTTAATTGAAACTGCAGTTTTGCCGCGCTGTTGTGTACAAAGCATTTTCGCTTTGATGACATCGGGCGATTCGCCTTTAACTGATGCTTTTAATACATTTATTATACCGATATGGTCTTTTCATTTTCAACTTTGTGTGATAATGGACCAAGTATCTTGGTCTTGATTACCTCTACCGCTAGCCTGATCTCCTTTTGTCAGATCTGTTAGCCGGAGAGCCGTGATTAATCTATTTAAGTTTAACTTTTTGCCGTCAAACTTAGGTATTGTGGACGAAATTTGTCGCACATATTCCCTTGATGTTGCGGCAGAGTCTGTCATTTTGGCTGTTTCCTGTATACTCGAAGTATTTGAATTTGAAAGCTCTTCTTCAAGTAATTCGGGTAATGTTATTACAGCTGGAATTGAAAGATCGTGGAGATCTTCTTCTTTTATTTCTGATTCTTCTACACTTTCGATATCCTCACCGATCTCAGCCACTATAGGTGTGCTTAAAATCGTTGGGATAGTAACATTTAATAATAATATTTTTTTTTTCATTCTAGTTTTCTGATTTTAAAACAAAAATTTTGGATCATCTTAATTAAAAATACATTTTGTGTGGGTTTTTTATTTTTTGGTTTTAAAAAAATTTATTTTGTTTTTTTTTATATGTTTATATGTATCCTTAAGTATTTCTTTATGCATTCATCTTTTTATTCTTAAATTTTTAAATCTTATCCAAATTATTCGCTCTGCTTATAGAACGCTTCTTTATTATTATGTCTTACTACTGTCAGATCCAAACGAACAATATAATTTTTACTTATTTTTGGGTTTTGGTTTATTTTACGTTAAAAATATTTTGTTTTGATATATATACATATTGTTACATTTTCCAGCCTAATTGTTGTATGGCTTTACGGGTCATTCTTCTCATCGGGCAGAAAAAGTTCCGCTCAATGTTACAATATTTTGTGTAATATTAATATGCAGCGCAGTGCATCGAGGGTGGTGTGCCACGCAGGGCAACAAAAAAAAAATATTTTTTTCCGCAGCTCCTACTTGCTTCAGGAATATTTTTGGCTGCAGATCCTCCTTGCGTCAGCTGGACGTCGCCGGTGTTGGCACGCTGACACTCCCTCGATGACGTAGTGAGCGGGCTGCTCACCACGTTTATGATGATGTCTTCATTTGGGGTTATGTGCCGGGGCTGCAATGTCTGCACGTATGTTCACAATGTGGTGTGAACAATGATCCCTCGCAGTCGTTCGGGCAGCTTTTCTTTAATTCCGGCAGGCTTTTTGCCTGGGGAGTTTGAGTTTTATTAATTGTTAACGATTTTATTTGTTTTTCTGAGTGAGCAGGTGTGGTTGGCTTTTTTTTCTTAAGATATTCGACACAGTGGTCTACCTCAGCTTGTAGTTTTTGAGCTTTCGACCATTCGGGCGGTGGAGTGTTCGTATATAATAGCCACTTTATGTGCGCTATTCTCTTTTTTGCTGTATTTCGAACTCCGCCCCTGTTTTTACCCATCACACTAACACTCTACTCACTCAGATACTACTCACTACATACAACTCACTGCATACTACAATAGGCCGATACGACTCAGGATCAACTTCCGGTTTTCCAGGCCTGTCTTGGGAACACTTGGATCCTTAAAATAACATTAAAGATTAGTGCTATATAGATTATCTTTTAAAGGTAAAACCTTTAGCGTGGCATGGCAAATCCTATCAATTCCTGGAGCTTTATGTTTCGGCAGTAATTTAATTATTTCAGATATTTCTTCTATCCTTATTGGCTTAATAGGCCAAGACATCTGCAATGGCATTTGTAGGTACTGGTGAGTCTCTCTTATTTGTTCTGTCGTGGCGAAGTCATAAGTCCACTTCAGTTTTTGCAAATTCCACACCTGGACAGCGTACGGGTACCCATCGAAGTGGTTGTCGTCTAAGCGATTTTGTGCACTTCCACAGCGAATAGTTTGCATCAACGGTATGGAGGATAATTTTTGCTCAAAGAATGATGATGATTTTGAGTTGCTTTGCTGCTCGGTTCCACAAGATTCTGTCCCATGGATCCTGAGTTCGAATTGATCTTCTTCGAAGGCGTCTTTTAGTTATGATTAGTTATCTAGCCTCTCTTGTTAGTACAATACCATAACTTCTGGGGCATGTCTCAGGCTCAGACGGCGTAGAATCAGAAGCAGCTCTATATATATTTTGCGTTAGAATGTCTACTGCGTTCTCGATGACTTCCTTAGAGCTCAGAAAATTGAATATATTATGAATATTATATTAATTGAAAAGAGTTTTCCAGATGTTGTCTGAAAACAAAGAGATCAGTTCGGCTGTTTATTAACCGAGAGCATGGTCTAGCATAGGCACCTTCTGTTTGTAGAGTAGCAACAAGGGCTACATGATCGGAGTCTAGATCCCAATTTTCGCAAATACTTGTTCTGTCTAAGTTTATCCCATGGTACACAGCAAAATCAATGCATGTAGGTCTGTTTTTGGGCACATGTGGGTATCTAGTTGGTGAACCTGTTGTAAGGATATAAGCACCTCTGGCTGAAATGGCTTCTGCTAGTTCTCGACCTCTGGGTGAATTTTACGTATCACCCCATAGCCAATGTCGGGCGTTCCAGTCCCCACCATCTAAATACCTTTGGCCACAATAGACAAGTAAGTCACTGAAGTGCCTTTCTTCAATTCTATTTGTTGGTGGACAGTATATCGCGCTAAATTCCATATCTCCAAGCCCGGTGGAGACCTTAACTGAAGACATCTGAATAGTTCTCGTTCCAATAACTCTTTGCGGGAAATGACGAAGAGAGATTCTCGCCAGTACTGCTGCACCTCCCATTCCGTGATTATGGCTTGAAGGCTTGTATGCAGGATAAAAGCTATACCCATGTATCTTAACTGTGTTCCCTCTGTTGATTCTGATCTCGTTTAGGAGAAGAATGTCAACGCAGTTGTTGTGTGCGAAGAGCTCGACTTCTCTGGCTTTACCTGAAATACCATTTACATTCCAGATAAAAATCTTCAGAGGATTCATTGCGATGGTAAAGCGTTACTATGGAGTTGGGGAGCCGATTTGGCCATTTCAAAAACCATTTTTTCCAGCAGTTCAAGTCGTTCAAGTCGATTTTTCTGGGGTGGTTGCGCTGGTTTGTTGCACTTTTATCTAACCTGGCTTGCTTAGGTTGTTGCTTCTTTATAGTGCCCATTGATCGTCCAAGATACTCCTGGTACCACTGGCAAACTTTGTAACTTGCCGAGTTATTTCCTCCACAGTGTATACAAAAAAAGCATATTTAAATTCAATTACCTGTGCAGGATTCTCCTTTCATACATTTTATTGCCAAAAGTCGGTTTACCAGTCGTTAAAGTCGGTTTGCGCGCTCTTATATAATGTATGGTACAGGACAGATAAGACAATCTTAAATGATTGTCTGTCCATACGCCACTGGTGACTGCATAGCCAAACAACTTGAGCTTTACAATCTCTGCTTTAACTGGACCAAAGCGCTCTTGATATAACTATGCCACGCTCCTTGAAATTGTTGTAGAATTGTGCAAAAGCTTGTCGACATCTACGTTAGCATGGGAGCAACCCATGTTGATCAAGAACGTGGCAAATTCTGTGAAGCCAGTATCGCCAATCACATAAAATGGTCGACAATTCCTTACAATCCATTTCGTAGCAATTGTGGCTACTTTTTTTGTTTCACAATTAACATTGATTAGAGCTTGATACGATAGCTATACAAACGATTTTATTATTTGTATTACTATTCTATTTTAAATATATGTCGGCGCGGGCAGTTCGTGCTGTGTATGAGTGTGAGGCATTTCCCACGAATCTGGCCGACGCGGGCAGTTCGTTGTATGAGTGTGAGGCATTTCGCAGGAATGTTATTTCATCATTATTTGGCAATTGCATCAGCCTCTAATTGAGTTGCGATTGGCTGATGGCATTTGGTAGTTTTGGAAGGTACCGTTTTAGCGCGGCGACAGCGCCACAACGCTGTCGCCGAGCGTGGTTCGATGGTAGGCACAAAAGAAGAAGTGTGCGACGCAAGTCAGTTCAATTCTAGACTTCGACCACCGAAACTCGCTGCGCGATTAGAAAATGGAACAGTTTAATGACGCGTTTATATCAGAAGTGGGATCGGGCTCGGCACCTAACAACGAAGCTGAGCCGTGGAAAGCTCTAATAGAGTTGCAAAATAAAAACTTAACAGAACTCGTTAAAACATTTCAAGCAACGATTTCCGAAAAAACAAACAAAATCGCGGTTGTGCTGCCAAAATTCAATGCAGACCTTGTTGGCGCCGATGCGTCGGCATGGTGCTCTACTGCGAACATTATTTTGGCAGAAAATGATATAAAAGGTAGTGCCCTTGTGACGGTGTTAAGTGCAGCGATGGAAGGTAGTGCCTCACAATGGCTTGCGCGGACTTGTTATCCAGAAATGAATTGGCCCGAGTTCAAGCAACTATTCATTCAACAGTTCACTAATGTTGAAACACCAGCGGCTATGTTTCTGACAATGCTAACTAACAGTCCGAGCGACGGTGAATGCCTTTCGAATTATGCTGGTCGTATGATGACGTCGCTTATGGTGAAATGGCGTGAAATGGATGTAGAGGAGATCGCAGCTTCCGTAACGCTTGCTAGGCTGGCTCAAGTTGATAGCAGATTGCAGCGCATGACCTTCACCTCAAATGTGCGCACCAGAAGTGATTTGCAAACCGAGTTAAAAGCATTCACATTCAACAAAAGGAAGATGACGTCGCGGGAAGAAATGTCTTTGCTTGACATCAAGAGGCAAAAACTTTCAACAATTAAGTGTCACTTCTGTGGAAAGTTAGGCCACAAGATCAACGAATGCAGAGTTAGACAGCTGCAAAATTTTTCGTCTCGTGCTATGGACCGTAATGGCAGCAGCGCATTTGGTCACCGTCAAAAATCTGATGTAACCTGCTTCAAGTGTGGAGAGCGTGGCCATATTTCTACACAATGCAGTAAACAAAAAACGGACAACAGCAAGGATACACATACTGTAAAGAGAGTGCAACTGTGCGAAGTTGTTGAGCCTAAAGGAGAGATGGTTCATCAAGGAATGACATTTGCTACAACGTTTGACTCTGGCGCGGAGTGTTCATTAATCAAACAACAGATAAGTGCTAAGCTAGCTGGTAAAAGATTAAATAATGTTGTGAGGTTGGAAGGTATTGGCAATGGCAGCGTTTGCAGCACATTGCAAATACTTACCAACGTAAATATTAATAATTATCAGATTGAGATTTTGTTTCATGTTTTAGACAATAATTATATGAAAAATGACATAATTATTGGTCGAGAAATATTGTCGCCTGGATTTAATGTCATAATTTCACCAGGGAAATTTGAAATTGTTAAAACAAAAACTGTTAATAATTGTGTTAACGAAGATAAATTTTATGACTTAGACACAGGTCTTGTTGGTGAAGACTGTGATGAATTAAAAAGTTTGTTGGAAAATTATTCAAAATATTTTATCAATGGGATTCCTTTGTCTAGAGTTAGTTCGGGTAAAATGAAAATTAAACTAAATGACCCAAGAAAAATTGTCCAAAGGAGACCATACAGGCTCAGTCCAAGTGAAAGGGAATTGGTTCGAAATAAGATTAGGGAGCTATTGGAATGCAAAGTAATAAAGCCGAGTTGCTCACCCTTCGCAAGTCCCATAATGCTGGTAAACAAAAAAGACGGCTCCCATCGCTTGTGTGTAGATTACCGGGAATTAAATGGTAATACCGTTGCAGATAGATACCCTTTGCCCCTTATATCAGACCAGATAGCCAGGCTTCATGGAGCAAAATATTTCACATGCTTAGATATGGCAAGTGGATATTATCAAATACCCATGCATGAAGACTCAGTAGAGTGTACAGCGTTCGTCACTCCAGACGGACAATATGAATTCTTAGCAATGCCGTTTGGGCTTAAAAATGCGCCTTCAGTTTTTCAGCGTACCGTTATACAAGCCCTGGGAGATCTTGCTAATACATTTGTGGTCGTTTATATGGACGACGTAATGGTGGCTGCTTCAACGAAAACTGAGGCTTTAGAGAGATTAAAGATTACTCTTGACTGTCTTACGTGTGCCGGATTTTCCTTTAATATAAAAAAAATGTTCTTTTCTTAAGTCAACAGTACAATATTTGGGATATGAAGTGAGTGCAGGTGAAATTCGTCCAAATCCGCTTAAAATTGCTGCGTTAACTGCATTACCACCTCCTCAGTCGATCCCAGCTTTAAGACAATTTATAGGGCTGGCGTCTTATTTTAGGCAATTTATTCAAGGATTTTCTTGTTTTATGAAGCCCTTATATCTGTTGACCTCAGGGAAGAACGAGTTTGTTTGGGAACCAGAACATGAGCAAATAAGAAAGAAGGTTGTCTCTATACTTACACAGAAGCCAGTCTTGGTAATTTTCGACCCGCAGTATCCAATCGAGTTGCATACTGATGCAAGTTCTCGTGGATACGGTGCCATCTTGTTACATAAAATCAACAACAAGTCGCATGTCATTGAATATTTCAGTAAAGCTGCTTCACCTGCAGAGTCTCGGTACCATTCTTACGAATTGGAGACTCTTGCTGTTGTTTTGTCCATAAAACATTTTCGCCATTATTTACTGGGTAGAAATTTTGTTGTTTTCACTGACTGTAATTCCCTTAAGGCATCAAGGACTAAACATGATCTGTCTCCTAGGGCGCAAAGATGGTGGGCTTACTTACAATCGTTTACGTTTGAATTACAGTATAGAGAAGGTAAACGAATGGCTCACGCTGATTTCTTTTCAAGAAATTTACCTTCAACTAAGTTGCTGGCCACAAATTGTAAAGCTTCTGAAAAACGAGTTTGCTTGGCAGAAATTTCCAGCAACTGGCTTTTGGCTGAACAACGTCAAGATTCAGAAATAGTTAGCATCGTAAAGAAATTAAAAGACAATTCTCTTTCCATAGACGTTGCAAAAACTTATGAGTTGAGAGCAGGAATACTTTATAGAAAAATTCAGCGTAATGGTAGAACTCGATCCTTAGCAATTGTTCCTCGAGTGTTTAGATGGTCCGTGATAAACCAAATTCATGAATCGATTATGCATTTAGGATGGGAAAAGACGCTAGACAAGGCCTATGACTATTATTGGTTCGATAATATGTCCAAATATATTCGAAAATTTGTTGAAAATTGTATCACCTGCAAAATGTCAAAGTCCTCTTCTGGCAAAATTCAAGCTAGTCTTCATCCTATACCAAAAGTAAGCACACCTTGGCATACTATTCACATAGACATAAGTGGGAAGTTGAGTGGGAAGTCTGATCAAAAAGAGTATATCATCGTTCAAGTAGATGCCTTTACTAAATTTGTTTTGTTAACTCACACCCTTAAAATAGATGCTGAAAATTGCATAAATGCTGTGACGGCGGCAATATCTTTATTTGGAGTACCAAATCGTATAATAGCAGATCAGGGTAGGTGTTTTGCTAGCACAAGATTCAGTGAGTTTTGTGCACAACAAAAGATAAATTTGCATTTGATTGCAACAGGTGCAAGCAGAGCAAATGGGCAGGTTGAACGCACTATGTTTACTTTGAAAAATTTATTAACCGCAGTCGAAACTAGCAGCAGGTCTTGGCAAGATGCATTGGGAGAAATTCAGTTGGCCTTAAACTGTACGGTGAGCCGAGTGACAAAGGCAAGTCCTTTAGAATTATTTATTGGTAAAGTTGCTCGACCATTGGGGTTACTTCCACTCTGCGACACGGTTGATGAGATTGATTTGCCAGCAGTACGAGCTCAAGCAAGTCAAAATATTTCGGCTTCAGCAACATATAGCAAGACACAATTTGATAAAAACAAAGCTAGAGTTGTGGAATGCAAAGTTGGCGATTTCGTATTATTAAAAAATGAGGAGAGGCATCAAACAAAGCTTGACCCAAAGTTTAGAGGCCCTTTTGAAATAACGGAATTATTAGACGGGAATAGGTATGTGCTGAGGTCATTGACAAACAATAGGAAATATAAATATGCCCATGACGATGTGCGGAAAATGCCAGATGGTTATGTACCAGTTGAATATGAAAATGTTGGAAATGAAACTGTTGAAACAGACAGTAGTCAAAATGTTGAAAATGAAACTGTTGAAACAGACAGTAGTCAAAATGTTGAAAATGAAACTGTTGAAACAGACAGTAGTCAAAATGTTGAAAGTGAAACTGTTGAAACAGACAGTAGTCAAAATGTTGAAAGTGAAACTGTTGAAACAGACAGTAGTTAAAATATTAAAAGTTAAACTGTTGAAACAGACAGGACAGGGGTCCTGTAGCCTGAAGGGCTAGAAATGAAATGCAAGCACAAATGCAAAACAGTTGTTTTGATCATGGCGTGTAGAGCATAAGATATGATGTTTAAAATTTTTTTTTAGGTTTAAGGATAAAAAAAAAAAAAAAAAAAAAAAAAAAAAAAAATAATAATAATAATAATAATAATAATGAATGAATTTGAAGATTACGTTTGTCAATGTTTAGTAGCGGTTTTGTAAGAAAACTTATCCTTGTTAAACTGAAATTTTTATAATTTGTTAATAAAAATGTTTTATGTATATCGCAAAGTATATTTTGGAAGTATTGCACGAGGTCGTGTAATGGTCAGGATGGCCGTGTCGGCGCGGGCAGTTCGTGCTGTGTATGAGTGTGAGGCATTTCCCACGAATCTGGCCGACGCGGGCAGTTCGTTGTATGAGTGTGAGGCATTTCGCAGGAATGTTATTTCATCATTATTTGGCAATTGCATCAGCCTCTAATTGAGTTGCGATTGGCTGATGGCATTTGGTAGTTTTGGAAGGTACCGTTTTAGCGCGGCGACAGCGCCACAACGCTGTCGCCGAGCGTGGTTCGATGGTAGGCACAAAAGAAGAAGTGTGCGACGCAAGTCAGTTCAATTCTAGACTTCGACCACCGAAACTCGCTGCGCGATTAGAAAATGGAACAGTTTAATGACGCGTTTATATATATATAATTGACAACACATGGAGAATTTGACACGATCGCTAATTAATTTATATATGTCGGCAAATGAACTGTTTCGGGGTCCTCTGTTGCCGCGCTCCGCCCGCGAGTCGTACACTTCCTCGGTTGCGACATATTCACGCGTCCACTTTCTCAGAGTTTTCAAACATAAGGGACCCGTGTACATTTCAACATCACTCCATTTCGCTTGATACTTGCTGGTCCGAACCCACCACAGGACAAGCATTTGTCCCACTCTAACGCATCGTCGAACCGAGGCTGTGTAGAACAGAGCAAAATCCGTTAAACTCGCATAACGGAACACAGCGAACAGCGATCAAAAAAAAAACGAAGACAAGAACAGCGAGATACGAATTTTATTTATTAGAGATGGAACATAGAAAATAAAAATAAGACTAATAATGATGCGACACGGCCTTCCTGACCAGCACACGTCCTCGTGTGTAATATAAGTTTTGAAATTAAACAAGCTTAATCTAGAAAGATAACATTAAACGTAATTCAGAGTATTAGTATAGGTTCTCTTTTATATTATATTTTTTTTTTTTTTTTTTTTTTTTTTTTTAATTTTATTTTTCTTGTTATCGACCAACTCGAGTGACAGAAGTACCAAGCAGATCGTTTGTTATTATTAGCAACACACTAGGACAATTCAACCCGCCACGCCGCCAGTCACCAGACATCAAATAAGTCAACACAGTAACACGTGTACCTACTAGCACTGGCAACTTGGCGACGTTGCATGTGTTCCCAATCTCGCATTGAAATCCATCAATGCCTCTCATTCACTTGAGTCTTCAAAGAACTCAGTAACTTTTCCGCTCACATTGGCATCCACCAACGGATTTCTAACGTCTCTTTCAACGTTTTCATCCACATTGGAATCCACCAAGGGATTTCTAACGTCTCTTTCAACGTTTTCATCCACATTGGAATCCACCAAGGGATTTCTAACGTCTCTTTCAACGTTTTCATCCACATTGGAATCCACCAAGGGATTTCTAACGTCTCTTTCAACGTTTTCATCCACATTGGAATCCACCAAGGGATTTCTAACGTCTCTTTCAACGTTTTCTTGATCGTCACATAGATCTAACTCTTTGGGGATCTCCTCTGTTGGCATACTGCGCAAAGCTTCATGTGGGTACTTATAAGTCCGCTTATTAGTTAAAGATTTTAAAATATAACGATCTCCCTCAAGTACCTCTGTCACGAGGAAAGGTCCTTTATATTTTTGGTCTAATTTTGTTTGGTGCCTTTCTTCGTTCTTAAGTAAAACATAATCGCCAACACTAAAGTTATCAAATTTGGCTTTGTGCTTATCGAATCTAGTTTTTTCATACAAGGCGTTCTTCTTAATATTTTCTCTCGCGATATTTCTTATAATATTTACATCGATTTTATTAACTTGTTCACATATTGATAACATATTAAATGGTCTACATTCTTTTCCGATTAGTAATTCAAGAGGACTGGCTTTCGTTATGCGATTTGTAGTACAATTTATAGCTAGTTGTATCTCTCCTAAGGCATCTTGCCAAGAACGATGGCTGCTCTCTACAGCCGTAAGCATGCGTTTAAGCACACTCATAACGCGTTCTACCTGTCCATTGGCACGACTAGCCCCTGTTGCAATTAAGTGTAGTTGAATTTTTTGCATGGAACAGAATTCACTGAAACAAGAGCCTGTAAAGCATTTACCCTGATCTGCAATGATTCGTGTTGGTACACCGAATACGGAGATTGACGCCTTCAAGGCGTCTATACAACTCTCACTATTAATGTTTACCGTGTGGTGCAAACAAACAAACTTTGTAAACGCATCAATCAGAACGATAATATATTCCTTTTGATCCCTCTTGCCGCTTAATTTTCCCGTAATATCTATATGGATCGTGTGCCATGGAATTTCTACTTTTGGTATGGGGTGGAGTTCGATTGGCAATTTTCCTGACGGAGGCTTAGTTAACTTACACGTAATGCAATTATCAACGAACTTACGAACATATTTGGCCATGTTCTCAAACCAGTAAAATTCGTACATTTTGTCTAAAGTCTTTTCCCACCCAAGATGTACAACTGCTTCATGGACATGGTTCACTACTGACCATCTGAATGATCTGGGGACAACTGGCAGGCAACGAGTTTTACCGTTCCTTTGAATTTTGCGAAAAAGCATTTTCGAGCGTAATTCATAACTTTTTGCCAAGCTCTCACCCAATTCATTGTTCTGTATTTTAACAACAATCGTGGAAATCTCTGAATCCTTTTGTTGTTCTGCAAGTAACCAGTTGTCCGTTATTTTGGCCAATAGAACATGTTTTTCTTCCTCACCAGTAATAACCCGAGCAGTTGGCAGTGGGTTGCGTGATAAGAAATCAACATGTGCCATTTTGGCACCAGGTCTATATTCTATGTCAAAGTCGAAGGACTGCATATATGCCCACCAACGGTGTACTCTCGGCGTTAGTTCAGTCTTGTTGCGAGTAGCTTTTAGGGAATTACAGTCTGTAAAAACAACAAATCGTCGCCCATGTAAATAGTGACGAAAGTGTCTCATGGAGTTATACACAGCTAAAGTTTCAAGCTCGTACGAATGATATCGAGATTCCGTCAAGGATGTTTGTTTGCTGTAATACTCAACTACACGACGTTTATTATCTATTTTGTGGAGTAGAATTGCTCCGTAGCCATCCATACTGGCATCTGTATGCAGTTCAATGGGATGCCGAGGATCGAAGATAACAAGGACGGGCTCATCTGTAAGCAATTTAATGACTTTTTGACGAATTTGTTCGTGTTCAAGTTTCCATTCAAATATTTTGTTTTTGCAGGTCAGTCTATATAAGGGTTTCATGATTTCTGAAAACTTTGGCACAAACTGCCTAAAATAAGAGGCTAGGCCAATAAATTGTCTTACTTGGGTAACAGACTGCGGAGGCGGTAAAGCGACTAATGCTTTTATCTTAGATGGATTTGGTCTAATTTCGCCCTCTTTTACCACGAACCCCAGATATTCAACGCAAGATTTCAGGAATGAACATTTTCCGATATTAAAAGAAAACCCAGCCTGCGATAATATTTTCAAAACTGTCCTTAACCTTACAAAAGCTTCTTCTTTTGTTTCTGCGATAATCATTATATCGTCCATATAAACGATAACGTAAGAGTGAGCAAGCTCACCCAAAGCTTTCATAACTGCACGCTGGAACACGGATGGGGCATTCTTTAACCCGAAGGGCATAGTTAGAAATTCGAATTGGCCGTCAGGTGTCACAAAAGCCGTGCGCTCAATTGAATTTGCGTGAATAGGTATCTGATGAAACCCGCTGGCCATATCCAAGCAACTAAAGAAACTTGCTCCACGCAACCTAGATATCTGGTCACTAATTAGTGGTAAGGGATATTTCTCTGCAACTGTGTTTGTATTTAGTTCGCGGTAATCCACGCAAAGACGATCAGAACCATTTTTCTTTTTAACGAGTAAAACTGGACTGGCGAACGGTGAGCTGCTAGGACGGATGATGTTAGCTAACAGCAGCTCATTAATCTTGTTTCGGACAATTTGTTTTTCCTCTATACTAAGTCGGTACGGTCGTCTGTGTACAGTTTTTATTGGATCAATTAAGCGTACTTCTAATTCGCCAGTTGTAACACGATTTTTGGGAAAACCGTCTATAAATGAGTCACAGAATTCATTCAAAAGATTTACCAAGATTTTCCTATCCTCGCCACACAATTCGGTATTAACATTTTCAAGACTAAAACTACTACTCAAAGCAGATAGGGTTTGCACAGACCTTGTTTTGCATAACTTTATTTTATCTATTGTTATAGTAGCACTAAATCCCTGACTTAAAATTTCACGTCCAATTATAATATTATAATTAATGAAATCATTAAGAATTACGTGAAAAAGCACTTCGAGACTGTAACCACTTATTGTTACGTTAGACAAAATTTGTAATGTACTGGTAAAAGTATTATTTCCGATACCCTTTAAAACTACAATGTTGTTAATACGTGTGCCCGAGAGTTGGGTGGACACAGATTCTCTTACAAGTGAGCATTCGGCTCCAGAGTCGAAATAAAATGGATACGACTCACCAGATGATATCAATGTCCCAATTGGCTCGACTACGTGACACACGTTGACACGCTTCTCGTCGGCTTTAGTTTGGTTTGACAACGATTGTCTTGCAGGGCAAGCTGACGCTATATGCCCCTGGTTTCCACATCTATAGCAAGTAATTGACCAAGGTTTAGAGTCAGATAAGCGCCCAATACTCGAACTAGATCCTTGTTGATTCTTTAAGTTGTTTTTCATGGAGCGGCAGTCAACTATCTTGTGGCCATTTTTTCCACAAAAGTGGCACTTAACATTTGGGTGTAGGCGAGCTCTTTTGCTGGTAGAATTTTCTGGAACGGGATGGTCCTTCCTCTTGCCATACGAAAACGCTCTTAGCTCGTTCTGCAACTCGTTGCGTGTTTTGACAGTAGTTGTGAACACAGTGCGTTGCAGCCTACCATCTATATTTGCAGCATGTGCCAGGGCAACAGACACTGCAATTTCTTCTGCGGTCATAGACTTCCATTTTGCCATAAGTGTTGTTATTAATCGGCTACCATACAGCGCAAGACATTCGCCGTCGTTTGGCCGCCCGTTTAACACATTAAAGACTGTTGCTGCTGGCGTCTCATTGCCTTCATACTGCTGAAGAAACATTTCTTGGAATTGGCTCCAAGTCATTCCGGCGAAACAAATTTGTGACAGCCAATTAGAAGCACTGCCCTCCAATGATTTGGTTAAGGCCATGAGCAAAGCACTGCCATCCAGAGGATTTTCTCCTATAACAAGGTCCACTGTAGAGCACCAAGTGGCTGCACTTGAACCGGCGGACTCAGGGTTGAACTTGGGTAGCACAACCACTTGTGTAGTCTGCGAGCCCCTCACGGCATTTACAATTTCTAATAGACTACGATGCTGCATTTCTAAAATTGTGGACAGGCGATCATCAGTGATGGCTTGGGGCTGAGGCGATCCCACTTCTGATGTCGGCAAATGAACTGTTTCGGGGTCCTCTGTTGCCGCGCTCCGCCCGCGAGTCGTACACTTCCTCGGTTGCGACATATTCACGCGTCCACTTTCTCAGAGTTTTCAAACATAAGTGACCCGTGTACATTTCAACATCACTCCATTTCGCTTCATACTTGCTGGTCCGAACCCACCACAGGACAAGCATTTGTCCCACTCTAACGCATCGTCGAACCGAGGCTGTGTAGAACAGAGCAAAATCCGTTAAACTCGCATAACGGAACACAGCGAACAGCGATCAAAAAAGAAACGAAGACAAGAACAGCTAGATACGAATTTTATTTATTAGAGATGGAACATAGAAAATAAAAATAAGACTAATAATGATGCGACATATATTTATTTTAGACAAATGCTACAATATTATTAAATAGGACGCACACGCACATAATAATACACATAAACATAATAAAACACACACTTTGACTTACCTCCGCGCTGTCCGAACTCATTTTACCCAATGACAACACAAAGAATTCTGAGCACTCTGAATTACCCGTGAAAAAGAGAAAGAGAGTGATGGTAAGAGAAGGGAGAAGTTGGGAAACTTTTTAGTTAAGCACCGGCTAATTATGGCTCAATAATGGGTCGGCCTGCCCACACCGACACAGCTTTAAGTACTAACAACGAGTCTTATCCCTTAACACTCTTAACCAATTAACAGTATTCAATCAAGGCGACGAAGGACGCTCCTGGTATTTCGATTGGACGCCTAAAAGTCCGAACACATACGAAGTGAACGCGAAGAGAACGCGACCAACTGAATGACATGTATTCTGAATACGTAGTAAAACGAATGAATACTCTAATTTTAAACAAAGAGAATTGTGTTACTTACTTACCTCTACTTTATTTTAACTGTCTCCTTTGAGAGCACGCCACAGAATGACACCTCGAAACTCATCTCCTCTTCTTCATTTGTGCGAATGGGCCACAACAGAATCGATCTTATATGCTGAATGTACATGACAGAAAGGGATGACAATGTTGTGCTTAATTCTAAAGGGGATTTGTGCTTATTACTCCATTGCTTCTTATTCTATTTTACAGTAGGTCTCATTCGTATCAATTATGTCATATATAATACAGTGGGACTTATATACTATGTCCTACTACAATGCACTATGGTCCAGAATTCGTTTTTTTTGGCATAAACTCTAAATTTTTATGTCAATATATCGTCTTTTAGCAATTATTTTCTAATAGAAAATTGATCATATAAATAAAAACCAAAAACAAAATTGACCGAAAGCTTCACTAAATCTTTTTATGAGCTTTTAAAGTTGAAGTGCTAAACAGCTGATTGAGAGAATGCAATTCCCGCCAAATTATTTGTTTACTTTTGCACGTAGTACGATCGTTAATACGCATCCAAAAATTATAGTAAAATATGGAAAATAATTGTCAAGGTATGATGTTTTTAACGTATATATGTAATATATGTGTAGTTGTACTGTTTTTATGTTGTGTGACATCCAATTTATGTGTATTTTAACGTGTGTATGTGTATGTGTATTCTAACGTGTCCCCTGTGTTTCGTGGAGTATAACTAATTTTCTGACAATTTCTGACAAAAGTTAAAAACGTCAGTTTGTACCTTTAACTATTGTCTTTCACGGTAAAGTAATATCTTTTGCCCATTTTTGCTCGTTTTCTTAAAAATTTGATTTTATATAGGCAAGTTCGAGTTCACACATAGCGACCTCCTGGACATTTGGAGGCGTAACAATAGGCAAATAAGTTATGTTTCAGATTACGTTTATTCCGCAATCAACAACAATAATCTGGAATCGAAAAAGACAGAAGAGATTGACAAAAAAATAGTAAATTTTGAATTATTTATTAAAAAAAAACTGCCCGAGTGTAACAGACAACTAGACCGATTTATTTCCAAACATACCAAGTGGATGGCGTCTAAGATAACAATTCCTGTTAGTGATTTTGAAAACTCCAAGACACCCCAGCAAGTGGGACGCCGAAACTTATCTTACCAAAATGCAGGAGAAATATTAAAAAGGAAACTGGCATCGAATCTGGCAAGTGAAAGTGACCACGACACAAGTCTTTTGATTCATGCAGCAACTGTTTCTGCTAGAAAAGAATGCAAGAGGGACGTTGCCTTTGTTCTTAAAGAAACTTTAAAAACACCAGAATTTCCAAGCGAATCGAGGATGCAAATTCAATGCCAAAAACCAACTCCTCTTTCACCAGATGAAGCTCTAGCTTATCTCCTGGAAAACACGCTGACAAAACAGCAATATATAAGCACCAGGCTTTTAAATAAAAGCCATAACAGCGATATATATCCGCCGTATAATGAAGTGATCGAAGCTAAATTACAGTGCCGACCAGAGGGTATAGAAGTAATGGAAAACACTGCTCAAGTGCTATTACAAAATCTCTTGGATCATACAGCGCAAAGATTAATTAAGTTGCAATCTGATGTTTTCAAGGAATTTCCAGATATCTTTAAAATCAAATTAATTTGCAGCTACGGATTTGATGGGACAACTGGTCATAGTGCTTACAAGCAGAAATATGAAACTGAAGCACTTGGCACACCAATTTCTGATCAATCTTTATTTGTAACTTCTGTCATACCCATACAAATTATAGATTCGTTTGATCGGCATATCTGGATAAACAGAGCACCGCAGTCCATTCGATTTTGCAGACCTCTAAAAATTGAGTTGATAAAGGAAACTGCTGTCCACATAATGATGGAAAAAAATCAGTTAGATAATCAAATTAATAATCTTACGCCATTCACTTATAAATATGATGAAAATCGTGACATAGAAGTTAGCTATGAAATGCACATGACACTTATAGATGGAAAAGTCCTAAACGTATTAACAGACACTAAATCTACTCAATGTTGTCCGATCTGTGGAGTCAGCCCAACACAAATGTTGAAAATTTCAAATTTTAGTTCAGAAACCTTTGTACCAAAAGTAAAAGCTTTACAATTTGGGGTAAGTCCACTACATGCCTGGATCCGTTTTTTTGAATTTGTTTTAAACGTATCATACAGAGCTGAGATAAAAAAGTGGCATATAAAAGGAGAGGACAAGGTTAAAATGAGTATTCGAAAAAAATATATCCAGGAGGAAATGTGGAGAGAAATGGGCCTTCGAGTAAGCATGCCGAAGCAGAATGGCAGCGGCAATAGCAATGATGGTAATACGGCAAGAAGAGCTTTCGCAAGTACCAAATTCTCGTCGATAACCAGCTTTAACGAACATCTTTTGGAAAAGTTTCACATTATTTTAATAGCAATATCATCCAACTATTTTATAAATTCCGACAAATTTCGTTCTTTTTGCGATATAACTTTTCAATTATATATGCAAACGTATCCATGGTATCCTATGTCACCAACGATCCATAAATCCATAATTCGGCGTTGGTTTCACTTGGATGCCTAGGCGAAAATGCGAGTGAAGCCCGGAATAAACTTTACAAAAGGGACCGATTATCACATGCAAGGAAAAATAGTCGGATCAATACGATGAGTGATATTTTCCACAGAGCTATTGATTCCTCGGACCCACTATTATCAACAATATGTTTAAAAGAAAGAGAGAGAAAAAATAGGAAAAACCACTTCCGAAGGCAGTAATAAGTCTTTTGGAAATACAGTCTAATTTTAAACCTGATCCATCAGACAAAATATTGGACTCACATTCTGATTCTGATTCGAGGACGATTATTTAAAAAAAAAACAATATAGACACTTTTATTAAAAAAAAAAAACAATGAAATTTCGTAGACTCCTGAGTCATACCAGTAGTTAACACTTTCGCGCCCAACGTTGGTTGTGAACAATTTCTATGTTTTCAGAGCTAACTGTAAGCGTGCCTTTTGTTTTTATCTGCTCATTCTTATGATAACGGTGCTTTTATGTGTCTACTTTAAATATGAAAAGCAAAAAACGCATTTGGAAATGAGTTGCAGAAAATATTTGCAATAAACAGCATCACAATAATTATTGTTTCGATATTCGGTGGAACTTTAGAAATTAGTAATTTTTTTATAATACTTTAAAAAGAACCTAAAGTATAAGCAAAAAATTATTTAGCAAAGAGTTAACTAGACAGTGATATAGTCAAACTTAGTTAATAGTGAACAATAAGTAAGTAAATAATTTTCAAAGTTGCTTGTGAGCAACCTTGGGCATTCGTGGTAATAATTTTTGTTTGCATTTAGATATGAGACCGAAAGTAAAAGGTTTGTCTAACGAAGAAATTGAACGGGCTTTAAACTTCGATTGGGATGTTTCTACTGACGAAGAAAGTGGTGATGAGATGAAAGACATTTCTACGGTACTGGAGAAGAATTTAGAAGGAATTCTTGAAAGGGGAGAAAGTATCGAGATTGACCTTCTGGAAAATACAGTGATTGAAGGATGTGAACCTGACTCTTGCGTTGTTGTTGACAGTTGCTTGGAGAAAATTGATCCAAAGACGCTTGTGGGAGTCTAGCCAAAATGGCAACCTTATATGTGCTATCGCACTCATTTGGTAACGAACCATTTTAGCCAAATTCAAATCCTGGCAAAATTGAATATTGCCATATAAAATACCACAAAATTCCCGAGTAGGATTGTAGCAAGCTACGGTGCATTGATTTGCATACTTCCGTTCTCTTTTCGTGAAGGCGTGATCGAGTGCAGTTTAACTTTATGCAAAATCCATGATTATAAATCCACGAGCATCGTGCGCCGCTGCCGGTCCTACATTTGGAGGTAGAAGTCTTAGTGGCCGCGTCGCCAAGGCGGTTTGCATTGTGAGCACCCACCGCGTGCAGCGGAAAGCTGGGCTTGTCCTTTTCTGCTGCCAACCAAATGCAAATCGCAGGTCACCCCCCGAGTTGGCGTTCTTTTTCTACTCTTCATCGCCGCAGCAAGGAGCAGATCGCCGTGCACCCATTTTATGTACACATCAGCTTGGTGTGCATCTTTTCTTCGTTTTCATTGCACACATCGGATAAGCGTCACTTCTTCTTCATCCATGCGCATTCCGAGAATATTTGTGCACAAAACGAGCCCCAGGCTGCTGGTTTTGCCGCTGCGTATGCTGCGAACCTGAAGCAGTCACAACACGAATGATCGTGTCCAGTCTTGAGTATCTTTAGAATAGTTTTTCATATCTGTGTTAATTTTGCCTAAAAATATTTACTTATAAACCTCTACGATTCTAATTTAGCTTAACTTGTGGGAGATCTGACAAATTTATATATGTGATTTTCCCAATTTATATTAATACATACAGCAGATCATCAACAGTCATCAGGCCTGCTGACATCGATGGAAAGTGCGTAAGTACGGCAGAGCGTGAACAAACAAAAATAATAAAAACACACATATATAAAGTCAGATATTCCTAAAAAGTGTGCTAAAAATACCTTGCCTTAATTAATCGTATATCTAGATCTCTTAATTTAAAGCAGTTTAAAGTTTAAATATCAATTAATCATACATAATTCTAATGTAAAGTAAGCCAAACAAACAAATGTAGTAATGTAAACTTAAATACCAATATTTGCATTCCTATCTTAATTATTTTTCCTTTATTTTGTCGTGGATAAGCAAAATTACTCAATAAGAGATTTCCTTAACTAAATAATAACGTAAATAAATAACGTAAATAACGTAATTTTTAGTTTAAGGATTAGGTTTAGGAAAATGTATCGAAATATTATCTTTATATTCAGTTATATGGGGTCGAAAATGAACTAATCTGATGTCTTGTTGGGCTCCAAAGGGTATGTAAAGCAGCGGTTGTAAAAGGGTGGAGTACGAATGGATTTCACAGGTAGGGTGGGTATAGAATAAGGCCAATAACATCTGGGCCTCATCTTCAATAGGTACACTTTCTTGTCTGGTTCTTAGCCGTTTGGTTATCGTTTTGCATCTACCGTATCTCTGTCTACAGTATTGTAGCTGTGACACTCTTGTTCATCTCAACACAAAACCCACGCCGATTTTCCCTGAGCATGCCGGTAAAAATAGTAGACAAAGTGTGTTGGGGTGGACAACGCTCTATGAGTGTGTTCGTTACAATTTCAAAAAAGGAGAGGTCGACCAATAAATGCAGAAAGAGAAAGCTCAGTGGTATCATTGGGATCCCCAAGCAGTGTTTCTTCGCATCAATCAAAGAAGCACAAATTTCAGACAAATCCTTCAGTGTCACAACGTTATGATAAAGTTGAACGTTGGATAGTTTTTGGAGAAAAAGGACGTTGCAGACTGTGCAAAACTGCAACACCGATGACCAAATGCCTTAAATGCAAAGTCTATATGTGTTGCAATAACAATAAAAACTGTTTTTTGTCATACCACACTTAAATTGTCATTATAAAAAAAATATTTCATATTCTGTGAATTATAAAAAAAACAATGCTTACACACCACTACTGCCCAACGTTGCTCACAAGCAACTTTCGCTACCGCCCAAACTAATGGGCGTGGCATACTAAAATTTGTTGCTACATTTTTCTAAAAAATGTAAAATGTAAAAACATTAATGATAAAAAAATTAATTTCACGGGGAAAAAGTTGAACGCGAAAAGCTTTAGGTCACGCGCACGGCACCGTGCGCTGACCGCTGTCAGCTGCGAAGTGACTAATAATAGGAAGACGCCCGCTTTATATAGGATCCGGCTCTGCTTAGTGTGCCCGTCGTCAGTGTGGTATTTGCCTGCATAAGTGGGCCAGCGTGATTGGTCCAGTGTGACCCTCCGCCCGTAGTTTCTGGCACGCGCCCTAAAATATTAAAATTTTATTTATTTATTTATTTATTATGATAGATAGAATAGTTTACAAAACTAGACTAACTTAGATAGTATAGCATTAGCTACGGGGCTTACAGCTATATTTATTTACAATGTTATTATATCTTAATTTAGGTAATATCTAATTTGGTAACTAATTGCTGGCTTGTTATGTACAAATGTCTGTTTTGTTTTTAGATTTTGTGGTATAATTTAGTTTTTTTGAGGAAAAGTATCAGTTTTTGTATGTTATCTGGATTGGGTTTGCTAAGAAGGTCTAGAGGGTTGGTGTTGTTAAATATATCTTGCTTGGCTTGTAGGAGGGATGGGCATGAGTTTAATATGTGGTTTAAAGAAATATCACCTTGGCAAAACGGGCAAGTTGGTATTGAATTGGGATTTAGGTAGTGTTGGTGGGATATGTTTGTGTGTCCCAGTCGAAGTCGTATTATTTTTATTTGGTCGAGTCTCGTCCAATTTGGGTGGGATTGTTTAAGTTAATCGCATGTGTGTGAGGTGTTCGTGTTAATAGATTGGTACCATGGACTGCAGTTTATAATGTGTTCTTTCTGTTTTGTCGCAAGGTCGGCTTTAAGGTTTTTTTTTATATCTGTGGTATTTATGTTTGGGGTGAGGATAAGTGGCATACTGCTTGCTGATATTGCAGCTTGATCGGTTAGTTCATATCCTTTTATTCCTGAATGGCCAGGAATCCACATTATTATAATTTTAGGTGCGTGTTGCGTTATTAGCGATCGTATTCTGCTTGGGTAAAAGTTGTTATTATTTGTGTTTTGAATTGAATCTATTGCTGATAGGGAGTCCTTTGATTCCTTTCTATTATTTATTATATTTACTTTTATTCAAATAAGGCTCACTGGAATTATTTTGTTATATTCCAATTGATATTTTTATAAAACGCGCAACTCTGGGTGGGAAGAAAAGCGCGAAAAATTGTTTCGTTTTTCTTTTTACCTTTTCTTAATCCGTTTTGCAGATCTCATAGATTTTTCGAAATATTCGCTGTATAATCGAGTTTCTATTCAATTAAAGTCGTTTTGCTTCAATAGTTAAGTACGGAAATATAAGCGCAAATAGTTATTGCGATAAGTAGTGAAAAATAAAAAATAATTTTAGTTGTTTACGTATATTCGTAATTTTACGCGCAAATAGAAATTGCTGCTGCTTTTCGACAAAGTTCTGAATAGAAATTTATAAATTGTTAGTAAAAAAAAGATTTAAATGGCCCATTTGAGTGACGTTATGGCTATGGCCGAGAAAAAAAGAAGAAACGTGTGTGAGAACAAGTGCAACTTACCCCACTGTCGGAAATCTAGGCGCGCTTTCCCCGCTCTTAAATTGTTTAGATTTGCTGAAAGTGATCCAACATTGTTAATAAAATGAGCGGATAAGTGCCAATTCACAGAAGATTTTGTGGCGAGCACTATAATAACTATATAACTTCATTTCTCGTTTTTCTGTTCACTTCATCAGGAACTTCTCACTGTTTATTGGGGGGGTGTATGGGGGTAGACAAGGAGACTAGGAGATGCATTTTGGGACGAAGCAGTTTATTTGCGGAACCGATCACCTACCACATGTAGTAGGCTAGAGGTACACATACATAAGTTCAGTATAGCAACATAGTATATAAACATTAAGTCATTGTTCGCTTTCGATGTTTCGCAACATCGGCTCTGTAGCAACAAGCATAGAGGTAGATCGCAAACGGAGAGGGAGTCATAAACATAAACAATAAACCAAAGAGGCCAACTCCTGCTTTTTTGTTTTATTTATATAAGAGTATAATAAGAGGACTTATAGTACCCCTACACACAGTAGTTTAAAGCATGACAATGGGAGCTTGGATCGGTAAGAAAACGTCTTAAAGTCTTCGGATCGTTGCAGTTGCTCTTGACAAGGGTCTTTGGAAGGGCAGCAAGTTTCAACCCGAAGGTAAGGAGTACACTAAGGTTGGTTACTCGGTATCAACCAAAGTATACCGTTTGTATGATCCAGCGGCTCGGCAAGTGGATGGAGAGATAGTACAATTCACTAGTTGACAACCAGAGCGCGATAAGAACGGCCGCATAGACCGCTTCAAGACAAAACTAGTGGCAAATGGATGCTCCCAGCAGTTCGGCGTTATCTGGAAACTTTTTTGACGGTTTTTCGACTGGAAAGTGTGCGTTTTATAATTGCATTAGCGTCGGAGCTATAATTACATTTTCATTAAATGGACCGCGTACCTCAATAGCGACCTAAGCGAGGCCCTTTACATATATGATACCTAATTGCAAAGAATCCAGATAAGGTATTGTTGCAAAAGAAAGCAAGAAAGAAAGCCGCTGCCTGGCAGCATTAACAGCCCACTGACTTAGTCAATTGAATATGGTTATTCAATAATGATTTGCGAAGGCAGAACGTTGAAATTCTTATTTTTAGTTTCCCAATGCATTCCATAATCTAATACGGTATAGTTTGAGGTCGACCAAACCCCATGTCGATGGCCACGCCATAGTGAATGTATTTTGCAGTGCGAATATTTGTACCGGGACTGGAACTCTTAAGCCAAGAAGCGATAAAGTTTGGATGGATATAAGCAACCAATTGGATGGAGGATTAGCACGAAGACCCTTAATTTCTATGCCAGAATCAATCGGAATGACTGTGGGGTAAGAACGATGTGGAACAGCTGGACAACAGTGCCAATAATAGTACTTTAAATAGCACATTTCCTGATGATGACCCGGAATTCCAGATCACCGAAGCTTCAAAAAGTAGACTGTTCAAGTTACGGGATTTGGACTGTCACCCGCTCTCCGCTCCCTCTTACGCTCTCCCGCTCTTCACCACAGAGTCTCCAAGGAGTCTCCGCTGCGCTTGGGAGAGCCTAACTAATTCGAATAAGCACCAGTGTCAAAACTAACCACGCTGAATAAACATACGCCCGGTCGCGCCCGCGCAATTACGAAAAGTCTAGTGTTCGCTTTTCTTTGAGTGTTTTCTTTTCAGCATATTTGTAAAATTCCAGGACAGCAACCCCCAATAACCCATCATTTTTTGGTCCTTCGAACAGGATCCCCTGGATTTTCAAGTTTGTCCACCAGCGACCAAATTGTAAGATAAGTACGAAATTTCCATTCCTTTTAATTGCCGGTCTGCAGCAAAAGGTTCGAAAATCCAATTTCGTTAATGTTCATAAATAAACCCGCCAGTGTTACTGTTTAGTTTAATTTATTGGTTAATTTCAGACACTTAATATTAATTAGTTCGACACCGATGCGTACGTTTTCTCGCAGATCAAAAATATGACTAACTTAAGCTTTGGCTGTACTCACGCCATACGATTAAACTAGCACAAGACGTAAACAAGTTTCAGTTAGAAGGGAGTTAGAAGTTTGGAAAAGTACTGGGCAAGCTCGCGGACAATTACAGCGGTGCGATGCTTACATTGATTCCGCTGATAAGCTCCGCTGAAGCTGCAGACAAATGATAATGTAAACAAAGATAAAGGGTGACTTGTTCGCGTATACAGGGTGTCTCGTTCCCAAACAGTTAAATTTGCTGTAAGATTTATTGTCAAATCTAACGGATTTCTCCGACAAAAGGCAATTAAAGAAAAGTACTTATCCATTCTCACGGGCGCCGCCATATTACCCACCGTTCTCCTTTCACCCTCATTCGTGAAAATTTCTAAGTCCAAATTTCCGAATATATTTAAATATTCATCCAGTCCGAAAAGTGCAAAATTCCAAATGTGAAAAAGTGAAAATAATTTGTGCCAAGTTCAGTAAAAATTTCTAAGTCCAAAGCTCTGCCAAAAGTGGCAAAAATTCAGTTCTCGTTTCACTGTGTCCAACGCAATCAAATTCTTTTCGCAACACATTTTTTGCTTTAACTCCGCAGTCCACTTAATACAATTTGCTTTGCTATCGAAGAATACAACAACGAAACAAACAACACATACCCTCTGGCCATTCCAAATAAAATATTAATTAAACATTTACCCGCCAGTTCCATATATTACATCAACATATATTACATCAACATATACTACATCCACATATATTACCGACATACATTGCGCATATTATGTGCATTCCGTTTAAACATATACCAAAGTTTAAATTGTTTCCCGTCGGCAAATCCAAAACACAAATAAAATTTATTCCAAGTGCCGACGCGGAAAAGGCATTTTGTTTTCCATCAATTTTTTCCGTAAATCTCCAAATTAATTTCCGAGCAATAAATTAAAAGCATTTTTTCTCTTTTTTTTAACAAATAACTTTTTCAATATTTATTAAATTATTTTTTTTTAATTTTTTTTGAAAATTTTCAAAAAATCATCCATAAATAAATAATACGACAGCCAAATAGAAGTCGTTCACCCGAAAAATATTTTTTCCTGTATTGCTTGGATATTAATTTGTGTTTGTTTTAGAAGTACTTACAACGCGGAGAAAAGACTCCAATTCCACCATTCCATTTTCTCCGTTTCCAGTTGTAAACAAAAAAATAAAATTTTCTTCGTTCTAATAAACATTTTATTTCACCGTGTTCCACATTCCAAGTGTTCCAATAAGGTAACCGTAAATAAGGTGGACCTAATTACCATAAATCACAGGTCATTTATACAATTCGCTGTTCACTCCGAGTCACCTGTCCAATTAGTCTAAACTACGGCGTTTCCACTTCGTAAATTTTACACCACTTTCCCAACCATTACATCCTATTCGGTCGTTTTCCGCGGCTTTATACCGTTCACCGGGCTCCAAAACCGCTTCCCTTCCATTTCGTATTTCTTCAATTATGCCCATCGGGGACGATAAGAAGAAATTGTCCGCTGACAAACCCATGTCTATTTTTTCACCACAAGGGCCCAAGAGTCCAAGAATCCCAAGCATTTCGGTGAAAACGCCTGCGCAGATTTCCGACGACTGTGCTACTCCATTCAAAGCCACAGTACAGCGCACAGCTAAAAATATGGCTGCTTCCGATCTAGCGCTAGCCAAATTCATTTCGGTTTCTGACCGCTTAAGCGAATTTGAGGCTCAGATCAACACTCCGGAATCCGCAGCTCCAACCGTCACGATGCTTAGCGTCCGTCGCGACCAAGTCCGAACCCTATGGGACAAGGTTGAAAAGGAATTAGACCTCTGCTCAGAGTGCCTTGTGTCAGCAGGCGAAGCGGCAGAAAGCAACATGCCTATTCTCAGGGCTAAATACAGTTATTGCTATTCAGTCTATGAAAGGTGTGTTGCTCAGCTCGTTGATAAAATCGAGCAGGGCACGTCTCAGTCCATCCCAGCCGCGAACGCTGCGCCCCAGGCCTACATTTCCTCTGGCTTTCGGTTGCCTCCATGCGATACAGAAGTTTTCGCAGGCGACTATCTTCGCTGGCCGACTTTCCGGGATCTTTTCACAGCCATTTATATCAATAATCCACGGCTGACTCCGGTTGAACAGTTATTCCATTTAAATGCCAAAACAAGTGGCGAGACGCATGACATAGTTTCGATTTCGCCTCTCACCAACGAGGGTTTCCGCTCTGCGTGGGAAAACCTAATAGAGCATTTCGAAAATAAACGATTGTTGGTAAACAGTCAATTGAAAATACTGTTTAATGTGCAGTCGATACCACAGGAATCTGGGGCGGCCTTGAAGGTACTGCAAAGTACTGATCAAGGTTGCTGGACTGCCTTAGAACTGTCAGGCATCAACACTGAGAACTGGGACTGCCTGCTGGTATATGTTGTGTATATGTATATGTGTTCATCCAAGCTCCCGAAACTAACTCTCTCCTTATGGGAGCAGTCGCTACATAAGAAAGCCGACATCCCGACATGGGGAGAGCTGAACACCTTTCTCACAGAACGTCATCGAACCCTAGAGGCCATCGATGATGTGAGACCGTCCGTACTAAGTCAGTCGCACTCCAAAGCGATGAACTCAAGTGGGCCCTCTAGAAAACTAAATTCTTATGAGACGAAAGTGGCTCCAAAATCGAAAATTTGCGACTTGTGCAACAAGGAAAACTATCCTGTCCGTGTATGTCCGCGTTTTCTCCAAATGTCGGTTGCGACCGGTCAGCCTACATTAAACGGAAGCAGTTATGCTTAAACTGCAAAGGGACATCAGCTTCGTGAGTGCAAAAGCACGCACAATTGTTTTACTTGCCGTGGCCGGCATCACACGTTGTTGCACCGAAACAACCTCTTTTCCAGCAATTCAAGCCCTTTAAATCCTGCAAGGCCAATTTCCGCTAATCAGGCCAATTTCGTTCCAAATGAGCAAACCGGTGTTCAAAATTGTTTCGCCACGGGCTCAAGAGCTATCCTTCTTGGCACTGCCATAATCAATATTTCCCATCTTGGCACTAATTTTAAGGCACGTGCCCTGATCGACTCCGGATCAGAGGCGACACTCATAACCGAGCGACTGTTCAATCTAATTAGATTGCCATTCCAGGTGGTTCAAGCCCAAGTCTCGGGCTTAAACCAAACAGTAGCTGCTCAGTCCAAGAAGCTCTGCAGTTTCACCATCCGATCTCCGACTAGGCCTGCGTTGCAGTTGGAGACGACGGCCTATGTCCTCCCTCAACTAGCTGGAAATCTGCCTTCCTACCCAATTCCGCAAAATTTCCTTCGGGATCTTCCCGATTTTCCACTGGCGGATCCAAAATTCTATGAGAGCGCACAAATAGATGTCCTTATCGGAGCCGACATTCTGCCTTCGGTGCTTCTGAGTGGAGCAAAAACCAACATCTGTGGCTCTCTCTTGGGGCAAGAGACCATTTTCGGCTGGGTACTAACTGGTCCAGTGTCAGCCTCAACCCAAAGCAGAATTTCCTCTTTTTCGACACAGATCTCCCACGCGTACGATAATTCACTGGACAAACTACTCATAAAATTTTGGGAGGTGGAGAATATACCAACAAAGTTGGTAAAAGAATCCGATTCCATGTGCGAGAAGAATTTCCTTCAAACGACCACGAGAAACGAGTGCGGCAAATATGTCGTTACTCTGCCTTTTCGCGACCCAGAACATATCGGTTCCGGGCTAGGGCATTCTAGGTCTTTCGCGTTGTCTCAGTTCTGAAGAAATGGGCAGCGTCTAAAAAGAGATGAGGCCTTGAAAGCGAGATACTATTCGGTGATCCAGGAATATCTCGACTTAAATCACATGCGACAAGTTCTTCCTACCCATGATTGCATCGCCTATTATATGCCACATCACGCCGTCTTAAAACCGGAAAGCGTAACTACTAAACTCCGTGTAGTATTCAATGCCTCCAGCCCTTCATCGAATGGTACCAGTTTAAATTATATCCTTCATGCTGACCCTGTCTTACAGTCCGACTTGACCATTCAAATTCTGAAGTGGCGCTATTTCCGATACGTGTTCAGCGCCGATATCGAAAAAATGTATCGGCAGATCTGGGTAGATCTGAAACACACTCCATTCCAGCGAATACTTTTCCGTAACAATAGAGGGGAAATCAGAGATTTCGAATTGAAAACAGTAACCTTTGGAGTCAATTGCGCGCCTTTCCTGGCCATCCGAGTACTGCAGCAGCTAGCAGATGACGTAGAACTCAGCCATGTTCTAGCCGGAGCGGACTCCACGGAGGAAGCTCAGCTCATGGTTGAAGAGCTCCGAGACGCTCTGAATTCCGCCGGATTTCCATTGAGGAAATGGACCTCCAACCAAAAGGAAGTTTTAGCGGCCATTCAGAGCAACCATCTTTTAAATACTGATTTTCTCGAGATCGATGCAGAAAGTACTGCCAAAACCCTCGGTATTCGCTGGAAGGCAACCTCCGACGAATTCTTCTTCGTCCCGCCAGAGTTGGCTATCGAAACGTCCTTTACAAAACGCCAAGTCCTGTCCCAAATTGCCAAATTGTTCGACCCTGCAGACTGGTTAGCGCCGTTTATCGTTCGAGCTAAAATTTTCATGCAGGAGATTTGGCTGCAGGAGCTTGGGTGAGACGAAAACATTCCAAATGAGCTTTTTCAGCGATGTCCTAATTTTCTCCAAAGTTATTCGGTTTTAGAGCAGATACGCATTCCACGCTGGCTATCGTTTCGTCCAGATTTCAAGGTCGAGCATCATGGCTTTTGCGATGCATCGCAAAAGGCTTATGGGGCGGCAATATATGTCCGCGTAGATGTGGGCAGCACCATTTTGGTGCAACTCCTAACCGCGAAAACCCAGGTAGCACCAGTCCAAACGGTTTCGCTCCCAAGACTGGAGCTGTGCGGAGCGTTATTGCTTTCCGAAATGGCTGCAGCCATCATTCCGCAGATGGCTACGATTAACTCCGAACTTTACTATTGGACGGACTCCACGATAGTGCTTGCATGGTTAAGCAAGCCAGCGTGCCAGTGGACCACATTTGTACCCAATAGGGTGACGAAGATCGCCCAGGCCACAAAAACAGAGAATTGGTCTCATGTTCAATCTGAGCATAATCCAGCAGACCTGGCAAGTAGAGGAGTTTCCCTCCAAGATCTAGCCGATAGGCAGTTATGGTGGCACGGACCGACTTGGTTGCAAAATCCACGCAACCAATGGCCAGCGACCGACCTGGAGAAGAGTGCTCTAAAAGTCCATCTCGCAAAAGCTCCTTCTGAAGAGTTGTTGGCACGTTTCTCTAAGCTAGAGAAAGCTCTACGGGTCCTTGCTTATGTTCATCGCTTCATTCAGCGGTGCAGGAAGCAGACATCTCCATCTGATGTGCATTTGCTGGCCACTGATGTGCGCCATCCGGTCGAAATACTGGATTCCGAGAATTAAGAACCTGATGAAAGCAGTAGTAAATTCGTGCA
Organism: Drosophila sechellia; assembly: GCF_004382195.2. NCBI lineage: Eukaryota > Metazoa > Arthropoda > Insecta > Diptera > Drosophilidae > Drosophila > Drosophila sechellia. The sequence goes on along the minus strand of NC_045950.1, from coordinate 2,730,538 downwards.
AAGTATGTGTGATCCACAACAAGCGGTTGCAAAGCCAACTGATGGGTGTCCTGTCCAAAGAAAGAGCATCGTTCTCCCGACCATTCCCGTATACTGGCATGGATTACGCCGGTCCGTTCGATATAAAGAACTATACGGGAAGAGCATGTCTTATTACAGAGGGGTATGTGTTAGTGTTTGTTTGTTTCTCCACCAAGGCCATCCATTTAGAGCCTACATCTGACTTAACGACCGAAAAGTTTCTTGCCGCTTTCTCTCGTTTTGTATCCAGAAGAAGTTGTCCACATCAAGTCTAGTCAGACAATGTCAAAACCTTTGTTGGCGCTGCCACCCTGCTTTCCCGCGATTTCCTTCAAGCCGTAAAAGAGTCGGTGACGAATGCCTATATTCATGAAGAGATGCAATGGCAATTTATTCCTCCGGGGGCACCCCATATGGGAGGCCTTTGGGAAGCAGGCGTAAAAAGTTTTAAGACGCTATTTTACAAATGCACTGCCACACGAAAATACACGTTCGAAGAGCTCTCCACGCTCTTGGCAAAAATAGAAGCGTGCCTTAACTTCAGGCCGCTCTCTCCTATGTCTGAGGATCCGACAGATTTGCTGGCTCTGGCGCCAGGTCATTTCCTTGTCGGGGGACCCCTTATATCCACGGTGGAACCCGAAGTAAAGGGGGAAACGAAATCCATTCTTAATCGGTGGCAGCATTTGAAAGCTCTCCATCAGCAGTTCCGTGTGCGATGGAAAGAAGAGTACCTTCTTCTCCACAAGCGCTCTAAATGGCAGGCTCCGTCCAAAAATCTCCGCATCGATGAGAATTGAGTCTGTTTTCCCAGGAGCCGACGGCAACGTCCGTGTAGTAAATATCCGTACTGCACGTGGAGTTGTTAAACGTCCAGTGGCAAAAGTGGTGCTTTTGCCGACGGAGTCTTCCAAATCTCCACAATAATAGGCGCTCCTCTCGTCCTTAGTTGTAGTTCACTAGCACTAATCATCCATTATTTTTCATTTCGTTTCGATGTCCTTTCGACATTCAACTACGCGCAGCATGGCCCCTCGTCAACAAAACGCACGCAGTGCTCGTGCCATGGAGAGCAGACGTACCCGAGGTATTCAATCCTACCGATGCCGAGTCTGCCGCGGTATCTATCCTCTTCGGAAGTGCGCGAGGTTCCTAAAGCTCAGCGCTGAAAAGCGTTTGCGAGCAGTCCTCATTAACAAACACTGCGCGATTCCACGGTCGCGAGCATTCCACGGGAGACTGCCGAAGCGGTGATCGTTGCAAGAAGTGCGACCGATCCCACCACACGCTGCTCCACATGCACGAGCAGGTTAGCTCGTTGTCGCGGTCGCGAGCGCGCTCGAGTTACCGGTCGTGGGTTAGGGTAACTATGTTTCATAGTAGTATTGGTTATGGAATGTTTAAACTGTTCTAATTAAACATGTGTTCGTTGGTTGAAGTGAACAAAGCGAATGAATTGACGACGTCGACGTGTCACTCAGTGTGGCCGTTTGTGAAACGTCAAAATACACCGTCGTGTCACTTGGCGATGACCGGTCACACAGGCATTCTGTAAGTTGTGTGTGTTGGTGCTGCTCAGAGTCCCGGTTGATGGCATAGGCGTAGTACGGGAAGTCTGCAGGGGAACACTGAAAGTGGTAACTCTCGCGTCTCCAACCGGTGCCAACCCGGCAAGCAGCTTCGCCCTCGTCCCAACGTGCCCGCCGGCAAAATCCACCAACTCAGCGTAGGAGTTCACCGCCACGACGCCCGGAATCGACCACGCCAGGCCCATCGCTTTCGTCGCTGCTGCAAAGCCACAGCGTGAACATCCTTCCGGCAGCGCTGGTCAAGTTGGAGACCGGGACGAAGACCTTCGAGACCGCAGCACTTATCGATCCGTGCACCCCCATGAGCTGCATCGACGCTTCGTTGGCGTCAGCCTTTACGCTTCCGATGACCAATGTTGGCGACGAGAAGGTCTGCACGACGACGATTCGCTCCAGGATCGACGCGAACAAGATCGAGCCCAGTGTGCGGATCCGCACACCTGTCCGGGCATTGAGCGACACCGTGGTGTCCAAGTTCCGGGACATCATGCTGGCTGATGACCAGTTCCATCGGCCCGCTACCGTCTCCATGGTCTTAGGAGCAGATGTTTATCCAAAGGTTATCCAATCCGGATTCCTGACCTTCGACGAGGGAATGCCGGTCGCTCAGAAAACTGTTTTTGGGTGGATCGTGTCCGGTGCCTGCAGCCTGCCGTAGGATGGCTGTGTTGCAACCCCAGTGATTGCAAGGGGGGCGGAATGTTCAAGTTACGGGGTTTGGACTGTCACCCGCTCTCCGCTCCCTCTTACGCTCTCCCGCTCTTCACCACAGAGTCTCCAAGGAGTCTCCGCTGCGCTTGGAGAGCCTAACTAATTAGAATAAGCACCAGTGTCAAAACTAACCACGCTGAATAAACATACGTCCGGTCGCGCCCGCGCAATTACGAAAAGTCTAGTGTTCGCTTTTCTTCGAGTGTTTTCTTTTCAGCATATTTGTAAAATTCCAGGACAGCAACCCCCAACAACCGATCATAAACCATTGCCTATTATGTATTTTAACCTAGATTTGGACCAGGATGTGTGGACATCAATTGCCCCTTAAAAAAAAATAAAAAAAATTAATTGAGATCAGAAAGTTATCTGCAACCTAACTGCACGGATACTATAGCCAAGTTTATATACGAAGTTTCTCTTCCGTGTTCATTTAATTTTAAAAAGGCTAAACTATCCGACAAAGTGGATAATATCTGGCTAAGAATTGAAGGCTATTCCAATGAGTGCAGCTCAATTTTAAAGCGACATTGCCTTGTGAAACCCGATGAACAGTGCGTCATATTGATATCCATTTCGGTACCGGAGACTCCTCATAGTAAAAAACGACGATGCACTGGATCCAGACGACTTAAAATTTGTAATTGATTTCAAAATTGGAAGATATGCGGAGGAAGGAATCCACCGACAATATGAAAGATGACGACCCAGAACTAAGTTACATACCAAAGTGAGCAACACTAACACACACACAACCAAAAGACACCTAGGAATCACCAAAGACCGCAATCGAGTCATCATTATACCTTAAAAAGTATGAGTGTGAATTGGCTGGATGCATTCTTGACATTGAAGTGGATGCATTTTTCTGTATATGATGCACTCGAACCCATATTAAAACATATGCATCAAGGATAAAAACCATTAAAAAAAATCTGTTGACGCACATGGAAGCGTGGTGTTACTCATTCAGAAACCGAACGGCGACTCAAGTTATGTTTTTCAATACCAAACTGTGATGGAGGGTGACAGCATATTTTCAGTTTTACACATGCTTTCGGCGGAACATGATACAGCCAGCATACAGGGCATTTTCCACTGGAGGTTGTATCTGACTTTTCCTTGGCATTGTTTAATGGACTAAGCTTAAGCTTTAATGAGTGCCAGACTAAGACGTATATAAAAAAATGTTTCCAAAGCCTTTTGACGGAGGAACGGACGGATCTGCCACCCTTCTATATTCGACCTGACATCACCCACCTAATTAAAATGAAATGCCGAAAGAAAGTCTTAAAAAGTAAATTGCCTAACCTGAACGATTTTTATATTAGATGTATTGGTCTAGCAACAACGTGCGAGACAAATGACAGTATTCCTCAGGGGAAGATGGAAAAGGAAACTACAGCTACAGGAATGATAAGTATCAGAATAGCTACATTGGCTGCCCCGGATCATAATGAGACCATTGAAGATAAATAAATACCAAAAGATCAGGAGGAAATTGACAATGATGTTACGGACATCATCTCTAATATTAAAATCGCTGAAAACGCACCAAAGAATATGTGCCGTAAGATAACCAAGGCATTCCTCGAAGAAATACTTGCCGAAAGCGAAGATACCTTTTACAAGAAGAAAATGAATGTTAAAGAATAAAACGCTAAAGATAAAAGGTAAAGGTAACGAATAAAAGCCCACAGTAGGAAATGATTCAGAAGGCAATGACAATGTTGATGAAAAGCCAAATATAAAAACAAAGAGGAAAATATCTAAATAAAAATGTCCCATTGCGGAATTATTGTAAAATGTACCACATTGAAGCAAACGGGACGAAATTTTGCAATATGGTTAATCAATGGGACCCATCTGGATGGGTAAACAATTATTGCAATTCATAAATACTTGTCCGTTTCGGACATCTACTTTTTCGTAGATATATTGTCACCGCATAACTTGTAATTATGGTATATCGATATGAGACAGTGTCGTTTTTGTATCGATAGCTATTTTATTATGTTGCTCCCTTTATTGGTGAGTTTTGTCCGCTGCCTGGCTACGTTAACAGCGCACAGACTTAGTCAATTAAATATAATTATTCAATAATGATTTGCGATGCAGGACGTTGAATTTTTTCAGTTTCACAATGCATGATTTAATAAGGTGTAGTTTGAGGTACTCCAAGTTCTAAAATAAATATTTAAATATTATTATTTTATTTATTATTATATACCATTATTTTATTTTTATAATGTATAATGCGCGCCGACAACGAGCTACAATATTTACCAAATTTGCAAGAACAGCTGCAATGGAAAAGTTACATAACAATATTTATTATTGAAATTAGGCCGCATAGTTATGTACACTAAAAAAAAACTAAACTTTGTGAAGAATCACATTTTCTTTATCAACCCCCTTTATATATTATAATCTTTCATTGTTTAAGCATTGTCGTGCATGTCGCCCCTCAGACGTTGACGTTAATACCCAGAAACAACGGTGCTTCAGTAGTTGAGAACTTGGCGCCTTCAGCTCCTCCAATAACCACGAAGATAAGGAATTCCGATCTCGTTTAACGTTTAACAACGACAGAGGTACATGATTCATCGATGTCACCTTTGTCAACAGAAGTCTAGCCCCCACCGCTATATGGATGATTCTTGGGGACGTAACGCTAAGCGATCATCCCCCTTTTACATTCAATGCACGCACGATGCGATGCAGCGATGCCGCGAAAGAATAAGAAGAGCAAACGCAAACCTCCGGTCTACTGGTGGAATGGCTCACTTAACCAACCAAGGAGACAGGCGCAGCCAGCCAGAGGATATCCTCAGCACTCCCAAAACACATGAGGCGTACAGAGCGAAACGTGCTGAGCTGAGAATATCTACTGATAAGCCAAATGATTTTAAAGAGTTGCTGGCGAGTGTAGCCGAAAATCCGTGGGGTTTTTTTTTTTTTTTATTATATACGGCAGGAAAATGAAATCTTCTAAAGATACCATCTAACGTCCTTGGATGGCATGCACGATTCATAACCCTCAGCTGAGGGATTATGCCTACGTACTAAACAAAAACCTCCGCTCTCTCTCCTGTCCATGTCAAGCTCACCGGGACTGCCAGTCAAGGAATTTCATCGGTGAGCAGGATGTGATGTGAGTCGCACTCCATCTTCTTTTGCGATGCTCAGCTGAGGGATTATGCCTACGTACTAAACAAAAACCTCCGCTCTCTCTCCTGTCCTTGTCAAGCTCACCGGGACTGCCAAGGAATTTCATCGGTGAGCAGGATGTGATGCCAAGTCGCACTCCATCTTCTTTTGCGATGCTCAGCTGAGGGATTATGCCTACGTACTAAACAAAAACCTCCGCTCTCTCTCCTGTCCTTGTCAAGCTCACCGGGACTGCCAAGGAATTTCATCGGTGAGCAGGATGTGATGCCAAGTCGCACTCCATCTTCTTTTGCGATGCACAGCAGCGCCTTTTTACGACCAACTGAGCTTACAGTCGTAGAGTTCTTGCCCCGCCAACATACGGGAGTACTCCTTATCTAAAGTTCCGATTGGCCAACTCGTCCTTACGGACACGCTTCATCATGGTGACGATGATCACGTGAGCCCCGTCCCAAGCGATTTTGGGTTTTGGGTTTTGGGTTTTCCGCCATAGCTCCGACACGATGTAAGCCAGGGCGGCTGGGTCCTGCGGAGATCTTGCACCAGCGGAGTTAAGTGTTTTCCTTACGACTTTGTAGGCGAGACCCCAAGGGTCGTCGTCTACGCTAGCAATCAGGTTCTTAAATGCATTCGCTTTTGCTGTTGATATGCCGTTCTTAAGCTCAGTTCGCTTCGCTTTATATAACTCAATGCACTGGGCGTCGTGCGGTTGCCCTCTAGATCGCTACGCTTGTCTCCTCGCCTTGAGACATTCCGTCCGAAGCTGGTGCAGTGAGTCACTCCACCAGTAAACAGGGGGCTTTCGTTTTGTCTTCATTTTCCTCGGCATCACCGCATCACACGTTGCTGTGAGCCTATCCATGAGCGCTGTCACCATGGTCCATTTATGGACTCCATGCTCTCGATCTGGTATGCCAGCATGTCTTCATCCAGTTTCCTAATGTCCCATACCGGTCCTAGCGCCCATCTTCGCTGTTTGGGTATCGGCCTCATTGTTCGGGCACCGAACGTGATCAGGTTATGGTCGCTTAGCGTTATGTCCTCATGGACCATCCAGTTCGAGCTAGCCACTAGAACTCTGCTAACAAAAGTGTCATCAATGAAAGACGTACCTCTGTCATTATAAAACGTCGGTTTGAGTCCGTCGTTTAGCAATACGAGATCTAGCAGGTTCATGGCATCGATCACTGCTCGTCCTCTTGTGTTAGAAATGCGACTGCCCCATTCTGTAGCCCAGGCACCTCCGATGACTGTTGGTCTGCGCCCACTTGCATGGTTGACCAGCTTTTCGAGCATGTCCTCATATTGTTCGGGACTGTCGCTAGGTGAAACATAGCAGCTGGAGAAGTGGATTCCTCTAATTTTCGCGTATGCTATGCCGCGCATTGGTACGGTTTCCCACGTCCGCATTACGCTCCTTCGCTGTTTGAGTCAGGAGGTTCTGTGCAGCTGCGCAATTGTTGACGTTAAGCTGAATGATGTTAATTTCTTCTGGCATCATTTTGACGGCTATTAGTTCCTTTGGTGTTAGCTTTGCAGGTGGGGCATGCAAAACCACCCGTCGCATGGTTCTTGTCCACGTCACTACTGCAGATCAGGCATCTTGGTGGGGCTACGCAGCCCTTTGCCTTATGTCCATGCTCGCCGCACCGTAGGCAGCAGTCAGAGCGATCGACTGACTTGCATTTAGGAGCCCGGTGGCCGAATTCGAGGCATCTGAAGCATCTTATTGGGCGAATGTCTTGGGTTATGCGGCAACGTGACCATCCCACGGTTACAATGCCCCGGTTGATAACCGTAATGGCATCGTTCGCGCACATTAGCACAGAGGCTATCTGGGTCCCGTCACGCATCCTGCGGAGGCCTCTTACATCCTCTGGTTCTAGGCGGATGCCCTGAAATTGGGAGACCAGGGAATTATGAAGATCCTGAGCCGTCGTAGCCTCGTCTAGTCCGCTGCAGATTAGCGCAGTCCTATGCGCGCCCGTGCGTACCGAAGCAATGTCTTTGAGCGTCGCTTCTAGCTCATTTTTAAAGTTGGGAATGACCTCAGAGGCTTTACCTTCTAATTCAAGAAGTAGTTCTCCCTGTTTTGCGCAGGCGCTTGGGCTTCACCTTAGCCCATTCTTCGTCCTTGTTAGCGTCCTTGACAGACGCATAACTTTCCGGCTTGGAGTCAGCCCTCGTGGGTACCGCTTTACCGGTAGATTTCTCGGCAGTATGTATGGTTGTCCGTTTTGGGGACCTGCACATTTGGTAATGCCTGTCTGGGTGGCGCCACCTGGCTGCGCTTAGTTTTTCCTGCCTCAGTCTGTGTGGCAGTACTCCTTGGCGGGGGCTTATTGTTGATACCCTCCTGTAGCTCAATTGCTCTGTTATTGAACGCCGATAGGTCCATTAGCACGCCCCTGTCCTCACTGGTTACGTGGCGCCTAGTCTCGAACGAGGATAGAATGGCGGTGATCTTGGCTTTCATCATGACCAGGATGCCCTGCAGGTCCTCATTGTGGAGCTGATGAAGTCCATCGTCTTCTGGCTTGTAGCAGTCGTGAAGGCTGTAGGGGCCAGAGTCTCCACATCCACAGCTGCACTGCAGTCGCTAGTTTTCGGCGGCGGGGGGCCTGCTTGCTCACCTCCCGCTCCCTGGATTGGGGTTCCGACTCCTCTTATAGGGGACCTCTATAGCCTACCACTCCTCCTGAACGGGTCGTTGGGGTCGGGGGCACTGCCCGCCATGTTCTGTCCATCTGATATAATAGGGGAACTATGGCTTGTTGGTCACAAGCGCTCCGTGGGAATTAGAACTAGTTGCAGTTCTTGATTTAGATTTTAAATTTTAGTTCAAATTAATTAATTCAAACTTGAATTTGAATTCGAATTTGGCGGCCAACGAGCGCGCGGTCGAATGATGATCGCACCGCTGATCTGGCAACGCCAGACTTACCACCTCGTCCACTGCGAAAGGTTGGTAGTGCTATCAGCTGTCTTATCTGATGCAGCTGATCTGATTTATTGCCAATTTACTGGATCACTCGTGAATTGCGAAACGACACCGTGACGCTCAGAACCGCGGCACAAGCCCCAGTGTGGAATTGCAGGTTTTGTAGCAGTTTACGGCTGACCGGACTCTTATATGTTGAAAATCGCGCAGCGCAGCAAAAAGACGTGCGTAATACGCGGGAACTCCAAAGATCCTTGGGGTATCGCCTACAAAATGTTTACTAATAAACTGAAAGCCGCTGAAGGAGGTATTCCACAGGACCCAGTTCTATTATAAAACATCGTGGAGGAGCTATTCCCAAAACAGGATACTCTGTGGCAACCCGTATAAGAAATCAGAGTATCAAACAACAGTGTAAAACGTCTAAATCAGTGCAAAATTGTTTATTTTTTCATAACTGCATAAAAAGAATAAGTATTACTTTCAGGATGTCGGCCAAACCCCATGTCGATGGCCACGCCATCTTTAGCAGTTCGAATATTTTTACCGGGACTGGAACTCTTAAGGCAAGAAGCGATAAAGTTTGGATGGATATAAGCAACCAATTGGAAGGAGCGATTAGCACGAAGACCCTTAATTTCTATGCCAGAATCAATCGGAATGACTGTGGTGAAATGATGTGGCATTGAACAGCTGGACAACAGTGCCAATAATAGAACTTTAAATAGCACTTTTCCTGATGATGACCCAGAATTCCAGATCACCGAAGCTTCAAAAAGTGGACCATCGCCCATTATGTATTTTAACCTAGATTTGGACCAGGAAGTGTGGACATCAATTGCCCATCAAAAAAATAAAAAAACTGAATTGAGATCAGAAAGTTATCTGCAACCTAACTGCACGGATACTATAGCCAAGTTGATATACGAAGTTCCTCGTCCTTGTTCATTTAATTTTAAAAAGGCTAAACTATCCGACAAAGTGGATAATATCTGGCTAAGAATTGAAGGCTATTCCAATGAGTGCAGCTCAATTTTAAAGCGACATTGCCTTGTGAAACCCGATGAACAGTGCGTCATATTGATATCCATTTCGGTACCGGAGACTCCTCATAGTAAAAAACGACGATGCACTGGATCCAGACGACTTAAAATTTGTAATTGATTTAAAATTGGAAGATATGCGGATACCATAAAAAGTATTAGTGTGAATTGGCTGGATGCATTCTTGACATTGAAGTGGGTGAATTTTTCTGTATATGATGCACACGAACCCATATTAAAACATATGCATCAAGGATAAAAACCATTAAAAAAAAATCTGTTGACGCACATGGAAGCGTGGTGTTACTCATTCAGAAACCGAACGGCGACTCAAGTTATGTTTTTCTATACCAAACTGTGATGGAGGGTGACAGCATATTTTCAGTTTTACAAATGCTTTCGGCGGAACATGATACAGCCAGCATACAGGGCATTTTCCACTGCAGGTTGTATCTGACTTTTCCTTGGCATTGTTTAATGGACTAAGCTTAAGCTTTAATGAGTGCCAGACTAAGACGTATATAAAAAAATGTTTCCAAAGCCTTTTGACGGAGGAACGGACGGATCTGCCACCCTTCTATATTCGACCTGACATCACCCACCTAATTAAAATGGCATGCCGGAAGAATGTCTTAAAAAGTAAATTGCCGAACCTCAAGGATTTTTATATTAGATGTTCTGGTCTAGCAACAACGTGCGAGACAAATGACAGTATTCCTAAGGGGAAGATGGAAAAGGAGACTTTCTTCCGAGCTACAGGAATGAAAACAAAATTAAAATCTTCTAAATATATCACCTACCGTCCGTAGGTGGCATGCACGATTCATAAACTCTAATGGGATTATGCCTACGAACTAAAACAAAAACCTCAGCGTGCTCTTCAGTCCTTGCTTGCTCACCGGGACTGCCAGTCAAGGTATGACTTCGGTGAGCAGGATGTGAGGCCAAGTCGCACTCCAATCCTTCTTTGTAGTCCATGAGGGCTCCTTTAGTCGACTTTTACGACAAGCCGGGAACGCTGAGGTAGTATTCTTCGCCCGCCACCACACGGGACGACTGTTTGACCTTAGCCCCTTAGCCACCCACTCTGTTGGCCATCTCGTCTTATCGAACTCCCTTCATCATATTAATGATAAGGCTGTGACCCAGCTCCCATGCCTCGCTATTCGCCAACATAGCCGCGAACAGGCCACTAGGACTGAACGGGGTACCTGCTAGCGACTTTAGCTGCTCCCTCTCCTCCGTAAACCTGGAGCAGTGCATTAGCACATGTTCAGCTGTTTCTTCACGATCGACGCAGAACAAACATTAGGCTGACTCTGCATGGCGGAACCTGAGTATATAGGCCCGAAAGCAGCCATGGTCCGTGAGGAACTGGGTTAGATGGTAGTCCAGGCATTTGTGTTGACACTCTGCCCAGACCGTCAACTCAGGGATGAGCTGGTGTGACCACCTTCCCCGACGCGACGTTTGCCATCTGTTCTGCCACTCACCCAGCATCCACTCGTGTGCCTCTAGCCCGGAGGCGCCACCCCGCATTAGGCTGAGAGCCGTGATCTCCAGATCAATTGGCGAAAGGCCTGACAGTGCTAGCGCCGTGTCTTCGGCTATGGTCCTGAAACCTCTGATGAGCCCGATGGCCATGGTCCGTAGCACCGAGCGCGTTCCTTTCAGGTATGAACCCCTGCTAGTGGCAATGCTTCAGATTGGTGCAGCGTATAGCAGCGAAGCCATTGCTACAGCCACCAGCAGTTTCCTGGCCGGATATCTAGGGGCACCGAAGTTGGGCATGAGTCTAGCCAGCGAAGAGGCTGTGACTGCTGCCTTCTTGCTGGCGTAACTCGCGTGATCCTTAAACGATAGTCTGTGGTCTATCATTACACCCAGATGCTGTAGGGACTCTTGTTAGGTCACCTGTGTGCCATTGGCGGACACTAGCATATTCTCCACCTTCTTCCTGCTGCTTAAAAGGACTGTCTCGGTCTTGTGGGCCGCTATTGCTAGCCCGGCTTTCTCGAGCCAGAGGATGCCAGCACCAATCGTAGTGTTACATTTACATATCTTGCAACCCTGCGATTGCTTTGGCGACTGCTATAGTTGCCACAGCGAAACAGTGCAGCTCTACTCCCATGGGCCTGTTGATGCCCAAGATCCCATCGTACATGATGTTCCACAGGATTGGTCCACGTACCGATCCTTGGGGAACACCTGCCGAAACACGGTATCTTTTTGGGCTGGCTTCCGTTTCGTACCATAAGACCCGGTCCCTAAAAAAGCTGCCAACGATGAATCCTCAGATACTCCGGGATCCCCATACGGTTCATGGCTCCGCCATCTGGCGGTGTTGAAGGCGTTCTTTACGTCCAGGGTCACTATTGCGCAGTATTCCTTCCTGCCCCCAAGGCATCTATCACCAGCAAGAGCGGTCTTGGCGATGTCACACACGGCCGAGAGAGCGTCCAGGGTACTCTTTCCTTTCCGGAAGCCATATTGCTGGCTTCCTAGGCCGTGGGTGCTCTCGGTGATAGCCTCTATTCGAGTATACAGCATACGTTCAAACAGTTTTCCAACTATATCCAGTAGGCATAGGGGGCGGTAGCTGTTTGCAGCGTGTGCTGGACTCTTGCCTATCGGCAACAGCACTAGCTTCTGACTTTTTCACCTTGTTGGGAAGATTCCCTCCAGAAAACATTGCTGGAAGGTCGCCCTGAAGATGCCAGGTTTACCCAGCTCCGCTGCTTTAATAACCGCTCCAGGAATACCATCTAGTCCAGGGGCTTTGTAGGGTAAATCCGGGGCAGGGGCTACTTCTGTAGGGGAATAGTTCCCCTACAATCTTAGCCAGGACCCCAGGGTCAGATGGTGTTGCCGTTCTCTTCCTTAGCTTGTTGGTTACAAGCTTATAGGCGAGGCCCCAGGTATCACTGTCTACACTATCCTGCAGTTCCTTATACGCCCGGCAGCCTCTATGCTATGCTTGAATTCTAAGCGTTTCCTTCCGAAAGCCTCCATGAGCTCCGCGTGGTGGGTGCAGCCTCTGGCTCGTTGCGCCGTTCTCCGAGCCCTGAGGCAGTCAGACCGAAGTTGGTTTAGGGTGGCATTCCACCAGTACACGGGTGGTTTGCGCTGTGCCTTCTTTTTTCTTGGCATGGATGCGTCGCAAAGTCTGCCCAGCATGTTCATGAGGCCAGCCGCCATACTCTCTGCATCCCCATTTGGGATTTCCAGGGAGTTGATCTGATAGGCCAGCATGACCTCATCGATCTTCCTGGTGTCCCATGCTTGCCCGGCTGTTCTACTCTGCTAAAGGAAATCAAAGCGTGGTCGCTTAGCGTTACGACGTCATGGACCATACAGTTGTTGGTATCAACAAACCCTCCACTGACAAAGTTAACGTCAATAAATGATGTACCCCTATCGTTGTTAAACGTTGGCTTCCGTCCGTCGTTCAGCAGTACTAGGTCCAGCATTCCGATTCCGTCTATTACTGCTCGGCCTCTGGGGTTGGATACTCTGCTGCCCCATTCCACTGCCCAGTCATTAAAATCACCTGCAATGATCTTTGGGCTTCGTCCTCTCGCATGGTTCACAAGCGCCTCCAGGAACTCCTCGAACTGGTCGGGGGGTGGCGCTAGGCGGAGCATAGCAGCTGTACATATGCACGTGTTTTATCTTTGCGTATGCGATTCCCCGCATCGGTGATGTAGCCAGTTCCTGGACTTGGAGGGAGCTGCAACACTTGATAGCTGCTCTACCTGACTCGTCTAGGATCATGGAGGATGGTCCCGTTCCAGTGACGTAAGATTCCGGAACCGAGATTCCATCACCCAGAGTCGGGTTACCGGCTCCTTTAGTGGGGGATCTCGAGAGTCTGGAGCTCCTCCTGAACGGGTCCTTGCGATCAGGGGGACTGCCCCCACTGATCTGTCCATTAATTACGGCCAACGGTTACCTAGGTGAGGCCCCAGCTATAGAAAGGGGTTCCCACGTGGGCCACGGATTTCCCCTGGCTTTTACAGTTGAAGGTTTGATCCGCCTCGACTGGACACCAGAGCCCCTGATTAGGCACCAGAACAGTGAAAGGATGATATTCGGTCTGTTCGCGAACTTTGCCCCTTTTCCCCTTTCTTAGCGAATGGTGCGCTCCCCAGGAACTAATATCAAAATTAAATTTTTAACGGTTTAGTTTTAAATTTAATTTTTGAATTGTGATATTCGGTCAGTTCGCGAACTTTGCGACTTTTCCCCTTTCTTAGCGAATGGTGCGCTCCCCAGGAACCAGTATCAGAATTAAATTTTAAACGGTTTAGTTTTAAATTTAATTTTTGAATTGCGCGCCCAACTGTCGCAACACAACACTGATCGCAGCTATGATCTGGCAACGCCTCCCTCTGCAGATCACCCACTGCGCCAAGTTGGCAGCGCTATCAGCTGTTCTATCCGCTGCGGGAAATCGCTAATTTGTATTTAGCTATTTACCTGCAACAGACATACATTCAACTCGCGTGATGGCTGCGCCAAGATATGTCACGTCTCCACCGTGTGGTTCCGCCAATTTGCCGCACACACCGGACGACTCAACTCCGAAAATTATGATTGTTTCGCGCAGCGTTAACATAATACGTCCGTCTGCACGGCGATGTAGACTTCGTCTCCCCAAAAAGTTCCTTGGGTATCACTTACAAAATGATTACTAATAAACTAAAAGCCGCTGAAGGATGTACTCCACAGGAACAGGCGAAGCGGCAAAAAGGACCAACAAAGCCCCTGGTATTAATGGCATCTGAGGCTGCTGCGAACGCTAAACCGGAAGTCATTGTGTTTTTGTGAATTTTGTGACAGTCTTTTTAAAGACTTGCGAAATTTCCAAGCCGGTTTTTGCATTTATTAGAATTAACCAGATACTGGAATTTCGTGCAGTGTCATTTGTGCTGTCTCAAGGAATTTGAAGTGATAAACAAGCAAGGAATATGAACACAAGGATGAGAAAAATAGCTTGAGCAAGCCCTGCAACAATTCGCACACAGATATTAAACGGCGCAACTTCATCAAATGATAGTTTACCGCCGCAAGATTGTTCCAATCAGTCAGAAAACTAAGAAGCAGGCTTCTCAGCCGCCATCTTATGTTGAAACACCCTCATTGTCTTCACTAATTAATAACCGATTTGCAGCCTTGGCTGAAGAAGCAGATCGAATCATGCAAGTAGACCTGCCTGAAAGTATTTGTGATGAAGATGAAGCAACTCCAGCTGCTCCCTACCTTTGTTGCTCATGGCAACACTGTCAATTCCAAAAAGGGTGAAAGCCTTACTCAAGGATTTATTCCGGCTGAGGCCATCAGAAGTAAAATTTCATACGCCGATGTTGTACGGCCCAAAGGTCCTCAATTTTTTCGATCACTTGCTACTCGCCACCACCACAGTGAATTAGACTCATCACAAGACTTAGGCCTTAGAAAAAGTTTCGGGCACTGGAAAGCGCCATCAGGGATATAAGCTCGAGAATGGAAAAAATGTTCAAGCTAATAGAGGAAACGGCGGAATCTAACAAGATAGAACTCTGAGAATCTTCAGCTTTTCCTAAGTATGCAAAATATTGATGTTATGCTTGCCACTGAAACACACGTTCGGGAAGGAAAACGCATCTTCCTACCTGGTTACTCCACCTACCACGCCATGCACCCCAGTGGAAACAGCAGAGGTGGAGCCACTGTCATAGTGCGCTCTTCCTTGAATCTTTGTCCCCAACCTCCAATCTCAACCAACGACCGGCAGGTAGCGAGTGTGCAGCTGCAGACTTCAGAGGGAACGGTTACTTTGGCATCGGTGTATCTCCCACCCAGCGAGTAGTTGATAAAAGCTTATATTGAGTGACAAATTGGTGACAAATTTATAGCAGGTGGAGACTACAATGCCAAAAATAATTGGTCGGGAAACTCAAGAGCCTGCGCTAGAGGCAAACTCATACAGGATGTAGTCGCAAACGGCCACTACCAATTTTTGGCAACTGGAGAGCCAACATTTTTCTCCTCCAACCCACAGGTAGCTCCATCTGGATTCGATATTTTTATAACCAAGGGCTACATGCCATGCCACTGAAGAAGTCTCTACGTTCCCGTTTCCCAGCTCCTGGTACTCATGTCGAGACTTTCAAGGTTCACCTGTCTGAACTAATCGACTTAAGCATGGAAATTCAAGGTAAAGAAGGTATTGACCACGCCATAAGCTTATTAATGGAAAAACTGAAAGAAGCAGGAGCACATGCTGCACCGAGTACTCCACGCAATACGCAAACCTTTGTTTAACCGCTCATACCTTCGGCAATAGTTGACCTTCTCCAATGACCCTAAGCATAAGGCGCCTAATGTGCGGAACTGGTTCCTTTACAACTGGTAAAGGACGTGATCGGTTTGCCGGCTTTAGGGCGTTAGAGGGGCGTGGCAAAAAGTTGTTTGGCAAATCAATAGAAATTTAAGCGACTAATAAAATTATGAAAAAAGTATGGCGTGCGTTTGTCCCTTACGTTTTATAACGACGGACAGCCATTTCTATTCAAGTTTTCAACACGACTCCCATTTTTGTAACGTCCTTTACAGGTTGGATTAGTGCCATTCTCTGATCATATTTTTTTCGATAGGATTTTCTTTCTTTAAAGTGTATATTAAAAGTTATTATACCCGTTAGTCGTAGACTAATAGGATATACTAAATTTGTTAAAAAGGATGGTAGAAGGATGGGTCGGCCGGAATCCGAAGGCCAAGATGGTTTTCTTCCATTTCTGACGGTTCGACGAAGCAGTGAGACAGAGGAGTTTTTTTTTATTTTACAGCGAAAAGGGAATGTTCAACTGGGTCTTGGAAATGAATAAACTCGAAGTCGCTTTACTTTAAGAGCCGGTCAAGAGGGAGAATGTAATGCAGCCCAATATTGAAGGGTTTTTAAGAAAAAATTGAATAATCCAGAAGAGTAAAATAAATCAAAAGTGGCGCAGCAGTGTCTACCCATTATTTTGTTTTTAATCTTTGTTAATCTTTGTGTTTGCATAAGCCTTTAATTCCACAGAAAGATCACCCGAAAGCGCTTTCGTCGGTGAATTATTCCCAAAAGTGGGTAAGTGAACATATTGACTGATTCATTTAATAAAAGGAAGCATGCAATATCGAAGTGAAATTAATTAATTCTAAACTAATTAATTCTTGAGGTGCCAAAATTGTCTCTTTCAACCGGCAAGCCTACATACTGGCCTACTGATAGTAGAAAAATACCAGACTTAATAGACTTCGTAACTTTGGAATCCCACAATCACACATGCGAATAATGGAAAGTTTTGATCTAATCTCAGACCATTCTCCAATAATAGTGACACACAGTACAGTAGCTCATATATTGAATAAACCATACAAAGTAATTTCTGCAAATACCGATATCGATGCGTTTAAAAGTTATCTGGAAACGGCTATCCGCCAGGATATCTCGCTGAAATCAGGAGATGAGATAGACCATGCTGTGGAGCTACTCACAAACAAGATCCATAAAGCAAGCTATATATGTACGAAGCTCAAAACTCTGTTGTAGTTCTTCATTTGCACTTCATATCACTTTAATAAACTTGTGTAAATCGGTCTAAAATACTGTTTAACATCATACAAAATAATAACAAAATTCTTAAAACTACTTGAGGACATAGACAAACAGTGTAAAATAAATTAACTATTGGTAAGGAATAGCTACATGTACTTGAAAGTATCTAGAGTTATCTACGGCTATTTATACACTATTTACAAAATGTATGACTTGACATTGACAGCGTTAAAAAAAGCGCATTTGGTGGGTGGTAAATGATAACAGGCTTTTAAGCTTTCTAAGATCTTAGAGACTTTTGGCAGACTATGTCCATACAGAGGTAGGGATTAGGCCCTCCTTACTAGTTCCAGGCGGCGTAAGGACCTCCTTGTTCAGAAATTCCAATGGCAGGTCGACCAAGTAACCCTGAAATCAAAAACATAATTCATTAGTACTATACATTAATAATAGTTTTTCTTTAGATAACAAAGACTATTTATCATTACTCGACTAGCGTGGATAAATATCATAACAGCTTAAGACATATTTTTATTCCCGTTACTCGGCTTACTACATTCGTTGAAAAGACATAAGGATACGTTTCCGACTATATAAAGATATTCTTGATCAAGATCAATAGCCTAGTCGATCTAGCCATGTCCGTCTGTCCAACTGTCCGTATGAACGTCGAGATCTCAGGAACTAAAAAAGCTAAAAGGTTGAGATTCAGCATACAGATTCTGGAGACAAAAACGCAGAGCCAGTTTGTATAGACGCCCACTCTAATGCCCACAAACCGCACAAAACTGCCACGCCCACATTTTTAAAAAAGTGTGTGATCTTTTTACATAACTTTATTAGTTGCTTAAATTTCTATAAATTTGTATAACGCCCTAAAGCCGCCAAAACGGTCACGCCCACAGTTTTGAACAATTTTTAAATTTTTTCCCATTTTATTTTTCAATATCTATCGATATCCCAGAAAAGTGATGAAATTTCTCGTTCACATTTGCACTAGCTGAGTAAGAGGTATCAGATAGTCGGGAAACTCATCTATATCATTCTCTCGTGTTTTAAATTCGAAATGCAATTAATAATATAATAAGAAATTATTCAACATAATATTTGGCTGTGCTATTTGTTAACAAAAAACTATACATGGTCCTTATAAATCTATAACGAAACGTTTTCTATTTACGGAAAATAATCAGATTTAAATAAAATGTCCTAAAAACTGAAAGTGGTAACTTTGTAAGCGACGGTACCACACGTAAGTGTAAACTAAAGTTAAATTAATTATTGGGAAGAGTACCTGAATGTCGTTGGCTCTGTTGGCAGCTAGCTCAGGGGCGGTTTTGGCAAGAGGAGGCTCCTCCTGGTATTTGCGAAGGCTGGCAAAGGTCTTTACAAAGTCAGTGGGGATGCACTTAAACACTTCGTCGTAAATCTC
Source organism: Drosophila sechellia (assembly GCF_004382195.2). Classification (NCBI taxonomy): domain Eukaryota; kingdom Metazoa; phylum Arthropoda; class Insecta; order Diptera; family Drosophilidae; genus Drosophila; species Drosophila sechellia. The sequence continues at coordinate 2,712,048 of NC_045950.1, read as the reverse complement.
TGTGTTCTGCATTGAAATCCTACGCCATGTGCCGTGCCAAAACTTATCGCAAACAGGATCGTTAATGTCCAGGTCAGACCGACTGGAACCTTCGCTTTCCAGGAGCCCTGGTTGAATGGAAACATTGTAAGATATAAATTAAAGTTCATAAAGAAAATCAAAAGACATAACTGACCTAAGTGTTCTTTAAAAAGGTATTTTCGAAGGCGTCCGGCAAACACTCCGCTCGGATACTTCTTGCCATTCATGCGTCCGTCCTCAAACTCCTCGTCCATTAGAATAGCCGCTATCTCGGAGTCCCGCTTTCCGATCATAGACCGATCGTTAATGTTTGCCGAGCCGCAGATCACAACGCGATCGTCGGCTATCAAGAGCTTTGAGTGGACATATATCAACTCCGTTATGGGTGTGTTATTCAAAAAAGAATGGTTACGCAGGCTGTGGAATGAGATATAGTTTTGCGGATTGGCAATACCCGCCTCCTGCAGGCGGTTCAAAATTGCTGTGCGTCCCCTGCAAGTATAAAAGCAGAGTAAGTATGAGACCTTAAATAGAAACGCAGCTGATAGTCAAAGAACTCTACTAACGGAGTAGAAAGCTTTCTGACATTATGGATCATACATTTTTATTTATTAAAACTTCTCAAGCTATGATGTTATGGTTTTTAGATATAAGTTAACTGAAGGTTTATGAAGAGAAGAGTTCCTGGGATCGTGACATTCAACAAAATCTCGTGTTGTGCAATCAACTGCAATCAATGGTTTCGAAATGCATTTGATGTGCATGGTGGTGAGGCCTTACCTGGAAATGGATGCATAGTTCCAGTGTGTAATGGCTCTGACTGCTATCCCAGTACTGCCACCCACATCGCCCTCAAAGCCCGGTAGAAGCGGCATAATCACATAAACTCGGAAAGGCTTCCGTTCCCTAGAAGAGAAGAAGCTGTACATTAGATCTGCTAGAATCAGGATAAATATATTGGTTTCATACTTGTGCGCCCGAACAATACGTTTAAAAAGTGTTTCCCCGATTTGATTCCGCACATTGTTATGAGCGCCTGGCACACCCATGCCCAACTGCATCGTGATAAAAAATTGATTTTCGATGTACACGTAGTGCTGCGCCTTTGTGATCGTCTGGATGTAGGCATCGTGGATGCTTTGCTCCACAAGATCCGCCTCTATAAAGCCGCAGCTCCAGGCGGAGACGCTCCGAAGTAGCTGGCACGTGACCCGCTGCTGACGGTTTTGCTGAAGGTTAGGATTGAGCCTCACTTGGTGATAGCTTTTCGGCATCAGATAGGGAAACCTCGTGTTATCGCGTAGTTTCTCCAGCTTCATGGCATTCCAGCGCTGAATGAAGTGGCGTGCCACATCCCTAGCGGAAGTACCCACCACACACAGACCCACGTCGTGCCATGGCATCCGCGGTGTTGTTGTTCGATCTATGATATCCACGAACGGCGAGTTTAGGTTCATCCAGTCTTTAAGTATAAAGTTGGAGTAATCCTTGCCGAACCAGTACTTGGCCTGGCCGCAGAACTCACTGAGTATTTGTGTACTGCTAGTGGTAATCGCCACTTCCTGCCCACCTGAAGCCATGTTAAGGTTGACTTCGTGGTCCGTAGCATCCTCGGACTCGATAGTGTACACCTCGGCAGATTTTTCCTCCGTCTCAGTGGCTGTTAGACGGTGCATAAAGTCCTTGCCCATACGGGCGCCCTTCATCGCGTTGTTCTTCAGGCGATCGAGTACGTTCTTACGCTCCATTTCAGGGGTGTTGAGTTTCATCCCTTCTAAAGCGATTCCCGATTCTACGGGAGTTTCTCCCGGACTGGAAACGAGCGTAGACGGTATAAGCAGGCGATCGCCAGGCTTTAGAGTTTTCAACTCTATGCTAGTACTGGGCTCATCCGGGGGTGGGGACGGTGGCCTTTCCTTGGCGGAGGTATCGTAGTGAGCGTTTCGCGAGGACTTACGTGATCCGAAAGCTGAGTCCGTGTCGTCTTTGGTGAAGTACAAGCTTGGCGTTCGACGCGTGCTGCCAGAAAAAGACGCCGTAGATATGCTTCCCAGGTCCGTTAGCCGATGGAGGTGATCATCCCAACGTCCATAGCACAAATCAATACCTCCCATGAACGCATAGGTTTGGTCGATTACGACCATCTTTTCGTGATGTGCCCAAAGCAAAATACCTCCTCTAGCATGGTCCGGATGACGCATGACCTTTAAACAACATTTAATAAGTTAAGTCAGAACTTGAGAAAGCTTCATAAGTTATATGTTCTTCTAACTAACCTTGATGTTTTCGTGCTTGGCCAGCGTGGACTTGCTGTAGTAGCTGTTTATGCCAAGTGCCATTTCAACCTCCTTGTAGAGCAGCACGAAGACACGCACTCCCTGTTCGGCCTTGCGCAACAGGATCTTGTCCAATCGCCAGTAGTCTCCGTCGAGTGCGGGTCGCTTCATGTAAATCTCGGGACTGAGCCACCAGTCGGCAATATAGATCTCTTCGAGGGCTGCCTCTAAGCCGTCGGCCACGGCTGACATATACTGGGCGCCGTCTACATACCACGTGGCATGGGTGTTGGCGCGCATCGGAGCGAAGGACATGTGCGGATTGGGCAGGGTGAAGTCGCGCGCATACGAGTTGGCAGTGTTCTTGAGGTATTGCATCCACTCCTTACACTTACGACGTGTCCAGCACTTGAGCACAATGTGACGGTTGTTCGTCAGTACCTGCAAACCCTTGCGCATGCCCGTCTGATAGATACCCGTGGAGACGTCGAAGCCCTGGTCAAAGAGGATCACTGCCCGGATGCTGCCGTCTGTTGGACGGATGTAGCCGAAGCAGGTTTCTTTTACGAAAAACCATCGGTTCCGCCACGTGCCGCAAACTACGTCGGAGCAAAAGTAGTTGCAGCGCACACAGCAGTTCTTTTGAAAGCACCCGAAGAAATTGCATCCTGCTTGCCCGGGTCTCGTCGATCCAGTTCGCTTTAAAATCACGCCTTCCTTGCCCTTAATTCCCATTCCCGGAACGAAGGACACATTAGACACTTCAACGAAGTTTAGCTGTAGTAAATGAATTGAGATTCAATTAATTAGTTGAGCTGTAGTTGAGCATGTTTCCTTAAATTTTAATAATACTCACCGTTTCATGGTGAGATCGGTACAAGCTGATGTTCAGCAGGTTGTACAAGTAGTCCTCCAGCTGTTTTATTCGGACGCTCAGATTCTCCACGGTGACCAGACTCTCCGGTCGGTTTGGGAATCGCGGTAGCTTCCGTTTCTTCTTTTTTTTGCGCTTCTTTTGAATGCGCCGTGGTGTTAGGCCCGCCAGAATGGAGCTGTGATTGGGACTGATGATAGCCATGGCATTGTCGGCGTTACTGCCCGCGATTTTACTGTTTCTGCCTTCAGGCCTCAGCGGAGTGCTAGTTTGTTTGACCTTGGTGTGGGAAGGAAGGTCCTTTAGGGTGGACTCGTCAGCCATCTCTCTGGCTGTGGCCTTCAGCGTGGTACGCTTCTCCTTGTGGCTGCGACTGGGAAAAGGAATGTTGAGCGAGGTGCGGAAAAAGCTGAGCTGCTGGTGCAACGAGTTAAAGTGCTTGTATCGCCTCTTGATCGTCCACTTGAAGGGACCGTGGGTCAGCTCGATTGTGTACCTGTGTAAAAGAAAAAAGTAATGTAAGATTTACGTATATAGTATAACCTCTAACTCATCTTGCCAATATAAATATGATTGGATTTCACTCACAGATTGGGGTTAAGCAGATGTGTGGTTACGCTACGCTCCGTATCGACGATCCGAACATGAATCTCACGGCCCGGGATGAAGACCTTGCGCTGGAACGAGTTGAACTTGACGCTCGGTCCGTATATGCTAGTAAATGGTATTTCGTGTCTCAGGACTACACTGTTGTTTTCCTCGTCGTCAAACTCCTCCTCATCATCGTCCGTCTCCTTGCGCTCCACCAGCACCGGCTTGTCGCCCACGTTGGATAGAATGGTCACAGAATCAGGAAAAGCGAGGGTCTCATCGTACTCAGAATCGACCAGGGAGAACTGAAATTCCGGCAGGCAGCGGTTATGATGCTCGACGACCGCTTCGTCTGTGCAGTCCCGGAACACCCCCTCCCCCTCTTCATTGTTTGAGTTCTCCTCCGACGCGTCCTCCTCCCCGCTGCCAAGTTCTTCGTCCGAGTTGGTAAGGGCGTAGGGCGGCAAGGCGCCTCCAACGGTGCCGGCATCTGCCATCGCCTCGAACTGGGCAAAATAGTAGGAACTGTCTATATCATCGTAGCCTCTGTTAACGTAGCCGCCGTAGTGCGCCGGCCGGTACACATCGTCAGTGGGGTATTCAACTGCAAGATGACAGATTAAAGGATTGGGCATCAGAAAGACAATACAGATTTAACCTTAAACTAGAAGTATTGGCGAGTCCCATGACTATTACAATTATATATCTTACTATCTATATATTGAACCCATGACTCTTGGCAGCATGTGTTATTTGTGTAAAATCAAAAAGATTTGCAAATTTATAGTGTCCTCTGTGAACATAAAATGGATTTAATGGCTAGGTAACCTTTAGTTGTCAGTTTCCCATACATATTTTTAGTACATGTGTAAGTAATTTTCTGTGTAAGTTCTATTTCATGTTGGGTAAGCTTGGCACAACATTTGGAAACATTGGATAGCAAAAATTTGAAAATTTTTAAGCGAGCAAAACTTGAAATATACATACTTCTAGTCTAAAAATGAAATTTCAATTGCTTAATGTTCGAAAAGTCATGAATGTAAACGGCCTGTGATGTAACCATTAAATGGTAATAATTAGCGAGTGCTATCTCCCTTCGAAACAGAAGCTCGCTCAAGGTCACAGCTTACGACATGTGGTGTAGTTAAGTTTAATGCATTATAGTCGGCTGAACTTGACATAGGAACCCTGCTCGAACCTTGAAACCATTTAGAGCTAAATACACACGACGCACCTCTTCGCCAGTAAGTATAGCATTTTCCTTAGCTCAGTGCTCGTAAGCCTACTGGCTGCCATATACCTGTCCTAATCTCTACTGTTCTGTTTTCCCAAAATACTTGATGTTCAGAAATACAATACGCTTCTAGCTGATTGACATTTAGATAGCAAGCCCAAATAAAACGGCACAACAAATAGATTAGGCCGTACTGCACAGTAGGTAGTCCAACCAATGACGGTTAAGTGAGTTTATGGATGCGGCACGGCTTTGCAAAAGTGCACAGGTTCAGTTATCGACGATAGTAATAAACAGAATAAATCAGTACTTAGTCAAGTGCTTTGATTAGCAGACAATAACAGGTGTCCTGTCCTATTCACCTATAAACAGACTGACTTTATTTCCGTCCGCTGAGTACCGCGTATACAATTATTTAAAATTCATAGGGAGGGAAAAAGCGCAAAAATGGTATTTTTAAAATTAAGTTAATTTTTTTTTTCTTTAGCGTGCGTTTATTTATTTAAAATCTGTCCTAGTGGACAATAATTAAATGGTTTTGCGGGGGAACATTAGCTTAAGGGATACTATTGTACATGTATTTGTGGCGGGTTTTATATGTGTTGTCTATTGTTGTGGAAGATCGAGAGGGTGTCTCCTCATGAGACGTCTGCTTGTTTGGCTATTGTCTAACAGGTTGGTGGCGAGGTGGTTAGGGTGGTTTTCGAGCCTTTTCAGGTATCTCTCGCTGAGCCTGGAGATTTCATCAGCGACTTGTGGGATTCCAAGTTCCCTATGTATGGCGACATTCTCGTGGTAGGGATGCGCATTACAGGCAATTCTCAAGCACCTATTCTGGAACCGCTGTATACGCAGGCGATTCGTGTGGCTTGCCGTGCCCCATAGCTGTATCCCGTAGGTCCAGATGGGCTTGAGAATTGCCTTGTACACCAGGATTTTGTGGTTCTGCCTTAGCTTGGACCCTCTCCCAATAAGCCAATGCATCTGCCTCAGACGCGCATCGGCCTGTATGCGTTTGCTGACGATGTGGGGACGCCAAGTGAGCCTGCGGTCCAGGGTAAGTCCTAGGTACTTGGGTGCGGGTGCGTTGGGAATGATGACTCCGTTTAGCGTGACCGGTGGGCAGTCTCCTCTCCTTAGTGCAAATGTTGTTTGGGTAGATTTTTCCGCGTTCACTACGATGTTCCACCTGCTGAGCCAGGGATGTAGCGCGTCCATTTGCCTTTGGATTGTTTCGGAGGCTTCTCGTGGGTCGGATGAGGAGGCGAGGAAAGCCGTGTCATCTGCATAAGTCGCTATAGTTAGGTTCCTGGAGGGGATTATGGGAAGGTCTGCGGTGTAAAGGGTGTACAGTATTGGTCCGAGCACACTGCCTTGCGGAACTCCAGCTCTGATCAGTCTGGGTAGGCTTATTGCACTTCCGCATCTGACTTGGAATGCTCTTCCCTCAGTGTAGGATTTGAGGAGGGTAAAATGGGGGCTTGGGAGGTAGGATTTGAGTTTATGGAGGAGTCCAGGATGCCAAACTCTGTCGAATGCCTGCTTCACGTCGAGCATTACAGCGCAGCAGTATTTCTTTTGCTCGAATGCCTCGAGGATCCGTTCGACTAGCCGGTGGCATTGCTCTGGTGTTCCGTGGGAGCGCCTGAAGCCAAACTGGTGATCGGGGATCAAACCAGCCTCATCCAGTACTGGCAATACTCTGCGCAAAAATACTCTTTCGAGTATTTTGGAGAGGATTGCCAGCAAACTAATCGGACGATAGGAGGCGAGATTGGCTTCAGGCTTACCAGGCTTGAGGAGGACAATAACCTCTGCTCTTTTCCACTCTTCCGGGAAGTACCCTAGCCGGAAGCAGCTGTTGTAAATGCTGGCCAGCATTTGTGTGCAGCGGGATGGGAGCATTTTTAGGGCCGCCGCATCTATACGATCCAGGCCTGGAGATTTGTTGTTCTTCAGTAGAGCAATCTCCTGCGCAACTTCCTCAGGGTCGACTGGTTCCAACGGGGGACCGGGAGAGCTTGGGCTATTGAGAAACCGGGCTGTTTCAGCATGTTCTTCGGCAGTGCAGCAGTCGAACGGAGAGAAGGCGTTGTAAAGGTGTTCGGCGAAAGCTTCTGCTCTTTCAGCATCCGAAAGGCACCAGGATCCATCTGCTTTGCGCACTGCGGAAACCTTTTTGGCTGGTCGTTTAATGTGGCGGGTGACGTTCCACAGATTGTGGTCTGGGTCCCCGGGAGAGAGTTCCTCGAGGAATCTGAGGAAGGAGTCCTGGCGTAGGCTGGAGATCTTGTCCTTCAACTCCTTTGTGGCGTGATTGAGCGCTGTTTTGTCTCTTGGATTGCGCGTCAAGAACCAAACTCTCCTGAGACGCCTCTTCTCAGTCACGAGTGCCGCAATTTCCGGGGACCAGAGGTGGAGGTCCCTGCTAGGTGTTCTCGCAGTCTTTGGTGGCGGTGGGCTTGCGAATTCCGCAGCGTTTTGCATCTGCCTGGTGAGATTCCCGATAGCTTCATCAATGTTCCTGGGTGTGTTGAGGATGGGGTTCGGATTGACGGTGGAGAGCATCCAGGACGCGAACTTGGCGGCGTCGGTATATTTTCCAGTGAGCCTTCTGAGCGGGGTTTTCCTGAGGACTGGCGTGTTGATTAGCACGTTTATTGCACAGTGGTCTGACAGGAGATCAGCATTTGTTGTGCAGCTGATCTTCGCATGCCCTATGCCTTTCGACACAGCAAAGTCCAGTAGGTCTGGAGTCTTGAGGGGATTCGTTGGCCAGTGAGTGGGCTCGCCAGTGGAGTGGCAGTCCAGTCGGTGGCGTTGCAGGTACCCAAACAGAGTTTTCCCTTTGGGGTTGTTGGCGCGCGATCCCCACCAAGAATGTTTGGCGTTATAATCTCCAGCTGCTATGAAGCGGGGCCCAAAATGCTCGAAGAACTCACTGAGGTGAGATGCTGTTATGCGGTATCTGGGGGGAAAGTAGACCGCTCCAATGTCTAAATCTCCTTGCGGGCTGACAATCCTGATGACAGGACATTGTGCCCAGTCTTGCTGAAACGCGGGCAGCTCTAGGTATTGAATACCGCTCCTGATGAGGATGGCTGCTCCACCGCGTGCTCTGCCAATTAAGTTAATGACATCTGAAAATATTTGTTGAGATACTGTTTCAGAAGTTGTAATTTATCAAACAATGGAACGAGTCATAGCTTACGATTGTTCCTTATCACATGTGATAATTAAAATAAACTGGAACGCCGAGTGCAAAGAATTTGATAATGGCCGTCAATGATCAATGACATTGGGACACTTCCACGATACCCTATCTTAATAAGTGCCATCAAGTTTTATTACCACACTTTTCCATACACAGGCTAGCTTATGGGCAAGTTCAACTGGCAGGCATGCATTCTTGGTATTGAATTCGTTATTATATAGGTAGCGAAAATAACGAATGTTGGCTTATCACGAAGCTCTTTTTGCTATCAGCTTCAAGTTACCAAACAAAAACTTCTGGAGGCTCGAGTTTGTTGATGATTTGTTATAAAAGTGGAAAAATAGAAAATTTTAAATCCATCAAAAATGTATTTGATTAGACGAATCGTTAAAGAGAATTGTGGATATAGTTACACCTTGCACCTATTATTAAGTCATCGGCCGCCGTTTTCAGAAATTTAAGTCGGAATAATAAACGTAACAACCTATTCAATAAAATAACCATAATTTTTTAACACCTTTTCACTTTCAAAGCGATTTGCCGAACTCATTACCACATTGGTTTTGGCGACCAAATTAACTTTAAAACCTCTAAGCTGATAAAAACTTCACACTTTTATCGCTAACAGATAAGACGAATAGAAGTAACCCCATTTTGTTTCAAGAATATACAATTTTACGTAGAAAAAACTAAGCTCCAACCACAATAATACGTTCTTATGGTGGCGATTAAAACTGTGGTATCCCATGCTTCATATTGATAAGCCATTGGTGTGAAAATAACTAGTTCTAAATTGCCGAAAGAAATGTTGTTTAAACATTTTTGCTTTTTTCGCAGGAATGTTAATGCTTTCCATTGATAGTGCCTGACATTTAATGCCCGTTATCAAAATGTCCTCAGACCGAGGGCGTTCATTTTGAATCGCCTTTGTTTAGCGGGTTTTGTAAGTGGCCGGTCTGCTGAAAAGGTTATTAAACCCACCTGACCTACACACAATGGCAAAGAAATCGAAACTTCCTGTTGCAATGATCGAGCATGAGCACAAACGTAAATCAGGCTCAATATATTTATAACAATATCGGTAGGTATCGTTACTTGCAGCGCGTCATGCATTTTAAAATTGATTATGAATCATTAACTAATTCCACCGTTAGGCCGAGCCCAACACGCAATTTGTTGGGAGCAATAAGTGGGTAAAGGCTTATATAAACCAAAGGAAACGGGTTAATGTATTATTTAGGCAATGAAACCGTTATCAGTTCTTTGTTCCCTACACTTATTCGACTGCACACTCTTTGCTATAAATCGCGCCAAATTGAAACATTGTAAACTTGGTGCTGAATGATTTTTCACTTTCGCATACCATAAAACATACCGCCAACCAGTTCTAAATGTTGAAATATCTTAGCAAACTTGATCACTCTTATCTCATCTCTCGATGACGCAGATATTTCATTGCCGCTCTACGAGAGCCAAGTAATCTATGCACATGAATATATCTCTATCTTCTCTATCTAAAAATTACCCATGCTGGCCATCAGCTGTGAGATGCTGCGGCGATGACGTCGGACCTGCAAATGTGGCAAGTTGGCGCCCGATGCCGCCTGCCGGGGCAGCTGCAGTTGCTGGGCCTCGTGGTTCTTGCTGGTTTTGGTATCCAAGCTCGTGGCCATCATTGTTGTGTGCGCTTACGCGGGCTATTAAATGGGCTCTATTTATTTTTGGCAATCGGTTTTTGGCCTTATACATAGGAAGCTGTTGTTGTTGGCTCCAGTTTTTTGCATTTCTCAGTCGCATCGACAGTCCGCGTACGTTAACGATGTCCGTTCTGCGGCCTGCGGAGGCTGATTAAACCACAAATTGTAAATGCCCCGTTTGTGTGTATGATGTACTGATTGCCGTGGAGACAAGAAGAGGAAAAATTATACTTCGCGCCACGACAATAATCATTTAAATTAATTTTGTCTTTGAAGTTTCATTCAGTCACAGCGTGTATACTTTTCTTTTTTTATATCAGCTACACTTAAAGTCCCTTGCATTGAAAAATAATTAATTAAATTTTTATCATGGCATATCGTTATCTTTGCGTGAACACAAAAATCAAGTTTTGCAAATATAACTGAATGTTTCGCGTGCTCTTTATTCGTTGGTATTTGGCTTTTCGCGCTTCCAGCTCATTAAAGGTTTGCACAATGGCCAACTTAACATACGCACAAATTTTTTTGTTTTTCTGCTTTCGCATATTTTACTTTTTGCACTCGGCTACATGGCTTTGCGAGATGGAGCATTTCAACTTGTATCTTTGCATCTCACAGATCCATATCAAGTTGGAGTGCGTCTGAAAGATTGTCACGTTTGCGGGCGATATGCAGCATTTTGTTTACTTTCGAGCCACCGACTAACGGAAGTTGCAGAACCGAAAAAAGCGCGACGTCGCATTGAATTCGTCAAAGAGAGTAATGCCACGCTATGTGAAAAAAACCAAACTGAAGACACCTCACACTCACACTTTGAGCCCCCGGCTAAAAGCTCTCTTTACCGCCACGATCTGCGATCCACGAGAAACGTTGCGACAACTTGGCCGTCACTCCGGTTAATAATATTAACTAAACCTCGCGACGCAGCCAAAAGCTTAGGTCGCTGAGCTCAAAACGGTTAACGGGTAACGGTTACGGCGAGAGCGCCAATGCCGCCAGTTGGTAATGGAGAGGGAGTTTTCCAGAGCACAGCTGTGAACTTCAAAACAGCTGGCAAAGCTTTTCGTAATCCCCATAAGATATTGAAATGCGATAGCCCGAAAACCCTTCGACTGTTCGAAGGTGTCATGCTAAAAAAACTTATGGGCTCCTACGGCAAGGTCAGCCACAATCCACAAGAACAAGTTCTCTGCCGAGGCATTGGCACTGGCTCTGCAAGCTTTTCAAAGCTTTCTGCGCGCTTCACACACCTTTTGAAATCGGTGATCGAGTACGGGCCTATTGTCGGACCCGCAACAATGGTCGAGGAGTCGATGAGTCACAACGGCACTTTGGGTGTGCATGTAGCTCTACTTAGTATCTATTGCGGCTATCTTATCGGCAACACTAGACTTGGGCGCAATCGCTGTAATCAGAACTCATTATTTGTACGACCCCAATGAACTGCGCAGGCTAAATAAACCGAATTACAATTAGATTTCGATTAGATTGTCCCACGCGTGGCAACTAAATGTCTAACTTAAATTATTGACCCCCAGTTCGGAACTAGGCAAAAATAAAATCAAAAGTATGTTTTCCATATTTTGTCCCAGTTAGTGATTAATTTTATTATTCAAAAACCAGTCTTGACTCGGTAAAAACATTTGACGATCGCATCATACCAAATACCACACCAAAGTTCTGGTATCAACTTTTGTGACGAAAAATTATTTGGGACATTTAATAAAAATCCCCTTTCGTCCCAAAAAACAGCTGACTGCCATGAGCCTATCGAACAATAGCCTATCAATACAATACAATACAATATACTATAATAAAGGTACGTGTCAACGAAATGAATCCCTTATGACGAAGCGAAAATACTTCATTCTGAATATTTTCAAATTGCAGATAGCTGTTGAGAAGTTAGACTAAGCTTTCGAAGGGATAATGGTGCGTAGCGGTTTGGATAGGGCAGCTGACTTGTTCGATATTTTTTAAACAATTGAGAAGTTAAATAATTGTTATCTTCCATAAATCTAAGAAATATATTGTCTTAATATACATTTTCATTTTGTCATTAAAAGAAATTTTTAAGTAATTATGTTTTCGTTTTAAATTCATTTTGGTCATTGAATTTCGTATTGGGTCTGCTAATTTAGATGTTATGATAGCTTTTATTACTAGTGTAGTAAGTAAATAGTAATAATATGTAATACATATAGTAATACATTCCCATGAACTTCTTACACGTAAGATAGCATAATCTCGCCACGTATACATTTGTATACATTATAGTTAGAGTAACAGTATACATACATATGTATGTACATAATATTATCTTTTAAGATACGCATTAGGTTAACTTCAGAAGGAACTGGACGATTTCTAGTGATTTTAAGATTAATGAATTAACCAAAAAAAGGGCCTGTTTGTCACTTCCAATATATAACAGATAGAAAGTTGTCAAGCCCCTCTAACGCCCTTAAGCCGCACAAAACAGCCACATCCACACTTTACAAATTTTTTTTTGATAATTTTTCTTATTTTTATTACTCTTTTAAATTTCTATCGATTTACCAAAAAATTTTCGCCTTTAAAAAAATGTTTCAATTTTCGATATCCCAGAAAAATTAAGAAATTTCGAGTTCGCATTTCCACTAGCTGAGTAAAGGGTATCTGATAGTCGTGGAAATCGAATATAGCATTCTCTCTTATTATACACAAGGCTATACTAAATTCGTTGAAAAGTATGTAACAGACAGACGGTAGCGTTTCCGACCATATAAAGTATATGGTATATATTCTTGATCAGAATCAATAGACGAGTGGTTCTGGCCATGTCCGTCTGTCCGTATGATCGCCTCCATCCCAGGAACCATTGTAGTTAGAGAGTTGAGATTAGATATGAAGATTGTAGAGGCACGCCCACAACCGCCCAAAACTGACACACCTTTTGAAAATGTTTTGATAATTTTTCATTTATAAACTTTGTAGTCTTGCAAATTTCTATCGACAAACTTTTTTCTTGCGACACTTTTGATCGTTGTGGGAAACAACTTCCTAATTCTTAAGGTCTATGCGTTTGCTATTGGATTTTACTAATATCACCATTAGCTTTGTCACACTTGTGAAATATACATAGTGATAAGATAAGAAGTGTGGTATTATAATCCGCTCCTGTCATTAAAGACAGAGTATTGATTTTGCGGTTTATTTTCTAAGAAATTAGGGCCAAATCAGGGCCAAAACTGTAACGCAGGTTTGGCAGTTTGTCGGCGATACATTGGGTGTAGCAACATTTAGAAATAAGCATGCGAATGGGAGGGAAGTCCTTAGTATCTGTATGCTTAATATAAGCCTTTAAACCTTCATAGTTACGGATATCTCGAAGTTCAAATGAATAGACGGACGGACATTATCGACTCAATTAGATATATTGGTCGAAATTGCTTTGTGTTACATGTTAGATACTTTAAAAAGAATCTAGTATACCCTTTAACTGAGCTAGGGATCTAGGACTAAACAAAAATAAGTAGTAACATATGTTCATACGTATCGATAATATCACCTGACAACAGCCTTATCTAAAGGCATATTTATTCTGAAATTAATTAGCAACTGGTACCTGCTAGTCGAGGAGCTGTATGTTTAAATCTAATTATTAAAATCCGAAGCTTCATTGGAGAACATTAATGCAATAATGTAATATATTACCACGTTTCACACATTGAATCTACGCAAATTTTATCCAACTGCTTTTTTCCAAAGCAGGCCAACTATTTTATAAATATTGTTATAAAATACTTTATCAATTTAAATGAAGTTAGAAATGCACACTTCAATGTGTTATTATGAATTTAAAGCACTCACATGCTTGCGGCTACTGCTAAAATAATTTTAGCTTGTGATCCGATGCCAGAAGTTGCGGCCTAACTTCTCCGGCCTAAACTCCAAACTGTATTCAGTGAATCACTCGCACTGAAAGCAATGGGTATATATGTACATTTATACATATGTATTTCTTCGTTTAAATGCTTTCGTATGGCAGACTTAACACTTTGATAATTTATGAAATAAGATCAAATCAATTGAGGCGCCACATGAACACGTTTCGTGAGCACACAAGAAACAATTTAAAAATATTAAAAGGTTGGTCAATGGCACACACACTTCTATCGCGGCACTTTTATTATTGGTGTCGAGCGAGACCCCTTCTGGGCAAATCTTTGCTCAAATCTTTGCTTGTGACCGTTTTTGTTTGCGGAGAGAGCGCCGACCAGCGTCGCTATAAGTCAATTTCGAAACTGATCAAAACGCCAAACGAACGGGGAAATGAGACCGATCAGCAGAGATTTCTCGCTGGAAGACCGATGGAGAGGGAGAGAGGCGCAGAGAGAAAGTTTATTGAGCTTAGCACGCGTTCTTTCTTTCCACAGATCAGGCTAAACTGCATTTGATTTATGGTTCAATTAACAATTACTTTCAGCCTTTCCACTTAAATTTAAATATTACTTGATCAAACGTTTTCGTTCGCGTTCATCGTACTCCACTCCTAGCAAAACTCAATTGACTGACCAAACTGACTGACATTTTGAGCAGGAGCTTTTGCCTGGAAAGCTTAAGCGAGACAGCCCCAACACATACACGTACATGCATACACGTACGCTTCGATCAAACAGCTGATCCGAAAACTTTAATATGACGCTGTCAACTAAGCCGATGAAACTCAAAATTTGGCAGTAAGAAGTACACCGCAATAAGAACGCTTTAAAGAAATCTAGAAATTTAGGAAATAAAGCTAACTAGGGTGCATACTATTACGATGACCAATTAATCTAATATATTGGCAAGGATCTATGTTGAAACAGTCAATATGATTTGTATACCCCTTATTAGGGTAGGGTATATTAGATTTGTGAAAAAGTATTTAACAGGAACACATGAGTAGATCTGGCCATGTCCGTCTGTCTGTCCTCCTGTCCGTATGAACTGCATGGTCTCGACAACTACAGTAAATCACAAAAGTAGTCCTTGGAAGGTACTTTACTTGCATAAATAAAATAATAGGTAAAAAAATTTAAATTTGCTTTTTTCTTTAACATAACGCCCTAATTTAATTTTAAAACAAGAGAGAATGCTATAGTCGAGTGCCCCGACTATCAGATACCCGATACTCAGCTAGTGGAAATACCAACGCGAAATTTCATAATTTTGTTGGCGGCTTATCGATATGTATTGCGGAATAAAATCAGAAAAATTGTATAAGTGTGGGCGTGGGAGTTTTGGGCGGCTTGTGGGTGTTAGGGTGGGCGTGCCCAAGGTTTTTTTTTGTCGGCGTTAGTGTGGGCGTGTCAAAAAATTGTTTGGCATATCGATATAAATTTACAATTATACTAAAAAACCAAAAAATTTCAAAACAATTTTCAAGTGTCGGCGACTTTTAGAAACAAACTTGCGATGTGCCCTTGTCTCTGGAATCTTCATATCTAATCTCAACTCTCTAGCTTTGATAGTTCCTGAGTGGAGGCTTTAATACGGACAGACGGTCATGGCCAGATAGACTCGGCTATTGATCCTAATCAAGAATAAATATACTCTATATAGTCGGAAACACTTCCTTCTGTCTGTTACATACTTTTCTAGTATACCCTTTTACCAAAGACACTAGAATAACTAGAATAGAATAAGTTATTCTAGTGTCTTTGCTTTTACTCTACGAGTAACGGGTATAAAGATACGAGTTTCGGCCTCTCATCTGATTTTCTCCCTTAACACTTACCGGAAATGAAAAAATTGTTCGTCAAAAGTTGTAATATAATATTGTTTTATTTCTATATTTAGATATATTATTTAAATTCTTTCGACTACATTAGTTTTCATTTTCTCAGAAAAAGTAAAATATTCCAATAAAATGTTTCAAAAACATACCAGAGATAAAACTCATAAATTTCGCGAACCCCTCACAAGGTGGAAAAAGAGTTAGCGAAATGTGGATTTTTCCTATTGATCAAACTTGATGTTTATGCTACACTTGCTTAGCTGTAAATAATTTTAAGCATACTCTCATCATTTGCATACAAGTATGTATTGTATTTTCCTTGCTTTGAAATTGTGTTTGCTTAATATCATATTTTTGTTTACACTCCCTAGCAGCTTTTAATTTTTGGCTTTCCAAAATGTTAATCAAAAATAGTTGAATTTCATGGGAATTTTTAAGTTCTCTAAACAATTTTTAGCACAATTTAGTATATTATTTAAAGCTACAGCTTGTCGTGTATGTGAGTGTTGGTGGGTGTGCCTGTATATGTATTTATAAACGTGAGAGCGTGTTTATGTTTGTATTGCTTATTGTGGATTTAAAACTAGGATTACAATTGAACTGCCAACAGGATCAAATTAAGTTTTCACTATAAAGCGTTTTAGCAAAATGGTAAGCCCTAACATTAAAGAATGCAGTAAATCTAAACACTTGAATCTCTGTTCCAATTGTATATATAGAAATTTATATATTTGTGTATATATTCATTCATTAAACTACGATATATAAAAATATATACGCACATTATACCATAGAAAATCATAAGCGTCTCGGTTTACGGTTGCATTACATTTTTTCTTTACGAAAACTTTTTGGAGTTTTCTTAAGCTTTTTCGTTTTTTTTGTTCTTTTTCTTTTTGACACATTTTTCCTGCCTAAAAGATCCCTATTCTAGGCATCCGACAGATCACAATAAGCTGCGCCACCAGTTCCTCCGCCTGTTGAAGACTTCTGTTCGTCGTCCATAAGACCGTCCACAAATTCGCCAACCGCTTCGTGGTGATTTACCTGCGGCGATGAGGAGCTCTCTCCGCAGTTGGTTGCATACACATGTCGTCGACTTCCCCCTGGCAGCTGATTAGAATCGTCTGTGTCCGCGTCCCGAATCGAGTTAAACGCATTACAAGCGTTTGCGTTGGGCGAACAAGTGTCGTCGTTTGGCGGATAGACGTGGCGGTGGTAGCTGCCACCACCACTGCCCCCACCACCACTGCCATCACCGTCCAGCTCTGCATCGCGCACGCTTCCAAATACCGGAGTATGCGAGCTGCTCTTGCGCAGCGAGGCTGGAGGCGACCAGACGGTCTGGTAAAGCGGCGAGGCGAACACGTACATGTGGTTGAGATATTCCATGTCGTAGCTTGGCTGGTATGAGTCCGTTTCCAACGGGTTGTAGGTGGGCTGGTACATTGGAGTCTGCCTGCAGCTGGCCGATCCCGATGCGCTACCCGCGTAGTGCGGCGTATCATAGTTCTGCGACCGACTGGAGCTGCTAAGGTGCAGCATTTGAGCATGCCCACTATTGCTACCGCCCGCACTGCTCCCACCGCCGCCCATCCTGTGAACGGGCAGGGTGGCGTAAATGCCCCGATATGCTTCATATGGCGTCTGGGGATAGTAGGCATCGCTCCAACGGACATGATTCGGGGTATAATCTCCCTTTGCATACAGCTATATTGGGAAGAAGACGAAAAGTCAACAGTTATCTCTCGAATAATAAATATTTAAATGAATATATTAATTACCTGTATGGGTCGGCAGAAGCCCTTGTTCATGTGACGAGGCACGCCAAGCGTATAGCTGTGACTGAATCCTACCTCCGAACTAAGCAAGTATTCGTGAAACTTGTTCGGAAAGAACTCGATCTGCTTGTAGTTATTATATATTTCCGGCTGTAATGAAAGAAAATGAACAGATATTAAGTGATACATTCGGAAAGAGGTAGCGTTACAAAAACCATTAAAATCTTCTTATTCTTAATCAAATTATTGTTTATCAATGATAACTAACCGTTAGGTTCTTTTTCTTCTTGTAGCTGGCCCAGTTTTGAGCTTCAAGTATAAGTTTTCCACCGGGTCGCAGTTGGTTGAACATGCGCTTAAACGCCATCTTCAAGCCGTTGTCTCCAAAGTTGAGATGGATCCACTTAGTAACTGAGAGACACAGTATGAGATCGTATTGCTGGGAGTCGCTGGCCATCAATGACTCGTCCTTGAGAACGTAGTTGGTGTGTCTGAAGAAGACGTTTGCCGGAAACTGATTCTTGTTCCCGAGCATGGGCGATTTGCTCGATAATAAAACATGGGGAATACGTCCGTAGGTCAGAGGGAATGAAATGGGAAAGAATTCGTGCGGCTTAACAAGCAACGAGTTCAACTTCTGTTGCTGTTGCAGCTGTTCTAAATCATGATGATGATGGTGATGATGATGTATTCCTTGATGCACCTTGCGTCTCCTCTTGCCCCGTCTCGTTTTCTTGTGAGCTGCTCCAGATGACTCATCCTTCGCCATGATATTCGCTTTTGCATCAACCATTGGCTCTGCTTTGACCTCCTGCAGCTTTTCTTCCTTGGGAATGCGCACAAAGATTGACAGATTTCGCCTTGCTCGGGCAACAAGCTCCCGGTCAATGTCAATACCGACAATGGTTTTTGGTGCCAGATGTCTGGCCACCGTAATGGTCATGTGGCCAACATTGCAGCCAATGTCTAGAATGTCCTTGTTCTCGAACAGTTCCACGTGGCGTTGGAAAACCTGCAAGCGCACGTCTCTAAACTCGTTCATTTGCCGAAAGTCCACGTAGCGGTCGAAGTTTCCGTACCGGTACTTTAACCCATCGGCCCGAAACTTTGGCAGCTTTTTAATTGGTGGAATCTTAGCCGGTTCCAGCATAAGAGTACTGGTCAGCGGTGCATTGCCCACACCCCCAGACCCCAATGCATCTCCCACGCTGATGTCCACACCGGCCAGAGAATCCTGCTCGCCGGCCGTGTGCGAGGTGGCCGCCGAAGTAGTGCTCAGCGGACTGCCTAGCCCATGATCCGGAAAATCCGGCGTGTCATCACGGGGTATCTCCACTGCAGAAAAGAAAATTTGAAGTTACTTCAGAAACATTAGATTGAGGGATAGAGCTCTTACCCTCGATGAGGGGCAGCTGTTTTGGCGGCAGCTCTTCCACGGGACTAAGGAGCTCCGATTCGCTGACGGACGTAGAGCGGCGGGTGTTGGGCTTCCTAGCTCCGCTGGGCTGAAGGATGCGTGGCGGTCGCTTCCAGGCACCTGGCTGCGGAACCACTGGACTGACAATCTTATCCATGGCATCGTGACGATGAAATTTCTGTGCAAAGAAAAAAAGAAAATGAAACTGGTTTTAGTGATGTTGGTTGTGCGCGAAGAAGTATTTAATTAGTATAATTGAGCTTTAGTTTTGAATTTTTTGCTGCTCTTAGGCTTCTTTTTTCAATCGGAGAGACATTCTAACTAGAATTCTGTAGACTTCTCTAGACTAGAATTCTCTAGACCCGATTATATTACATTACATTATATGAATTGATCTCCGTTGCTGGTCAATATACGCCTATTGTAAATAAATATAATATATACATGAACTTTAAAAGGTAGTAGTCGTATGTTGCTTAACTGAATAGGTTTAAAAACCTATCTTACATATTTCCGTCTATTTTTAAAATTTTTTTTTCTTTCATCTTATTTTGCACGTTCTTTTTACCCATTATATTCAAGGCAAAATAGGCAAGGCAATTCAATGAATTGGAACGAGGAGTGGAGGAAATTAGTCTTGTCCGACGAACAGAAGTTCAATCTTGAAGGACCGGCTGGTTATAATTACTATTTCAACGATATGAGATAGAAAGAATGCTTCTTATGTGTGGGGAGCCATATCTTATTATGGAACATGCAAGCTCTAGTTTGTAACCTCGAAGATGAACTCAAATTTTTACAGGACTGTTATAGCCGATTTCGGATATTTATCTTCCATTGACGTTCCAACATGACAACGCTTAAATCCATACCCCTCGGGTTGTAAAACAGTCAATTGCGCGAGTGGAAGCCTTAGTCCACTGACATGAAGGAGATGTCAGTCAAGGATAGTACTTTTATTTCAAAACTTTAAAGGGGTCAAACCTACTCAGTCCAGCCAAAAACAATGGAGAATTTTTTTTTTTTTTTAAATAATAAAAATGCCTGATTTCTTTATAAATCAAAATCTATTTTGCTTGAAACGCATATTTAAAATTATATAACGGCTATATAAAATTAAAAAAAGGCAAACCTATTCAGTTGATCGGCATTGTATGCACATACATATATCGGCTTAAAAAAGGTTCCGTTACTAAGCTAGTGCAAAATATTTCACCAATATATGTACACCTACGACGCCGTTTTGGTTATATGATATTCGTTTTTCCCATATGCATGTCTACCTTAACCCCTAATCTATACCTTAACTTATTCGGCCTAAGCACAAAAGCAAATTGGCAAAGCCAAAACACCAAAATTGGGAAACGTAAGAGCTGCCAAAATAAATCAAAACAAAAGCAGCGAGTGACTTGGTGCCATACCGCAATAACAACAATGGCTTCTCGCTCTCAATCGTTCTCTCCCTCCCACTGCCTATTCCTTCGTCTTTCTCTCTCTCTCGCATGCTTTATCTCGGTTGTCTGCCACATGGAACGAGTTTCGTTCCCACCACATTCCACCCGAACCCTACTCACCTTGCTCTTTTGCGAAGTGCTGCTCTCGCTGATTTTCCTCTTCCTCCCACCGCCCCCGCAGCTACTGCCGACGCTGGCTGAGATGCTGCCGCCGAAGCTCAGACCCGTGCCGCCAACGCCGTAGCACGTGCTCGACAAGTCCAGACGCAGGTCTCGGCTGGCCCTTCGCTCTGCCAGCGTCGAAGCCACCGCCAGTGAGGCCGACGTGGCCGAACAGCTAAGGAGCATCTCCTCTGCCGGCGGCTCAGCGGCAGCGGAAGGTTCCGGAGTGGGAAGTTCATCGGCTGCAGCGGCCACATGTTGCTGTCGCCGCTGTGGCGACGACGTTGCAGTCGGCGCTGGAGCAGACTGCTCCATGTGCTCCGCGGTCGCAGTCGCCGCCGCTGCACCGGTCGGCGTCGGGGTGGGCATCTCAGCGGCGGTCGTCGTCGTTGATGCCGACTGCGGAGAGTGCACATGCGCCTGCTCCTGCTGATGTACCGTTTCCGCCGTTTCGCCCGGGGCCGGGGCAGCGGATTCGCTCAGCAGCAAGCTGCCGCCTACGTTAAGGGGCGCTGCCACCGGCGACGCCGCCAGCGAAGAGGTGGCTGTGAGCAGCGGCGGTTCGTCGGTCAGCTCGCTTCCAACCGCTCCTTCATCGCCGGCATGCGAGGTGTTGTTGGAGTCAAAGCGCCGTCGCTTTCGGTTCTTTCGCGTGCGATGGTGGTGCTGCCGGTGGTGGAGCATCCCGCCTCCTGGCCCACCGCGCTTCATCGGCGACGTCAGCTGCTTCTCGTACTCCATGGAATCAACGGGATCCAGCAGGTGGAGCGGATCGTGGATGTTAGGCGGTATGATCACCTCCACCTTCGGAGGCGTAGTGATGGGCGACTGCCGGGGCGTGGTCGCTGGCGTGTTGTTGCTGGAGGAGGCATTCGAGGTGTTCTCGTGCTGCAGCGAATTAAGGTTGAGTGGATCGGAGATGTTGCCGCCCAGCAGAAACTTGGTGGGCGGTACAATAACCTCCTTGCGCAGCCGCTTCTCCGGCAAAAAGAACTTGGAGCGGCCGCAGCAATAGTGCACTGCGTTGCCCGCTCCCGCGCTGCCCGCGATGCTGCTGTTGCCGCTCAGCGAGCTGGTGTCCTTGCAGCTCTGCGCTTCCTTGCACGACGCTCCGCCGCCCCCCGCTGCGGCGGCAGATCCGCCGCTTCCTGCCACCCCCGCTCCGCCGGCAGAGCTGCCGTTGCATCCCGTGACCAAGCAGCACGTGTGGTTAGCATTGTTACCGGCGCACAGCACGTGGTGATGGTGACCCCTGGAAAAGAGTGGAATTGAATTACCTATGCTAACAATATAAAGCTTATAAAAAAGTGTTCGCGAAGAGGATCGTGGAAAAATAGCATTATATTTCTGCTGTATTATAATTTAACAGCACTATACAGATGAAGTACCACGAATCCCGAGAGGGCAAGTGATCCTGATCAAGAATATATGTATGGTCTATAACATTTTATAAAATAACACTTTATAATAATACCTTAACATTTTCTTATGCATTTGCATGGTTCCTCCTCCGCTGGCCCCACCAGCGGCAGCGTTTTGCGCCAGCCTCGTGTTGTGATGGTGATGGTGGCCACCCGCTGCGCCATGATGGGCGCCTGCACCACCGCCACCGCCGTGATGCGCTGTTCCGGCGCTCCCATGATGGTTGACTCCACCGCCGGCAGTCAGATTTTTGTTTTGGATATTCTGGATGTTCTCGAGATCCGCCTTGTGAGCTGACGCCGCAGTGGGAAGGAGGGTCGCGACCGAGGAGCCAGTAGACTGGGCCTGGCCACTGCTTGCGCCGACGCAGGCACTGGGGTTGTGCTTCCCGCCGGCCTTGTGTTGCCTCTTGCTCCAGGCCTTGTTCCGGTTTTTCGGGCCCTGCTGCTGCTGCGGAGCCCGGAACTGGTGGTGCTGTGCGGCCTGTGATTTTCCGGGCAATGGAGTGGGGGACTTAGACTTTCCAGGCGCTCCAGCTGGGCCATTATCCGGCAGCTGGGGCGCAGGCTCTTGCCGGGAAGTCTGATCCAGGCGCAGAGTGGGCGTCATGGTGGATCTCGTTACGCGACAATCTCCGGGACTGTCGCTAAGCCGCTTTTCCATATTTCTCTAGTGAATGCACGCCATAGACAAACCCTATTTTTTAAAGAGCAATTGGCCCTTGCTTTTGAATTCAGTTGTATGCAGTCGCACTTTTAAAATAATATCCTTGTATTTTCACTTTTTGATATTTAATTCTACTTCGGACACAGTTTATAACCTTACTCGAGAGCCTGGCTCCCTCATAAGATTTTCAGTTAATACGCTCGAATGTCAGTCAATGTAAAATGCCTGATAGGCTTAACCCAAAGCTGCATTTACTATTGCATTCTTTGGCGTACGAGTTATTTTGTTTTCAAACTTCAACCGTTTTCACTTTCACTGTTAAATATTTTATCGAAATTATCCATTTTGGTGGGTATGTTCTTGCCAATGGTTCTCCACCCGACTCTTCTCGTTATCCACTCCGTTGAGATGTATCCTGCAAGAGTCAAGAGATAAAATGGGAAAATTAATTGTGGAATTTCACTGCATCTGAACGAACGAAGTGAATGGGATTACTGGGTTCCGCCAGAAGCTCTGCTGATTTTTCAACACTTGAACAGCATTTTGCATTCGTTATTTGCATAGACCAAAACAGGATGGGAGCTGAAGCTGAATAACCAGCAGAGAAGGAGTCAAAGCCGCCCGAAACGCAGCAAACCAACTAACGACAAAGACGAGCTTTGAAAAATTGAGTGCAGACGATGCTGCATACCCCGATTCCATCCTCGTTCCCCTTGTGGTCGTCGTGTCTAGCCCGGCATTAATATTTACATGGCAAATTGTGGCTGGAACCGAGGGGCTTCTCTCGGGCGGGGCGGGGCTCTCCCCTGCACCAGTTACCTCGTTCGTTTTGGCGGTTTTGTGGATTGCAACTAACAACCTGGGCAGACACACAAGGCCCCCTTGAAAAGAATATCAAAAAATTTACCAGTCGAAAACAGATTTCGGAGAAGAGCGGGATAAAATGAAGTTGCAGAAGAAACGAAACGAAATGCAAAAGGATATAAGTTTATTGTGCAATTGCAGTTGAGGAGAGGCGCCCGTGTGAAGGAAACTGTGGCCCCCAGCAACTGTCATATCCACTATCCACTTTCCATTACATATTTTTAGGAGGTAAACCGAAGTTTATTGAACACGCATTTAACCTCAAGCATGTCGACAGATGACTTTTTAAAGGACAAAAATGCAATAGAGGTTACCCCCATCGGCGGTTACTTTATTTGTTCATTTGATAAGCAAAACATTGATAAGGATACAAAATCCCATTTTAAAAGTGTACAAAATAGTTTAGACAGATGTCAGCGGTTTAGACGATTGAATGTGCTGTTCAAACATGCCTATTTCCAGACTTATAATCAATCAGTTTAACTTATAAACTGTTGGCTCTATATATATATTAAATTTGTGCGTTATTTTAACACCTCCCATTTGATTATTATACCCGTTACCCGTTAAAAGGGTATACTAGATTCGTTGAAAAGTATGTAACACTTCTACTTGTTGAAAGTAGAACTATTAAAGTTTGAGAATTAAGATGAGACATGACGATTTCGATTTCAGAGACGTATGTGTCGAAGAGTCATCAGGATGCCCTTCTTCCTCTTCACTACTCTCGTTATGGTTCGCGCGACGTTTTCTGGCGCTTGAGCGAGGCATGTCTGTTATGCGTAACGATCGAAAACTGACTGATTGATCTCTTCTTCACAAAATCAGAATTATGCGCAGTTCTTGACTTTACATGCAATACCAACACAATTATGACAGTTATTCTAGTCCGCATACACCAATACTTATGCACACCGCATTTTTCTGTATGCTTCTCGTTTTCGTACAGACATCTACTTCCCCCCGCTCCTACCCGCGACCAGACTACGATCGGCAGAAATTCTAACGGTTGTCTGCCGCGCATCAGAAAAATAAAAAGCGGCGTCTGCATGGCGCGTGCCAAGCAGAAACACGAAATTTCGTTTCATTTAAATGATCTGCGACATATGTTTATTTCTATCGATATTCGATAACGGATATCTGGTGGTAGGCGAACTCGACTATAGGATTCTCCTTCTTTTAATTGAAAGTGACTAGTTCGGTAATCGATGAGTTTAAATTTTAATCGATTTGTTTAAATTATCATTCAGTCTCAGGATCCTGACCTCATCCTGGATGAGGTACACCATCTACCTTACTATCCATTTCAGTGTGACTCGCTCAAAGGCTATTTTTATTTGCATATTTTTAAGCAAGTCGAAAACTGGGACAACACCGAGCGGCGGAGGTGGAAATCGCTAAGAAAAAACAATGGCCGGAGTCTAGAAAGCGGAGCCATGCAGATTCAATTTTTATTATTTTGCTGAGTGTCCTGGTCGCCGGAAATTGTCAATTATCTTAAATTTGTAAATAATCTAGTGCAGAAATGTTGCTTTTAGTTGTTTAGAAATGTGATTTGCGTGTAAATAAAATTAGTTTATTTGTCAAGGCTTCTTTTAAAGCAACATTCGACCGTCTGGAATTAAAGATTGCGGGAAAATGTCCAGCAATTGAAGTTGCTAGGGGCAGCGAGAAAAACAACAAAGGCAACATGGAAAGCGGTGATAGCCAAATTATCTACGAGGCACAGGTGTTTCGAATTGCAAAACAAGTCCTGTGGGACAACAAATTCAACACTAGCAGAGCGTTAGTACACTGAGAGACTGATATATTATAGAATGATTGTTATAGAATGGTCGGTTAGAATACAATGTATATTAAAGTTCTAAACTCTATAAATATTACATCTGCAAGCTAAAAATATCTAAGTTATGTTCGATTGCGCGAATATGCGGAACGCCGTCTCCACTTTATCCGGCGTATTTTTCCCCGCATTTTTTCGAAATGCCAATTCTTTGAAATGTCCTGGTGTCTTTTTTCCTAACACTCTAGCTCGGCTGTCAACATGTCGGCACCCAGAACTGCTTATCCTTCCCTGCCAGCGACATTTCCCACCCCGCCTTTCTTGCCCATCTCCCATTGCCAGCACAATTGTCCCCAGCAGATGCTCCATCCGCAGAGCCGTCAAAGGCGACTGTCATTCGGCACAGGTGCATTAATACACCATGTGTGTGACTGGGTGAGTGTGCGATTCCACAACATACAGCCCTGATGTCTTCCTAATAACCTTTTTCCGTGACTGTACGAGTCTTTTTGCTTCGTGTTGCAGAAACGATAATTTCGCCAACATTAATTGATGCGTTTTTAGGAAAAACGGGAAACAGAAGACATGCATAATTTAATTTCGACTCGGATTGGGAATGTATAAATTAATAAGATAAGAAACCCAAACAAGATGGTACTAAAGTTGCAGGACAAAACTATTATTCTGACTCCACTTTGTCATTTGTTCTCGGTTGTGTTAAGTGGAAAAGTATTCTGTCTCTTCCTCGAATTTCCACTTTTACTTAACTTCGACATTTCTGCCTCTTCCAACTTTCTTTACTATAGCCAAGAGTTTGATGCGCAAGTAAAATTTCAGTCATTGTCAAATGCAGTTAGTGGTAAAACCTCCGAAAGTACAAATCGAAATAAAGAAAGCGATTAAAACAGGTAAATCAAACAAGCAGCGGCGAAATTGCTGATGATGACGATGAGAACGGTAATCAAGAGTTGAGATTGCAGAAATTGAAGTCTAGTCAAAAGGCCAGATAATCAATTATGTAAAATGCCACAGGAGGAAGCAATACAAATGGGAAAATGTGAATCTTGCTTGTCACAGCAATAAGCCGAAAGAAATGCAATAAAACGCCGAAACCAGGGGCGGACAAAAGCGGAGGGGGTGGTCAGGTCAGGCAAGGGCTGCATAATTTTGCAAGGCCATTGACTGATTACGTGCGCCTCACTGAACCCTGACTCATGCGCAAGACTGAAGGAAAAACGGAAGATGCGGCGAATTAAATTGCAATGAGAAATTAGTGAAAATGAGCATGCTCGAGAAACGGGAGTTTAAATCAGATACAACGCTCGAGTGCCTCGACTATCGTATACCCGGTACTCAGCTAAACTGAGTAAACGGAGTTCGAGGAAGATGAAAGTATGCAAAAAGCAAAACTATCGAACTATACCTATTCATCTATTCAAAAGGGGTAGATCATTTTATGCGAATTTTAAATGAAGTTTCTTTCTTTAAGTTTCTGTGGCTAACAAAAATGTAAGAATTTATTTAGCAGTCCAACCAAACTAATTACTTCTCTTCATTAAAACGCACTTAAGACAGCTTAAGTCCGTTGTTTTTCCAGGATTTTGCAATTTCTTAATTGGAATTATTCGTTACGTGGTAGTTTGTGTTTTTGTTTCTGGTTTTGCTGTTGCCCTATTGCCTCCTGTTTGGTTGGGACTACATTTTTCATCTTTTTGTTTGATTTATTTTTGTTGCATTTCGAGGCCAACAGCGAGCAAACATGCCACGTTCTATCTTCTACTCAGTGCATAGAAATCCGATGTGGACTAGTCAACTTTTCAATACTCGCTGGTTGGTCCCAGTGTGGTTGGTCTTTAGTTTCAAAAGAGTTCTTGAGTTGGTGTGTTCACCTTTTGTGATTTTCAGCATTTTGCCTTCTCGAAAAGGAACAAATTTTATTATTTTCTTTTATTTTTCCTTGGGTGGGTTAGTGGGTGACGCACATCTGCGTGACTGTTAAGGGCCTGTATCTTCGATATCACAACTAGAAATTAAAACTTGCAAGTAGAAGTAATAGTAGTAGATCACACATATTAAGAAAGTTTTAACTTTAGTCCAGCCGCAGTTGCTAATAGTTTTCCATTTAATTCAGTTTTAAGAATGACATACAATGTCAGGAACAACCCTGTCTTTCATTTCATACCTCAATCTACCAAGGGTATCGACTTTTAATATAATATTAAGTCTTTTTCAATTGATTTAAACGCACTCGAAATGCAACCTGAAACCTCTTTAACCTTATTAGTGCTGGACCTAAATTCACATCTCTATAGTGTGCATGTGCATGTGCTGAAGGTCAAGTCAAACAAATGTCGCTATCCTTCTGCTTCCCCAGCTGATTGATTGATTTCTGATTAACTATATTCAAAGGTCCTTATAATAGCAGCAAGCCAATTAAATAAAAAATGTATACTATCAAAACCTTAAATACCAATAAATGTACGATTGTAAACATAAAACGTATATATAAATTCCATCAAAATAATAACAAGAGTGTCAATCAAATACTATTCCTTAAATATGTTCAACAATATGTTGAAAATGTTGTTGGGTTTTCCCTGCTTTAACGCAACTACAAAGCGGCTAACATGCCAATGGTTAGCGCAAATAAATGCGAAAAGAGAAAAATGTGACATACAAACAAGACAAAGAATCTCGGAATGGGTGAGCTGTGGGTGTGAAAAGAGAAAAACACATAATAAATACAACGCTCAATTGTGTCAACAACGTCAAGTACAATTGTTGGCCGCAAATGCAGAATTTCCCCCAATTTTGCCAGCATTACTCCTGGTAAGATAGCCTCCCCCAATCCGCCCACCACCTCCCTTTTTTGCAGTCCGTCTGGACACGTTTCACAAACAAATGAATTTGTTAAAATTTATAGTGCACATGCAAATTGCTCAGAAAAGCGATTGCGGAGCGAGAAGTTGGCCGAGGGCAGAAATGACGTGGTTCAATTTTGGGGGTCGTATGGAAACCAAATTGAACCCGTTGAAAACGCAGGTACTAATATAAGCGGTAAACGACATGAATGCAAAATCGGGGGCGGATGCAACGACAGTCAAGCGCACAAAACACTAAACTCAGAACCGCATGAGCGGGCGAATTGTTGTTCACGCTCTATTAAACAGGGTTTCCACCGAGAGATGAAGGAAAATTGGGGAAATC
This sequence comes from Drosophila sechellia, assembly GCF_004382195.2. Classification (NCBI taxonomy): domain Eukaryota; kingdom Metazoa; phylum Arthropoda; class Insecta; order Diptera; family Drosophilidae; genus Drosophila; species Drosophila sechellia. The sequence continues at coordinate 2,683,624 of NC_045950.1, read as the reverse complement.
GGCAAAAACAAGGCAGGGAAAAGGAAAAGACAAAAGTTCCAGACTTCCAGAGGTGAGAGTTTTCGCTTTTTGAGCACCTCAATCACGAAACGCTAAGTCGGCTAAAAGCTTTTGGAGCTTGCACTACGCTGAAATAGGATTCGTTGGGTTTGTATTGGATTTTATATAGCCCATATGTTTCTACTTTCTTGAAAATACTGGGCTTGGAAGATGGAAGCCTAATCCAAACTCCTACTCAACCGAACCCTATTGATTTCATATTTTCAATTACTAAATATGATTGGAATCAATGATCTACATAATTACATATTTTGGAGTAGAACTAGGTCTATCTTTTTGCACCGCCAAATCAATTGGCAAATTACTCTTCAGCCTCCATAAATCCGCAACGAACTCGGAGTGACGCGAACTGAGAGCATGGAAGACAGAAGTGGAAGTTGGGGAGTTGGGTAATACAATAAAGAGGCCAAACTCTAGAACCACTTTCTGTTCTACTTTGCTCTCTCTTTTGCCTTTTTATCAACATCGTCAGATCTGCACTCCTCTGGCTAGCACTCTTTTTAATTTTTTACTCAGTTTTTTCTATTTTTGAGCATCAGCTTTTTGTTGCTATCATATGATTTACTCGTAGAGTAAAATGGTTTACTAGATGAGATAGAAAGTGCGAAACAGGTTAAAAGAAAATATATGTTGTTACATTTTGTAATTATTTGCCAACTTCTATCGATTTTTTGAAAGAATTTCGAAAGATTTTTCTGAATAACGAGTTTATAATTGTCTCGTCTCTCTTGTTTTCAATATGTGCAACGATGGTCCGTCCATACACGTTATTTACTGTTATTTTAATTTAATATAATTGTTTACTTTTAATTTAAAATTTTTGAAATGCTTCCTTTAATGGCCATTGGTGCATTTTTATTTGCCTTAAATGCTTCTTGTATTGCAACGAAGCATGTCTAAAAGTCTTCGAGTGGCAGCAAAAAAAAACATTACAAAACAGAATGAAAAAAAAAAAAATTGCAAGTTGAAATCAACTACTTTTAGAGAGCAAAAAATGAATTACATAGCGTTCAAAATTAAGTAAGAGGTTTGTTTTATATTTTTAAAGACTTTACTGGAAGCTTGATCTATATAACGTAAATGGGGACATACTTTCGTATCTTATTCGAAAGGAAAAAAAATAATAGATCCTTTTAATGGCACGCCTTTTTGTGCTTCCGCTGGATTACTATTTCATTTGTTTCATTTCATTTGTAAATTTGATTCATCCTATCATGAGGCCACATCCCAGCCGAAAACTATTTTTTTGGTGATTTATACGACCGCTAATGGCCAACGAGAACGGTAGCGGCTGCAGTCTTTTCTCGAGGACTCCGGAAATAAGCCAATTGGAATCGAGACTGCCGCGGAAGACTAGGTCTGCCTTGGGCAGATCAATCTGGTATGCCACCGTGGCCGTCGACTCTTGCTGGCGAAGATTCGTTTCCACCTCGACTCCGATCTGTAGCTGATCACTGGCCTTCTGGTAGTAACTAAGGTGGAATCCTGAGAGTCCCAAAGTGCAAGACCACACGGTATCACCGAAGCCGTAACGTCCTACCGCTGATAATGCAGCCACTTGGCGTCCGGGCACATTGGGCCCGTAGTGATAGGCGAACTCTGATCCTAGAGCCAGACTTTTGGTGACGGACTGCAAGTACTGGCACACAAAGACTCCGGAACTCGTAAAAAAACCAGGATTGCCCATTGTCAAGGTCAGCGTGTAGTCTCTGCCGCGATAGTCCCCCGTGAGCTGGGTGCCCACCAACTTTGAGTCCTGGAACTGCGAGGCAAACTTGCACCTCAGGCGAGAGGTCAGTTGATGGATAATGTTTGCATTAAGATTGCCCATTGGATCGATCTCGCCAAGAAGAACCGGAAAGGCTTCACTCGGCCCGTATTGTTTGGTACCCACGTAAGTAGCTCCAAAACGATAGCCGCTTGGACCAGTCGAACTCATGTTGATGGTGTGGCTCACTTGGAAGTGGTTACTTAGACCCTTGTTCACCATAATTTTGGCGCCTTCGAAGGTGTTGGCCTGGATGTCGCGACAGCGACTGTGCAGCTCCTCAAGTGTTCCGGGATTTATCAATTCAGGCTTTTTAGCTTCCGCCTTTAAAGCCTCC